>NC_084481.1:143326312-143970771 GCF_030035675.1 Rhineura floridana | reverse complement strand
ATAATTTAATTCCCAGCATAAATCATGACACAAAATATGAGTCAATTGTTAAAGGCCAAATACAGCCTAACTACACAGTGGGGAGGAGAGCCTGGCTGGCAGTCGAGTCTGTGAGTTTAAATCCCCGCTCGTGTCTCCTGGGTGCCAAGGGCCAGCTAAAGATCACCCCCACAGTGAGTGGCTCAGGGATTGCATACCCTGCCACCTGTGCAGCCATGGGCAACCTGCAGAGTCCCAAGGAGCCCAGTTGCCCCCCAGCTGGCAGTTGCTGACAAGGAAGGGGCTGGCTTGTGCAGCTGTGACAAGCTGAGCAGGCCCTAGCCAGACTAGGACTAGCCTCAGAGGGAGGCAATGGTAACCCCCCTCTGAATACCACTCACCATTAAATCCCAATTCATAGGGTCGCCATAAGTCGGGATCGACTTGAAGGCAGCCCATTTCCATTTTCATTTTATAAAACTGATTTTCATAGGAAATTGTCCTATATTGAAAAGCTACACCCTTTTGGTTGTTCTCAGATTACAAAAATCCCATCTTGTGTACTTTTTGTGAAAAGACATAATATAACTAATAATAATGTTATCTGGTCAAAAACACTTAAATAAAATTGGGCTTCAACTAGAAAACTAACTCATCTTCTTAGGTCTCAAACTAGTGTTAGACAAGTGTTTATTAAACAAATTTAATAAACTAAAACTAATTTAATAAATTAAACTAATAGAAAAATATAGACAATTCAAATATCACTGTAGGAAACTACAGGTACAGTAATATACAAAATCTGGCATTCAGAGCTAGTAGAGACAACTGGAGGGTTAAAATCCATCAACAGTGCTTTTGGAAGGTAGTTAATATAACTGGAAACCAGACATAATGAGGATAATAAGCTATGAAGTGCTCTTGAAATTCAGATAAATAATTAAATTAACAATAATCTTGCATCAATTTTTAAGTGTCTCCCACAGCAGCCACAACTCCACCCATAAATGAATCTTTTAGAATAACTACACAGGGGTATTTTATCTTCCTGGCGCCACCCAAGCAGATCCATTCAGAGGATAAAAGCTTTCTTTCTTCTTTCAAAAGGTACTATAAAGGTGCAAATTGTTTTTTCAACTCTTAAAATGTTTTAATCATACATTAAGTCTACACCTAGATTCTTGACAATGCGACTACAAATGAAGTCATTAAGATGTACTCAATTAAGTCTTACTCAGAGTAGACTCATTGAAATTAACAAACCTAAGTTAGTAATGTCTATTAACTTCAATGGGTCTGCTCTAAGTAGGACTAGCACTGAATACCACCCATCCAATCTAAGGGCACTGAGCGAGGCATTTCAAGAAGAGCTATTTCTTACTCTTTCCCAATAAACTTTGATCAACATGTCACTCAAGACTGCAGTAATGCCATAAAAAGTAGTTGTGTTAAATCACATATTTCTTGAGGTCACATGAATCAAGGCATTATGTGCTTCGGCACAGTTTTACACAAAGAATTCCCTCAGCATACCCTAAAAGGGTGCTGGTACAGCATAGTGGATGGAGTGTGGACTTTGTTTCAAATCCCTAATCAGTCACAAAGCTCACTGGATAACATTTGGCAAGCATTGATTTTTCAGTCTAATCTACTTCACAGACCTCATGTTTTGAGAAAAGTGGGGAAACCCCGGTTTAGGGGGAATGGCCTAGAATTGTGCTTTACATTTCTTCCTAAGGGTGAAGCATGCATCAGAAATATGGTGGTCGGAAGCACCTTGGGAAATTTTTGAAGAGGGTCCTACTTTTGTAATGTTCTATGAACAATCCATTCAAGGTTATCTCTTTCAAGATGCTCTTTCAAGGAGAACAGAAACATCACATTATTCATGAGAGTTAAATAGAATATTTGCAAGAACTTGGCTCAAATTTCAGACAGAGTGTAATATTTCTAAGACTGCTAGCTCTTTTTAAAGTAACAAAGATCCCAGTTTCTAATTGCAGAACATGCAACAAATTTGTTTCTATGTGTGCATAAGAATACACTGTTCAAAACTGTTCTGAAAATGTTTGCAGATCATCTGATGCTAGTAGCCAAGAGATACAAATAGCTACTGAGTTACATAGTGGAAGGCACATGGACTCTATTCTGCATTATCATTCTAATATCTCTCTTTTCAGTCTAAAAGAATGGTATCATTAACAGATCTTTGTGTCATTTACTATGGTTTAATAGCAAAATACATGAAGATGCAGACAATGAGCTTGGATTCATGCCACAACTTGCCCTCTCGATCCATGCCCATGTTGACTTATAATGACCAATTGGGAGACTTGTCAACCTTATCAGCATATTTATTAACACACAGTTCTCAAATATGTGCCTGTAACCAGTAGTGGACAGGATGAAAGTGGATAACTTGAGCTCAAGTCAGTTAAGAAACAGAGTTGATGATAGTATCAAACTAGTCGGTGGACCTACAAGCTAGAGAACAGTGAACCAAAAAACTGGAGAATTTCCTGGACAGAACCACACTTCCCTATAAGGTTCATAGCTTGGGTATACTGCCCAACACTGGTCCTGGAGCCCTAGGTAACAACTGTGGCCCAGGGTGCATCTTACCAGCTTCAACAATATGCCAGCAAAGCCTGCTGCTGGAAAAGAGAGACCTGGATAGCGTCATTCATGCTTTGGTGACCTCCAGATTAGAAGACTAATGTGCTTTATGTGGGGAAACCTATCAAGTACCACTATAGTTTGGAAACTTCATGTTTCATGTATTACAGAATGCAGTGGCCTGTCTGCTAACAAGTGTGGACAACATTAAAAATATAACTACCTTTGAGTTATCTGCACTGGCTGCAAGAGTGTTTCCAAGCCCAATTGAAAGTGCAGGTTTTACCTTTCAACCCTAAATGGCTTGTGTCCCAAATTTAAGGAAAAACAATACTGCTTGCTATACATAACCAGTTCACTCAAGAACTCTAAATTGGGTATGGCAAAATTAGCACCACAGCATACGACTTGTAAAACATACCTGAAAAATAAAATTAGTACTGAGCCAAATGAGTCCTCTGTTTTGTGTTTTCACACCTATTGAAAAACACTATCACCCATTTCCAGGAATAGGGGGATATTCAAAAGGAGGAAATATGTTTCAAAATATGTTGAAATCAGTTTTTCCTTTAGTTGGAGTTGAAGAATTTAAGCAGAACTTGCCAAAAATGCCTGAGATGTCCAAAGCCAGCTAAGAGTCCTGCAAATTGAAATCATCTAATGGCTGCCACAAACGGGATAGTCAAGCATGGTTGCATCAACCCTTACTTTAGCTGTTTTGTATTTTGTCAGTTTTAAAAAACATTTATCATATTTTAATTTGTATTTCATGGATTGGTTTGCATGAAACGCATTGTTAGCTGGCCTGCACACTCTTGAGTGGAATGGTAGAGTAAAAATATTCTAAATAAATATTTCCTACTGGGTTTTTCTTAAAAGAAAAGCAAATTGTCAGAAGAAATATAAACCATAAAGGCATGATCTTATGCCAGTATTAACTACAGGCTACATATATACTTGAGTTAAGTGTGGTGGGTATGCCCTGCTATCCATATGGGTGATATCCAATGGTGCCTGTCTGCAAGGGGAACAGACTTCAATTTGTGCAACAGGAATTCTGCTTCCTCTCCTCACTGCTATAGGCCTGTGGGTCCCCCAAACCTGCTCCAGAGACTTGGGGGAGCCCCCAGAGCACATTAAGAGGGCAACTTAGGAGAAGAGGAGAATGGGAATTCTGTTCACACAGAATTGTTGCTGGATGTTACTCTGTGTGGGTGTGTACACATCTGTGTGATCAATACAGATGGGTGCAAGATGCCTCTGGGCTAGTACACAGATGAGTTATACCTTTGGCCCGTCTCCACCCATGTTATATTCCTGTTTGCATCCGTAACCATTTATGTAACCAATATTTTCACAGGTGGTGTTAAGAAGATTGTGACAGAGAAGCCACTCCACCTCCAGCTGCAGATATTGATATTATCACTTCAGCACTGGTGTAGCTTTCCCATTTGCAATGGCATCTCTCAACCAAATTCAACAGTTGTTTTCCATCACAAGATGACTTTGCAATGCATTCAGATCAGAGTGGATTCATTTAAAATCAGTGCTATTTAATTTAGTGATTTAAATCATCAAGGTAAGATTTAAATAACAAATTTAAATTAAGGTCACCATTTGAATGGGACCTTGATAGGCTGGAGCATTGGGCTGAAAACAACAGAATGAAATTCAACAGGGATAAATGCAAAGTTCTACACTTAGGAAACAGAAACCAAATGCACAGTTATAAGATGGGGGATACTTGGCTCAGCCATATGACATGTGGGAAGGATCTTGAAATTGTCGTTGACCACAAGCTGAATATGAGCCAACAGTGTGATGTGGCTGCAAAAAAGGAAAATATTGTATTAGGCTACATTAACAGAAGGATAGCTTCCAAATCGCGTGACGTATTAGTTCCCCTCTATACAGCGCTCATTAGGCCTCATCTTGAGTACTGCGTTGAGTTCTGGTCTCCGCACTTTAAGAAGGATGCAGACAAGCTGGAACAGGTTCAGAGGAGGGCAACAAGGATGGTCAAGGGACTGGAAACCAAGCCCTATGAGGAGAGACTGAAAGAACTGGGCATGTTTAGCCTGGAGAACAGAAGACTGAGGGAAGATATGATAGCACTTTTCAAGTACATAAAGGTTGTAACATACAGAAGGGCCGGGATCTCTTCTCGATCATCCCAGAGTGCAGGACATGGACTAATGAGCTCAAGTTGCAGGAAGCCAGATTTCGACTGAACATCAGGAAAAACTTCCTAAGTGTTAAAGCCATACGACAATGGAACCAATTACCTAGAGAGGTAGTAGGCTCTCTGACACTGGAGGCATTCAAGAGGCAGCTGGACAGCCATCTGTCGGGAATGCTTTGATTTGGATTCCTGCACTCAGCAGGGAGTTGGACTTGATAGCCTTATAGGCCCCTTCCAACTCTATTATTCTATGATTCTATGAATGCATATATTCTTTCTTTACTACAACAAATAAAATGTATTGCTTTACAGCTATGTAAAGCCTTCATATGAGTACTGAGGAGCATAATTCAAAACTTTTGGCATAGACTATATACCCTTTGCACTACAGAATTTTTATCTGCTTATAGATAAGAAAAGCAATTATGAAACTAACTGTCCTTTGCTAGTTCATGCCACAGGCAAAGATACTAAGCAAAATCGGTCCTGCAGCGTTCAAGTAAACAACGAACTATGAAACTAGTTTCATGAGTCAGCAGTTTGTCTTATGTCTTGGGAGTGAGGTCATCTGTTCATTCCAAAGTCAAAAAGCCACTGAAGTAGTAGAAGCTCTTTGGATAAGCCCTTATGCCAATGTGCATCAATAGCAATACATTCTGTACTGGATTTCAACTACCCTAGTGGTTAAAAATACTTCCAGTAGAATCAATCAAATCAGATTAAAAAGTTCTGTTTTACTGCTACACATAGCATAAATATTTACTATCTTGAATACTAGAGTCTGGGTTTTTATGTTTTCATGTTTTAGGGCTGTTAACTGATTAAAAAAATTAAGTGGAAGAATCATCTACCTTTAAGCCACTGAACTGGTTAGTTATTCAATTACATTTCAATGTATTTGCATTGTATCAAGAAACCAGAACACAAGGAGTAGTTTCAAACAGCTCTGGGGTCAAAGTACTGTAGACACAGCCATGGTCAAAGTCCCTTTCTAAAAGACTGTCTGTTCCCCACAAATGAAATAAGCTGCCAAAATAGAATTGCAATAGTGTTACAACTCAGATATGAGCCATGCCAGAAGCCTGCAGCCACATAGCACTGGCCTGAGAGTTGAGGGGGAAGCTGCTCCCTTCAGTTTCATTCTTGCCAGAAGCCCTGTCCATCAACCAGGAGGGGTTCTTCCCAAAATTAAAGACTATCTCATCCCAGAACTACAAGGAACTATTCGACAGTAAATGCCTTCTGGAGATACTGAAGGTTGTGCACCTTAGGTGTGGCGGCACCTACCCTGTGGAACTCCCTACCCTTAAATATTAGGCAGGCGCCATCTCTGCTATCTTTTTGGCTCCTTTTGAAGACTTTCCTCTTTCAACAAGCCTTTTAGGTTGAGAACTATCCCAGTCTGCATCTGTATCAGAATTGCTTTTAATACGTCTTTTAATATGTCTTTAACCCTTTTTTAAAAAAAGATGTTTTTTTAATGTTTTTAACGTTGCTTTGTTTTAATGTATTTTAAGGTTTTTTTAATGATGTTTTAAAGTGTTTTTAGTGTTTCTGCTTGCCGCCCTGGGCTCCTTCTGGGAGGAAGGGCAGGGAATGAATGAATGAATAAATAAATAAATAAATAAATGTAAGAAGAAGAAAAAGAGTAAGTTTTCAGTTAGGTTACTCCTGGTTAAGTATGTATAGTATTGCAGAAAAGGTAGTAGTTTTCAGTGAGGTTACTCCTGGTTAAGTATGTACAGTAGGGCCCCACTCATATGGCGGGTTATGTTCCGGACCCCTGCCGAAAAGCAAAAACCACCAAAAAGCAGAACTCATTGAACAGAATGGTGCGCGATGCACAAAAACCACCGTAAAAGCGGAACAAGCCCCGTATGAGTGGGGCTTTAGTCTAATTACATCTAATTGAGAACGCTGCATTAGCAAAGCGCCATAAAGCAGGGCTCTACTGTATACTCTTTGACCAGCTACTGAAGCCTTCGCCATCAATATTTCTAATATTTAAGGGCAGGGAATTCCAAAGGGTAGGTGCCACTACACTAAAGATGGTATCTGCAGGAGGCCCTCACCTGCAGAGCACAGTGATAGACTGGGTATATAAGGAGTAAGACGATCTCTCAGGGATCCTGGTCTCAAATTGTACAGGGCTTTGGACACCAAAACCAACATCTTGAACTTGGCCCAGTAGCTAATGGGTAGCCAGTACAATTCTTTCTGCAGTGAGGAGACATGTTGGCAATACCTTGCCCTGGTGAGCATCTCACCACCACATTGTGCACCAGCTGTAGCTTCTGGACCAACGTCAAAGGTAGCCCCACATAGAGTGCATTACAGTAATCCAGCCTGGAAGTTACCAGTGTAGAGACAACAGTGATCAGGCTATCCCTGTCCAGGAATGTCACAGGTGTCTTATCAGCCAAAGCTGGTAAAAGACACTCCTAGCCACTGAGATCACCTGGGCCTCTAGTGACAAAGATGGATCCAGGAGCACCCCCAGTTACACAAACTTCAGAATTATGCCTTGAAATGGGCTTCTGATTTGAGTGTGAGTGCTAACCATAACTTGCCAATTTGGACAACTAATTATGGATAGCACTAAAGTGAAAATTGAAGAGTGAAGCTGTGAACAAGAACAAGAAAATGAGTATGCAAGCGTGCAGCCACCAAATCCCCCAAATCATGGTCTGAGTTGAATACCCAACTGTCAGAATTGTTAATTTGCTCCACTAAGTTCCAGTGATGCTTCATGACACTGAAGAAATAGGTGGAAAACCTATGCTTCAAAGGTTCTTTTCTTTTTATATACTTGCTACTTCAGTAAACTCTCATTGCTGCCAGCCTAATGAGCTCAATTATCAACCCATTTTTTTCTTCATGTGCCATGAATTTTCTGTAGCTTATCAGCATTTCATCTCAATTCTTGTACAAATCATTGGCATTTCTTCTTATTTCTTTGGAGACTATTGCCACTGACTTGTCTCCTTTATTTTCTACTGCCTTTCTTAATGTTGCACATTTATGTTGGGAAACTGTGTAATCCTCATGTATTCCTCTTGTAACAGGTTCATTCACCCTGTGCATAACAATTTCTATTGATCTAAACGGGAATGTATGTGCTTAGGTTTCTTACACCGAAATCCAAGAAACATCAGGTGCTTAGCTTTGGCTAGATCATACCTGCTCTTTGGTACCTCCCTCTATAAAATAGTACATAACTTATTATTAAAAACGTAAAGGTGTCCCTGCACTTATAGTGAGAGTCGTTTCTGACTCTTAGGGTGACGTCTAGCGACGTTTACTAGGCAGACCGTATATATGGGGTGGGATTGCCAGTTCCTTCCCCGGCCTTTCTTTACCCCCCCCCCAGTGTATGCCAGGTACTCCTTTTGCCGACCACGGATGGATGGAAGGCTGAGTGGACCTCTACCCCTTTTACCAGAGATTCGACTTCCTCCTTCCGTTGGAACTGAACTCCGGCCCTGAGCAGAGCTTCGGCTGCGTTACCGCCGCTTACCACTCTGCACCACGGAGGTTCATAACTAGTGTCAATGATATCATTTAACTAACAGCTGCACCCTTCGCCATGTAAATACTTCTGGAAAACCACTAGTGGTGTTAACTATTGTCAGGCATGACAAGGGCAATTTCCAAGAACCAAAGATTAACCATATTAGTTTTATTTTGCAGCAAAAGCAGTATGGAAAGCTGCCCAGAAAAGCTGCCCAAAAGGCAGTTCTCTGGACATCAGCCCATGATGCAAACAACCCTTAACTCCAAACATTTTTATTTGCACTTTGCTCCCTTTTATTTGCAAAGTCCCTTCCAACAAGCAATGCTCCACATAAGAGTGACCCGATGCAATACTCAGACAGAGCTCCACTAGGTTTAGGGCAGGTAATGGGATTTAGGACAAATACTGCTTGCCATATCACAGCGCTAGAGGCTGAGAAAACCTATGTCTACCACAAATTCCCATCGCCTTCACAGCTATTAAGGACACAGACGTCCCATCCTCTTCTATGGCTATCTGTCACCCCAACAGAACAAAAGCACTTGGCCCCCATCCCAACAATATCGCACATTGTCCCTTCATTCGCACCAGTAGCATCAAACATTGACACGGGAAAATAACTCTAACTCGCTCATCAGACTGGGGGCCGATAACTCCTGCTGTGTTTCCAAGCCATCAAACGAGAATCCCAATAGGAATACGCACACAGACCGGGGGCCTCTTAGAGGATGGCCAGGGCCACCTAAATGCGTTCTAAGGCAGTTGCTAGCCACTGAGCGGAGAATAGATACTGAGCAAGCCAAGCTGGGTGGAACATGCTAATAAATGAAAAGGGGGGGGTACCTGCAAGCCCCGCAGCTCCTGCCAGCGCTTTATCTGCTCTTTAGCACAGTCTCGACCACTCGCCATTTTGTGAGACTCAGACCCCAGCTGCGATGGGGAAGGCGATGACTTCGGCACGGACGAGCTTCACTGCGAATCGCTGCTGAAGAATGCCTCCCGCACACAGCCCGCGCCCCAAATCAAGATAGTAAATACTACTGCCTGCTAACCGACTTCAAGGCGCAGAACCGAGAACAAAACAGATCCAGGGATTATAACTCCACCAACCCCAAGCCCCGCCCCTCTTATTCCTAATTGGCCAAAGCTTCCTTCGCTGAAATCCTTCGGGAATGCTTATTGGACGTAGAGTGTTTTATAACAGAAAACCAAGCACGCGGGGGGGGGGGGAGTGAGTTGAAAGGGGATGTGACGGAGTAGAGGTTGAGCTGCCAAGTTAAAAAGGAAAACAAGCAAAAGAGCAGTAGGATTGAGGAGATACAGCAAAATATCTTTCTCTTTTGTCGTTTACGTAAAACGGCATTCTAAAAAACAAACCCTGTGTTCAAAGAGGCTTAATCGAGGGTAACCTGATCTGGAACTGCAGCCTTAGAAAGAAGCCAGGGTCAGTTCCAGGTTATGTAACAGCCCGCGGCAACATATCTGTGTTATCCTCGCCCCGAAAGGGAGAGTGAGCAAAAAAGTAGAGGCGGCGTTTCTCTCTGGCAGGAGTAGTAGACTAGAGTCCACTCCTGCCCACCCCCCCTACTCTGCCCCGGCGTGGAGCTTCTGTCTTCTGGGAGGCTCGCTGGACCATTCCTCCCCGTTACACCCCATCCAGAGAGGGAGAGAGCAAAAGGAGGAAGCGGTTGCTCTTTGCAGAAAAGCCTGTGCAAAGATAGAGAAAGCAACTCATTATGCACTGAGTATATACAGTGGTTTTAGGCAAGAACCGTAATCTCTTATTATTCTCTGTCTACACAGTTAAAGGGCTACAATGAAATACACAGTAATTCATCATATTTACACAGTGATTCTTCTTTACAATCCTGTAGTTATTGCTCTGAAAGAAATATGAAATGTGAAGCAGCTTGTAGGGAGCTACTGTAGATGCTAAAACACTGACCTACAGTTTCAATCATGAGCCACTACCAGCCTTTGCCTTTTCCCATTATATTGCATCACTCATAGGCAAAAAAACCTTGCGGTTTAAGAATGTACTTATAGCCCACAGATATTTCTATCAAACTTTAAAAAGCAGGGAAAATGGGCAGCTATAGTGAATGCACCAGGGGAGCAGGAGACCAGAGGCACATGTTACCAAATTCTTCCAAGCTACACAGAAAGTGGATCAGACTGAAAGACCAACCCAAATTGTGTTTGCATTTTGACAAATTTGTAGGGCAGTCCAATACCTCAGAGTCTCCTGCTCTCCTGGTGCATTCACTATAGCTGCCCAGGGGGGCGGGGATGGGAGAGGGAATTGATAGGAGGGAGAAGGGAGGGTGGGTTTGATCATTTGCATACTTTTTGAGTTCGGTGGGATTTATTTCTGTGCAATCATGTTTGAAAATGGAAATGGACTACCTTCATGTCGATCCTGACTTCTGGCGACCCTATGAAGAGAGTTTTCGTGGTAAATGGTATTCAGTGGTGGTTTTACCATTGCCTTCCTCTGAGGCTGAGAGGCAGTGACTGCCCCAACATCACCCAGTCAGCTTCATGGCTGTGTGAGGATTTGAACCCTGGTCATAGTCCAACACTGACCTGGGGCAGGGGCAGGGGCAGGGGCAGGGGCAGGGAGGGTAGGAAGTGGGGGAGGGGAGGAGATTGGATGGGTGGGCAGAGGGGAAGCCCCTTTCCTTTCCAAAAGGAAAACATTGTGAACAGTTCATTGCTTTTCAGGGTTTCCCCCACCTTTTTATTCTACAGCAGGCACATGTAGCCTCCTGCCCAAATTTAAACCAAAGCTGTCCCTGGCCACATCCACACCAGGCCTTTATTTCACTTTGGACAGTCATGGCTTCTCTCAAAGAATCCTGGGACTGAGAGTTGCTAGGAGATGCCCTGTTCCCCTCACAGGGCTTCAATCAGAGTGGCTGACTGTTAAACCACTCTGGCCAATGGACCTCTGTCAAGAGAACAGAGGTCTCCTCTCAGCACCTTTCACAAACTACACTTTCCAGGATTCTCTGAGGGAAGCCATGACTGTCTCACGTGCAAATCAAAGTCTGGTGTGGGTGTGGCCCCCTGATTAGGCAAGCCAAGCAGCTGTGAGTCTGGCTTTTAGAACGCTGACAGTTTGTTCTTACTGAGTATGCCAGACATTATCATTCAGTTCAATGCAAAATATATTAAATTAATTAAAAATCAGCCAGGCATTTTTTTTAACTTTTAAACAGCAGATGAAGGTCAGAGTATGGGGCAAGGTCTGTGATAGGATTACAGGTCCTCTGTGACCATAGCTGATTTTTAATGAATTTCAACAGATTATTAGAACTCTCAGAGAATAAAGTCCAAAAGGGCTCTGGATTTTCTCTCTCTCTTTAGACTTTGAACTCTCGATACTTTCTGACTGTTTTGTTTATCGCCATGAAAATTGAGAGGGTTGTTTAGCAAGCGTTTCTGAGTTTAGGACTATAAGTTTTGTAAGGTTTTGTTTTGAAATGAGCTTATGGGAAGCATCAGAATGGCATGGGGAGTATTTTCAATTTAACATTGCGGAATGTGAAAAATCCACGCTGGCTATAGTATACAGCCACTCTTGTGTCTGTATAAATAACTTTAGAGTATTCTTACAAGTGCCTGCTAAACCCCACACTTGTGTTACTATTGCCTGTTGATCAGCGGTATCGAAGGTGAAAGAGAGCTCTGTGACATCCTTCCCCGGCACCACCTGTGAAGCTCTCACTTGTGGCTACCAGCAGACAGGAACGTCAGGTTTTCTTCTTACCCTTTACAGCTCTAGCACAGATTTCAACAGATTCCCATGCTAGGCCTTACTACCCAACACTCTGTATCTCTTATAACCTTTAGACTGTGCCTTAGTCTCTGCCAGGCTATCTCGATACCTTGTGTCTAAGGGTATAGGTAATTCCCAAACCTCCCTGCAGCCTCTTGCACTGAAGCATACAGCCCTGGGTTTCTCTGTGGGACTGGATACACTTTCCTCCGATCCACCGCTGCCACCATTCAATACAAACTGTTCAGCCTTGGTTACTTTGCTATTCCCCCTGGTATGTGTATCCCAGCTGAAGGAATCAGGCTTTTATTTAACCAAGAAATATTTATTGAACACTAAAAATAACAAGATTACTTAATTACTTTGTTGACAAGCTTATGGTTTCATATATGTTCTGACATGTTCTTATTAATTGCCTCAGAACTCCGACTCACTCTCAACACCACCACCAAACCCTCTCTTTCCTCTCTAAACCTCCAACATCCACCCTCCTCATTCAACTGTCATTCTTCCATTTATACTCCCAGCCATTCAAATGCTCAGCCAATCATCCAGCATTCTACTGCTCATGTACTCCCCCTCCTCTTTCACTCCACTTACCATATGTCTTCTATATAACCAGCACTTACCATATTTTCTGTATGAAGGCTGATGATCAAAGTCACAAGTGTAGTGCATTCCAAACTAGACCTATTTAGTTTAAAAAGTAGGAGGCAAACTAATTTAGAAAACCTGCTAAACCATGTTTAAGGAAGCTTATATTGGTGTGATGTCTAATTTGACAAACCATAATTATGGACACTGCCCTATTTCCCCTTTTGTTCATTCTCTTCGTCTCTGGTGTTGATGACAGAAAAAAAGAGAAGCGAAGGCAAAATCTTGCTTGCAATGCAAAGATGGCCACTTGAGATATTTTTGGGGACTGCTCTATTCTCTAACTGGTCCAGGAGGTCAAAGCATATTTTGCTGCATATCCTACCTTTGTCACAGGCAGTGGTGTTCTATAATTTGTTACATGTACATAGCTGTCCCATAACAAAAGTTCTCTGGGCGGTTCACAGGCAAAGTCTCTGGGAAGACTATCCTATAACTGGAATATAATTGCTGGAAAGGCCCTCTCTTTTGGGACTTATATATACCTTACCCAAAGACAGCAATATTAAATTGTAGAATTCTCCTCTCTCTGCCTCACACATACACACACCTCTTTTGAAAGCAAAATTATTTCATGCTTCTTTTAAAAAACAATAAAAATAAAAAATTGTGAAGGAAAGTTGTGCAGTGAAATGTACCCCTTTGCTTTTCCAACTCACAATCATCCACCCCAGCTGCTTGTTCACCTATGGAATGAAAAAATGCATTGTCCCCATATCTTTCTACCCATGGGTTTAAAAGCAGCATCTCCTGCCTGGCCTTCTGCTGAAACATAGCTGCACAATGATGCTTTGTGTTTAAAACAGATACAAGAGAAAAAAGAACCATGGAACTCCACATAATTTGTAGTTTTGAGCCTAAAAGCCACAAGTAAAAGAGAAATAAATACAGATTTTTTGCAGTCCATGGTATACGCAAAGCTCTTCTCCAACACCACATTTCAAATGCATTGATTGTTCTTAATTACATCTTAATATACTTAATTACATCTATAAAAAAATGGAACTATGCCTAGAGAGATCACTGCAACTAGTTACTGCCATAAGTAAATGTTGGTAACTGCTTGCTTTTATTTTTTAATCCATAAATAACTCTGTACTACGGATCCTGTCAAGTCATGCTTTTATAATGATCTCACTGGGATTAATCTGGGAGTTGCTTACAGCCCTTTATATGTGGAAAGGATATACCTGAAAGACTGCCTGCCTCTATGTAGCCCTGAAAGGTCACTTAGATCAAGTAGGTAAATTGTACTCCTGGTACTGCACCCTGCAAAATATCATAGGGTGTTAATCCAAAAATGGGTATGTTCAATGTTTTCTGAGGATACTCAGCCATACAGAGTACCAGCCTTTTTTTGTTAAGTCTGACATCATCTCCCCATCTCTTTATAGGACAGCTTAGTGGGGCTTATTATTAGGAAGCACTCAAAGGATTGTACTGTTAATGTATATGGGGTGAAGGTAGAAAAGAAGTGTTTGTATGTCTAAATATGTATTCGTTGCTTAGGCTGCAGAACAAGACTGGTGGGCGAAGCGTTAAAAAGAACTGGGACTATACTGAGCAGGAAGTGTCACTCAGTGCTAGGCAGTAGTACTGTGTGCTGTGCCTGGCTGCAGTGGTTTCTGATGAATGATGGGCAAGAAGTAGTTGAAGAGAAGGAGTAAGAGCCAGCAGCGGCAGCATAACAGTGGCATGTCGGTTCCTCCCACAAGGTGAACCCTTAGGCTCACTGGTTCCTTTTTCCTGGGTGGTCCCAGTGTGCCCCTATGAACCTAAGAGCCCCAGGCAGTGTGGGGCCTTGACAGAATGTTAATGAAGAAAGACCGGCTGACAGTGGCAGCTGGTGCCCACTAGAGCTTGTAGGGCTGCTGTGGGAGTATGGTCTACGAGGTCAGAAGGGAATGGCCAAGTTTTGGTTTTCTCCCCATCTTCCTCTCTTGCAAACATTCTGTGGATATTTAAGCATTCCAGTTTTGCATGTAGCACCTAACTATGGGTGCCAGTCACAAAATGGCTGTCGTAGGCATGGCATAACAAAACATGGCTGCCATGGGAGGCATGGGATCACACAAAATTTATAATAACTACAGTCATTGCTGTTTCTCTTCTTCCCTATCCCCCACAGACAGCCTTGTGTTTACTATGGGAAGCCAGCTATATACTGCTGGTCCCAAATGTGGACAAAGAGCTGTTAAAAGCACAAGACTTCTGTTTCTCCAGTGCCAATCCTAAACTATAGCCAACACTGCCACCCTATAAGCACATGCCTGGGAGTACGCCCCATTAAACACAAAGAGACTTACATCTGAAGTAGGCATGTATACAATTGTACTGTAATTTAACTATATAGTGAACTCTTAATGAGTGCCTGGACATCAGCTCATGCACAGAAGGAGATATGCCTAACCCTCTTTGCAAAGTTTCACATTGCAGAAAATAACTTTTAGGGAGTAAAAACCCACCGCAGGAAAGATGCATAAGAACATAAGAAGAGCCTGCTGGGTCGGGCCACTGGACCATCTAGTCCAGCACCCTGTTCTCACAGTGGCCAACCAGGTGCCTGGGGGAAGCCCGCAAGCAGGACCCGAGTGCAAGAACACTCTCCCCTCCTGAGGCTTCCAGCAACTGGTTTTCAGAAGCATACTGCCTCTGACTAGGGTGGCAGAGCACAGCCATCATGGCTAGTAGCCATTGATAGCCCTGTCCTCCATGAATTTGTCTAATCTTCTTTTAAAGCCATCCAAGCTGGTGGCCATTACTGCGTCTTGTGGGAGCAAATTCCATAGTTTAACTATGCGCTGAGTAAAGAAGTACTTCCTTCTGTCTGTCCTGAATCTTCCAACATTCAGCTTCTTTGAATGTCCACGAGTTCTAGAGAGGGAGAAGAACTTTTCTCTATCCACTTCCTCAATGCCATGCATAATTTTATACACTTCTATCATGTCTCCTCTGACCCGCCTTTTCTCTAAACTAAAAAGCCCCAAATGCTGCAACCTTTCCTCATAAGGGAGTAGCTCCATCCCCTTGATCATTCTGGTTGCCCTCTCCTGAACCTTTTCCATCTCTATAATATCCTTTTTGAGATGAGGCGACCAGAACTGTACACAGTATTCCAAATGCGGCCGCACCATAGATTTATACAATGGCATTATGATATCGGCTGTTTTATTTTCAATACCTTTCCTAATTATCCCTAGCATGAAATTTGCCTTTTTCACAGCTGCCGCACACTGGATCGACATTTTCATCATGCTGTCCACTACAACCCCGAGGTCTCTCTCCTGGTAGATCACCGCCAGTTCAGACCCCATGAGCGTATATGTGAAATTCAGATTTTTTGCTCCAATATGCATAATTTTACCCTTGTTTATATTGAATTGCATTTGCCATTTTTCCATCCATTCACTCAGTTTGGAGAGGTCTTTTTGGAGCTCTTCGCAATCCCTTTTTGTTTTAACAACCCTGAACAATATAGTATTGTCAGCAAACTTGGCCACTTCACTGCTCACTCCTAATTCTAGGTCATTAATGAACAAGTTTAAAAGTACAGGTCCCAATAAAGATCCTTGAGGGACTACACTTTCTACAGCCCTCCATTGGGAGAACTGTCCGTTTATTCCTACTCTCTGCTTTCTGCTTCTTAACCAATTCCTTATCCACAAGAGGACCTCTCCTCTTATTCCATGACTGCTAAGCTTCCTCAGAAGTCTTTGGTGAGGTACCTTGTCAAATGCTTTTTGAAAGTCTAAGTACACTATGTCCACTGGATCACCTCTATCTATATGCTTGTTGACACTCTCAAAGAATTCTAATAGGTTACTGAGACAGGACTTTCCCTTGCAGAAGCCATGCTGGCTCTGCTTCAGCAAGCCTTGTTCTTCTATGTGCTTAGTTAATCTAGCTTTAATAATACTTTCTACCAGTTTTCCAGGGACAGAAGTTAAGCTAACTGGCCTGTAATTTCCGGGATCCCCTCTGGATCCCTTTTTGAAGATTGGCGTTACATTTGCCACTTTCCAGTCCTCAGGCACGGAGGAGGACCTGAGGAACAAGTTACATATTTTAGTTAGCAGATCAGCAATTTGACATTTGAGTTCTTTGAGAACTCTCAGGTGGATGCCATCTGGGCCCGGTGATTTGTCAATTTTTATATTGTCAAGCCTAGAACTTCCTCTCTTGTTACCACTATTTGTCTCAGTTCCTCAGAATCCCTTCCTGCAAATGTTAGTTCAGGTTCAGGGATCTGCCCTATATCTTCCACTGTGAAGACAGATGCAAAAAATTCATTTAGCTTTCACTCCCTTATCATCTAAAGGTCCAATCGCCTCCCTAGATGGTCTCCTGCTTTGAATGTATTTATAGAATTTTTTGTTGTTGGTTTTTATGTTCTTACCAATGTGCTCCTCAAATTCTTTTTTAGCATCCCTTATTGTCTTATTGCATTTCTTTTGCCAGAGTTTGTGTTCCTTTTTATTTTCTTCATTCGGACAAGACTTCCATTTTCTGAAGGAAGACTTTTTGCCTCTAAGAGCTTCCTTGATTTTGCTCGTTAACCATGCTGGCATGTTCTTGGCCCTGGTGGTACCTAGTGGTACCCTAGTGGCATCCCGGTTTCTAGGAAAAAAGGAAGGGCAAACTATAGCGATTCTAAAGACTACATGAAAATAAAAAAGAAGCAGGAAAAGTGCACTAAAGGGGAAGAGGAAACAGTAACTCTTTAGGACCCTAGGGATTCCTTTTGCTTGGTGTCCAAATAACTCGCTTATCAATCACAGCTCTGACTTCACTCATTCCCTAATAACACCAGCATACAGGAGCAGCCATCCTGGCTCATTTCACAGAATTTGTTTAGAAAAGTATCTGCAGATTTTTGCAGCATAGCCTTATTCCTACGAGTTTTTTAATAATAATAATAATAAAAAGCTCAGAGACTGGGGCTCCTCCTTATGGGCACCAATGAAGGCCTTTGCAGGCATCATGGCACCTGCAGGTGCCTAGTTGGCAACCTCTGATTTATAGCAGCCCACCAGGAGCCTGATAAACTTACTAATTTTCTGGCCTGGCTGGAATTGGTCATGGTATGTGACCAACAAAGAATATTGTGCTACCATGAACACTAACAAACCTATTATGGTATAAGCTCCCATGGATCAAATGCATGTAATCCTAAATTGATATACATACACATATGTTAAGGGGCAATGGAGAGGAGAGAGGCAAGAGGGAAAGAAAATAAAAAAAGATCAGACATATAACTAATTACAGAAAAACAAAATGGTTACAGTGACAACTGACACCACAATAGAAACATCCTGGCTCTGGTAAACTAATATAGTGTGATAAAAATCTGTAATCTGAATTCAAATGGAATTGAATTCCCATATCATGCCTGCTCTGTTCTTGGAAAATTACAAGCTATGCAGACCTGATCTAAGGTAACTGTCAAGTCCTAACAACATCTGAGCTAGTAAAGCATACGTAAGTAACTTTTTCCCCGACAAACCTTCTGCAATATGTTGCTGAAACAGCATTTTTTAGTTAATAACACAAATCATACCATCAAGAAATGGTCTAAATAAATCATTGCTAATAGCAAGTAGGCTGCACCAGTATACTATATGGCAATAACAGTAACTAGTACCTAATTGATCTCTTATGTGATTTTTGGCATTCTGGCACTGATTTAAAAAAAAACAGTTTCTGACAATCGGCTACAATATATAGGTTCTGCCAGTGCTGTTTCTTTAGATAAAGGCTATGAGCTATGTAGATACACTGCACAGTGTGATTTTACTAACCCTAAAACATAATTGCCTTTCCTCTTGCTATATCATATTTTGATACTCCCTTTATTTGCTTGTTGATTATATTTATATCCACTCTTCCATTAGGAAGGTCAGAGCAGCTTACATGCGAGTCCCAGTAGTCTTATCCAGGCTCTGATCTTCACCGCCCCTGATTGGCTCCTACACTATATACTAGGTTCAAAATGGTCCTGGGGCTGCTGTTGGGGGGGAAAGCCATATCAGTGTGCAAAAGTAATTATGAATTTCTTTGGAGTCTGTCCATACTACTTTTGTTTAGATAATGGGAAGGTACCTTTAAAGCTGTCTAGTCCAATGTGCATACACAGTGAACTGCAAGTTGTTCTAGGCATAAACGATTTTAGACAGAACTTCCAGAAAAAAAGAAAAGTTTCATGAATTTCTTATATAACTTGTTCCATGGCTCAATTGTTCTAATAGTTCAAAAACACTTTCCAATATCCATCCTACCTGGACACAGCAAAGGCATCAGTAATGTCTGAAATCTATGCACCAGCCCAAACCTGTCCTCCCCCTCCACTCTGCCCTTCCTCCCATCCCCCCTACCCTCTGCCCACCCTTCCTTCTCTTCTCTTCTCTTCTCCCTCCCCCTGCCCTCCCTCCTTCTCCCCTACCCTGGGGTCAGTTTCACCTAACCTAGACCTGATTGCAGGAGAGTAATTCCCATTGAACGCAATAAGCATGCAAAATGATCAATCCATTCTCAGCAAACTTGCACAGGATCCCACTGGTTACCTCCCACATTAAAAAGCAGAGACATTCACTAATAGGCAAAAAAACCCTTGTGGTTTAAGAAAGTACCTATAGCCAACAGATATTTCTATCAAACTTTAAAAAGCAGGGAAATTGAGCAGCTATAGTGAATGCACCAGGGGAGCAGGAGACCTGACTCCTCTCTGATTTGTAAAAATGCAAACACCATTTGGGTTGGTCTTTCACAGTCCAAGTGTAGCTTAGAAGAATTTGGTAACATGTGCCTCTGAGCATGTGGTCAGTGGTGGTAACTCCTACAATCGGGACTGCATCTCCAAATATGAAGAATTAAATTTTTTGTATGTTTCTTGGTGTTCTTCTTACTTTGCTTCTTTCCTGTGTTACTCCTGCTTCTACAGAGAATCTAACTTAGAAAATTGTATTTTTCTCATGATTCTTCCTAGAAATCTGTATCAAATTTATTGTTATTAATTTCAGAGCGTTTTTATTGGTCAATGTAATATGATGGGAAGACACCCTTTTGTGTTTCGAACTGGAGATTATATTCTGTTTCTATTTTGGGTGCATTAACAGTTGAATCTGAAACTGCAGTGGGATGTAAAATCAGACTGCTACATAAGCAATAAATCTTGCTGTTGGGAAAAAAACAAGATGCATGTGTTCAGCCTGTTATGCTTAAACCACTCCACTTAAGGAAGTGTGGGTATGGTCAATTAAAAACACAGAGCACACCTAGAAATTTGCTAGAATATATTTCATCTCCCACTGTTTATCTTGTGCAAACTCAGACAGTCCTCATGTAGCTTAGCCATGCAAACTTAGCACACGGGGAAAGGTATTAGTGAGAAATTCTAGAGAACTGCCTTTAAAAAAACATCAAAATATTTATTTTATTTATATATTTAAGGCATTTATATATAACTTATTCACATTTCTAAGCAGTGTACAAAAACCCCCAAACATTAAAACCAAACCAATGCCTGCTGGAACAAGAAAGTCACTGGCAAGGCAGATGGAAATGCTTGCCCCTTGATGGTCCCAGCACAGTCTCATCCCTGCAGCAGCACATCTCAGTCTGCAGCTCCTCCTGATAAGGCCCAGGCAGAGGGGTGGGGCAAGACAGATAGAAATGCTTGCCCCTTGATGGTCCCAGCAGTCTCATCCCTGCAGCAGCACATCTCAGCCTGCAGCTCCTCCTGATATGGCCCAGGCAGAGGGGTGGGGCACGGCAGATGGAAATGCTTGCCCCTTGATGGTCCCAGCAGTCTCACCCAAGCAGCAGTACCTCTCAGTCTGCAGCTCCTCCTGATATGGCCCATTCTAACACAATCATATAAGTACTTGGAACTGGGACACATGGGCAATTTGTCTATTTTGCATTAGGGAAGAGCTGCTGAAGTGATGAATGTAACAATACCGTTGTGTGACAGGATGGAGATACGTAACTACTTGGCAGGGGCAGATGAGGAAGTATCATTTATACTTGACTTTTTGCTGAAATATATTTATATCTAGCTCATCTTCTCTAACGAATGAACTATGAAAATGATAAGCAAGCAAACAGCATAAATTGTTTAAGGTGAGTTACTTATGTGTCACTGGATTAAAGTTCAGTGGTATAGTTTGCGAAAAAACATCCATCTTACCAATAAGATCTCACTTGTCTCTAAATACATATTTTCACCATGGAGGATAACTTCTTATATAGTTTTAATTAAGAAACACCTGCTCCCTCCTAACAAGGTGGTAAAATTCTGATCTGAACAGACAATGGGAGGAAGGAGAGGGTCTTGTTTCTTAACAATACCCACATTTAAAACTCACTTTATATTGTAAACTAGCACAACAGACTGAAGTATTCATTTGTGCAAATAGTTTTTGTTAGTGTGGACAAAAGCAAACTCAGAACTATTTTTTATTTATTTATTTATTTAAAATATTTATACCCCGCCCTTTTTCCAAGGAACTCAGGGCGGCTTACAAATAAAAACCATAATCAATTAAAAACAAGCAATATACAGTTTAAAACAATTAAAAATAGATTAAATCAGTAAAAGTTAAAAAAGACAATATTAGTTAAAAGCCCGTCTGAATAAAATAGTCTTAACCTGGGCACAAAAGGATGAAAGTGAAGCAGCCAGTCGAACCTCGCTAGGGAGGGAATTCCACAATCTAGGGGCAGCCACTGAAAAGGCCCTATTCTGTGTTTTTACAAAGCAAGCTTGTGAGAAAGATGGAATATTGAGCAGGGCCTCACCAGATGATCTCAAAGCTCAGACAGGGTCATAGAGGGAGACACGATCTAACAGATAGCCTGGACCTAAGCCGTATAGGGCTTTATAGGTTAAAACCAGCACTTTGAATTGTGCTCGGAAACTAAGAGCTAAAAGCTGTACAATCTAGAGCTGAAGTAGCCAATACGGTTCTCTCTAGCTGTTGCTCAACTATAGCTCATATAGTCAGTGGCCATGCTTGCTGAGGCTGATGGGAGTTGGAGCCCAGCAACATCTGTTGGCGGTCACTGGTCTAGAATTTTACCCCTTTGGTCTACAGCCTCATTCTGTGTAATGTACAGATTGGCTTTCTGATTAAGAAAGAAAACATTCTAACCAACTCTTAGATAAAATAGTCCAATTTGACCCTGGTTGATTTTGCTTGAAGCAGAAGGTCTCCTTTTTTTTTTCCTTTAAAAAAGGTAAAGGTGTCCCCGAACTTATAGTGAGAGTCGTTTCTGACTCTTAGGGTGACGTCTTGCGACGTTTACTAGGCAGACCGTATATATGGGGTGGGATTGCCAGTTCCTTCCCCGGCCTTTCTTTACCCCCCAGCATATGCCGGGTACTCATTTTACCGACCACGGATGGATGGAAGGCTGAGTGGACCTCGACCCCTTTTACCAGAGATTCGACTTCCTCCTTCCGTTGGAATCGAACTCCGGTCGTGAGCAGAGCTTCGGCTGCATTACCGCCGCTTACCACTGAATTATGTTGCCTAATTTCAAAGATACTTGGAAGTCTTTAAGAAACCTAGGGAAAGTTACACCTTATCAACTCTCCTATTGCTAGGAAATTACTAGTAACCCACAATTTCTCAGCCTTGGCCTTCCATCAGTGTATGGCGATAACAGTAATGACTGACTTCCTGGCATTGTAAGAATTACTGAGATAATGGCTAGGTATGCACATCACATTAAACCATAGCTTTTTTTAAAAAAAACACTACATTATAATGTAAACAAGCAACGTGCTGGTGCATACTGCTGAATTTGAAAGTGCTTTGCTCCTACGCAACTCCTGATGCTGCTGAGAAGGAAACAAGCCAAAGGCTGGTCTATTGTGAAGACCTGGGCTCATGGTTTGTTGCTCTCCATGCGAACCATGAGAAAAAAACCAAGGCTTGTTCTTGGCTTACTACCCATGGTTTGTTTGAGGGGAAATAAACCATGAGCCCAGGTTCGCATGTAATGAACAGTGAAACTATGGCTTGTTTCCTTTCTGTTGCAGCAGCCAGAGTGAAGCACATGTGATTTTACTCACATTAAACCTTAATATATTTTAATTATGGTTTACTGTAATGTGAAAATCAGGCCAATCTTTGTGGAGCAACTTGAACATTTTAAAATGCCACAGAAATTCTTACTTTATGTTTTAAAGGAGGTTATGTTTTAAAGGAGCTACTTGCTATGGGCGGTATATAAATGCAACAAAATAAATAAATAAACTAAACCTCCCAACAGGAATCCCCAGTCACACTGTCAATACTCACTTCGCATGTAGAAAAGGCAAGGGCTACTTCACAAAATTAGTGGGTACA
Source organism: Rhineura floridana (assembly GCF_030035675.1). NCBI lineage: Eukaryota > Metazoa > Chordata > Lepidosauria > Squamata > Rhineuridae > Rhineura > Rhineura floridana. The sequence goes on along the minus strand of NC_084481.1, from coordinate 143,947,690 downwards.
AAAAAAAAGTGGGTATACCAAATGTACCTGTGGGATACCCTTAAAGTCTCTTGCAAAATATATACAAGGATGTGCTTAACTGTCATAGCATGCAATTCTACATTTTAGTTTTTTTCATGGTGTCGTATTTACTGCTTCTACTCTTTCATGTTGTCTTTCCAGATGGTGAATACTGCCATATTCAGAAGCGTGACATTCATCTAAGCACCATCTTCTTACTGGCTCTTTTTAAGTTATTATCCAAGTACAAACAACAGATAGTGAGCCTATGTGGCAATATAATTAAGCTTATAGCAAGGAGTCTAATCGGACATGCCAGCAGATATCCCAAGATGAGTGAGCAATGATGCCATCTTCTCGAGAAGGCTGCCATCATATACAATTATTTGTGAGTCAGCCAGTCATGTTAACGTTTATGCAATCTCATATCAATGTATATCATTCTGGTTTCATATTAAGAGTTTTAATTGGCTGTCACTAGTAAATACTATTATTACTTAAATATTTTATCAGACTGAGTCTTAGAACAACATTGTGGTGGCTGTGGCAAGAATGTTCATATATGATGTACAAACTACTTAAAAGATGTTTGTTATTATTAGCTCTCATTGTTGCAGTACTTTATTACTTTAATAATACTTTTAATATTTATACCTTGCTTTTCTGCTGAAAAAGCATAAGTGACCTGTACACGAGTTATTCTGCTTACATTAGTTAGTATTGAGGAAATTTTACATTACCTGCTTTGCCCTTTACTTTTGATTTATTGATTGAGTTACTCTATTTATACAAAGCAACCCAATATCTGTGCAGATGGAAATCACCCTCTCCCTGCTCAAATGATTGATCCGATGACAAAGGAAGGGCGACTCCTACCCCATCAGGACACTGAGCCTGCCCCAGCTTTTCCCCCCACTGCCACTCAAATTGGGGAGGGGGAAAGAGAGGAAAACTTTTTTGGGGGGACAGATCAGCCCAATGTGAGTTGGCAGGTACCATGTTAGCTATGCCTATCTACAAGTTTATAAGCAACAGGCTCACTTAGGTAATACAGAATTTAAGATATGTTCCATTTTAGTTTATTTTACAAAGCCCAAATATGTTTTATGTCTCTTCTGAGAGCATATGAAACCTTTAACAACTTAGATTAAAAGTTTCAGTATAATTTAAATAGGAATACTTGGAGACATTTCAGTGGCATTGTAAAGAATGTAAGGTAGAGAGAAATCAAGGGCATGCATGTATCCTGCAACACAAATGTTAACTTCTGGAAGATTTTCACTAAAATGACCATAGCTATGAAACTATTAAATTTTAATTTTTAAAATTAATTTTTACTTTAAAAAACTAATTAATAATAATAAATTAAAAGGATCAAAATTATATCCTGTCATAATTGGAGCAGTAGCAGTGTGTACCTAAACATATACCTTCTCTACTACATTCACAATGCTTGAAAAACTTGTTAGGGTGATGCTCCCTCAACTTCATTCAGTACTATGATGCTATTATGGGAAATACTAAAATTCAATCAATGGTGCTTGGCTTTGAAATGGAAATGGACTGCCTTCAAGTTGATCCCGACTTATGGTGACCCTATGAATAGAGTTTTCATGGTAAGCGGTATTCAGAGGAGGTTTACCATTGCCTTCCTCTCAGGCTGAGTTGCAATGACGGGCCCAAGGTCACCCAGTGAGCTTCATGGCTATGTGGGGATTCAAACCCTGCTGTCCCAGGTCGTAATCCAACACTCTAACCACTACGCCACACTTGGCTTTAGACATAGAGTTTTATCTCCATTTCGCAACTTTTTCTTTCACTTAACTCCATACTCATTTCCATGAAAATAAATATCATGAATGCACATAGTATTTTACATAAGCAAAATGAGCTTCTATCCTGAGAAGCTAAATTTTGATAGAGAGATGACAGAAAAGGACAAGGGAGGAAACATAGACAATACTCTGGTCTTCTCTCAGGCATTTGCAAATTCCTTCAATTATTCAGTGGCATATTCAGCAACTTGGTGAGCATGTGACATATTATAGGTGGCGGCTAGATTACATGTGTATGGTGAGTGCATGTGAGAGACAGAGAGAGAATTTGGAATGGGTGGGTTTGTTGTAAGCTCCCCCCCTTTTTTGTCCATGTGGTGGAAAGATATGGTAAAATTAAATAAAACAGAAAAAAATTATTTACCAGTGTCCCCTCCCTAGCAACATGTGTCATGAAGATATGTTCTTATCAGTCACAGCAGCCTCTCCAGCAGATGTGTGATGGCTAGATCGTGAAAACTCCTCATTCCAGAAATGTTGGATTCTCTTTGGACTTTTCTGGGCTCAGCTGCCTTTGCTAATGCAAGAGAATGTTATGCAAGCTCAGCAGACAACTTCTGTTTGTTGTGTTCCAGCCCTGCTCAAAACAGACCAGGAAGTAGCAGAGCAATGGATCCACCACCGCGTCTGAAGCTCTGCTGGTCCATGCCCACCAGTGCAGAAATGCGGTGGTTTCTTGCAATTTTTTACTACCCCAATTCAAGCTCCAAGCTGTTATAGGTGAGGGACCTAATCCAGCAGATCCAAAGCTGCCAGCACCCTGTCCCCAGCTTACCCTAAAAACCCTGTTTTGAGGGTTTCCAACTGCTGCTTTTGCGAGAACTGCATGCAGTAGCAGGCCCACCCAACTAGCAGTGCTCTTCTCTGTCAATGGAGAACAGTGGAGAGCCAACTACAGGCAATCCTAACCCAATGCATGCCCATCAGCGGGGGTTGGCGGGACAACTGCACTGTGTTCAGTTAGGATTACCTCCAGGAATGCAGTGTACAAGATTGCAGTTTTACAGTGCAATCCTGTGCATATTTAAACACAGCACTGAACACTGCTGAATTTATTGTTGAGTAAAGTGTGTTTAGGATAGCCTATTACTAGGACAGTAATTGAGAAGATACCCTTTGAACTACTTGCTGCGGTAGACTTCCAAATGCAGAATAAAATGTGGCTCTCATCGTAAGAATGATCTGAAATGCCATCTGCTGGAGAAGCACAGAACTACTGCTTAGTTTCAGAATTCTGGAAATGTAGAACAAACAGCGTTTCTGATGGGAAAAGCCCCTCTTGTGGCACAAGCTGAAGTAGCAGGAATTTTAAAACACAGATCAGTATAGGTGGTACTAACAATATTGGTAAGAAAGAGTTGCCATGCAAGATTAATTTTTGTGTGTTGAAATAATGACATATAGTTTATTTTATTTTGATAAATTTGAAGCTGACTTGAAAAGAGGGTTCACTTTGCACACACTTATCTTATATTTTTACCCCTGGTGAAGAGATTTTGCAGGGTGTGCATCATTTCAAACCCTACAAAATCCATTTGACAACAGCAACTGTGGAACATGAGGTATATGGGTTTACGCCATGGTGGCTAACTTGGGTCCTCCAAATATTGTGGACCACAGCTCCTGTTATTTATTCCCTGACCATTGGCTATGGGAGTTGGAGTCCAACAACATCAGGAGGGTTATAGGTTAGCCACATCTGATTTACACTATGGCAAGTTATGTTGTTGTGAAACTTCTTTCAATGTTTAATTTTATAAATGTTGAGTTATATATAGCGTTGAGACAACTTTTTTGGGGCGAAGGGAGCAATAGGGAAAGCTATAATGACAGTAAATAAAAAATATGTATTTATTTTAATTTATTTTATATACCTGAAAATGCTGCTTGCTACCACAGTTTCTAAGAGGTATACAGTGGAGATGAAAAAAGAATACAGTAGGAATACAGAATAAAATCAAAATTAAATTTAAAAATCAAATTTACTTAAAATGCTTGCGGAAATAACAAGGTCTTCACCAAGTGCTGAAGTTCAAGAGGGAGGGGGCCTGTCTGCTCCACAGAACTGAACCCACAATACTGAATGCACAGATCTTGATGGATGTGAGCTATGGGTCTTAACCATGGGAGACCACCAGCAATGACACCCCTGAAGACATGAGTGATCAGACAGCTATTAGGCAGTCCTTAAGGTATCCTGAAGCCAAGTTGTTATTGGCCTTGTAAATTAATACAGGGACCTTGAACTTGGCCTGGTCAGGGCAGCCAGTGCAAGCTTTTAAGCACTGGAGTTAGGTGCATGCTGTAGTTTGTCTTCACCAACAGTTTAGCTGTAGCCTGTTGCACCAGCTGGAGTTTCCAGACTGGATGAGGCCCTGTTGCAATAATAGAATATTGAGGTTACCAATGCATGAATCACCATGGCCAGGCTATCCCTGTCAAGAACAGCTGTATTCATTCATTCATTCATTCATTCATTCATTCATTCATTGTGTACCAGCCATAGCTGGTAACAGGCATTCCTAGCCACTACTGCTACCTAAGGGCCCAGCAACAAAGACTGATTTACTCCCCAAACTGCAACCTGTTCTTCCAGAAGATGTGCAACCCCATTTAGAAGAGGCAACTGGCCAGTTTCCCAGACACAGAAATCACCCACCCACATGTTTCTGTCTCACACACATCTTCTATCCACAAGCCATCCATGTCCATTATATACAATGCCCTCCTATGCATGTCTAATTGGAAGTCCCATTTAGTTCCATGAGGCTTACTTCTAGATGCCTTAGATTGTGAGCCTTGCAAAAACAGTATAAATGTGGACTCTGATGAAATTGCTGTAAGGTGCGCTGACTCCAGAGGATAGGGTGGGATATAAATATAATAAATACATTAACGAGGGGGGGACCACAATGACTAATGCTCACATGCTAGAACTATTAAGAACATATTGGAACTACGTTTCCTGTTTTGCTCTTGCTCATGCATCTGAAGGAGGCTCTTACCTACCAAAGGCGCAGAAAACTTGTTAGTGGTTGAAGTGCCACAAGACTCTGTTGATTTTCCTGTCCGGTTGTTTTTATTTTACTTTATAAAGAAGAGTTTTAAAGACAGGTCAGACTTAAGTGAACATTTCTATAAACAAGTTTTAATATGATGCAAAACCAACTAAAACAAAACAAGGACTTTAAAAACTTTTACTTGATTGGCTTGTCAAATATAAACAATCAAAAACATTAACACATCCCCACAGATGACTACAGTAGGGCCCCGCTTTACAGCGGTCTCAATTAGACGCAATTAGACTAAAGCCCCACTCATACGGCGCTTGTTCCGCTTTTATGGCGGTTTTCGGACATTGCGCATCATTCTGTTCAATGGGTTCTGCTTTACAGTGGTTTTCACTTTACAGCGGGGGTCCGGAACAGAACCTGCCATATGAGTGGGGCCCTACAGTACAGCATATTACATCTGGATGAAAGCAATTTCATTTAACATGTAGGCATTTTTTAAAAGACAGCTTTCAACAAATAAGCCTGTTTTCTCAATCATCGCTTTTAAAAAAACTCAAAGACAAACTAGATATAAAGTCCAAGGTCTATTACTTGATCTCTCTCTACCCCGTTTTTTTTTTATTTATTTTTTTTTTGCTAAAAAGCAGCCATGGGCAGGAAGTGATTGGATCAAGGTTTAACCCTTGGAGGCTGGGCCTGGCAACCAAGAGGTCTTTTGTATCTTTAAAAGTTGTGCAGGGGGAAGGGATAATTCCACCTTGTGGTTTTTCCTATTATAGGGTTGCAAGAACACCGCACTTGGCTGACCTTCTCTTCTCCTAAAGATACATGATCAGGATCAGGGATTGAACCTGGCAACCCTAGTTGAAGTGGTTCTCAGTGTGGGCAACACAACCAAGTTAAATACATTTAAAATTCAGTAAAACATTAAAATCACTTATTGGAACAGCCAAAAATAAAACTCAGCAGCAACTTTAGCCAATGAGCCAAATGACCTCCTGAAGAGAAGCACTTCATAAACAAATTATGAGCCCTGCAAGGCACCATAATTGAAAAGCCCTTTTTTCCCACCATCTGCATTATCTGTAGTAGAGCCTTGCCTAAAGATCCCAAAATGTGAGCAAGCAGAATAACAATTGGGAAAACCAGCACAATGAAACAGACACAGAAACTAACTAATACAAAGCTGAAATCAAAGCTGGAATCCGGTATACACTTACCTGGGAGTACGTCCCACTGAACCCAATGGAGCTTACTTCTGCAGCTATTTTCAGATCAGCTCTTGTTAATAGTCTGATAGCTACATTCTAGATAAGCTAAAGTTTTGCAGCACTTTTCAAAGCCAACCTCATGTAGAATACATTACAATTCAGTGTTGAGGTGATTTAAAGGTTATACCCTATAAAACTCTAAATGACTGGGAAGCAGCTACCTGAAAGACTGCCTTCTTCCATATAAACCTGCCCAGACATCAAAAACCTTCTCCCTGTCCCAACAATATATGATGAGTATTTTTGTGGGGACTTGGAAGAGACCCTTCTCAGTGGCTATTTCTAAGCTCTTAACACCCTCCCACAGGAGGCTCATTTACTACTGGTGTGGAAAGCCCTAAATGGTTTTAGAGAAGCCACCTCTCCCCTTACATCCCGCCTCAGTCACTTAGATCTGTGGATAAAGATGTTTTAATGGTCCCACACAACTTCTGCAGTAAAGGATGTTGTAACCCCTGTGGCACCTATCATCTAGAATTCTCTTCCCTTAGAAGTGAAGCAAGCTCCAGCATTGTTGTTTTCACTGTTTGTTGAAAACTTTCCTTTTCTCCCACACTTTCCCAAAGTAGTCTATTTTATCTTTGGAGTTTTTAATTCTTGCTGGGTTTTATGTTTTTAATACTATTTTATTATCTATTTTATGTTTTCTATTTTATTTCTGAATATTGCTTGGATATTCTTTGAACATAGAGCAGTTTATACATTCTGAAATGAATAAAACAAATTTAAGTCCCAGGTTATGGTCTGAAGGCACATGAGGCCAGCAGCCTGCTGAAACTAAGCAAGGTCAGGTCTGGTCAGTGCTTGGATGAGAGACCACCTGGGAACCATACGTAAGCCGCCTTGGGTTTCTGTCATGAAAATAAAGGGGGGATAAATGTAATAAATATGTCACCTCCTCCCTTTCTCTGAGATCTTCCATCAGCGGGTAAGACCTTCTATCAGCAGCCTTTTTATCCAGATAAACAAGTCAGAGAAGGCAGAGGCCTGTTATTTTCCAATGTCTCTTTCTTTGTGTTGGATTTAACTGATCCCCTTTTTATCGGACTTGCTTTTTATCTCCTCTTTTAATATTGTGACATATTTTCTATAATTATCTTCTCACTTTTTGATTACTATTATTAGCCACCTTGGCCATGTTTTTGTGCAACAGCAGGGTATAAATGTGAATAAGTAAATGTGTATCACGTGACCTTCCACCCAGGAGGACCACAACTGGTAAACCAACTATAGTTGCTAAAAATATTCCTAATCAAGTAGCAAAGATAATGTCAGGGGTATTCCCAAAGTACAGGAAATCAGTAGGGGGTCTTACGCTACCCACTTCTTTTCTGCTTTAGAAGGATGACAAGATAATGTAAATTGGGGTGGGGAATTTGTAGCCCACCAGGTGTTGTTGGACCAACTCTCATCAGCCCCAATCAGTGTGGCCAATGATCAGGGATAATGGAGTTGTAATCCAGCAATATCTGGGGTATATGAAGCACTCTGGATACTCTAAAGCAGGGATAAGGAACCTCTGTCCCTTCCGTTGTTGCTGAGCTAACACTCCCATCATCCCTGACTATTGGCCATGTTGGCTAGGGCTGACAGGAGTTGGAGTCCAACAACATCTGGAAGGGCCACACATTTCCCATCCCTGCTCTAAAGCACAATGTAAATGCTCAGCTTAAAAACTACAGACAGGATATTAATATAAATACTGCATAATAAAATCATAATAAATGGAGAAGCGTGTACTGAATAGAATACAGACCTCTAGCATAAAGATACCCAGCGCTCTGAAAATACCAAAAGACCAACCATTGTAATAATTGAAGTGGCTTTTTATTTATTTTGTTTTATGAAATAGTGTATTTCTAAATGAAAAAGAAAAAATGAACTGCATACACAAACATTAGAATATCAGAGTTCTTTCAGTGTTCACTTCTGTCACTGCTGGGAGAAAACCAATATGCAGTGCCTAATAAGTCTAAACTACCGCTGCTCAACTTGCAAATAATGAAGCTCGTCTTACCAAACGGTGGCGCTCTTGTATCAAATAAGTACACAACAACTAAACTATCTAAAATACTAATAAAAAGCAGCTACAGAGGGGGAAACCGCTCCTTTAATTTGGTCTGCATACTGAGGGAGAGAAACAAACCAGGCATCTTTATTCCATATCCAGCTTACGGTTCAAGGTCAAAAGTGTGTAAACTTCCATACAAAGACCCCTTTCAGACTCCAACATGCTGCCTTAATCGAATAGGTTGACAATCCACTCATTCAAGTTATGACACCCACGGCAGAGATATATAAACCACATCCTTTGTTTATTCATTCAGTGATCCTTACTTTCAGGAAACCTTAGGGTTTCAATTTTAGTTAAGATACTTGTCTAATGTTAATGTGTATGCATCAATATATTTGTGTACTTCATTTGTCTAACAATTTCATATCTTTACAGGTCTACCTAGCAGACTCACATTTGCTTCAATTTCCAGATGAGTAGCTGTGTTATTCTTTCACAGTAACAACAACCAAGAGTCTTGTGGCACCTTAAAGACTAATCAACTTATTACTGATTTAATGTCAAGTACTTTGGGGGCGGGTCTCAATAGTAAACTAGACTCAACCCCAGGGCCTCTGCATTCCTGCAAGTGATAAGAATACACTCTCTCAGAGACAAGAGGATGGCGAAGAAAAGTTCCTTTAAAAAGTCATTTTTATCTGTCCAGCTACCCTGCCTCCATGGTATAGAGTTGCTTGCACCTATCCCAGCTATTATCATATCATGTGACCCAAATTCTTGACTCCATCCACCCTTTTCTCTCTCCATCTTGCAACAACAAAGTAACCAAGAGCTTTTAAAAGTGATATAAGAATGTATCATACTTTACAAAGTATCACTGCAATGCTGCTTTCAAACGTTTTTTCAGGGGAGAGTGTTTGAAGGTCTGTTTTACACTTAGGTATGTACACCAGAAGTGCTACTATAAGTACTTTTTAATTTGTGAAAGTGTCACTTGTGAAAATTGTTAATGCAGGCCAGGCAGTAGAAGGTGACATTTTGATTTTCAGATATAAGAATGTAAGAAGAGCCCTGCTGGATCAGCCCAAATGCTCCTCGAGGCCAGTGTCCTGTTCTCACAGTGATCAACCTCATGCCTACAGGGAACTGAATGTACTTTCTAGCCAACATAAGCTTTATATTCAAATACATACCTGAGAAATTAAAAAAAAATATTGAAGCATTACAAGACAAAGAGTCTTGTGGCATCTTAAAGACTAACAGATTTAAGACTCTTGTTTTTGCTGCAACAGACCAATACAGCTACCCCTCCAGAACATATGGTAACAGCTCACTTCTACCCTTTATATTGAGAGCAAAACTGTATCAGTGATTTAATGGAGCAGTTGGATCTATCTTTTTGCAGGGCTTGGGGCTTAAGTCCACATTAGCAGCCCTTCCTTGTAAATCTCCTCTGGGTTTGACCTGCTATAGTCAGGTGGGGATTCATCAGGGAAATAATTTTTGCAAAACTATTGTGTATGTCTGGATTTGATAATCTCGCAAGTTATCTCGGTTTTAGTATCTGTTGAGAATTTAACTTGGTTGTGATCTTCTCATTAAGGCAGTACTTCATTTGAAGTGGTGTCTGTCAGAATTAGGACCCCCCCAAATATGGCATATTACAGGTGGGGGTGCAGTATGGGCAGAAAAGGCCATGACAAGGGACAAGTGGTTGCTCTTGGATCTATTATGTATATCTAAAGAGCAGATCCATGAAAAGGGTGGCAACAACATCAAAAACAGTCAATGACACTGGCACCTTTAGAACTTTAAAAAGTATATAAACTATGTGAATTATCACAATCAGTACAATGAAGGCTACAAAGGCCAAATCTAAGGGCCATGTTCAGGAGAAAAACCCCTTCCTCTATTCAGTAAGTTGTCCTAAGAGATCCAGGTGAGACACCTCCAAACTCACCTGGTCTTTTTAATAAAGACAATTATGTCCTGGCCTATACTAGCATTAAAATCACCAACTAGTAACACATCAGTGTCAGGCAACAATTGCTCTACTTCCTACAGCAAAGTTTGAAAAGAGGACCAGATCTGATACCACAAACTGGAATTCCCACCCACAGACACATATACATTAAAATCAAGAATAGACCCCAAGGGTTTACTAGTTATCTGCATTGCCTGTATATATTCAGCAGTCCGTTTGCTGAATGTCTCCTCCAACATCAACTGAGAATTTAGTTTTATTGATTATTAATTTTAGATGTATGATATTTTAATGCTTTTAAATTCTACTGGAGATATGAGGTATTAACGTTCTAGTGCATGTTTTGATTTGCTGTGTTATGATCTGTGGTTACAACATTAAATTTACTTACTTCCTCTACCCTTTATTCTGCAGCACTCATATGTGACTTTTCCAGACTGAGGCATCCTGAAGGGTATTTTCAAGACCTGAGGTTTAAATTAGCTCTTTCTTAGATCTGCACTGTGACTGCAAACTCTACACTGGCAATTTACAAGCATCTAAAAACAGTCTTGTGAAAAGACACGCTTACTTCTGACACTTTCAATGAGTCAAAAGTAGATCCCCCTTAAGTTCAATGAAGTTCAGAGTTGAGCAGAGGACTGCAAGTGCTGTCCTAAGCTGGCTCCCTCGGAAGGAAGTCCTTATGGAAGCTCGCTCCCTTGGAGGGAAGTCAACACATCATCCTTCCGAGTAAACCGACCGTGTTTAGGCTCGTGCTGCAAGTTTAACATGGACTGCAGTAGGAGTTGGAGCAAACAGGGTTAGTGCTTAAACAAGCAAGCGGCCAAAAGCTTCATTACCTTTGCATCGCGGGATGTGAACATTTCTGTTTCTCCAGACAGCTAGCAAATCGGATCGCTCCTTTTTGTCACTTTTCTTCTTCGTCTCTCACTCTTTCTCCCCAGTCGGCCGTCTTCTCGTCCACTCTGCTTGTTTTCATTGCTCCCTTGACGACTTCCTTGTTCCGCCCATCAGCCCTACGTGAAACTTACACACAGGCAGCCTCGCTCGCCATTCAGCTGCGGGATCACCCCCCCACCTCCGTCGCCGGAGCTGCTGATTGGTAAGGATCCCTGCAGGTCATTTGCATGCCGCCTGCAGGCGGTGTGCCTGACAGAGCAGCAAAAGAGAAGTTTCGCTCAAAGCTTCTGCAAGTGTCGGGGTGGGGGGATCTCCGGCGCCCAGCCCGCAGCAGCTCCCTGGGCTGCCTCTTCCAATTTCTCTCCCCCTTGCTTTCTGGATGGGTCCCAGTTTGACTCCGGATCGTCATTTGGGGAGGGACTTGCCTGCCTTCCTGAACTGCCCCTGAGCTGCTTGCTCCATTGCTTAAAGTCACCCCATTGGGAATGGCATTGCCTGCTTGAAGCTTCTGAAAAGCCCTCTGCCTGATCCCACGTTTTTTCCTCTTCCTGGCCCCAGTATTTTCCATCCTTGCTCAAGATGGAAAATAAATGATCTCACCCTGACTGCGGAATGGAGACAGCTGGCACCCATAAGAACCTGAAGGATCCCCAGGAGCTCAAGCGCAAACTGGACTTTTATCCCGGCGTATAAGGAAGCGGCGGGACCCGCTTCTCGCCCTGGCTTCTTTGGAAACAGCCCGGATCTAGTGGGACCGACTTCGTCTGTGTTTGCTTGTTGTGGAGCCAGATCGCAGGCTTTATGGCTGGGATATACAGCTCTGCTCTGAAGACCCTGGAAGATTTGACCTTGGACTCTGGGTATGGGGCTGGGGACTCCTGCAAGTCCCTTAGCCTCTCTTCTTCCAAGTCCAACTCTCAAGCCTTTGCGTCCTCTCAGCACAGGGGCAACTGGTGGTACTATTCCGGCTCCATGAACAGTCGAAATAACAGCTGGGATACAGTCAACACCGTCCTACCGGAGGACCCTGAAGTTGCGGACCTCTTTTCCAAATGTGCCAAGCTGCCCGATCTTGAGGAATTCCCTTGGAGCGATGAAGACATTGGGAAGATACTCAGGAAAGGGAAGGGGGGAGGTAACAAGAGAGACTTTACTCAAGACGCGGTGAGGAGGCTATCTGTTTTGCTCAGGAGACCGCTGATCCGGATTTCTCGGGAGGCGCAACGCCTGAGCGTGATGCATTCTAAATGCACAAGGTTCGAGATCCAAAGCGCCCTCAAGCTGATCCAGAGCTGGTCGTTATCCGAAAGCTGCGTCCTGGCCACCGTCAAGGCTCTCTCGCTGTACAGCATGAGTGCCGGGGACGGGCTGAGGAAGGGCAAATCGGCCCGATGTGGCCTCACCTTTTCCGTTGGGAGGTTTTTCAGGTGGATGGTGGACACCAGGATCTCCGTTAGGCTCCACGAGTACGCGGCCATTTCTTTAACATCCTGCATGGAGAACCTGGTGGAGGAGATCAAGGCCAGAGTGCTGGCTAGCCGAAGCCCAGACGGAGCTGGAGGGGGAAGTGAGATTTCGGCAGAAGTCCTGGAGATGGTAATCAACAATGATGCGGAGCTTTGGGGAGTACTGCAGCCTTACGAACATCTGATCTGTGGCAAGAACGCTAATGGTAAGGACCAGGGCCGCGTGAATGTTGCCATGCAAATTGTTGGAACTGTGATGCTTCCAGGTAATTGGCATTGAATTAACTCTCACGGAGGGAAAAGAGAGAACATTTTAAAAATGCTCGTTCAGTAGCTTTGCTGCCTGTTTGCAGCTGCTGCCTACCCGCAGGTGAAGTTCCATCCATCTGCCTGCATTTCCATGGCCCAGAAAGCTACACCTGTTAAACGGGTTAAAGATTCAGGATGCCTCAAAGTGTCATTCAGGCAGTTTATAATCCCATACACATAGCTGCAGCTTTTAAAATTACCTGGTCCTTAACGAAACCATCCGAGTCTTTAACATGTCCAACAGGTGAAGCTTTCTGTGCCATGGGATACAGATGAGGTTAACTTCATCTGATGCTTCCAAGGATTATAAAACAGGAAGCAGGGACCAAGGCTGCTGAATGAGCATTTTCAGCATGGGTTTTTTTTTTCTGTGAGGTTTGCTGAATGAATTTCTAGGGTTTTGTACTGTAAAACAATTTCATTTAAAAAGCACAGTTTCGGGAGAAAGTGATTTACAAATAATCCCTATCTAAAAATTTTTCACAGATTTTGCAAAATAAAAAAGTGTGCACATTGTTCTCATTACAGTACTTTATAAGGTTGCCCTCAGTTCAGAGATAGGTTGCCTCTGGACATGGAGGTTCCATTGTCACTTGTGACAGTTGCCAAGGCTCTTCTGAGCTGGAGATTCCACAGACACATAGCTGCAGGTACAGTATGTGTATGGGATTATAAACCTGCTGTGCCTCTTTGAGGCCCCCTGAGTCTTTTAACACATTTCACAGGTGAAGCTTTCTCGGCCATGGAGGTGCAGATGGATGGAACTTCACCTGCTGGTAGGCAGCAGGTGCAAGGCTCCTGAATGAGCATTTTTAAAATGCTCTTTTTTGCCTGTGAAGTTTACTTTGATGCCAATAAACTGGAAGGAATAGTTAGTGAAGTTCTGTGTAGCTTTTTACAAACCTCTTCTTTCCACATGTACCAATATAATACATAGATAATGAACCAGCCTTTAAAGTGTCACAAATCTCTGGGGTTGTTGTTTCTTCATTGCTTTGCAACAATTGCCTGTAAGAGAAATAGCCATCATCTTAATAAAAGGTGCCTCTGAGCATGTGTGGAGTTCTGCATCCTCCTCATGTGAGTTACACAACCAGCCTCTAACCAGGCTTTAGAGTTAAGTCCAAGTAAGCTTGAACCCATAATGTATTTCTTGGGAGGAAGGACTGGCTGAAAGTAAGCAGTCTTCACAGGGTGGTATTAGTTAACTATTCTTGCTTTTTAAATATAGTTGCATGGCTGCTGAATTCATTAGCTTAGCAGTTTTTAAAAAATGACCATCTGAGTGAATAGCTGATGCATTTCTGAATGGTGGCTATTTTTGCAAATAAGTGTACAGTTTGGCATAAGCATGCCACAACTTGTCATGGGGGGGGGGGAAACCCTAACATCTTGAGAAGTTTTACCGCTGCTGCCTGAAATTAATTGGTCTTCTCTCCATTATTAGCTAGGCAAAATAATATTAATGTTAAAAGGATACATGCATGCTTTGAGGGAATTAGTGTATTAATTAATTGTTCTTGTTACCCCTTCTGCTTCTGAAACAACTTTTATTTCTTTTTAAATGCACCCTTGCCGTTTTATGCAACATGTAAGCCTCTTAGTCTACAGGCCAGGCTTTAACATGGTTTCTGCTTAGGGTTTATATGTTTTTCAATGGGGTCTCCTGAGAAGCCACCCCACAAAATAACGATGCTACACAGAAGGTGGGGGGGCAGGGATGAAATGGGTCAAAGCCCACACTCCTCCCTTTCTTATTGAAGTCCCGCACCTCCCAGAGGGAGCTCAGAACACTGCCTTGTGGAACAGGCCATGCTCCCTATCCAGGGGTGGGGAGGGGGAAATCCAAAGGGGAGGGAAGCTCAGAACAGCTTGGGCAGAGCCTCATGCTCTTGTTGAACACCAGAGACCAAAAAAGATGTTTTGGTTTCATATGTTTTTAAGGATCGTTTGTTGCAATACATTTTAAAGTCTGTTTTTATGATGATTTACAGTGTGTTTAGTGCTTTTGTTTGCCGCCCTTGGCTCCTGCTGGGAGGAAAGGTGGGATATAAATCTAATATTAAATAAATAAAATAATACACAGGTCCAGTGTGGATGGAGATGGGGGGAACAAAACCCAAGGGGGATAAAAGTGGGGAGGGGCCTACTATTTGATATGAAATTAATATTAAATTTATATCAAAAGGGCAGAGTCAATCATTTTATATCAAAAGGGCAGGGCCTATCATTTGATATCAAATGAATATTAAGGTGATATGAAAAGAGTTGTGGCTAGGAGGTGGGACATAGGGGCCATTCTCATTTCCTATTGGCTGGGGCATTCTCGATTTCTGTTAGCTTACAGGATCTGTCAAAAATGAGATCGATGAAGGCTATGCTTATTTTCTTCTCTTGTCCTGTAAATCTAGCAAACCCAATGAGCCTGAAATATGTTTATATGTCCATCTTCATACTTTTCTTCTACTCTGTTATTGATTTATGTGTTTTGCTTGTATTTGTATTTTAATACTTCTTCCTGTAAGCCTTCTACAAAGTCTGTTTCTTAGACCTAGCAGGCACGATATCAGTTTGGTTGCATTCCTCTGCACGGATACATGGAGTAAGCTTCACTTTTGAGGGACGGAGTGTAGCTCAGTGGTAGAGCATCTCTTTTGCATGCAGAAGGTCCTATGTTAATTTCCCGGCATCTTCAGGTAGATCTGAGCATGGTCTCCTGTCTGAAACCCTGGAGAGCCGCTGCCACTGTCAAGGCTCTGGACAATACTCAGCTAAATGGATCAATGGTCTGATTCGCTATAATAAGGCAGCTTCCTAGGTTCACTGCATTTACTGGGACTTTCACAGGATTGCAAGTTAAATAAATAGTATAAACAAACTAGATGTAAAAATAGTGCTAGAGTTGTTCTGCAGAGGGCTAAACTGCCTACTGTAGCTAGCCTACTGTATAAACGTAAAATCTACATTAATTGCTTCTAGCCCAGCCCATCCCTGGCATGTGTCCCCAGGAAGGTTGTCCAGAAGGGAATGCGGCCCTTCAGCAGAATATGATTCCCCATTCCTGTCTCGCTGCTTACACACATATCTTAAACATGATATAAGATAACCAGCAATACAAGTTTATCACTCCAGCCTCTTTGACTTTGTCTGTGAAGATTTTTTAGAAGATTTTTTTTAAAAATCTTTGTTGGAAAAGTGGTCTCGGCAATCTTTGTAGGGAAGAGTGTGGGGAGGAAAGCAGTGTACAGACCCCTGGTTCCACCATGGAAATGTCTCCATCAGTTTCATTATGACAGCAAGTCCAGCTATGGAACCTCTGCAGCCTTGCTTGAGACTTCTGCTCTATCAGTTTCACTTCCTTGCTATTGATTGCACAAGCAAAGTTGTCAAATTCCTTTAGTGTAGGAAATAAAGCGGCATGCAATAAAGTAGCTACACTGTTTAAGGGCATGTTTTCGCAACTACCTCAGCTACAACACGTGGCTGTGGGGAGAAGCTCAGACCATTGGCAAATCCCATCCACATCAGCCTGTGTCTGAACAGTCATGTGCAAGGCATTGAAACACACTGAATTTAGGTCAGATCAGTTTGGGCATACCACTGCCATGCAGTCACAAAGAAGGCTCTTAAAGTTGCTCCATGAACATAAGAGCACAACTGGTGGGTCGACCAAAGTCCTATCTAAGTCCAGCATTCCATTCTTACAGTGGCCAACCAGATGCCTATGGGCAAGCAAAACATGAGTGCAACAGCACTCTTCCACTGTTGTTCCCCGGCAACTAGTATTCGGTGACATACAACTTCTGCTCCTGGAGGTAATATACAGGGATTATGACTATGAGCCACTGATAGCCCATCCTCCACAAATTTGTCTAATCCCCTTTTAAAGCCATCTAAGTTGGTGGCCATCACCCCATTTTAAGGAAGCAAATTCCATACTTTAACAATGGATTGTGTGAAGAAGCACTTCCTTTTGTCTGTCCTGAATCAGTTTTATTTAATAACCCCAGGGTCTAATATTATGAGAAAAATTCTCTACTTTCTCCACTTTGTTCAGACCGTGGATCATTTTATACACTTCATTGTATATAAGATGCTATCTGTGTAGCCAGCAACCTCTCACCAATGTCATCTTCCACTACATACGTTTACTGAATGTAAGATGAAACA
The DNA here is from genome assembly GCF_030035675.1 of Rhineura floridana. NCBI lineage: Eukaryota > Metazoa > Chordata > Lepidosauria > Squamata > Rhineuridae > Rhineura > Rhineura floridana. The sequence continues at coordinate 143,930,724 of NC_084481.1, read as the reverse complement.
TGTAATGTGAAATACATATGAAATATGTAATATTTCCAAAAAGGTGTTTTCCTGAACCTTCTTCAATGCTAAGCTTATTTATTCCAAATATTCTAATTATACAACCTTTAATATTTGTATTACCTACACACAATAATATATTTGTTTTTTACTCTCCATCCTTGGTGTGAGAAGTAAAACAGTAGCCAGCACAAGAATATATATTATGTCTTAACTGTCTGGTGTCACAACTACTTTTCCAGTACAATTTAGAGAGAAACAGAGTAATAAAGATGGCTAACTATGGTGGTGATTTAGAAAGTCTCTGGAGAGAAAGAGTTCTCTCTGCAAAAGAAATTGAATGAACAGGGGCTTGTGTTACATGGAAATATAAACAGATATGAAAGGAAATGGTCATTCAATGCTATTCAAAACATTAAGTGACCTGCTATGTAACATTCACAAGCTGAATCCAAAGCATTGATTAGTCATGCAAAGGACTGGTTTCATTTGACAATGTCATACACTTTTTAGATCGTTTCATCAAATTGTATTTATCTAGTTATACATTCTGACTGCCTGTGCCTACATATGCATTTAATTCAGTTTCGGAAGTATGTTTATTGTGTTAACAAAGGGTTTGGAATGCAGGACTCAGTGAATCTTCTAATGACCATTACTTGCACTTTGCAAAACGAAACTGATTTTGTGATTCTTGGGATAGGAGAAAAGTGAAGGGTGGATTCCTCTCTCTTTAAATCTGAGATTAAAAGTAGGAAAAAATGTTGCCTCATTCCTAACATATTTGTTCTACTGAGTTGATGCTGGATTACTCTCTACAAGTTAACATACATATTCCAGGGTCACTGAAAATAGTGGATTGGCTGAATATATTCAGTCTTCTCATATGGTACTAACATTTTGGGTATGCAAAGTTTGGACACAGAGATAACACACTCTTAGGGCTCATCTACACAGGGGTTTCCTGTGTGTCTGGTGCTACTTGCATGGTTCATGTGACATTACTGGCAAACAGAAGCTATCAAACAGTTTCTCCCCTATAAATCCATACTAACCCAATCCTCTGATAATCCAAAAAAGGAAGGAAAAAATGTCTTTAGTCTTCACTCCGTATCTCTGGGGCTTGTAGACGCTTTGCTCTGATGCTTTTAGGTGGGTGTGTCAATCATTCCCGTCTCCACACCCACTCCCTCCTCCTCCCTTCATTTCATTTCCTGTGAGCTGAAGATAAACATTTGCTGCTCTCTCCCATTTTGCAGGCCTTTTGTATGTTGCTGCAAATGATGCCTTAGTTTTCTTTTTCCCACAACTTGTGCACAAAAGCATAACACTGCTCAAACAAATATTTGTATTTCAGCTGTATTGTACAACTTGTTTTAAATGAAACTTACTGGTAGAACAAACTGAGCATGCTTGGTTGCCAGGTAACCAGAGGGGTGGAAATATTAGAGGGTGTGGTCTTTAGGAAACTGTGTGATTGATGCCTCCCCTCAAGTGTGACTAGAAAACAGAGTGTTTGCAACTGGCATTTTTAAATATATATATATTTATACCCCGCCTTTCAGCCCAGAGCCCTCAAGGCGGCTTACAAAAGACACAAATATCAAAATACAATATAAGAATACATCAACAAAACAAAAAATCAATACAGTAAAGCAATACGATTTACAGAACACAATTTACAAGAGTTAAATAACAATAACCAATAACCAGTGCAGAAGGATATCCCCTAGAGAAATTTCCAGAGGGATACCTGCATTTGTGTGCTGCAGCAAAACAGAGTATTCTGGCACCTTAAAGACTGTTACAATGACATTATCTTTTAGGTGCGCAAGACTCTTTGTTGTTTTTCCCCAGAGATGTGCATTGAACTCTTACTGTGGACAGTGCAAAGAGAAAATGGAGGTAAAAACTGTCTTTAGCACAAAGTTATGCTCCCATGTGGATAAGCCCAGAAAGTTCCCTGTCGTTGCTTTCTTCAGATTCAGAGGCCTCATGGCCAGCTTGAAGAAAAAAATTAAATGTCAGGAGATCTGATTATGGTTCTCTACAAAGTGTGAAGTTTGGCCCTTACAGGTTAATTTTCAGGGTTCACATATTTCAGTCAAAAATACTACAACTTTGGAAGAAAAGGTATTGCCATGTTAAAAGAGAGATCCAAGTAGGCAGCTTTTCTTCAAAGTTTTGAATGCAATTCCCATTCTAGTGGCTGTCTCACCGGTTTTCAAAATATCATGTATGCTTCACTAGGAAGTAGTGAGTGATTATGGTAGAAGGCATAAACTTCTCTCTGATCGTCTCAGGGTATTTCTTCTTTGGATGCCAACCTAACATCTCTGAAACATTAAGCTGTATGCTAAGGAGGAGGGATCTTTTTCAGCCTCAGGGCCACATTGCCTTCTGGGCAACCTTTTGAGGGCCAGAAGCAAATAGCAGCATAACAATGGATGTAAATTTTCTCTTTATGTAGTGGGCTAATTTCTACACACACTCACGCACCGCTCACGATCCTCCATCCATCAAGAGTTATCAGAATTCAAGTACACATTCCAGTCCGGTAAAAAGCACTCCAGGAGGGTGTGAAGCAAGGCTGGTGAGGGATGTGGCTGAGGGAGAATCACAAGGGCCAGATAGAGATGCCTGGAGGGCCACATTTAGTTCCCAGGCTTGAGGTTCCCTACTCGTGCTGTATGCCCTGCACTTTGGATCAGTGGGGCACTTTGTTACTAACATGCCTTGTGCGCTTCCTAGCATCCTTCTGCCAGGCATGGCACGCTAAGTTCCATGTGCCCTTGTTCTTTCTTTGCTTGTCCACAGACAAAACTGCATTTATTACACCTGGAGAGGCTTGAGCAGTTTTAACTAGGTGCGGTGTGGTTGCTGGAAGTATGGATTTATTCCTGGTTCATTTCAGCCATGATCAAATGGGGTTGCCTTAGGTGTGCTGCCATCTCTCAGCATCAGCCATTCTTTCCCATCAGCAAAATGGGGATAATAACAATGACCTGTCTTACAAGGTTGTAAGTTTACTGAGCTAACACATGTAAGGCGCTTTCAGTAGGGTTTTTATACTTCACACTACATATTATTTAGCCTTAGGCATTTCACTACAGTAAACCTTGATAACCTGACATCTGGACCAAGGTGTCTTTAGGGTGCTTCTGAATAGAGAAATTGTGCATCAGGGTGCTGATTCAGCAAACATGAGATTCACTAGGGGTAGAAACACACTCACTGTTCTGCTGGTTCCAGTGGGTCTCCACTGTTCTCTTCTGAAAACAGAGGCACACAGCGCTCATCAAACCCTGCCCCTTTTGATGGTAAAACCTGATGGCATCAGCTTGACTGCATTTTTTTTTTAAAAAAATCATCTTCAAAGAGATTTTGCAACTGATCGGAAAATCAACCCATTACCCCTCCAGGCGTGGCTAATGGAAACGCTGCGTTGGGCCCCCTTAGTCCAAACAGCAGGCTAAGGATTAGTGGAGTCAGTGTGGATAACACAGTCATAACCAAGGATTGTTCCACACGCACCTGTACAACTTGTTACCCTTTCACTCTAGGTACTGTCAACACCCTTTTGTTTGGTGCTCAGCTGTGCAATGAGTAGTGTAGGAAGGGTCCCCCTGGATGGGCTTGATAGATTACAGTATTTTTCTTTTTCTGGATGCAGTATTGATCCTAATGGCAAAACGGAGCTTTCTTCTACATGTTTTGTATACTCCAGGAGGGTGTGAATCAAGGCTGGTGAGGGCTGTGGCTGGGGGAGAATCTCAAGGGCCAGACAGAGATGCCTGGAGGGCACATCACTTTAAGCCATAGTTAAGCTAAACTATGGTGTGAATGTGAGCATGCTGGTGCATGCTGCTGAAATCACAAGGGCTTCACTTTTCCCCTGTTCCTGCTGCTGCTGCTGCACTGCCAGGAACTAAGCCATGGTCTGGCTTAATGTTACATCTGGACCAGGGCTTGTGGTTTGTTTCTCCCAAACAAACTATGAGCAATAAGCCAAAAACAAACCATGGTTACAGCAGCACATTTAAACCATAGTTTAGTTTAGCTACAGCTGGAAGTGATGTGCAAACAAGGCCTTATGGCAAGTTAAAAATCTGGTTGCTGCAGGATTGTCAGTAAGGCTAAGACTACAAATAATGCATTATTTTATATGAAATGTGTGTTTCTGTATTTTCATTAACTCATGATCAGCTTTATTAATTGCTGAATATGCTGGGTTATTTGTGTACATACATAAAATGTAGACATGACTCTCTTCTATAATATGGAAGAGGCCAATTATTTCTTTTAATTAATCACATACATATTCTCTTTCTTGAAGCAATATTTGGCTGTGTTCAAACTGTTTGTAACATAGCACTGTGTGTGTGTGTACGTACAATTAAAAACAGCACATTTGTCAGTCCTAATGAAAAAAATATGTTAGGCCCCACAGAGATAAAAGGGAAGTCAGAATCTTAATATGCAGAACATAGGTATTTGGCAAATATACATAAATCAATGTACAAAAGGTTCTAGAGGTAAACATACTTTAATAAGTGGTTTATATGAATGTAAATAATTTTGTAACTCTACCCCACTTAGAAAATCTTTTCAAATGAAAAGTGGGCTATAAAAGCCTATTATTTTATATGAGAAGCTGAACACCATTCTAATTTCAACTTTTCTGTACACATGAATGAGGACATGAGTTGTATAAAAAGCTTCTCCAGCAAATGTTATGAACAGGAAATGGTAAACAAAAATATGTTTTTCTTTGAAGCCATTGTTTTTTTCCATTAAATGTTACATAGAGAATGCTAACTGAGTTGTCACTACTTGGTCTATTACATAGACACCCACTTCAGTAACTATTAGACATGTGGTGATAAGATTCAAAGACAATATAGTGAATCTTAGGAAACATCATTAAGGGAAATAGAGAATCAAAACGCTGTGTAGCACCATTAAAGATATAGCCATTAGCATACAAATACAAATAAAATAAGAGGGCTTGTACATACAGCTATGTTTTTCATGTCATTTTAAGCCGAATTTTGGTTTGGGTTGAACATGTGAGCTCCCAGAGTGGAGCTCACAGCAACCTTTATCCTGCCCAGTCATTTTGGCTACTGTACTGCAGTGAGCTAAGCCATGGTTTGATTTAGCATGATGTGCAAACCAGGCCACAGTGGGTTACATCCAATCCTAGTCCTACTCAAAGTAGAGCCATTGAAATTAACAGACCTAAATTAGACATGTCTATCAATTTCAGTGGATCAGTAGGACTAATGTTGGATACCATCCGATTTGTTTAATTTGTTTGCCTATTAATGGTCCTGATGATTGATTTATTCTTCTGGAAACTAAATGAAGATGCTTGCTCAGTGGCTTTTGAGAGAAAATGTTTCTTCAATGAGCATTGATGGTTTGAGGGCTATTGAGTTAGGATCTGACACATGCTTGAGAAGTGGCGGTAGAAGCATTTGGGAGAGTGAACATGACCAGCAAAGGGGCAATGTTCTGAGTTATAAAGATAGATGCCAAAAGCTTTGGGGGCTCAAGCTATATGTTCTTTGCTTTGGGAAAAAATAATGCTGTTTTAAAGTATTTTCTTGACAATTCCCCATACTTAATGTTCCTATTTGTAAATAAATAGATCACAAAACTACCATAATTCTCTAGTACTCATACGGAAACAGAACCTGTAACAGCTCACCTTGGAATTTAATCCAGTGGAGTTAAGTGAGGCAGTATGAACATACAATAATACCATTGGTTAAGATTGCCAAACAGCTACAGGCTCATATACTTAGAAAGGATAAGCCTGATATTAGGCTACATAAGAATTTTCAAAATGGAGAGTCTAGAACACTTATGCAGACCCCCAGTAGGAATAAAGTCACCAGAGTCTGCCCAAGACATTTTGTTCTCTGAAACAGAGAAACAAATGTTTGCCACCCCTCTCCAAATAAATGTGCAGAGAAGTATCCAAAGTCATCTTTAAGATTAAAATACTCTTAACAGTAGGTCTGTAATTTGGGAACGTCATATATTAACATTATCATCATTGTTTATTTATTTATTTGATTTATATCTCGCCCTTCCTCCTAGTAGGAGCCCAGGGCGGGTTACAAAATTTTTTAAATACAACATTAAAAACAATTTAAAAACAACCTAAAATCCCAAAATAGGATCCTAAAAATGCATACAGAAGACAGTCTCACGGGCACCGCTTCCTCCTCTGAGGTGGTAAAAATACAATAATAAATTAAATAACTAACCATTTTCTGCCCTTTCATAACTCTTAAAATCTGCTGGTCGATGTCATGGCCCCGTCAGAGGACTCCTCAGATGAGGATGACTCGGGAGTAACAGCAGCAGACCCAGGAGCCGCAGGAGACACGGAGGAGCCTCCTGAGAATCCAGCTCCTTCTGCCCCTCAGCTGCAGAGCACCCCAGGGACAGCAGAGGCCCTGCAGCCAGACACAGACAGTGAACAGGATACTCCCCCCTCACCTGCAGAACATAGACAGCAGAAGGTCAGGCAGAAGAGAGGCAGGCCTGTCTCCTTAAGGCCCAAACGCTGAAGGCTCACACCTGCTGTCAACCTTGCTCTTTATAAGGCACACCTTGGCTGCAGCTTGTTGCTGACTGCAACGTCAGGTGTGGCTTGTGTGTTCCTAGTTTCCTGGCACCCTCTTTCGGACTGACCCCTTGGCACTTGATCCCGGACCTCTACTGACCTCGCTTCTGGACTCCTGACTCGGCAAGTACGCTTCGGACAAGCCTGGCCCTTATCAGATTCCCTCCTCCTAAGACCTGGCAGATTTATGGCCAGACTGCCGGCTAAGGACTTTGCTTCCCTGCCAACCACCCAGGAATTTCCAGCCCCCACTGGCACTGCTGACGCAGTGTAGAGCTGGTAGTTTGCAGTCAGCCCAAAACAAAGCAGGCAAACGAGGGAGTGGGGGAAGTGCTGACCATGGAGCAACTCCAGCAGGAAAACTTGCTCCTGCGCTCACAAGTAGACCAGCTGCTGTTGGCCGTCCAAGGCTTGCAAACCCAGCTAGCAGCAGCCCCACCCCCTCTCCCTACAGGGAGAGCCAAGTTCCCTGTGACTCTCCCAGAGAAATTTACTGGGGCTTCCGACCAGCTCCCAGCCTTCTTGGCCCAGGCCCAGCTCTTCATGGAGTTACGACCAGAGGCCTTCCCAGATGATAAGACCCGGGTGGGATTCTTGATTAACCTGTGCACTGGGGCCGCAGCTAGATGGGCCACGCCCCTACTCCTCGAGCGGAGCCCCGTGCTCAGCGACTTAGCCGCCTTCACCAGAGAACTGAAGGCTATGTTCGAGGACCCAGTCCAATCAGTTGATGTAATTTTTTATTTAAATGATGACATTGAAAATCAGTCTGAACTTCATTGTAAAGCCACAGTTCTAATTCTCTGTTGAGATTCATACAGTGAAATTATCTTGTAATGTGTGTTATGTGTTGTAATCTGCTTTCTGGTTAGCTGAGCTAAACTAAGTGTTCATAGAGTGTCTCATTAATTTTAATACACTATTATTGTTCCTGTTACATTCTGTGGGATTTTATGTGTAGGAGGAAATAGCTGCCAATGTGATCAATGAACTAGCAGTGTGGAAGAACATTAGTCAGCTATGGTTGCTATATGTGTCTGAATATTAACATCATCATGCTACAGAACTGTTCAAAACCTCTGGGTAGGGGGGTTCACTCTATGGACTGGTTTATCATGTGCTACTCTGACTGTCTAGTTGCCAGCAGTAAAATGAATCATGTGCAGTCAGCTGCTTTGTTTGTAGGAAGGGAGACCTAGATGGCAACTATGCCAGGGCAATCCCCACCCTCTCTCAACAACGAGGGGTTTCCCTGACAGTTACAGTCAGTCTGAATCATATGGGTAACCATTCATACAAAAACACACACACCTTATAACACAATTGGAATCTCTTGCAATCTGACATTCCAATGACCAAACTACCAGGATTTAACTTAATAGCTTACTTACACATGCATGCGTATTATTTGACAACCACATCATGCGATGACTTGCTTGTGTGAATGGATATAACACCACAAATAAGAACATCACTAAAACGGAATGCCTTTCAACAGAGGTGATTTTCACATTCAGCAGTCATAACGGGCTTATTCACATGTTACACTGAACACAGGTACAAGCTGTCTCTGCATATATACAAGTGTGTGAAAGAGTGTACACTTGCTGATTTGTACAGCTCAACTATTGTGTACAATAGACTGCATATTCATTAGATGTTACATGTGACCAACAGTTTGAGTAAACAGCTCAACTATTTATGTACGCAGATAGTACACTCATTAAATGTAACGTGTGAACATCCCTCAAGTGTACAGCCATCAAAATGAGATAATAGGCATGTGAGATCAAACCCTATTGATGTAATACAGGTAAAAAGTAAGTACTTTGCACAGGTCACAAAACACTTGATTAATGTTAGGTATGTAATGGGCCATTGTGCAGAACTGACAGAGAACCCGCATATCATCAGCAGGTGTGTGTGAATTCCTATAATTGACATCCAGCCAGACTTACTAGTTACAATGCGATGAGGATCTTTCAAACATGAAGCCCTCTGCAAATTAAAACAAAAGATCCTAATTGCAAAATTATGGCCTCCTGGCAGGGGCGGCGCCAGGCACGCTGGGGCCCTTGGGCACCAGCCTGCCCCGGGCCCTGGCACCTGCACACAAGGCCCACCTACCTACCTTCTGTGATCCGCAGCAGCGTGAGCTGCTGATCCTGCACGGATCGTGGGGAGGAAGCTCCCAGACACCCCTCCTACTGCTGTGCAGGACCGCAACACCCGCCTACCTCTCCCTTGACGTAAATGTTGGTTGTGCTGTGGGCTCAAGCCTGCCATCAACCAAGATGGCAGCCGAGGCTTCCCTCACCATCTTGGTTGATGGGACGCATGTGTGATATGCATGCGCATCCCTGTCATCAACCAAGATGGAGGAAGGGGAATGAGCCCCTTAGGAAAACCTTGGCTGCTATCTTGGTTGATGGCAGGCTTGTGCCCGCAGAGCAACCAGCATTTACGTCAAGGGAGAGGTAGGTGGGGCCTCTGCGGCAGTAGGGGGGTGTCTGGGAGCTCCCTCTCATGATCTGTGGCAGGGTTGGGAGCCGACGCAGCTGCGGATCGTGGAAGGGAGCGCTACCCACCCCATCCTAAGGAGCGGCCCTTCAGGGACCACTTGGGACCCAGAGGCCCTTGGCCAGGGCCCGACCCGGCTGCCCTCTGGTGCCAGCCCTGCCTCCTGGAACTAAATATCAGTCCTTGGAAATCACAGTAAAAGGTATTCAGAATAATAAATAGCATACACATTTAAAACCAACAGCCCTCCTGCAGATATTCAGTCTGGAAAAAGACATCTGTCATCAGGTTAAGGTGTGCTCTAATCAAAGCCCATCAGAGTAGGGCTATGTCCTGACAAGTGTTATTTGCCCAGGTAACTGAACACAAAGGCTCTGGTGAGTTTGAACACATTTAAGAATTGACTCTGATTGACTCTCTTTTAATTAGAAACAGCAGGGAATTAGAGGTCTAGTTTTCATTGGTACTATAGACCAGGCAATATTTGAGAAGGTGTGTATCTGGCTTGGCACTGCAATCTGTTTCAGATGCTTGTTTCATGCTGCTGGAGATAGAGGGGAGAATTGTAGGGACACCATCAATTCCTTGATACAGCACTTTAGGATGCAAAGAGGGCTGTTGCTGACTTGTGCTTCTGGCAGCTGTTTCCTGCTGGCCCATAGCAGCTCCTACATGACATGAGAGGATATCAAAATTAACATTTGTTATAGCATTTTAGAGAGTTCAAAGTGCTTTATATTCATTATCTTAGTAGTTCTTATAAAACCCTGTAAAGGAGGTCAGTATTACTGCCCCCATAATATGGAGCTTATATCAGTTTATCTCAGGGGGTGCAGACTTCAGGCTTCAGGAACCAACTTTAGTATATTTTAGAACCCCAAGATCCACTAAGCATAGAATTAGAGAATCATGAGCCCAAGAATTTGAGTACCAGCACTGAACTGAGCCTTTCACCAGAACTGAACTGAATCAAACTGACAGTCTTTCTACACAAAAATCCACTCCTGGTTTAAGCCACCCCTCTCCTCCACCTTTCTTAATTTTAACAGTATAATTTAGGGCAGGAGGTTTTTGGTGGTGATATTATTTAATAGAGGAGAATCAGAAATCCTTGCTGATCTACTTCAAATGACCCAGATATCTATCAGTAGATCCTAGTATGTCTTCTGCCCAACCCTGGTCAACCTAGTTAGTTAATAGCAGTGGGATAATTTTAGTTCAGTCTTTTAATTAATTTTAATACCTACTTCCCCTCTGTTCTGCCCTAGGGTAGGGTTGCCACTATGGCAAAAAGGCTGTACCAGTTACCAGGTAAGAGTAACTTGCTTGGAGCAGGTTGATTACCTGTAAAAAATTTCGTGTCAATCTAGCTCAGCCCAAAGAGTCATACAAAATTAATATTTGATATTATTAATAGTCTGAAGACAAAGCAATTGCATAGGGGAAAAGAGCAACTTGACCTAATACAATAGATAAACGGGGGAGGAAATACTTTCACCGGCAAAAAGTAAATTGGAAGAGGTTTTCAGGTGATTGGTGTGGTAATAAGTCTTTTGCTTTTAGGCATTGTGATCTGGGGGAGAAACATGATACATCACTTAAGAAATACCCAGGATAGCAATAAATATAATTATCAATTAATGAACTGTAATAGTAAGAAAGTAGTTTACAAACAACAGGACAGGGGGAGAGTTGTATCTCTCTGCCTCTGTGGAAAGAGCAATGTGTTAAGAAAAGAATGAACAGAAGGGGAAATCATGGAACAGTTTTTAATTCCTATTAAATGTTCTTTTAGAAAGTTGCTAAAATGGCATAATAAAGAATATTCTGGGTACAACCATTAGCCTCATCTGAACTATTCTACAGTCTTATTTGCTATGGGATTTTAACTATGAACCTTAACACATGTTAGGAGTTCAGGATCTTCCTCAATAAAGGACAGAAGTGAGCATTGCCTGGCATGTCGTTCAGAAATAAGGTATGCGCCAACATTAGTGTCGTTTTATTTTTTTTATTTTTTTTTTCAATAATTTTTATTCAGATTTTCATAAAACATACAAGACAAAATCATAAAACATTCAAAGACAAAAAACAAAATCAAAAATAGTTAAACAAAAAGAAAAAAAGAAAAAAAAAACAAAAATAAAAAATAAAGAGTAAAATATTGACTTCCCATTTGTCAAAGATCAAATCAGTTATAAGTCTATAATATATAACAATCCTGTCTCTTAAGTCATATTATAAAATCACTTTCCTCCAGTAGTTATCTTACTTAATCATCAAATCTCATAAACATTACTTTATTCTTTCCACAAAAAGTCAAAGAGAGGTTTCAATTCTTTAAGAAATATATCTATCAATTTTTTTTCCAGATAAGCATATCGATTAGTCCATCTCATTGCTAATTATGATAATCTTATTGTCATAACCATAGTCAAAATAAACATTTCAATTAATCCATCACATCAGAATCTGTTAAGTTCAGTAATTTCAGTAGCCATTGTTCTATTATCCCTATTAGTTCCATTTTCCATCTTCCATCTTCAGTAGTCTTGTTAAGTCCAGTAATTTCAGTATCCAATCTTCCATTATCAGTATTCCATAATAATCTTGCTGTCAAAGCCATAGTCATATAGTAAGAGTCTGATGGGAATTACCTCTATCCCAAATATTTTCTTGCCATCCATTCTGAATAGGTTGCTGAAATACTGCTGTAAAATCATATCTCTGTTCTTTTTTTCAAAATACACTGGGTCATCTCTTGAAAGTTTTTCCATTGTCACATGGCTGCAGTTAATTCCATAGATTTTCTCTATATTGGGCTCCATCACATCATTCCAGTCCAGAAGATTATCCATGCCATTGATAACTTTATCTCTAGAATCTTCATTAATTTCTTCAGAGATAACATTGAGTTCCAAACAATAGATTTTATTTCTAAAGTCCATAGACTCCAAGTCTTGTTCCTGTTCCACGTTTGTTCCAATCTCCGGGATCTCCTCTCTCACAGGGACCCCTGTTCCAGTCTCCAGGGTCTCCTCTCTCACAGGGACCCCTGTTCCAGTCTCCAGGGTCTCCTCTCTCACAAGAACCCCTATGTCTTTAATCTCCTGTGTCTCCAAACAATAAATTTTGTTTCTAAAGTCCATAGACTCCAAATCTTTTTCCTGTTCCACGTTTGTTCCAATCTCCGGGGTCTCCTCTCTCACAGGGACCCCTTCCAGGGTCACCTCTCTCACAGGGACCCCTATATCTTTAATCTCCTGCTTCATTTTACTCAATTCAATTTTCAGCTCCTTACAACCCTGTCGCAGGTTTTGTTTCGTTATCTCAATCTCATCCATTATTTTCTGAAACATAGTTATTTCCAGCTTCTCAGCCACTTTCTTAATTGCCATTTTAAAAGAAAAATATAGGAAAACCACTTCTTATTTCAGCAACAATTGGGTTAATACTCCAAACTTGGTGACATCACAGTATAAACAGAGCAGACAGCCTTATCTCTCCATGTTTAAGTAAACAAAATGCAGTTCCCAGGATCGAAACAATTAATGGCGGTCGTCAGAAAACAGATTCGTCAAAATAAAATAGACCAAAAAGAGAGTAGTCTCAGGCAATATAATATTCTTCAAAATAAAAATCTGGAATAGAAATCCCTCTTCAGTGTATATCTTTAGAATGCAAATCCAGGACAGCTTTTTGCAACAAAAACAGAGATAAGCTATTAATTAGTGAGTAGCAGAGAGAAGTTATGGCTCCCCAGTGAGATGTCAAAAACCGATCAATCTGGCAAATCTCTTTTAAACAGCAACAATTTAAGTCAAGTAAAAGAAAAATATAGAAAGAAGGGTGCTTGCCTGTTAGTGCGTTCTCTCTTAGAAGATAAGATGAACGTTCGCTTTTCCAGATAGAGCTTGTTGTTAAAAATCCGTCCCACCTTCGTCGGCTGGACCTCGTCCCATAAATTAATGAGATCTGGTCGTCCCAACAAAAATAGGCTTTGAGGTTAATCTCTTCGTTTCTCCCTACCCGGGAGAAGTTTAATCAGTCAAAAAAAAGAAAAAATCTGACTGATATATCTGAATAAGCTTCTTTTGAGGCAGGAGCCCGTCTCAAAAGCAGGCACAGGCTAAGTCACCCTTCCCGGAAGTCCAACATTAGTGTCGTTTTAGTGAATGGTGGAAAAAACTCTGTTCACCATTGCTTGTCTCTTGATACTGCTGCTTTAGAACTTCTAAGATTTTTTGTTTTTGCTGCTTGATCTTTCTTTCTTTCTTTCTTTCTTTCTTTCTTTCTTTCTTTCTTTCTTTCTTTCTTTCTTTCTTTCTTTCTTGATTGATTGATTGATTGATTGATTGATTGATTGATTGATTGCATTTGTATACTGCCCCATAGCCAAAGCTCTCTGGGTGGTTTACAGTAACTAAAAACATTAAAAACAAATATACAAATTTAAAACAGATCTTTTAAAAACAATTTAAAACACAATTTAAAACAATTTAAAAAACACATGCTAAAATGCCTGGGAGAAGAGGAAAGTCTTGACCTGGCGCCGAAAAGATAACAGTGATGGCGCCAGGTGCACCTCATCAGAAATATCATTCCATAATTTGGGGGCCACCACTGAGAAGGCCCTCTCCCTTGTTGCCACCCTCCAAGCTTCCCTTGGAGTTGGCACCCGGAGGAGGGCCTTAGATGTTGAGCGTAGTGTACGGGTGGGTTTGTATCGGGAGAGACATTCCATCAGGTATTGTGGTCCCAAGCCATGTAAAGCTTTATAGGTTAAAACCAGCACCTTGAATTGAGCTCAGAAACATACAGGCAGCCAATGCAAGCAGGCCAGAATTGGTTTTATATGTTCGGACTGTCTGGTCCCTGTTACCAATCTGGCCACTGCATTTTGCACAAGCTGCAGTTTCCGAACCGTCTTCAAAGGCAGCCCCACGTAGAGTGCATTGCAGTAATCTAACTTGGAGGTTATTTATTGTATTGGATTATTTTAACAGTATATTGTTTGGTTACACTGTATTTTATTATTTCTTGTACAGTGCCTTGAGATGCTCACACAAAGGCCACATATAAATATTACATATTTTAATAAATAAAACAAGTAAAAGTCCTTTGATCAGAAGTGCATGTAGGAAGGCTCAAGTCGATATTCTGTGCATCCTTAACGGTCGGCGGTAGGGAGCTAATACTCTCTGCTTGATGATTTGAAACCAAGGAAGGGTTAGGGTGGGAACTATGTAACATGTTGCCCATTTCCAATTCCCTTGTGTTTTTTAAAATATTTTAATTAATATTTTAAAAATAAAAATTAACAAACAGATAAAAGGTCACAGAGTACGATTACCTAGTTTACAAAATATTAGGAGATGTATATTTTACTCTCCTGAGCAATTACAGTTAGTCATGAATGATGCTTCTTTGTCTCGCATTGCTTCATAGTCACAGGAATCTAGTTCTCAGACTTGAATACATAACTGCACCACAAATAGGGTTGCCATATTCCAGTTCCACAAATCCAGGCAGGTTAATTTGCATATTATTCAAGTTATTTGCATATTATTTGCATATTAATATTTGGATTGTCCAGTTGTTTTGTTTTTGTGCCTAGGAATTACCACCAAAAACTGGGGAAAGATGTGAGAAATCTTTTTTTTAAAGCAACATTTTCAGCCTTAAATGCCTAGACTCTAGTTTCCAACACTATGGAGTATTTATTGATTGATTAAGAGAATTTATATCCTGCCCTTTTGCTGTTAAACACAGAGCTCAGCACAGCTTACAAATATAATAAAAACAATAAAAATACACAATCAATATAAAAACATAATAAAAACACAAAATAGCAACAAACATAAAGTAAGTCAGGGGAGCAGCACGGTTAACTATAACATATACAATATATTTCAGAGATGTGGTGGGTGGAGAAAAACAAGCCAAAATGTTAGGAAAAGGAGTTTTCACACCACATGCTCAGTTCTAAATACTGTTGCAGCAAGTTTTACAAGTTCCTCCAGTATTCCACTGGTGCAGGCACTCAGACATTCAAAGTATCTGTATGTTTCTTAGGTTTTATAAAAGCAGAGCTTTGCTTAACTCAAAATTTCTCAACCACATCTACACAGGTTCCACCTCCATACTCAAAATGAAACTGTGCCTGGAAGTGTGCAGCAACCCCACACATACCTTGCTAATTAGATTACCAATGCCAGGATGTCTGTCTTATCGACTACTCTCCTGCTCCCTGGGCATCATGAAAGACCCAGTCCTGGGCTCAGAAAGAAAATAAATATCTGGTCCTCTTCAAAGTATTGACAAGCCTCTTGTTTTAATTGAAATAATAATTATAAATTCTTGTTCTTATCACTAATGGGAGTTAATTATCTTGCATATGCTGCTGTTGCTTCTATGGCTGTAACGGAGTGAGGTTAAAGATAAGTGAAATGCAAATAGGAAAAAAAAACACAGAAGGCAGTAACACTTTCCTAAATGTAATACCATACCAACCACAACAAGATTCCTATGAGTAAGGCAAAAAACTAAGCATCTCACAACCAGTCAGGATTCCTAACCAAAAACCAAAAATATGATAAATGAAGAAATATGTATATAAGCATGACTATCAAATATATTTTATTATTTACACAAACTGTAAAGATACTTATAGTGCAATCCTAAATTTATTTATTCAGAAGAAAGTCCCAGCGTATTCAGTGGGGCTTACTCAAACAGGGACAGAACTGCAACCTCAAGTGATAAGCAACTTCATTCACACAACCCAAAATTCCAAATCATGCCACTTTACGCTGTTTTGCAACTATTTATACTTGTTTTATGGTCATTGGATTTTAAATGGCTTTATTTCTTGTTGTGAGTTTCCAACCCTACCTCACAGGGGTGTTGGAAAGACTCCATACACGCACACGCACACACAGCAGATGTATAAATACATACAGCCCATATAATAGTTTATTGTCAAACCAGTTGGTCATTGCAGAAAAATCAGTATTAGTTTTTAAAAAATCAGTATTACTTTCCTACAGAATAAAAACTGTAATACCTAAGTAAGCCCTGCCTACCTGCTTTAAAATTGGACTGGAGACAGAAAGAGTTAGAACACAAACATAATTCTTTTTTACATTCACTCCAAAGTCCCATTGATTTTCAGCACATTCATAACATGTCTACTCAAAGTAAGTCCTATTGAATTAAATGGGATTTACTTTGGGCATATGGGATTAGCATTGCTTTTACAAAAAGCAAGTATTGGGAAGGTTTTCAAAACACTGCCCAAGCTCTGACTCCTGCACACAAGAGGAAAAAAAACTGAAATGTATATACTTACCCAATTTATGAGATTTTCAGATAAACGGGGAGGGGGGGTTGAAACCACCATTTTGTTTTCTAGACACTGCCTGAGGTCAATGAAACTGAAACACAATCCCTGATTGGCTGCAATGCTGAATGGGCGGGGTTAAAGCTACAAAGTGCTATAGTACAGTACTGTTTAAAGAAAGATTTAACAGAGGGGGGTGGCTAACATTTTTATGTATATCTCGAGAACCGGACCACCTAGAAACTTAATTTTTTAAAAAAATTAAAGCTGAGAATCCGGGCCACGTAAGGGGCTAGCCGGGCGCCGGGTGGCATGCATAGAATCCAGGTAAAACCCGGCTATCCGGGCAATATGGCAACCCTAGCCACAAAGAGACTTGAGTAGTGGGTGGGGAGACCATAGGCAAGTTCTGTTGATATATGCCAAAAAAGGGTGCCATGTGTCGTCAGATTTATCTCTGTATGATTGATAGCACGGCTGTGGTGCATTAATTTTTCGGAGAGAGCTATGTCTCATACTCTATCCAATCACCGTTTCATGGTGAGATCCTTGGCTTTTTTCAACTGAAAAGTAATTACCATTTGAGCGACTGCCAACAGCAGAACCACTAAATTCTTAAGGATTGCTGGCTCATCAAGATAGTCAATAAGCAACAACAGGGCAAATGTTGGTGTAGGAATCATTAACTGACCAGTGATGACAGAGATTTTGCTAAATACCATTGACCAGAATCTTTTGATTGGTGCGCAATCCCACCAGGTTCATCCCACCAAAATGAACCTACTGTGTCACAGCCTCTCCAACACAGTGGTGAGAGAGCTGGGTTGATATGAAATGGTTGTAAGGGGGTCCAGTGACACTGTAGGAATACGTTAAGAGTTGCCTTTTGGATCTTAGCTGTGGGTGTTTTAAGAGGTGGCTTTGGCCATATTTGCTGCCATTGCTAGTTATCTCTCTCTCTCCCAAGTTCATCTTCCCATTTCATTCTCAAACTATTGGAGTCTCCCATGGTAGCATCGACTAATGCTCGATAAAGGAGTGCTGCCTTCCCTTTGGGGTCAAGATCTGGGCGGGAGCAAAGATGTCTGTATACAATAAGGGAGCAGCAGACTTCGTTGTTTCTGTTAAGGTTGTAGGCTAATGAGTGTACTTGAACAAGGTGGAACCAGATGAACGGAAGATTCTCCAGTTTGTTTTGCAACATCGCTTCCATTATAGGCTGACCACTCACAAATGGGTCCCATATTCTATATAGGCCTTTATCCTCTCCCCCCTTGTATTGGGCATATTTATCAGTATTTCTGAATTTTGGTAAGTCTAGAAAAGGGGTGAGAGGAGAGAGTGAGTGAGCTAAAATCTTCTCCCATAGTTTCCAGACTGGGGGGGGGGGTTGTTTGGAGAAATGGATTTTCTATTTGAGCTTCGACCACAATCCTTAACATTGTTAAAGGTTTGTGAGTGTTAAGTGTTTACTCCCCATCGTGGGGCTGCAAAGCTTCCCCTTCCCCCAATATTGCCTTGCCAGTGCATGCCACCATCAATAAGAGGAGCTAAAACGTTATGGTCCCACACTTGTAATGGGCTGCTTGATCTACCTGTAGTGAAATCTAGGGTGGTGGCTTATAATAAAGATGGTTTTGTGATAGTGCAGACGCACAAGTAAATAGTCATACATTTTGTGGCCTAATCTTTGACCACTATAATCCTGAACAAAACAACAAATGTTTTCAGGTACAGGATTGAAACAACAAAACAAACCCTTAAAACATGACCTAGAGAAATGCTTTTTGAATGATTGCTTCATTTTAAAAACTCCATGCTTTTACTGCACAAGGCTGCACAAAATGTCACCCACCATTCTTAACACAGCCTAGCAGGAATGTAATGTGCCCACCCAGACAGGTGTTTGAAAATATCTCTGTTGTTACAGTCCCTTGTAAGCAACAAAATAAAGTGGTTTATTGAGCTCTGTCTAGGCCTCTGTGCATGGCTGGTGAGCTCTGTTCAGCTGAATGAGTCACCAGTTGTGGTGGCCTGCACAGTGCCAGTTTCTCAATGTGAATAAAAGGATTGCCACCCATCCATAATTTTTTGTTACAGACTATTCATCATTCAGGACCTGTACTTGAAAACTTAAAATGGATGGAGTTTGTCCATATTTTTGTGAAGGCAGAATTGTATGACAAATAAATGTTAATCAGGCCTGCCTTCAGTTTCAAAAGTGGGGCTTCCGGAGGTGGCAAAGAGCAACAGCTAGTATGCTGTCAATAAGAGATGGTGGGGGAGAGAGAAAGAATAAGAACAACTTGTTTTGTAGAAATACAATGCATACTTTGTATGCCATACCCACTCTGAAAACTGGAACTGCTTGCATATGAAGAAATTACAATGGCCAATAAGCATTCATGACCATTGACAGTTAATAATAATAGCAATCTTTAAAACTATGAGATGAGATACCCGGGATTACAATGCAGTCCCAATAAGCCCTCATACCCTGCTTGTTTTGCCTCATTGGAAAAGTGATGGGCTGGACTGCCCATAATTTGCCAGGTTAAAAAGTGGTCATGTGAATTACTGTTCTACCACTGCATGACAAAACGCAGCAGGAAGAGTTACCCTGTTGATACAACAGTATTGCCGGTTGTTTTATGCTTTGATTATTGTAGTTTAGATTAGGGTTTTAATTTTGTTTTGAATGTTGTGTTTTTAGGTGTTAGCTATACTATAAAGAAGGGTGGGATATTATAATCATAATATAATTTGTACCAATAAGGCATGAGTAAGGCAACATTTGAAAATCATATTAGCATATATCTTCTGCTAAATAATCCAAAAGGAAACATTTATTCATGGTGCTTATCTGTTCTGTTTTGCATGATAAGCGACAAGCAGGAGCTGCTAGATTATAGCAAAATCAAAACTGTGTGAACCATATTGTGTCACATTACACTGTAATTTTGCAATCCAGTAATAACAGGGTTGATTGTTGGTTGATGTTGCTTAAAACTGTGAAGTACTATATTTAAATGTTTTAAAAAGCAATCCCATAATTCGTCTCATGCAGATTTGTTTATCCAAGATAAGTGGTGGTATTGGTGGAATGGCACCCAGATTCAAACAGGGAAGATGGTGTTCAGTAAGGGAGGGAAGAAAGTGGTGTTTTTGGTGGTTATAATGGTTTTGTATTTTTCTACCCAAATACTATTATATTGCCTGTTATTATGATGCATATAAACATTAATTATGTTAGCATGCATGAAACAGAGATTTCAGTACCAAGTTAGGAGTGAGTTTTTATGCAATTCATACAAAGAGATTAGGAGCAGAGGTATCTTCCACAGACGCTCAAGGAGCTATCACTACAGAACAGTTTGGCACACCAAAGAGCAAACTGGACTAGATTTGGCACTCATGTATGCTCAGCATTAAGAACACAAAAGCCCTGCCATATCAGACCAAAGGCCTATCTAGCCTATTCTGTTGTCACAATGGCCAAGCACAAGCAGGACATGAACATGGTGGCACTTTCCAGCTATTGTTCCCCAACAACTGGACTTCAGAGGCATGATACCTCTGATATTGGAGGTAGTGCATAGCCATTGTGACTGAGAGCTTGGATGGCCTTATCCTCCATGAATTTGTCTGATCCTCTTTTAAAGTCATCTCTCCTACATCTTGTGGCATCAAATTCCATTGTTTAACCATGCATTGCTTTTGCCAACTCATATTCTGAAAATGTATGTAGGAGAATGGAAAGAAATTGCTACAGATATGTATCATGTAATGCTGAAATGATCAGATCCAAATTTCAGATATATAACTAGCAACAGTACAGTCTGATCCACACTTTACAAAGATCTTTATAAAATTAATAGGTCAGTCCACATGCACATAAGTTCTGAGTTGTATCCAATGTAGTGCTAAGTCAGGGTCCCATCAGCACAAGGATTACTGCTTGGGCAATGGGATTCTCCCCCTTCATCTACTCCCAGGCACCCACTAAATCTGTTCTTGGATTCACCCAACCCTCCAGAGCAGCTTTGGGGAGGGCACAGGGTGCATGCAGGAAAAGAGAGGGGAAAGTCCCATTGCACTAGCAATAATCCTTGCACTTGTGAAACGAGTTAGCTGAATACTGCTTTCTCTATTTGTATTGGAACATATAATTATAATTATCTATATAACATTGTAAACTTTTCAAAGTGCTTCATGTATATTACCTCACTAATCCTGACAACACTCCTGTAAGGAAGCTAGTTTTATTCTCCCTATGTTGAGGACAGAAGACCAAAACTGAGAAGGTGGCTTGCCTAAGACAATCTAGTGAATTCAAGGAGGAGGTAGGATTTTATTAATTAATTAATTAATTGCTTTTATATCCCACCTTTTCTCCAAGGAACTTAAGGTGGTGTACATGGTAATTCCCACAACAACTCTGTGAGGTGGGTTAGGTTGAGAGGCAATGACTGGCCCAACATCACCCAGTGAGCTTCACGGCTGAGTGAGGATTTGAACCCTGATCTCCCAGGTCCTAGTCCAACACGCTAACCACTACAACACACTGGCTCTCTGGATCTGAACACTAGATGCACACTAGATTTTAATCTGGGATTCTATTATGCTACAATGGCTCTCACATGTGGAGTGACTGTCTCCGGCAAGCAACTTTTACTCAAGATGCCATCTCAATGAACACAAAGGGAATTATTTCCAAATAAAATGTCCTTAGGTTTAAGAGGTACCAGAAAATGTACGATTCTCCATTTCGTATGGGTTTTCCTTCAAAATAGTTCTTGTCATGGATTTTGCTCAGTTATGTAACACTTCAGTTATGTACAGTTCAAGAAGAGTTTATGCTTTTGCTAATATTTATGCCAACATTTCTAACTTAATCATAGCCTAAACAATTTTTAAATGGCAGATTTTATAGCTGTTAGTACATTACATGTATTCTGAACAGCTTCTAGTACAATAACATACGTGGATATTATTTCCTTACATTTTGTTCTTCACTTGCTTTATCGTATTTGTTTAGTCTGGACATCACTTACATATTTTCACCAGGCTCTTGGCTTCAATTTGCTTTGAACAGTCAAAAATACACTAGTATTCATGAGTGTATCTTTTCCTTCAGGCCTATGGAGATGGCTCATTTAAAGTTTTGGTTTCTGCTGGACTAGTGTTTTGTGGTTTTTATGTTATATTTGCTATATTCAGTGAGACCATCTGCAGGAGTGGCTTTGGTAATCCCCCAAGTTGGCAAGGCTCATTTAACACTGACACAAAATCAAGCCTTCAGTGTCATCAGCCCAATTCTCTGGAATGCTCTGCCAACAGAGATTCAGTAGGCACCTCATGTTTTAACTTTTAAACGCTTGCTGAAAACCTTTCTGTTCTGACAGGCTTATGCAGGTAATTAAGAAAATTCCGTTTTGCAACAGTTGACCTTAGATAACAACATTCTTCATATAAATAGTTAAATCCAGTTTAGAGCAAGAAAATATAATTGATGAGTAATCATTTGTATGCTTATTTGTTTTTCTCTACTTCAGTTTATGGAATCATTGTCCAGTATTTTTGCATATGTACTCACTGATACAGTTTTGTCCTTGCCAAGAACCGTGTACTGATTTCAAAAAGTGGCAATGAAGTAACATCCCCCTAACTATTTTGTTGCCTTGTACCCAATTAGCTGCTGGTAGCCTGGCAATTTATCAAGAAAATTAAGGCTCTTAGGTGGATCATAATCCACCGTTTGGTAGTATCTGAGTTATAAATAGTATTGGCTGCAATCCAGAAGAAATTAGGCATGCTTCAGTCTTATTAAAAGCTAAGCAGACACATTTGCTAACACATCAGATCTTACAGAAATTTTGCTACCACTCTAAACATTACAGTCACAGTATGAAGTTTGCCAATGGCAACTGTAACGTGCCGAAGCCCTCAGTAAAACAGTATTGAACAGTGTTTGGATGACTGGTCTATCAATCTCAAAATATATTATAATAAAAAACCCACTGTTACTGGGCAGCACCCAGTCAAAAATTATATTACACAGATATTTCAGTGACAGAGATAACTATGAAAGTGCTTAAATCTGTGTAATTGAAATAAATGGGATTTAAGTTTGGGTGGATCATGGCCAAAAATTATTGTAGATGATATCTTGTTCCCAGTACAATTAAGTTAAGAGTTCAGACTTAATTAGAAAAATGCAGCCAGTCTACTGCCTTTTTTCATTTGTGGCGAATTATCCCAAAACTATGGACAGTCTTATTGGCACTGATGTCCTTTAAATCCTTTTGAATAAGACTGAGAGTTATCCATTATTTTTCTTCTATAAACTAAACTTGATATTTGTCATGGCACAAATATTAACTGGGCTTTAAAATGGAAGTACTGTTGCCCAGTGAAGCTCAATCATATGAAAAGGGACCTAATTTTACTTTTATTTATTGTTGATTTTAAAAAATAATAATATTAGATTGAATATATCTATATTTCTGCCACTTTCTGCTTACCTATAATTTGGATGTCTTTTTTGTTTGTTGCTGACAGTGAATTAGTGATATTAATTACGGGTCATTGTTATGTAGAATGATCTACGAGCCAAATATCACTATAAGACCTTTTGAGAGAACTAATTCCAGCCAGTGACATGCCAGTGCTACCCACAAATGATAACTTCAATTCTTTGAATTGTGGTGCAGCTACATGAGGTATTTGTTTCTTTGGGGTTTTTTTCTTCTCACTGCACAAAAGGCAGAGCTTGGAAAAGTTACTTTTTTGAACTACAACTCCCATCAGCCCCAGCTGGCTGGAGCTGATGGGAGTTGTAGTTCAAAAAAGTAACTTTTCCAAGCTCTGAAGGTCGGAGCTGCCTTAAGGCAAACAGCACCTTCAGAATTAAGACAGATTGACTTTACTAGCAGAAAGCCAGCACTTGACACACGGCCAAGACCTAGGTAATGGGTTTGCTATGGAAGAAGATTCTAAACTGGCAAGAGTCAGTTGGACTGGGACCATCTGCAAAGCCTGTACAATTTTATTCTGTTGCCACAGGCAGCAGACTCAGACAGGAAATCATGGTAGGATGGGAAAAGATCCAAAATACACACAAATAGTGTCAGGCTTCCATTTAACAGAACCTGAGAGAACAGTGCATTCAGTGCTACTAAACAAGCAATGCAGAGTAGCATTGACTTGAATTTTAGCCTCTATTTTAAAAGCATTCATATTTTCCACATTAAGCGCTGCAATTTTAATTTAGCCGTTTATATGTATGGGCCTTCCATTATTACACTGTGACTCCACGGATTCAGTTCACTTGCCATTTGAACTCCTATGGTGAGTCAGAAAATGTAAAGTAACCTGTCTATATTACAGAAGAACAGAACAAGAAGAACTTTGCTAGATCAGACCTTGGCATATGGAGGTTTCGTTTCGTTGTCATGGTGAACAACCCCTGCCTGACTATCCTACCCGGATTTTTCAGTCTCCTTTTAGAAACATCTAAGCTAGTGGTCATCAACACATCCTGGGGCACTGCATTCCATAACTTAATCATTTGTTTTTGAAGAAGTATTTTCTTTGACAAGTCCTGAATCTCTAGCCAGTCAATTTAATTGAGCGACACTGGCTTGGAATGTTATGAGAGAGGGAGAATTTTTCTCTTCATTTTCTTCACACTGTGTAATTTTATAAACCTATGCCCTGTTCCCCTTGGCCACCTTCTTCTCAATTAAAAAGGCCCGGTTGTTTTTATCCTCGTTTTGTTTTGCAGGCAATGTGCTCTAGCCTTTGATCATAGTGATTGCCTTTTACTGCACATTTACCAGCTCTTGTTGAGGTGGGGATATCAGAACTTCATGCAATATTCCAAATGTAGCCACACCACAGATATGCAAAAGTTATAAATCTGGCTATCTTGTCTCCAGTCATTCTCCTATACCTAGCATGGAATAACACCTAGCACAGAATTCACCTTTTTCATTGTTGTCTCACACTACTGAGTTAAGTCTTATTTGTCACTGTGACTATTATCAAGCCTAGTGATTGATTAGTTCTCACTCTGTTCATAGCATGAAATGAAGATTTTAATGTTGTTGTTTTGCAACATAAAAGGATATGAGTTCATGGAAAAGGGTCTGTGTTGGGTGATGATGACAAAAATAGAATTAAGGAGCTGCTTGCTTAATTAATTAATTAAGTAAGTAATTGCTGCTGTCCAATGTATCCTTATGTGACTTTTTCCATTTAATGCTGTAGCCTTAATCCTAGTAAAAGAATTGACTTGAATTCCATTTTATTTCTGCACATTGCTTTTAATGTTATGTACTTGGATCTAAAACTGCAGGGGCCAGGATCAGTCCCCCACTACTGGTAGTTATAATGCTCATGGCAAGCAACTCTTCTCCATGAACAGTGTTCCCTGTTTGTTAAACTACTACCTCTTCGAACACACCTCAAAGGATCCCCCCCCTCAAAAAAAACACCCCAAAACAGCTTTCAATCGTATGATTTTTGGAAATGTTAACCAAGCACCAAAACTTCCAAATCATATGGAGGATTATCCTGAGAAGTTACCAAGAAACAAGTAGAGGGGAAGGAAGGAAATATAGCTTGTGCTCTGCAGTTAGAAGTCTGGAACTCTGTCAGAAAAAGTGTTCATACTTGGCATGTTAGCATGACTTCATTATTTGTGAAACTTTATCATGACTTCATTAATCTTTTAAACTTTTCTTGACTTCTTGAATTCGACAATTTCTTGACTTCTTGTAGATAGCCCATGAAACAGAGCCACCAACCTCAAGAGTTCATTCGCTGTCTTCCTGCAGGAATATTGTCAAATCCTGAATTATGGATTTGAGCTGTCAAGGACATGAATTTAAAGCATTCCATTTGCAACTCTGCAGTGTTTTTCAGGCTAAATTGTACAACAAACAGGAATTAGGTCTCAACTTTGGCTTCTTCAGCTCTTCATGTAAGTAAGAAAAGCCTGGCGTTTTATGGCAGAAGCGGAGGAGTACATTGACAACAAGTTACTGTGGGGGGGGGAAATCCTGGATAAAGACTGAACATTGCTGGTTAAGCCAAGACTGAAAAAGCTCTCTTGTAGTAGACCCACAGGCAAGCCAAGGAAGGAACTCTAAGGACTTTTTCCCCACCAGTTCACCAATACTGTAGCCCTATAAGATTATAACTACGCCTCTGCTGGACAGCCAAAGGCCCATCTTGTCCAGCATCCTGTTCTCACTGTGGCCAACCAGATGCCAGTGGGATGCCCACAAGCAGGAGCTGAGTGCAACAGCACTTTCCTTGTGCACTTACTTGGGAGTACATGAAATCAGTAGGACTCATATGTGAGTAAACATGAAAAAAAACACATGGAGCTGCAGATCCCCTTCACAATATCATTATAGTGAATACATGCTGATTCAGGAGAATATAGCTGATAGGAACTACACTCAAGTCCTCATAAAATCATAGAGCTGGAAAGCCATCAGTGTTCAGTGCAGGAATCCAAATTACAGGAATACCCCGCATTAACATATGCAGTGGGACCGGAGCGTGTATGTAAAGTGAAAATGTACTTGACTTCCGGGAAGGGTGACTTAGCCTGTGCCTGCTTTTGAGACGGGCTCCTGCCTCAAAAGAAGCTTATTCAGATATATCAGTCAGTTTTTTTTTTTTTTTTGACTGATTAAACTTCTCCCGGGTAGGGAGAAACGAAGAGATTAACCTCAAAGCCTATTTTTGTTGGGACGACCAGATCTCATTAATTTATGGGACGAGGTCCAGCCGACGAAGGTGGGACGGATTTTCAACAACAAGCTCTATCTGATAAAGCGAACGTTCATCTTATCTTCTAAGAGAGAACGCACTAACAGGCAAGCACCCTTCTTTCTATATTTTTCTTTTACTTGACTTAAATTGTTGCTGTTTAAAAGAGATTTGCCAGATTGATCGGTTTTTGACATCTCACTGGGGAGCCATAACTTCTCTCTGCTACTCACTAATTAATAGCTTATCTCTGTTTTTGTTGCAAAAAGCTGTCCTGGATTTGCATTCTAAAGATATACACAGAAGAGGGATTTCTATTCCAGATTTTTATTTTGAAGAATATTATATTGTCTGAGACTACTCTCTTTTTGGTCTATTTTATTTTGACGAATCTGTTTCCTGACGACCGCCATTAATTGTTTCGATCCTGGGAACTGCATTTTGTTTACTTAAGCATGGAGAGATAAGGCTGTCTGCTCTGTTTATACTGTGATGTCACCAAGTTTGGAGTATTAACCCAATTGTTGCTGAAATAAGAAGTGGTTTTCCTATATTTTTCTTTTAAAATGGCAATTAAGAAAGTGGCTGAGAATCTGGAAATAACTATGTTTCAGAAAATAATGGATGAGATTGAGATAACGAAACAAAACCTGCGACAGGGTTGTAAGGAGCTGAAAATTGAATTGAGTAAAATGAAGCAGGAGATTAAAGATATAGGGGTCCCTGTGAGAGAGGTGACCCTGGAAGGGGTCCCTGTGAGAGAGGAGACCCCGGAGATTGGAACAAACGTGGAACAGGAAAAAGATTTGGAGTCTATGGACTTTAGAAACAAAATCTATTGTTTGGAGACACAGGAGATTAAAGACATAGGGGTCCTTGTGAGAGAGGAGACCCTGGAGACTGGAACAGGGGTCCCTGTGAGAGAGGAGACCCTGGAGACTGGAACAGGGGTCCCTGTGAGAGAGGAGATCCCGGAGATTGGAACAAACGTGGAACAGGAACAAGATTTGGAGTCTATGGACTTTAGAAATAAAATCTATTGTTTGGAACTCAATGTTATCTCTGAAGAAATTAATGAAGATTCTAGAGATAAAGTTATCAATGGCATGGATAATCTTCTGGACTGGAATGATGTGATGGAGCCCAATATAGAGAAAATCTATGGAATTAATTGCAGCCATGTGACAATGGAAAAACTTTCAAGAGATGACCCAGTGTATTTTGAAAAAAAGAACAGAGATATGATTTTACAGCAGTATTTCAGCAACCTATTCAGAATGGATGGCAAGAAAATATTTGGGATAGAGGTAATTCCCATCAGACTCTTACTATATGACTATGGCTTTGACAGCAAGATTATTATGGAATACTGATAATGGAAGATTGGATACTGAAATTACTGGACTTAACAAGACTACTGAAGATGGAAGATGGAAAATGGAACTAATAGGGATAATAGAACAATGGCTACTGAAATTACTGAACCTAACAGATTCTGATGTGATGGATTAATTGAAATGTTTATTTTGACTATGGTTATGACAATAAGATTATCATAATTAGTAATGAGATGGATTAATCGATATGCTTATCTGGAAAAAAAAATTGATAGATATATTTCTTAAAGAATTGAAACCTCTCTTTGACTTTTTGTGGAAAGAATAAAGTAATGTTTATGAGATTTGATGATTAAGTAAGATAACTACTGGAGGAAAGTGATTTTATAATATGACTTAAGAGACAGGATTGTTATATATTATAGACTTATAACTGATTTGATCTTTGACAAATGGGAAGTCAATATTTTACTCTTTATTTTTTATTTTTGTTTTTTTTTTTCTTTTTTTCTTTTTGTTTAACTATTTTTGATTTTGTTTTTTGTCTTTGAATGTTTTATGATTTCGTCTTGTATGTTTTATGAAAATCTGAATAAAAATTATTGAAAAAAAAAAAAAAAGTAAAGTGAAAATGTACTTAAAGTGAAGCACTACTTTTTTTTTCACTTATCGATGCATGTCCTGCACTGCAATCGTCATATATGGGCATAACTGATGTAAATAATGCATTTATAACTAAAATAAACATAAAATAAAATAAAACAAACCCTTTATGAAAAAGAGTAAGCTTACCTTTAATGTCAGCTGGCAGATGCGAAATGGATGAACGAAAATTTACATGTATTGTAGGAAGGATGAAGGAGAGGGCACCTTCATCAGACAGTTTAATCATTTTAAGCTTCATATCTAAGGTAATAGATTTACGACTTTTCTTTGTATCTGCCATTATGTACTGTAATACTGAACTGTACTGAAGGCAAGGGAAAACAATACCAATACACACACACACCCCACACACACGCTATTGGTAGTCACAAGCCAGCAGTGGCAAAAGCCATAAATAATGATGGGCAGAAACAGAGAGAAAAGTATTCAATTAAAGCAGAAAAGGAAGATGGGACAATGGAGAGGTATAAAATGGGACAATGGAGAGGTATAAAATGAAATCAGGGGATCTACAGTACTGTAAAGAGCATGAGGTGCTCCCCACAGACACACACACACTGCCGCCACCGACCTAGGCCAGGGCAGGCAGAGCTCCGATCGCTGTTAAGTACAGTAGTAAAGAACTTAAATGTACTGTAAAGAGTACTATACTTAAATGAGAACCTTCAGGTCAGGAGTCTCTCAGATCGCTCTGATCACTAGGTCAGGAGTCGCTCTGATCGCTACGGGAGACGACGCTTCACAATGCATGGCACGTGGAACGCAAGTTCGGGCGTTCCGTCAGTGTCCGTCATTGCGAAGTGTGCGTACGTTAAGTGGGGTATGGTGGAGTATGGAGCATGTCCGTAATCATGAGGTTCCATTAAATGAAGGTACGTAAATCGGGGTATTCCTGTAAAGCATACCTGACAGGTGGCTGTGCAGCTGCCTCTTGAATGCCTCCAGTGCTGGAGAGCCCACCTCCTCCCTAGGTAATTGGTTCCATTGTCATACTGCTCTGACAGTTAGGAAGTTTTTCCTGATGTTCAGCTGAAATCTGGCTTCCTGCAACTTGAGCTCATTATTCTGTGTCCTGCACTCTGGGACGATCGAGAAGAGATCCTGGCCCTCCTCTTATGTTGCAACCTTTCAAGTACTTGAACAGTGCTATGATATCTCCCCTCAGTCTTCTCTTCTCAAGGCTAAACATGCCAAGTTCTTTCAGTCTTTCCTCATAGGGCTTTGTTTCTAGTCCCCTTATCATCTTCATTGCCATCGTCTGAACCCGGTCCGTCTGTCTGCATCCTTCTTAAAGTATGGTGTCCAGAACTGGATGCAGTACTCAAGATGAGGCCAAACCAGTGCCAAATAGAGGGGAACCAATACTTCACGCTGTTTTTCCCAGGGATTGATGTCAGGCTGACTGGTCTGTAGTTCCCCAGTTCCTCCTTTTTGAAGATAAGGACAACATTAGCCCTCCTCCAGTCATCCGGCACTTCACCCATCCTCCACGATTTCACAAAGATAATAGACAGTGGTTCCAAGAGTTCTTCAGCCAGTTCCTTCAATACTCTAGGATGCAGTTCATCAGGTCCTGCAGATGTGAACTCATTCAAAATTATTACGTATTCCTTGACCATTTGTCTATCAATCTCAAGCTGCAATCCTGCCCCTTCAACTTTACGTTTCTCAGGAGAGTCATAGACCCTCTTTTGGGAGAAGGCTGAGCCAAAGTAGGAATTGAGCACTTCTGCCTTTTCTTTGTCATCTGTTATCATTAAAACAGCAGAACATGGGGAGATAAAGTGGGGGAAGGACAGGTTCCACTCCTGCCCACCAGGAACTCCACCGAATGATAAAAGTAGATCCACCCCCACTTTATAGCCAAACTACAGAGAAAGTGTTGCCACAAACAGTTGGCATGGCAAAGGTTAAAAGATAGGAATGTAAGATCGCTTTAAAGTCTGTTTTGATCTTTTGTAACATCCATTGTTCCTTCCTGCCATCCTTCCTGTTTTCGTTCCTGGGTGGGCTTTTGACTCGCCCCTGCCAACATCCTCAAGCAAATTAGGCCACTGCACCAGTTTCACAGGCAAAGATTTGTAAATACTGAATCAAGTCCTGCTCTGGGGGTCTTCAGTTGGACTTTGCTAGTAAGATTCCATGAAGTCCATGTTCTTTGCCTGCTAGGAGGGCAGACTGAGAGACTGCTGATTCCAGATGCAACTGTTGACTGCTAAAAGTGGATCATTTACAGCACCTAAGATAGAGTTCTTAGGCATGGTCCTCCAGGTGTTGTTTCCCGTCCCTGGCATAGGAGAAGCTGTCTGCCTGTGTTAGCAACTAAGGCAAGTTCAGACGTTAAGACAAACTTTCTTGTTCATTTAAATTGACTGCAATACCATGTTCTGTAATAAACACAATTGTTTGGTTGAAATACACCTCTGGTGTGGTTTGATCCAAGGAGAATCTGAATAATTTACCGTGCCTCACCTCACACCCCTGCCTTGGACCTCTCAGTAGTAAAATCCTACTACAGGCGGGCCCCGCTTATACAGCAGGTTCCGTTCCGGACTGCCGCCGAAAAGCAGAAACCGCCGAAAAGTGGAACCCATTGAAGATAATGGTGCGCATTGCGCAAAAATGACGTGAAAATGACACGCGACAAGCAAAAACCGCCGTAAAAGCGGAACAAATGCCTTAAAGCGGGGACTTTCCCTAATTGAAAGCCGCCACATTAGTGGAATGCTGAAAGGCGAAGTGCCGTAAAGTGGGGCCCACCTGTACGCTGAATTTAGTAACTCTGCCTTCCCTACCCAGTGCCTCCAGATGTTCTTGAATGACAACTCCCATAATTCTTGACTATTGACCAGGCTGACTGGAACTGATAGGAGTTGTAATCCAAACATTTGGAAGGCACCAGGTTATCAAAGGTGATGGCAGTTAGTAATCCAAAGGTAGCCAATGTGGTGCTCTCCAGATGTTGCTGGATTACAACTCCCGTCACACTTGACCATTGGCCCTGCTTGCTGGGGCTGATGGAAGTTGTAGTCCAACAACATCTGGAGGCACCACATTGGCTACCCTGGCAATAATCCCTTGGGTTCTCCCTTAGGTTTACTTCCACTGATAATGGTGGGGCACTTAAATGGCCATTTAACTTGGTTTTTCTTGTGACTTCCAGGAAATGCTAGAGTGCAGAAAGGGGCAAGGACTCTCTGAAGGACCCCAGGTCTCATCACATTCATGTTTAGTAAATAGGTGCACATCTGGTTTAACTCTGTCACTTATACATGTATTTAGGATTAGAGTAGTTCAGAGATGAGGAACATAAGGTCCTCCAGATGTTGGACTCCAAGCCCTATTATCCCTGACAACTGGCCATGCTGGCTGGGGCTGATGGGAGTTGCACCTATAATATCTGGAGGGCCACAGGTTCCCCATCCCTGGTGTAGTTCTAAGTCTCATAGATTGCAATGGAACTTGCTTCCTATTAAATATGATTAGGTGGTTTGGGCAATTGGATACATAAGCAGGTCCACTCCTTGCTGCTAGCATGAACCGAAATGAATTTGTTATACCCATTAACATTAATTGGATTGTAATAAAATTGTCAACCTTTTTCAAACCATTCACCATGCCCACATCCTGTCTTGCAGCATAGTCATGAAAACTGTCTCTCTTTTGAAATAGAAAATAGTAATGCCTAAAACTGGACCTGTTTTTTCCCAGGTGCATGAAAATCTGGGATTTTATTCCGTAAACCACTTGTAGCAAAATACCATGGCCAACCTGATTCCAGGGTAATAAAAATTAGGAAGTTAGTGAGGGAACTTTTTTTTCTGTATATAAATGTATGCAGTAATCACAAAAGCAGTTTAGCAAAGATACAATTGTTGGATTTTGTATGTTTTTAAAAGCAGAGTACACTTGATACATTACTTTCTCTGTTGACTCCTAAAGGAATTTCCACTTGCACAATGAGACTTCACCTTCATTTCTGTCCCTCCTCTGGAGAGTTGGGGGACCCTCCAGAGCAAGTTTTGGAAATGTGGGGGGGACTGCAGGGTGAAGATGAAAGTTGGATTCCACCTATAGTACATAACTTTTTGCTCTTATTTTGTTTCCTTATATATTTCCAGATATCAAAATGGGTGATTGTTCCATTTCAGAGTGATAGCTCAACATTTTCTTAGACATTATTATTATTGAATAAAGAAAGTAGATGGTTACACGCACTTAGATAGTGCTTAATAAAATATATTTTATCCGATACAAGAGAAAACTATACATGCTATTATACAATGTCATTAAATGTGAAACATAGTTATTATCATGATGCTGCTTTCTTGTTTGCCACATGACTGGTTTGTTTGTTTTGTGTGACCGTCCCTCTTCTATGTTCCATACGCAAGACTCTGAATTGACAGGAAGACAACAGTTTTCTGAAGTCCAGCTACATCAGATGTCCAAAACTATATATAATGTGACCAGACTTGCATCAGCTCCTTGCACCCAAGGGCAACTGCTATGGGCACAGGGCCCACCAGTGCCGATGCCTGCTTCCCTCACAAAGAGGAAATTTAACCCTTTTACATTTCCATCTGTGTCTCAGATACTACATTGAGGGCATTGTGGGAAATTCAAAATGGATGCTTACAGCCCACACCTGCCTTCAGATAAGTTCATGGCTGGGGGGGCTCACCCAAGGACGAGGCCCACACAAGGGTTATTTTCTGAGGGGCCCCCAAATCTGGAGCTGACCCTGAATGTCACTTGCTTTCAAATAAGCACTGCAGCATAGCACGCAAAATGCAGGACAGCCCTCATTCCTCTCCAGAGTTACCCGCTGTATTTTCTGTCAGAATCTCTGAGCCTTTAATAGCTTCATGAGAAGTAGAAATTCAGTGGGCACAACCTTTTCTGGCGTGAAAGATGCATTTGTTGAATTTTGGGCTGTCATGCCTCTCTTCAGTACACAAGAGTGTCAGAAAAAGTTGGCCACCCTATTCATCTTTGTATACACTTCAGATATATTCTCATTTTTCTACAGATGAGGAATTGAAGCTCAGGGATGAACATATGACTAAGCAATGTGTTGAATCCAAAGCTGCAATTATAAAAACGTTTACTAGGACTTCAGTCCCATTAAATATAATGTGTAGGGTTAGGGTGCAGTATATCCCAGATTGAAGCCCAATTTTCCAGGCCGTGGATCACACTGATGAGTACTTTTAGACAATTGATCCAAAGTCTCTGTATGCTTAAAGAGATTATATCTGATTTGGCGTGAAAATCTGAGACAGGATTGTGCTAGATCGTGTTTGCTTAGTGAGCTCATATTTGTCCCCTGGCTGGATTTGTGTGTCTCATTTTCCATTTTAAAGACAATGTATCTCTATCCACTGTCATATGAAAACATAAATATTAACATCTCCAAGGCAGTATATGAGAGTGTTATAACTAATGCTTTTGATTTTGCTAAACTAAAGATCTCTTGCAGGGCAGATTGAATGGGATCAACCAGTGCATTACAAAATTAGGCTTAAACATCAAGCATGTTGTTAAGGGTCTCAGCCAGTGGACCGCTATGTCTCAATTTCATATGATCTCATTCAAAATCCAGACAGCCATTTTTGTATTTTTGATGCATTTTTCATCATTATCAATGGGTTGTTTTGTTGCTTCTTTTTCTGAGGGATTATCTTCCTCTAAACATTAATCACTTTGAGAATTCAGATACACAGAAATGAACATGTCAATGTGAGTTTAGTGTATCAGGTTTTTTAATATCCAAAAAACACTGCTTAACGTATGTTGACATATCATCCCTATGGACATGTTTTTTTTTTACAAAGACTTAATAAAAAACTATAAAACACTTCAAGATCCTCCGTGGCGCAGAGTGGTAAGCGGCGGTAACACAGCTGAAAGCTCTGCTCATGACCAGAGTTCGATTCCAACGGAAGGAGAAAGTCGAATCTCCGGTAAAAGGGGTCGAGGTCCACTCAGCCTTCCATCCATCCGTGGTCGGTAAAATTGTGCTGGGGGGTAAAGAAAGGCCGGGGATGGAACTGGCAATCCCACCCCATATATAAGGTCTGCTGAGTAAACGTCGCAAGACGTCACCCTAAGAGTCAGAAACGACTCGCACTACAAGTGCGGGGACACCTTTACCTTTTTTATAAAACACTTCATATCTAAGAATGCATTAAATTGTCACTAGGTAAGACCGTTCCACAGGTAATCAACATGCAGGGAAGCCATCAATTCTCAAGTGCCAAAGCAAACCATGGGACTTGACACAATTTGTCTCTGCACCACATTAGATCAGATTAAAGAAATACTCTGACAGCCCAAGACTATGCAGGACTACTGAAAGTAAATTTCCTTGACTTCAGTTGGATTTATTCTGGAGGAAGTGTATGTAGAATTGCAGATGTGCAATACAGTACTATACAGGCTTACTCAGAAGTATGTCCCACACTGTTCAGTGGGGCTGACTCCCAGGTAAGTGTGTGTAGAATTGCAGCCTAGGAGTAAGCCTTTTTGAACAGAGAGGGCCATGCTTCCAAGTAAAAATGCATAGCTGGTGTAGCCTCAGCTGCAGTCCAAACAGTTATATGGTGTAGCCAGAAAAGGTTTAGAAGCATTTCAAATCCAGCCTCCTGATGCAAATAGTTGTTAATTATTCCTTATAATATAAATTTAGTGTAACTGACTTTGTTTCAGAAAGAATGCAACACCATTTCCTTTTCCTGGCAGAGGTCAGCTGCTGTGTTTGCTGAATATTACACATCAATGCAGTCAGGAGAGCCGTATATGAATAGTTCCCCAATGCTTTTAGTATCAGACATTTGTGGATCTATTGATCCCTGAACGCCTTAAAAAAATGAGGGGAAATGAAAACAGAAGAAATTAAGCCCCCAGGCCAGAAACATAACTCAGTGTTTTATTTCCCCACCCCTACCCCTCGATATGAAATGACTTAATAGTCAATTGTTAACAGGATCTGTATTTTACAGAAAGGAATCCGCCCACCAGTTTTACAGAGTTAAATACTGTCATGAGGAACTCCAGTGCATTAGGGGAACTAGCTTCTACCACAGAAATGACAGAGAGAGGTCTAGTTGGGTGCATTCTAATAAAATGTTCTGGTTAAATTATAAACATATTAAGCCAGATGGTATCTTTCTTCACAGCTAATTGGAAAAGCACAGTGCTTGAGAGGCTTCACTTCAGACACCATTACAATGCATTTTGCATCTTGGGTTGAACTTGAACTGTAGAATGGTGTACTGAAAACATTCATCAACTTTCATTCCAATAACTCCATCTTCAAAGACAGATGCCACATTGCTTTGTAGTTTGCTAATTAGTCTGCTCCTTGAAGGTGGGCTTGGGGATTGAACTGGATTTTGAACTTGAAATGTACGTTCTGTTGGACTAGAATTATGCCTTGAATGGATTACTACATTTCTTCCCAATACAGTAGGGCCCCACTTACCGGCATTCCATTTTGCAGTGTTCCGCTGATGTGGCGGCTCTCAATTAGGGGAAATTCCCCATCTTAAAGCCGATTTTGCGATTTTATGGCATTTTGTGATATTTTTGCGCGAGCCGGCCCATTATAGTCAATGGGATCCGCTTTATGGCGGGGGCCTGGTCCCTAACCCACCATATAAGCGGGGCCCTACTGTATCTTGATATTTGACAAACAAATTGAAAGTCCACTGGTATGTCTTACTTGGTCAGCCGACAAAGTAAGCTCATACTGAGCTCAAAAGTACAGTCTGTTTTCTAGCCAGAATATAATAGTCAGTTTCCAGGAATAGACAGAAATCCTTGTGAGAAATAAGATCAATGCCTGAGGAAAGTTTAGAATTCCCACAACTTGTGTTTCGCACCCAGGTGTTCCCAGATGCATTGCTAAATATACAAAACAAAATCAACCACATAAAACTCATATATGTTCTATCTCTTGACATCTGAGTGTTGCTTGGTTGTCATGGAATGAAATAGCACGTTTGATCTTGCACGCCTTTCCCAGCTGGATCCCTTTGCGTAGAAATATGTTGTACCTTACAACATTTGTATCCATGCCTCTATTTTAAGGCAGTGTCAGCATTTCCATTATGCAGTGAGGTATCAGAACATGTCAGGATTTGTTACTTGGCTACAGAAATGTCTCAGCCCAGAGTCATTTTTGCCCCATATATCAGACTTGCTTAGCCACTTAAAACAGAGTAATAGGGAAGTAATTTAGCTTTTGTTACAATCCTGAGAGTAATGGGTGGGTCCTTTGTATCAATTTGTGCTGTGCTAAACTGAAATGCCCATTTACTCCGATGGAATTGAACATTAGGTAGTCCTTGCTATTTTTTCTTCTCCCCTTTCAGGTGGCTCATCTGAAAAGGAAGATAATATTTCCCTTTTCAGATGCATTCATTAACTAAAGATGCAGTCCAGATCCATTAAAGTCAATAGGAGTATTGCCATTAGCATCGAAGGGATAAGGATTGTAGCTGCAGCTGAAGTATAAAAATAGAACTTCAATAAATATAACAAATTCTGTTACGTACATTAACCCCACTGCCACTTGTACATTTTTTCTATGGACATTCTTGAAGATGTGGCCTTAGAAATGAGTGATATCCTCCTATACACACCAATGCACTCTTGTTATTACGGTTGTTATTATTGTGCTTACATAGCACATTCATTGCTCTTGTTGCATATTATAACATATTATACCCCACACATAGAGAGTCAGTGTGGTGTAGTGGTTAAGGTGTTGGACTACGACCTGAGAGACCAGGGTTCGAATCCCCACATAGCCATAAAGTTCACTGGGTGACCTTGGGCCAGTCACTGCCTCTCAGCCTCATGAAAACCCTATTCGTAGGGTTGCCATAAGTCGGAATTGACTTGAAGGCAGTACATTTACATTTTTACCCCACACAAAGCTGGGTCTCTCTCATTTACTGACAAAGATAGTGTAATTGTTATACTTCCCACTGGGCAAGAGCCCTGTAATTTGCTACACATGTATTCAAAGATGTCCCATTATTAGGGGAAAAAATTATTTCCTGCATTTGTATTCCACCTTTCCTTCAAGAAGCTCAAGGTGGCGTGCATTGTTTTTTCCCTGTCAGCCACCCATTTTATCCTTACAACAACCCTGTGAAGTAGCTTAGGCTGGGAGACTAGCCCAAGGATACCTAGTGAATGTGTGGCTTTGTGGGGATTTGAACACATTTATAGTGTTTAAAAAAACCTATTTCAACGGTAGCATTATTTATCAGTGCAACTGACCATTTAAAGCAACTTATACAGACTCCTAAAGAGCTGAGATGTTAACTACACTTTGTGATTTAGTTTTAACTTAAGCATATGTACTAGGCTGCTTAAATGCAATTTTTGTTAAAATTGAAAGTAAAACCTTGCATTATTCTGAGTTCTTTGGAGACATGACTTTAAAATCAGGTAATGGGAACTTTATGCACCTGGGAGTTGACTCCTTCCACTCCAACATCTCAACTAAAATAACAGTGAAGCAGAACTTGGTGTATTTATATAGTGAAACTCAGGAACCCTGTCCTGATGGTTTTAATCATAGCTCACACTATGTGGTAATTAGGGGCTCTCTCCTATGGCTCTGTTTTTATTTAAACATTAGAATGTGCAGGAAGTTTAGACTTTCAAAGATATTTGCCATTAGTACAGTGACATTTACATGTAGATTTCCCAAAGGAGACACTCTTAGACATATATAATCTGATTCTTCCCATATCATCTAGTATTCAAACCCAATGAGGGTCACTTCACACATTTCAAAATTCTGATTGAAAAGACCTTCTGTGCAGGAATTAGCATGAGACCATGTGTAACTCCTCTGTGTGTGTAAAAAACATGAAAATACAATGTAAACATCAAATGAAAATCAAAACATCACAATAAACCTACAACAAATGAGTGAGGTCTAAAAAGCTCTCAGCCATGTTTTTAGAAGTGAACAGCCTGGCAAAATATTAAGATCCTCACCTGGTGTGGGACAGTCCACAATGTAGGCAATCTTCCAATGTGGGGAAGAGGTTCCACAACCAGGGTGCAAAGGCCCTCTTCTTTGTAGCTACCTGTCTCACCTCTTTTGGCAGGGATGCCCAGAAATGGGCTTCTAAAGACGATCTTACGGTCCGGCCCAGTGCTTATGAGAGGAAATTATCCTTCAAGTAATCTGGCCGCAAGCTATTTAGGGCTTAAAATGTTAATACCAACATTATGAGTTGAGCTTGGAAATGGATTGGAAGCCATTGCAGATAGGAGAGTATAGGCATAATATGATTGTATCAGTTAGTCCCTGCTAACAATCATGCTGCCCTGTTCTGGACCAGCTGAAATTTCTGGCCAGTTTACAAAGCAGCCTCACGCATAACAGATTACAGTAATCCAAACAAAAGGATGCTAAAGTGTGGATAACTGTAGGTTAAATATATTTGTCCAGATAGTAGTTGGTGGGTCAATTTAAGCCTATAGAAAGTTCTTCGAGCCACCAAGGCCACAAGTGCATCCAGCAAAAACAATGGATTTAAGAGCAACCCCTATAAACCTGATCCTTTAGGGGAATGCAACCTCATTCAAAAGAGGTTGAACACCATTCGGCTGAGAGCACCCAATACCAGTATCTTCATCTTCTATGGATTGGCCCTCATCCAGTCTATTACCACGCCTAGACACTGGTTCAGAACACCTGGGTTAGATGAAAAGAAGAGATAGGGCTGGGACTGGAAGTCATCCACATATTGGTGACACATAAGTCCCCATCTTCAGATAACCTGTCCCACCAGTTTCATGTTAAAGAGTATGGAAGATAAAAACAGAGCCCTGTAGAACCCCATAGCATAACTGCCAATATTTGTGAAGAATGTATGTGTCTGGCCTGCCACATGTTTATTTGAATAAGAAGTGAACAGCAAGGAAACCTAAACCTCAGCTTTCCTCTCTGGCCAAGAATGCATGCAAATTCCCAGAGGCAGAAGTGAGGATATATGCTTGATGTGTTTCTAGTCTCCATGAAGGAAAGCACCACAGCAGCCCATCTTTGAAAAACATTTGGGATGGCAATCCTTGCATCTGTCTCATTAGAAATTGACATATTAAAAGGACTGGTTTCTTCTAAACCTTAATGAAGCTCCACTCTTGACAGATATTTTCAAATATTCAACCATTTTCTCTGAAATGTTTTTCACTGAAGCTAGAAACAAGACCACAAGCAACCTCACTGTGCAAGAATTTTAAAATGATTTTAATTATAGTGGCATGAATAATATGCCTGGCAAAGGACCATGTGCAGACTGAAACCTTACACATTATGACTCAAAAGGGTGTAATATCTATCCTCTCTTTCTAAATCTCAGGTAGAAGGATTTCTTTTAAACAAATGCAACTCAGCTGATATTGAGCACAAAATATGACTAGGAGCCCCCTAGACTGGGTTGTTGTAGTTTTGCAGGTGCATTCTGCAACATGTCATTGACACAATAACAGTGCATAAATGGTGATTTTATACTGAACCATCCACATATATTTTTTATTAGTTGTTCTGTGATCCTTACGCAA
Organism: Rhineura floridana; assembly: GCF_030035675.1. NCBI lineage: Eukaryota > Metazoa > Chordata > Lepidosauria > Squamata > Rhineuridae > Rhineura > Rhineura floridana. The sequence goes on along the minus strand of NC_084481.1, from coordinate 143,890,835 downwards.
TGTTACTGTTTTATTGCTGTCTGGAGGGCAGCACAGCAATGCGGGACAAAACATAAACCAGAACATTTGTGGTATAAAAAGTTATAGGATTTCAGTAGGAGGTTACAGGACACACACTGATTAGAAATGAAGCAGTATGTCTGCCCTAAAAGCTTTTGCAGGCACAAACAGTATTGAAAGTTGGATCATATATAATCCAATACTATCATGAGCACAAATAATAATTAATGCACAACAAATAGAATATCTAGAAGGACCCAAGAATCTTATTCTTGTTTCATATTGCCAGCCTACTACCTTTTATATATATATATATATATTAATTTCTATCCCCCCCACAAACTATTGGGCACACCCCAGCATTTCAGTATGGTTTCTCAAGACAGGTAGATTTGTGATATTTATCTCTACCAACAAAAAGCCAGTTTATAACACAACTCAGTTTGGCAGAATCCAACCACAGGTGTTTAAACTTTGAAGGACTGTGAACATTCTTCCTCATACTGCCAGTCACCCACGCATAAGAGAGATTTTCATAGTGTTTGCATTATGAGCAACTATGCATGAGAGTCATTAGACAGCATGTTCATTCAGTTCACCACAAAACCCTTCCAGACGCAGCCTATGGGTAACCCATCCTGTGACAAACAATTGCTCAACTAAGCAACAAGCTGTCTGCTTTGATTTCTCTTTTTGATGGTAAACCAAGGTGGCTTCCTTTACTGAAAATTATGGGAAAGTATCTTGCTCTGTAATGATAACTCTTTTGGAGGTTTTGTCACATTACACTGAGTAATACATGCCAAAACAACAACACTCCACCCTCTTCTGTTTTCCTGTTATACAGAATAATGAAATTAGATTACATTATATTTGAAAAGACCACTAAAACTTTCTAACTACATAATAAGAGGTGGAGAGTTTTCTTTTGAGAATATGACACATAGTATAAATGTATTACTATATTCACTAATAGGCAAAAAACCTTACAGTTTAAGAATGTACCTATAGCCAACAGATATTTCTATCAAACTTTAAAAAGCAAGGAAATTGGGCAGCTATAGTGAATGCACCAGGGGAGCGGGACACCTGACCTCGTCTCTGAGATATTGTACTGCCTTACAAATTTGTCAAAATGCAAACACAATTTGGGTTGGTCTTTCACAGTCCAATCCACTTCCTGTGTAGCTTGAAAGAATTTGGTAACATGTGCCTCTGAGCGTATGGTGAATGGTGGCAACACCTGCCATCTCCAAAGATGGAGAATTACATTTTTGTATGTTTGTTGGTATTCTTCTTACTTTGCTTCCTTCCACTGTGTTACTCCTGTTTCTACAGAGAATCTAACCTAGAAAATTATGTTTATTTTAGAATAAAATAAAATTATTTATTTTAGAAATCTGTGTCAAATTTATTTTTATTAATTTCAAAACCTTTTCACTGGTTAATGTCATATGATGGTGAAGACAGACGTTTGCGTTTCAAACTGGAAGTTATGTTCTATTTCTGTTCTGGGTGCATTAACAGTTGAATCTGAAACTGCAGTTTGATGTAAAATCAGACTGAGTATAATATGTTACTACTTCTTAACCAATGACTCTAGCTGTTGGGAAAAAAAAACTTGGCCTGCCCAAGATGCCTGTTTTCAGCCTGCTATGCTTAAACCACTCCACTTAAGGAAAGGTGGGTATGGTCAATTAAAAACATACAGCATGCCTAGAATTTTGCTAGAATATACTTCACCTCCCACTGTTTTATCTTGTGCAAATTGAAACACTCCTCATGTCCACTGGAGACTATGGGTTCATTCACATGGGACCTGAACTCCATTTTAAAGAAGAAGCTTTTTCCATCACTATGGGAGTTTAAAGATCACACTTCCTACCTTCCAATTGCTGTTTCCTGTTCATACTGAAGGGAAAGAGTCAATCATGCAGCTTCCTAATGAGCACGCCCTCTTAAGGTCAAATATCACTTCCTCTGGTTACCTTGGCAACTGAGCATGCTCAGTTTGTTCAAGTTTCATAAAAAAAGGAAAAATCCTCAAGTTTGATTATTTGTATTGTTAGAATCCAGCAGAAATACAAATATTTGTTTGAACAGTGTTGTGCTGTTTTGCATAAGTTAGGGGGGGGGAAGCACCGTTTGCAGCAGTCTTACAGAACAGGAGCAAGCAGGAAATGATATGACAAAGGGAGGAGGAGGGAGTGGGCGTGGACTCACAAAAGCATTGGAGCTATGCGTCTACAAGCCGCTAGAGATGTTATGTTATGTTAATGTTTGTTTATACCCCACCTTTCAGCCAAACGGCCCTCAAGGTGGCTTACAGAAAAAGTAAACGCAAATATAAAAATACATCAACAAGGCAATACATCAATAAAGCAATACATCGATAAAGCAATACATTATTAAAAAATTAAATTAAATAGCAAATAACATTAATTAAGAAAAAATATCCAGGAAAGGATACGAAGCACAGACTGTTTTTCCTTCCCTTTTCGGATTAAAATTGGATTGATTTGCTGTGGATTAAAAGCTAAACGCAGCAGGACGCTATGTTATGTGATAGCTACAAATTAAATGGGCATGCAAATAGAACCCTTCTCACATTAAAATGCCATGTGAACTGGCCCTATACTACCGAATAGTCAGTGTCATTATTCCACAATTGTTTTTGGAGTTTTTTTAGTGTTGCAAAGTGTTGCTGTAATTCACATATTCACAGAAACAGAAGCAAAAGAAAATGATTTACTATAGGAAACAACACTAAAATTGCAAAGTAAATCAAACATATTTAAAGTGACTATCTGAAATATATCAAGTGTCTTAATATTGTTGCTTTTTCCCTGCTAAAATAAGATCAGCACAGCACATGACTTGTTTCTGTTATTTGAGCTGATTGCAGGTGTTGCCATCACATAATGCTGGGAAAAACAGAAGGGAGTAGAAACAGGAAGGCCAAACAAGAGACAGATTGATTCCATAAAGGAAGCCACAGACCTGAACTTACAAGATCTGAATGGGGTGGTTCATAACAGATGCTATTGGAGGTCACTGATTCATAGGGGTGGCATAAGTTGTAATCAACTTGAAGGCACATGATAACAACAAAAATACTGGAAATTGATTGGACTGTGAAAGACCAACTCCAATTGTGTTTGCATTTTGACAAATTTGTAGTGTAGTACAATATCTCAGAGAGGAGGTCAGGTCTCCTGATCCCTTGGTGCATTCACTATAGCTGCCCAATCTCCCTGCTTTTTCAAGTTTGATAGAAATATCTGTTGGCTATAGGTACGTTCTTAAACTGCAAGGTTTTTTTTTTGCCTATCCATAAATTTCTCTGCTTTTTAATCTGGGAGGTAAGAAATGGGATCCTGTGCAGGTTTGCTGAGAATGGATTGATCATTTGCATGCTTATTGAGTTCAGTGGAGATTACTCCCCTGCAATCATGCTTAGGATAGGTGAAACTGAACTTGGTGGATGGGGAGGGGAGGAAGAGGAAGGGCTGGGGTAGGGGAGGAAGGGCAGAAAGGAGGAGGGGGATGGGAGCAAGCAGGAGGGGAAGGAGGGCAGGTTGATCATTTGCATGTTTATTGAGTTCAGTGGGATTTACTCCCGTGCAATCATGCTTGGGATAGGTAAAATTGACCATGGGGGTGAGGAGGAGAAGAGGGAGGGAAGAAGGCTGGAGTGGGCAGGGGAGGAGCAGGAAAAAGCGAGGAGGAAGGGAGAGGAGAGGAGAAGCAGGGAAAAGGCAGGTCTGATCATTTGCGTGCATATTGAGTTCAATGGGATTTACTCCTGTGCAATCATGATTAGGATAGGTAAAACTGACCGTGGGAGAGGAGTCAGGGGAGGGGAGGGGAGAGGGGATCAGAAGGAAGGGGAAGGATGGGACTGGAAGGGGATAGGAGAGGGGGCCAAATAAGGGGGAGGGAAGGGGCAAGAGAGAGGGATAGGAGGGAGGAGAAGGGGGCAGGTTTGATCATTTGCATGCTTTTTGAGTTCAGTGGGATTTACTCCTGTACAATCATGCTTAGGATAGGTGAAACTGACCTGGGGGAGGGGCAGAGCTTGGAAGATTACTTTTTAAAAGTAATAAATTACAGTTACAATTACTTGGCCCAAAAAGGTAGTAATTACCGTTACAATTGCAGTTGCTCTGAAAGTAACTGATTACTTTACTTTTTCTCAAAAGTAATCACTACAATTACATTTCAGTTACTTTTTAAAAAAAAACTCCTACAAGGTGCTGGCCTTGGCTGCTGCACATCTAAGAAGCCTAAAACAATATTAAAAATAAACACACACACACAGGGGGTAGTAGAATAAAAAAATTTATCCATAAGATTAACATAATGGCATAACAGAATCTCACATCCCCCCAAGCAATGATGATACCCCAACTCTTGAAATAAAATTTTACACTTGAAATGCTTTTATAATATGTTTCTGTTATGTCTCAAAAGAACAAGATGCTCAAAGAGCATGTCAGACAAGGAATGTCTTTTTACAGTCATTACGTTGCCACCAGTACTGAACAGGCGTTCTACTGCGGCGCTTGAAGGCATGCCTGTGTTGTGCTGCAAAAAACACCGCAGCACACGTGGAAAGCCATGGAGTGATGACACTTCCCTGCTGGGAGACCTCAGGTACCTCACCAGTTCCTCCTCAGCAGTGTCCACTGCTGACTTCTTGCCCTGGGGCAGAAAGTTAAAGAAGTCATCTTCTAAGTCATCTCCTTCCTGGTCTTTATCTGAAGACTGATCACTGTCCTCATTAAGTACACCCATCTTTATTTCAGCTTTCAACAAGGCTTCCATTGTGTATCTAAGAAAGAGAGAGGATATGTTAACACATATATGTTAGGAAACCATCATCTGCTCTTCATTTCCTGATGCTTGTCATGTCCCCTGGTTCAGGGTCCAGCCTGAGCCTGTGGATGATGACATGGAAGGTAGGAAGGTGACCAAGTCACCACACTCATGGGGCAGCACAGCAGACCCTTAAGGATTACCTGCAGCAACCCAAGGTTGTGATGAGGAGCCCCAGGAAGAAAAGGCCCAGCCCCTGCCTACCACCTTAAGCCCTCTGATGCCTCCCTTGAGACAACATTTCCCTTGGAGTAATCCACCCAAAGGGCTTCCCTAATGTTCTTACTTGTTGGTATGGGTGGTGGCCTGACACGATTCCAGCCGATCTAGTTTGAAGCGAGGGTGTACGCAGGCTGCCAGAAGAAGCAGATCCCTGCCAGATCCCCACCTCTCAAGGGTTGTCTGCTGCTGCTTCAGCATTTTGGGAGGAGGGGTGTCATGCATTGGTTCAGGAAGGCCACGTCTCCTTGCCTTTATTGCTTCTTCAATTGCTCTCAGCTTCTCAGGGTGTGCCCTCTGAGGAAGAAGAACAAAGCATGAATCCAAGAAAAAATGGAAGAGGAACTTCACAATTTAAACATAAATAGACAATGGACACTCTTTGAGGACCAGCATGACAAAGGCTTACCTCAAAATGTTTCTTCACATTGGATGAGGAGGAAACAGCTGATCTCAGATTTTTGATCCTTGGAAGGCAGTAATTGCATCGTACAACAACATTTTCCCCACTCTGGCTCACAAATGTACAAGCTTTCTCAAAGCCAAACCATGGTACTTGCTGTTCTGCAGATGTGGCTGTGGGCAACTGGCACTGCTTCATGCCCTCCTCCTCCTCGTGCACAGGGCCTCCTTTCTGAACCTCACTTTCTAGTTTTGCCTCCTCAGGATCAACAAGCTGTGACTCAAGTGGCCGCACTAACTGACTGCTGCTCTCAGCAGCAAAACCTGCAACAGGCGTCTCTGTAATAAACAAGAGATAATGCTCCTATGTGGGTGAACTTCAGCTGTGATGTGCCCCCATCTCTTCCCCATGCTGCAAGATGCCCCAGTCAGAGTGGAAGTAAGCAGGTCGATAGCACAATTAAAAGAGATCCTATTTGCATCATTTTTGCTCACTAAATAACCCTGCCTGGGCCAGTCTAACCTACTATCTCACAGGGTTGTTGTGAGAACAAAATGAGACTAGGGTTCAAATCCCCACATAGCCATGAAGCTCACTGAGTGACCTTGGGCCAGTCACTGCCTCTCAGCCTCATGAAAACCCTATACATAGGGTCACCATAAGTTGGAATCAACTTGAAGGCGGTACATATATTTTTTATTTTGAAAATGATGATTATGATAATAAATATGCAGCATTTCAAATTAATTCTGTATGAGAAGCATTCCATGCCAAGCTTGGAAAACCAAGGATGAGGTATAAAATGTAGACAAAAATACTTTTGACAAAATGCCGTTTATCTTTTATATATATGAGCCTGGGTAGGGAACATTTAATCTAGCCTACTTGCTTTCAGCAAGAAGGGTTAAGTGCCTTCAGGCTAGGGCAGTCACCAGAAGGCCACAGCAGAGACAAAGGAGCCTAGTGTTGTGGAGATGTTAGATGGGAGCTTTGGGGAGTAAAGATGGAGGCTCCTGAAGGCTGCAATTCTAAACACACTTACTAAGGGATTAAGCCCCATAGAACTCAACAGGACTGACTTCTAAGTAGATATAGTTTGGACTGTGCTGTTGGTAAACCTTGACTAGGGTTCTTCTGCAAAGACATCCATATCCAAGCAGGGTTGGCAACCCCCTGCCTGGAATACCCTGCCCTTATCTTTTAATGTGGCTGCTCCAAATGTTTTTACAGATTTGACCCTTTACTTCAGAAAGAGGTCTGAAAAATGAGTAAGAGTAAGAAGTATCTTTTAAAATTGTTCTTTTCAATTCACTCTTGAATGAACATCATACCTAGGGCAGATCCACACCATTCCTTTAAAGCACATTCAACACCCATTTGAAGCACATGAATCCCACCACAGAATCATGGGAACTGCAGTTTGTTAAGAGTGGTGAGAACTATAACTGTGAGGGGGAAATGACACTTCCCAGAATTCTTTAGGGGAAGTCATGCGCTTTAAATGCGAGTTGGATGTGCTTTACACATATTGTGTGAATCCGCTTAATAAATTTTGCCTGCATGTAAATTGTTTTAATTAATTTTTCAAAATGAAAATAAGCTATAAAGTGTAGTGGGTGACCATGGGCTACTCACCATTTCTCAGCCTATCTGCCCCTCAGGATGAAAACAATGGAGAACCATGACTACCCCAAGGCATACTTAAAATGTAAAGGAAGTATTGTACAACCATAGTATGCAATTGGATACTTATAGGGACACAGCATGACAAAACTGGGTGGAAGTAAAAGTTCTACACTTAGGAAAAAGAAACCAAATGCACAGTTATAAGATGGGGGATACTTGGCTCAGCAGTACGACATGCAAGAAGGATCTTGGAATTGTTGTTGATCACAAGCTGAATATGAGCCAACAGTGTGATGTGGCTGCAAAAAAGGCAAATGCTGTATCAGGCTGCATTAACAGAAGTATAGTTTCCAAATCATGTGAAGTATTAGTTCCCCTCTATTCAGCACTGGTTAGGCCTCATCTTGAGTGCTGTGTCCAGTTCTGGTCTCTGCACTTCAAGAAGGATGCAGACAAACTGGAACAGGTTCAAAAGAGGGCAACAAAGATGATCAGGGGACTGGAAACAAAGCCCTATGAGGAGAGACTGAAGGAACTGGGCATATTTAACCTAGAGAAGAGAAGACTGAGGGGAGATATGATAGCACTCTTCAAGTACTTGAAAGGTTGCCACACAGAGGAGGGCCGGGATCTCTTCTCAATGATCCCAGAGTGCAGGACACAGAATAATGGGCTCAAGTTGCAAGAAGCCAGATTTTGACTGGACATCAGGAAAAGCTTCCTAACTGTTAGAGCCATACAACAATGGAACTAATTACTAGAGAGGTAGTGGGATCTCTGACACTGGAGGCATTCAAGAGGCAGCTGGACAGCCATCTGTCGGGAATGCTTTGATTTGGATTCCTGCATTGAGCAGGGGGTTGGACTTGATGGCCTTATAGGCCCCTTCCAACTCTACTATTCTATGATTCTATGAAAATATTTATATAAGCATGACTATCAAATATGTTTATTTATATAACCTGTAAAGATATTTATAGTGCAATCCTATGTTTGTTTACTCAGAAGCAAGTCCCAATGTATTCAATGGGGCTTACTCAACCAGGGAAAACTGCAGCCTCAAGTGATAAGGAACTTGTTCTTTTAACAAGTCCTTTAAGTTGAGAGCTTATCCCAGTCTGCGTCTGTGTTGAAATCGCTTTTTAATATGTTTTTAAACTTTTTCTTAAAAAAAATGTTTTTAAAGCTTTAAAAAATGTTTTTAAAGATGTTTTGTTTTAATATATTTTAAAGTCTGTTTTTATGATTTTTAAAGTGTTTTTAGTGCTTTTGTTTGCTGCCCTGGGCTCCTACTGGGAGGAAGGGTGGGATATAAATAAAATAATAAAAATAAATAAATAAACTTCATTCATTTTTTTAAAAAATGAGTATTAGTTTCCTACATAATAAAAACTGATAAACCCTGCCTAATTTCTTTAAAAATAGGGTTGGAGGGAGAGAGATTTACAACACAAACACAAGTCTGCACTTTACTCACAATCATGAAAGGGCGGGGTTGCAGCCAGAGCTTTGAAAAGTTACTTTAAACTACAACTCCCATCAGCCCCAGCCAGCATGGCCACTGGATTGGGCTGATGGGAGTTGTAGCTAGAGCATGATCTGTTTTAAAAAAAGTTGTGCCGGGGGGGTTACGTTTTGGTGTATATCTCGGGAATTAGACCACCTAGAAACTTAATTTTTTTTTAATTGAAGCGGAGAGTCCAGAGAGTAAGGGGTGGTAGCCAGAGAGCCGGAGCCCCCCCCAAAAACCAGAGACTCCAGCTGAAAACACACACACCGGGGCACACACACACACAAATCATCGTCACTCACCTCCACAGCTCTTCGCCATTCTGCTGCAGCCTTCTCCTCCGTTGTTGTCCTTGCCCTGGCTTTTTCCTCCGGCGTCCATTTTTTCCTCTCAGAGTCAGACGCTAGCAGGCTCCCCCTGCCTATTCATCTCTTCCCTCGTGCCTCCTAACACAGATCACGAGGGAAGAGACAGTCTGCGCAGAGGTCCAATCAGTGTGAGGCACATGTCTTGTGTTAACCAATCACAGCCAGGAGCTGACTTCCCCTTGTTCCCGCCCCCAAGTAACGTCCAACCTAACGTGGAAACGTTAAAGTTGAAGCTGAAAAGTAGGGAAATTACTATTCGTTCCGTTACTTGCCAAATGTAATGGAATTACCCACTCGTTATTTAAAATTGTAATGAATTAAAAGTAACTCGTTAAAAATAATGAGTTACTTCCAAGCTCTGGGGAGGGGCGGGGAGGGGAGGTGGATAGGGGAGGGGAGCGGAAGAGATTGGGTGGGTGGGCACTGGGCAGAGGGGAAGCCCCTTTCCTTTCCAAAAGAAAACATTGTGAAAACTATAATTTTTCAGCTTTTCCCCCACCTTTTTATTCTACAGCAGGCACATATAGTCTCCCACCCAAATGTAAACCAAAACTATCACTGGCCACATCCATACCAATTTTGTATCATCTGCAAATTTGATAAGCATTCCCTTCACCTCCTCATCCAAGTCATTAATAAAAATGTTAAAGAGCACTGAGCCCAGGACCAAGCCCTGCTGTACCCTGCTCGTTACTCCCCCCTAGTTTGAGAAGGAACCATTGATAAACACTCTTTGAGTACGATTCTCCCAAAGAATCTCCCAAAGTGTAGTTAGTGAAGGGTGCTGATTGTTGCTAGGAGAGGCCCTGTTCCCCTCACAGAGCTTAAATCAGAGCGACTGACTGTTAAACCACTCTGCCCACTGGAGCTCTGTCAGGGAAATAGGAGTCTCCTAACAACTCTCAGCACCTCCACAAACTACACTTCCCAGGATTCTTTTTGGGAAGCCATGACTGTCTCACCTGAAATCGAAGTCTGGTGCGGATGTGGCCTCCTGATTAGGCAAGCCCAGCAGCTGTGAGTCTGGCTTTTAGAACACTGACAGTTGTTTCTTACTGAGCATGCCTGACATTATCATTCAGTTCAAGCCAAAATTTCTTAAATTAACTAAGAATCAGCCAGGCATTTTTTTAACTTTTAAAATCCAGAAGTATGAGGCAAGGTCAGTAATAGGATTACAGGTACTCTGTGAAGATGGCCGATTTTTAATTAATTTCAACAAATTATGAGACCACTGATAGAAAAAAGTCCAAAAGGGGTCTGGTTTTTTCCTCTCTCTTTTTACACTTTGAACTCTCGATTTTCTCTGACTGTTTTGTGTATTACCATGAAAATTGAGAAGGTTGTTAAGCAAGCGTTTCTTAATTCAGGACTATACATTTGTAAGCTTTTGTTTTGAAATGAGCTTATGGGAAGCAGCAGTATGGCATGGGGGTATTTTCAATTTAACATTGCAGAATGTGAAAAATCCATGCTAGCTATAGTATACAGCCACTCTCGTGGCTTTATAATCACCATGATAACTTGACACAATGATGGTAGCACCAAACCAGTTAATGCAATACTAGTTGCCTACACAGAGAAGTAACTCTTCTTTGAGATACTGCCTCAACCTCCTGTGTTGGCACTATAATGACTGCAGAAACTGCTGTCTGAGAGCCTTTCTAAGCATACCAATTTCAAATAGAATAAATAAGTAATTGTGGGTAAGTAGAATAAGTAAACAATTGCTTTTGTGCTCCGTGAAAACATTGTCAGGAAAGATTCAAATGCACAGGCTGAGGAGCAAACTAAAAATGTGGGAGACATGAGAATCAGCTCATTATTTGCCTTTCCTAAAATGTAGCCACAAGGAGCTGCAGACTTGATTGGAGCAATAATCTTTTCTCCTGTGGGTGGAAAATTAAGCAAGGATTATCTGGGGTGGAAAAATGGTCCTGGGGTAAAGAGCTAATTATCCTTTCCCTCTATTCCAATCAAATTTGAGATACATACAGCTTCATTTCATTTTTTTTTTAAAAAGCTGAGATACTGTTATGTCTGTCATCAGTTTGGCCCTGATTCTTTGGGAAACAGTTCAGTATTATTAACCACGTTACTTGCAACCTTCTAAAGTGGGGATGAAAAGAGGAGATTTAATTTTCAAAACATTGAAGAGAGTTCATTTTTAAAATTTGCTTTGAAAGTTTTGATTGAGGGAAACTAGTCCACGTTTTGAATATCTTGAAACTTGTGGAATAAATTAATTTTGGAACTAAAAACTCCATTAAATTGTGCAGGAAACTTTGGAAACAAGGAAGTGGTGGCATGATGTAGGGAGAGTTCCTATCACTGCATCAAAAACTATATGTAACAGAATAAAGTCACTGTAAAGCTGCCTGTGTTTAACCCAAATGTTACGCAGGACAACTGCAGGTGCCATGGAAACCTGCTAGTTTTGAAGTCTCATGAAGGTAAACAGTTAGGCTTAAAGTGATTCTGGAGTAATCCATATTACATTAGCAATTTTAGAATTCTTTCGCTGAATTTTTTAGCTTGACTAATTTTGCAAGGCCTAAATTGCCTTTTAAAATGTTTATTTCTTGGGCCCAGTTCAAGCATAGGCCTTTTTGGAATTTCTGTAAACAAATGGTTGCATAAGCCCAACATTATTTTGACACTTTTTATATATATTCATATTTGGGCACAAGTTATTAGATCAATGGATACTCCCCTTCTTGTCCTACATCTATGGCTCTGATATAAACTATGCCTCCTTGGATCTTGCCTGCTAGAACCCCAGCCATGACTGTATAATTTTCAAGGCTATTAAAGAGACAGAAAGATAGTTCATGTTTCAACCATACAAGCCAAGCAGCAGCAATGCAAAAAGATGATTGGCTGTAACTTTAGTTGAGCAGCAATTTCTACTGGCCTGCATCAGGCGTTGCAAAAGGAGCTTGAGAGCAGCTTACTTATCCTTAGACATTACTCCCTCTTCCTTGGAAAGGGCTGTAGAAAGTGTCAGTGGTTGCTGCTGTGCTGATACCAGGTCCTTCTGCTGGATCAAAGACCATGGATACATTATTGCGCTGCTATTAGGATCACACCTAGTACATAAAATCATGCAGTCTAACAGGACTGTATTTTTGTGAAACAGTGTATAGTTGCATATAGAGCCAGCTGAAGATCAGAGGTAGGATGGCTGAGTCCCTGACACCTTGGAAAACCACTATCAGTCAAAACTGACAGTTGGAGGGAACAACAATCATATAAATCAGAATCTTGTATTGTAATTCATTGATAGAACTTGTGCTGTACTGAAGCCTGTCCTCCCATTTCCTTAAAAGTTTTATTTTCCTGCAAAGGAAGCTTCTGTTTTTCTGTCTCATTCATAGGGTGTTCTAGAATTTCTTTAAATTATTGCTGAGTGGTGGTCAAGGGTGGCTTGTGTGGTTTTCTTTCCATTAAATGTTTCTCCAGGGCTTTTGCAGTCTTCCTGCCTGCCCATACTTCCTGATATAAAAAAGCCCTATGGGAGGAGTTACCTCATGACATCTTCTCCTGGGTTTTAACTGAAGCACAGGAAGCTGCTACCAAGCACCTGAGATTGATGCCCTTGCTGATTTTTAATACATGTTCTTTAAATAATTTTTAAAAACCTGTTCACACTGATTTCTTTAAAAGTAAAAAACCTTCACTTTAAAAATAAAATAAAAACAACAATGACCAGCTGGCAGCATGGCAGGCAGCCTCTCTGGTTTCTTGTATTGACAGGAAGACCCATCTGAGGACATCATGGGGTTTTCAGGAAGCACAGACATCCAAGAACAAATGGACCTACAAGCTCCTGAACTGTAAGGAACACCTGAACTATAAGGAACCTCTTTCGTTTTGCCAGTTTATGAGGAGCAGGCAAATTTTTTTAAAAAAAACCAAAATAAATCATTAACATTAATAACAAATTATTTATGTCTCTGCTAGTCCTCCACAGTGTCAAGCAGACTTAAAGAATCCATTCCCATAAAAAGGAACTGACAAAGAGGGGGGGCAAGATTCAATGAAACATTTTATTCATCATGCTAAAATAAAACATTCCATAATCCATTTTTGCTTCAGTTTCAGAAAAAAAACCAAAAAAGGCTTCAGAAGAAAAATGGGGGGAAACTTTTTTTTCCTGAATTTTTCTGGTTTTTTTCCAGGCCTTCACATCTCTAGGCTTGACTTGTCCATAATCTGCTATCCCGGCCATGCTGGATAAGCCTCATGACAACAGATGGAGTAGGAGCTTTCCTAGTAGGGCTGACAGGCAGGCAGTACAGGGAAGGATCTCTTTGTCATACCTATACTTTTGGATTGGGATTGGCTGAGTGGTGCAGCGACATGATTGGCCAGAGAACAGGAAGCTGATTAACCAGAGGACAGGAGAATGACAGACAGGGCCGGTTCCAAAGGGTGGTCAGGTTGGGCACTGGCCCGAGGGCCCGCAGCTCTAGGAGCCCCTGGGAGGCCCCTGAGGGGCCCTCCGCTCCCCTTCTGCGATCCCGTGGATCGCAAGACGAGCTTCCGAGCTGCCCGCCATCCCCCGTGCTTCACCTACCTTTCTCTGCTGTTCGCGCAGGGTTGCCATCAATAAAGATGGCGGCCGAGGTTTCTGTAAGGGACTGAAACCTCTGCCGCCATCTTGGTTGATGGCAGCAATGCGCGCGCTGCATGCCATCAACCAAGATGGCGGCAAAAGCTTCAGTCCCTTATGGAAACCTCGGCCGCCATCTTTATTGATGGCAACCCTGCATGAACAGCAGAGAAAGGTAAGTGAAGTGCGGGGGATGGTGGGGGATGGCAGGCGGTTCAGAAGCTCATCTTGCAATCCACAGGATCACGGAAGGGAAGCAGAGGGGCCCAGGGCAGGCTAATGCCCAAGGGCCCCCGCATTCCTGGAGCCAGCCCTGATAACAGAAATGCCTTCACAAGCCTCTAAATTCAAGAAATGATAAAATGGTGTGTGGGACAGGAAACAATGCAGCTTTTAAGATTTTTTGGGGGGGGTGTATTTTTAAAATTGCTTGACATTCTCATTGGAAGGGCTGGACCACCATGCAGACCAGCCTCCACTGTAAATATAAATGCAAAAACTAGAACACATGCGTTACATGCAGTAAATCCTATGTTCAATCCATGGCAGCTCCTCTCTTCAGCTCTCTGTTCGGGCCAGAGAGAGAGATCTTTCCTTATATCTTGGAAAACTACTACCACACAGAAAAGAGAGATGTGTGCTTGATGCATCAGTCTGATTCAGTATCAAATATCTTCATATGTTAATATGATCTGCTCTGTACCCACGGTGGTTCATAGAAGTGCACCAAGAGAATAATGGTGTTCTGGAAAAGAGTTGTACAAGGAATGCTTATCAATTTTCCTAAAACTTATATTCATAAAAAAGGATACATTGTTTTCCTAACCTAATTCTGCACACATTGCTTTGAGGCATGACTGATTTCTTTATTCCAATATATCAATGGTAAGGGTTCAATTACTAAATTGTCCCTTCAGTGGTATCAGGATACCTTCATAACTGATTAATTAAGCCCTCAGGGACTCTTGGGGCACTCATGTATAGATTTTGGAGTTTAGTTAATCATTTTATTGATGGATTCGGGGTGGGAAACGTATCTATTGTTTTCCTCTCTTAATTGTGTCAGTGTTTAGCAGACAAGAGCTGTCACCAAGGCTTGCACATCAGACTATGAATGCAAACAGGATTATATAAAACAGATCTGGTGAGAAGTCTCCCTTTTTATGTAGCCAGTTTCCTGAGAAGAAATATACATTAAAAAAAAAAAAAAACACGAGGTCTCAAACCAGTCATGGCAATGCAGTTGAACATGTTTCGTCACAGCCCATGTAGACATGGAAGTATCAGGTTTCACGTTGATCTGGATCTCATAATGTTTCAGTTTGCTTTGTGATACGGTGATACCCCTATCAAAAGCTGGTTAACCAAAATTTATCTGGCAGCAGCAGCACTACTGGAAGATGACAAAGCTGAGAAAATTAAACTGGCCTAGGATAATCTCCCTACATCACATTAGAAACACTCTTGAAAACCGTTTTATAGCTCTTTTTTCCACCTCAAATGTATGTTTCCAGCAGATTTTTTAAAGGTGTTCTTTGAGTTTGATCTTGGAGGCACTGCGCAATTTTGGATTCTAGAAATCACTTTAGCTTAGGATATTGAGAGAGTCCTGTACAAGCATGCAATGAAAGGATGTACAGCAGCCTTCAATGTCCTGCTGCTGTCCAGCAGTTCAGCCCCAGCCAGCACGATCTTGCTGGCTCGGGCTGATGGGAGTTATAGTTCAAAACAGCTGGAGGGTATCAGGCTCGCAAAGGCTGATGTATAGGATCTGGGCTAAAATGTTCAGCCATAATGACTTGTTTTGTGTTCACACCCTGAAGTTCATTATTTTTAGTGGCTATTATAAGCAATTGCAACATAACAATAATTTTTAAGAACATGCCTCTGGTCTTTGCTTCCAGCAAAGCTTAACAAGCCAATTTTTGGTTGAGATATGAAAGAACACATCAAATCAACCAAAACTAGGCCACAGTTCAAACCAGAGTTGGGCATAAAACAGAATTCAGTGGACCCAATATAACTTGAGCTGCACATACAACAATTGGTGGCCGTTGGGATGCTTATCCCCATTCACATCTAAACACACATCCAGACAGTTCAGGGTGGCATGGATGAGCATGTGGATGAGAATACACACATGCACTGGCTATGCATTTGGAAAGTGGCCTCCAGGTTGATCCACACCTATCCCCATGTGTGATTGTTGCTGTAGGTTCTGAGCTGTGATAAATCAATTGCTACTGGAGTCGCATCTCTATTGCTAAAATATTGGGATTTTCATTTTCATTTTTAAAAAGCTGTAGGTAGTAGTATCATCCCTTATATGTTAGTTGTTTGACTAGATAACACCAGTTCTGTTTTCACTTTAAACCATCTATTTAAATATTTAGACTTTAAAAAGAGAGAGGGAAGGTATATACATTCATGTACTCACTCTTCCTGTCATTCCAGAGTATAGCAAAACATAAGACTCTAAAAGAATTTCACTGCTTTGTGAAACTCAGCCAGCTGTAGCAGCAGAATATGGCAGCTGTTTTATATCTCTACATTTAAAAAGAAAAAAAATTAAAGTCTGTTTTTCATTTGCAAAGGTGATAGCAAAACACTTCCAAATCTGTTATCCATTAAGAGATAAAGCAGATTTCCATGTTCGTTTCAATCTCATGATTTTTAAGCAAGCCTCATGAAGTTAATGCAATTTGTGAATAAATTGAATGGGAAACCTTGCCACAATAATCATGTCGTTTTAGAGCACAGGCCACTGAGATGCACCCAGCTTACACTGTGTACACACGTAGCCTTTGAAATGCACAGGAGTCCTTTTTCAGTGTGCTTTTGTATATGGTAGTTTGCAATTGTACACACCTTTGTGTGATAACATCGATTAAAGTGGCAGCTACTATTTGTGTTGTCTATATACACAAAGGTGGATGTGTTTTCAAACCCCCTCCCCTCAATTAGTGTTTCCACAGACTTTTATTTATTTATTTATTGCAGTCTTTTATTTATTTATTTATTTGTTTGTTTCATTTATAGACCGCCCATAGCGAGTGGCTCTCTGGGCGGTGTACAAAAAGGTTAAAATACAAAATATCAACAATAAAATCAGACAACAAACAATAAACACAAGCAGCAACAAAATAAAAAATAAAAAATAAAAATATAAAATTATAACATAAACGCTTAAAATGCCTGGGAGCATAGCCAGGTCTTAACCTGGCGCCGAAAAGATAGAAGCGTAGGCGCCAGGTGTACTTCTTCGGGGAGGCTGTTCCACAGTTCGGGGGCCACTACAGAAAAGGCCCTAGATCGAGTAACTTTCCTCCGGGCTTCTCGATGGGTTGGTACCCGGAGGAGGGCCTTAGATGCTGAGCGAAGTGACCGGGTAGGTTCATAGCGGGAGAGGCGTTCCACAAGATATTGCGGTCCCACGCCGTGTAAGGCTTTATAGGTCAAAACCAGCACCTTGAATCTGGCTCGGAAACAAATAGGTAGCCAGTGCAAACGGGCCAGAACAGGTGTTATATGTGCTGACCGGCTGGTCCTCGTCAGCAGTCTGGCTGCTGCGTTTTGCACTAGCTGAAGTTTCCGAACTGTCTTCAAGGGCAGCCCTACGTAGAGCGCATTACAGTAATCCAGCCTAGAAGTTACCAGAGCATGAACAACTGAGGCGAGGTCATCCCTGTCCAGATAGGGGCGTAGCTGGGCTACCAACCGAAGGTGGTAGAATGCATTCCTTGCCACCGAGGCCACTTGCGCCTCAAGAGACAAGGAAGGATCGAAAAGAACTCCCAGACTATGAACCTGTTCCTTCAAGGGGAGTGTAACCCCATCTAGAACAGGGTGAACATCCACCATGTGGGCAGGGAAGGCACTCACCAACAGTGTCTCAGTCTTGTCTGGATTGAGTCTCAGTTTATTAGCTCTCATCCAGTCCATTATCGCGGTCAGGCAATGATTCAGCACATCCACAGACTCACCTGCAGAAGATGAAAAGGAGAAATAGAGCTGCGTGTCATCAGCGTACTGGTGGCAACGCACTCCAAAACTCCTGATGACGGCACCCAGAGGCTGCATGAAGATGTTAAAAATCATGGGGGACAAAATCGACCCCTGAGGGACTCCACAATGGAGAGTCCAAGGTGTCGAACAATGTTCCCCAAGTACTACCTTCTGGCGACGATCCGCCAAGTAGGAGTGGAACCACTGCCAGGCAGTGCCTCCAACTCCCAACTCCACGAGTCTCCCCAGAAGGATACCATGGTCGATGGTATCAAACGCCGCTGAGAGATCAAGGAGAATCAACAGAGTCACACTCCCTCTGTCCCTCTCCCGACAGAGGTCATCGTACAGGGTGACCAAGGCTGTTTGTGCCAAAACCAGGCCTAAAACCGGATTGAAACGGATCCAGATAATCGGTCTCATCCAAGAGCACCTGGAGCTGATTGGCAACCACCCGCTCCAGAACCTTTTGAAAAAGAGGGGCTAGAAACTGGTGTGTTGATGTCTTGATATCCAGGGACATATATCAGTATACAGAGGCAGTTAAGGGTAGAGATACACTTGTGGTTGTTCTGGCTTCAGTGCATCTCCACTTCTTTTTTTTCTGAAGCCGGAGACACATGACACCAGTCAAAGTCCGCCCTGTATACTCCAAAACCCGGGGAAATGTAGTTCCCGTGTGTTTCTCAGTGAGATCAGCTTCACACTCCAAGATGTGTCCCATGCAAATGCTTTGCTGTAAGTTGGGCGGACAGTGATTGGTCCAACACTTTGCTGTAGGTGGTCCTAAAAGCTCTGAGATCAGCAGCAGGAAAGGGAGATGTGCCCAGCCATGGGCAAACACATTTTAAACCGAAGCCAGACAAAACATCCTGTCTGCTTTTAAAGCAGCTAACGTGTCTACATCCTAAGTTACTATACTGCTTCCTATTTTGCCTATTTCATTCACGGACAAGTTAAACATGGTGAGGGGGAGTGGCCCAAGCATAAGTAGGTCTGCCCCAATAGGAAGTGACCTGAGAAAGCGGTCTCTGAGTACACATATATGCAGCAAGCACTTGAGAAGTACGTTCTCAGCACAAAATGGATTATAACTGTTTCAGCAAAATGCAGTTTAGATTGACAAATACTGTGCAGCAGGGACAACATGGGGATGACTTGTGTATGGCACCCCAAAAAGGCAGTTGCATCAAACACTGAATGCACATTATCACAGTGTGTACATGCCCTCATTTATCCAAACTGAAAACTTATAAACTTGAACTCAGGCATTTTAGATACAAGTTTTGGTTGAAATACAGTAAGTGAACACTACTTAGGAGGCCAGACAGCAAAACGTAGTTCATATTCAAAAGGATATGTATAGAAATGCAGAGCTTGGAAGATTACTTTTAAAAAGGAATAAATTACAAGTACTGTTACATGGCCCCCAAAAGGAATAAATTACCATTACAATTGTTCTGAAAGGAATTGATTACTTTACAGTTACTCAAAAGTAATCACTACAATTACAGTTACCTTAAAAAAAACTAGAGTGCCTACAAGGTGCCAGCCTTGGCTGCTGCACACATAAGTGGCCTAAAACCAGAGCTTGGAAAAGTTACTTTTTTGAAGTACAACTCCCATCAGCCCAATCCAGTGGCCATGCTGGCTGGGACTGATGGGAGTTGTAGTTCAAAAAAGTAACTTTTCCAAGCTCTGCCTAAAACATTAAAAACAAACACACACGCAGAGGGTAACTGTAAATGTACTGCCTTCAAGTCGATTCTGACTTATGGCAACCCTATGAATAGGGTTTTCATGAGGCTGAGAGGCAGTGACTGGCCCAAGGTCACCCGGTGAGTTTTATGGCTGTGTGGGGATTCGAACCGTGGTCTCCCATGTCATAGTCCAACACCTTAACCCTGTGATTCTCAAACGGTGTGACCAGGCACACTGGTGCGCCCTAAGAGGTGGCTAGGTGTGCCTCAAATATTATGGAAGTATATTTTAAAAATGAGAAGAAACCCGTTTGTATAGGGTAAGTAAGAGTTTTCTATAGTTTAAGTTATTTTTATTCATAGTTTGAAATATATCAATATATTTTTAATTCTGTACATGAAGTGCACCAGAAAAAAATTATGTTTTACAGTGCGCCGCAAACCAAAAAAGTTTGAGAACCACTGCCTTAACCACTATGCCACACTGGCTATTTTTTAATCCATAAGATAGAAGTGGTGGTCCCTCCACTGGTAAGGGATGCAGGGAGGGAGGCAGAGACCATTGCTTAGAGCTTCACACATCAAACCAAGTACAACCCCCATACACACACTCTCACTCAACCATCTCCTGGACTCTGCCCTGCCATAAACTAAGGCACACTCACCCAAGCAAATATTTTCCCCTGGGGTGAAAAAAGTAGCAAAGTAGCCAGGGAGGGTGGCAGATGCTGCTTTACGTGCCAAGTGCAAATACAATATTAACATACACACACACCACACACTTCATCTCTCACCTCCACAGTTTTTCACTTAAAAATAGCGCAATTTCCTTTTCCTTACATCGTATATGATCCGCAGCATTTCCCTTTTGCTGCTTTTGGTCTTCTGTAGAGGAGAGAAGAGGGAGCCAGCTGTAAGGCATTTGGCCTGGTGAGAAGACTCCCTTCCCTCTGAAGTAGATTTCAGCTAGCTGCTGATGCTCCTTTGGAGTGCAGCAAGATACACACCTGGAGCTCCAGTGGCTTTCTTCTTTGTACTTATGTATTTAAGTCTAGATTATTTATTTTGTAATATTGAATTTATTTTATGTTTGCTAAATTGTTTATTTTTGTCTTAGTTGAATTGATGGCTGTTTTGTAAACTGACTTCTTTCCCCTACCCCAATGCTTTTATTTTGAGTGTTTGATGTAAACCACTTTGGGCACAGGTCACTGTGGAAAGGTGGCATATAAATAAACCCAATCGATCAATCATTCCTCTGCTGCCTCCTTCTCTTTCATCCACATCCTTGCCCTCCGGCTCCTTTCTACCACCACTCCATTCTTCACCACCGTCCATTTTTAAAACAATTGTTTGTCTCCACTCCACCCCCTATTTCGCTCTCCACTTCCCTTGTTCCCCCTTAAAACACTCACAGAGCAAGAAGGAATAGCGACGCTGCGCAGAAACCCAGTTTGAGGTACACGATTTTCATCCATGAATCAGAGGAGCAAAATACTTCCCCTGCTCCCCCCTCGTAGCACCCAAAAGTAATGCTAGAAACATTGCAATTACACATCAAAAGTAGTAAAATTACTCCTCATTCTGTTACAATCAAAATGTAAAGAAATTACCCACTTATTCCTCAATAAAGTAATAAATTACAAGTAATTTGTTTTCCCTAATTACTTCCAAGCTCTGTAGAAATGAGCAAAAGTTTTCTTGCAAGTGGATGTGCTATTATGTTCTCCCATTATCACAACCTCAGCCCAGATATTTATGGGGGCATGCTAGTTTCCCCTCCTCTCTCTCCCTCTCTCAGCTACAACTCATAGAAAATTCTGTTAATTCCAAGAGTGCAAGAGATCCAGCCACCTTCTTCTAGCTGTTGTAGGCTGGCACATAGCTAGATCAAGGGAGGCAGTGGTTATGAGAAAAGCATATCATATTATCTCTAGCCACTGGCCCATGGTTTCTCTCAATACTTCAGAAAGGATTTGGATTATACAAAATGCTGGGGGATAATCAAGGTTAACCACCATCATCCCTTGCTTGTGGAAGCAATTGGCTGCCCAATGCTTGACTATATGGTCATTTGTCAAATATAGGAACACAATTTTTAAACTGATGTCTGTAATAGGTGATGTCTGCATTTTTATAGGTAACAATGACTGGTTCACACATCACACTAAATCAGAGATGGGAAACCTGTGGCCTATCAGATGTTGGACTAGAACTCCTGTTGTACCTGGCCATTGGCTATGTTGACTGGGGTGGGTGAGAGTTGGAGTCCAACAACATTTGGAAGGCCACAGGGGCCCCATCATTCCTGACTAAATAATGGTTTAGCAAGATGCACATGAGCAGAAAGTTGCTGCCACAAACCTCAGACTTGTGTGTTTCCCCTCCTCTTTTTAACCCAGCATGTCTGGGAAGAGGACTTGCAGCTTCCTGCTCTTACCTAGTTTTGGGAATGGTTTATAACAAGCTCTGTTAGTTTCAGAGCAAGCCAACTTCAAACTATGGCTAAACTGGTTTGTTAAACTAAACAGTTAGAAATCACAATTCCAGGTCCAGATGACAAGGCAAGCCAACTATAAGTGAGAGTGAAACTAAAAGCTAATGAAGTCTGCCTCCTGGCTGCACAGGAGATGGAGAGGAAGAGCCAGATATTTGTACCGGCTCCTTCCTTCAAATGCATATCTCCGCTAAACCATGATTTACCATGATGAGTGAACTACTCCATGGAACAAGTCTCAATATAACTGATGAATATATATTCATAGTGCTGCAGTAAAAATGTTAGGTCATATTACTGCAACAAAAGGGAGCATCCTTTGCATAGTTAGTGGGGCATAGCAATCATTTTAAATCCCCAAATCACCTCACTATTAGGTAAAGGATGAATTCTACCAACATTTTTTTAGTAGTTTGAGCCTGAAAAGCAATCCGGTTGGCATGCATGTGTGGCAGTTTGAGCCCGGTCCACTTCTCAATGTGCCACCCATATCCGTTGAATGGCTCTATGTTGGCCTCCTACTTTCAGCTCTCCAATTCACCATGCACAGTAATCTGATAGCTCAAAAGGATTTTTCATAAGAGGCTTCAAGTCTACAGGGAAACATTTTCGTCACACAATGTCACTGGCAGACAACCAATTTACCAAGTGCTTAATGTGGGGACCAAATATTTATGATTGGGCACAATCCTTTTGACACTGTGCCAGTAGTGGAAGCATTGGTTCTGTTCAAACAACCACAGCAGGAAACATAGAAAATGACTTTTTGGTAGAGAGAGAAGGAAGTGATAATCAGCAGTTTCAGAAGCATCAGTCAGTTTGTTAGTTTTCAGAGTTTTGTGAAAGTTAGGGAGCTTAGCTGAACTTTGCAGATTTTCAGCTCCATATTTATCTATGTTGTTGTTTCCTTGTTTTTATAAATCTCTTTCTCTGGAAAATTTAATGGGCACCATTAATTGGAAATTCCTTTTTCCAATGAAAATGGCCTCATTCATACATCATAGTAAACTGTAGTTAATGGTTTACCATGACTGCATTTTTTTGGTCTGTCATCTTCCATCATGATTCCTGACTTAATGTTGCATTCAAATGAGGAGATGTGGGTTTGGTTTGCAGCCAACAAACCATGATATCTAGCCAAGGTTTGTTCTTACTGGTCATGGTTTGTTTCACGTTGGGAGGATAAAAACAGACCAGAAAGGCACAATAACTGTACAACATTAACTATGGCCACTGAAGGTGCAAACGTTAAAGAGAATTAGGATCAATATAACACTGCATAATGCTTTTCTCCTTTAACTATCAATACATATGAGGAATATAATCTTTGTGTTCAAGAGATAGATGCCCCAAATTCAGTCTATTTATTTAAAAACCTTCCAGCCAGGAGGCATAATGCAGATGTTCTGCTAATTATGTTACAGTAATCTATTAGATAGTTGTCAAGTGTACAGAGCAAGAATTTTAATATCTTATCAAGTGTTTTGATTAAGAAACCAATTAAAGCTCAGCTGAAAAGGGAGGTTTTAGATAAGGGAGGTTCAAGACAGATTACATTGGGATCAATATATTTTATATGAATCCAATTCATATATTTCATGATTTTAAAAAAAAAATTAAGCTGTGCTTTTATATACCCTTATCCAGGAGTAAGTTTCAGTGAATTCAATGTTCTGCATTCAACGCTGCAGCTCCAATTGTACAACATTGTGTGTGTGCAATGGAACTTCCTCTCCTCTCCTGTCTCCCCAGCCCCCTGTGTACCCACTCTAGTTCTGGCTGGTTGCGGTACCCTCCAGAGTAGATAGTGAGGGTACACAGGGAAGAGGGGGAAATTGAGTTCTTAGGCTCACACAAAGGTGTAATTGCCCAGTTGGTGCTGAACTGTGACAAGGCCTTTTCAGTGGTGGCTCCGTTTGTGAAATGTCCTCCCCAGTGTCTCCATTGCTATTGACTTTCAGGAGGAATTTGAAAACATTGCTGTTTACCCAGACATTTGATAGCTGAAGGGGACTGTTCCTGGCAACCTGAAGGTTACTGACGAAATAATGTTTTTAACTGTGACTGTGCTTTAGATTGTTTCTGTGTTTTAGAATGTTTTGACTGTTTTTAGAATGCTTTTTTTGTTGCTTAATTGTTTTTGTTGATATGTTTGCCACCCTGGGCTCCTTCAAAAGGATATAAATTCTATTATTATTATTATTATTATTAATTTTACATTAGAATATTATTGTATTATTTATTTAATTTGAGGTGGTGATGGGTATCATTGAGCGGAACCAGATATGTCAATCATAATCTGTGGATAAACATTTGATTTCTGAATGAATAATTATGATACTATTTAACTTTTAAATCCTTTGGACGCAAAATATATTCTAAATACTAAGTTCAGTAGACTGTTATATTGCTGAGGGATCATAATTCTACCAGTAGATGATTCTATCCTTGCCCTGATTTAGTACATGGAAAGAGCTCCAATTTAAGCAAAAGTAGATTAAAAGTTTAAAGCTGGAATAATTAAAAAATTAGAGAAACAAGACGCTAACGAAAACATTTATAAGAATTGGAATAGCCATTGCTCACTTTCTGAAAATATTATCTAGACACAGTTTATATTAATTTGGTTAGTCAGAAATCACAGCTCAAGGCTGCAGTAAAATAAATAAAGAAATAAAGTAGGGGAGTGTCTAATGTCCCATTAGTCTTGATTACATTTGACAAAACACAGAGTAAAAGGCAACAAATTATTATCCCATACATTGGGTGGTACCCCAAGTTTTTAAGCAGAATGGGAAGGGAGTCCATTTTTTGCCATTCTTTTCCCACACACACATTTCTCCCCCCCAAAAAAAAATTGTTGTGGAGGATTTAGGGACCATCTGGGGCTGCAGGAAGCATTGGGGAAATTGCCTTCTTCACCATTCAGTTGACTGACACCTTCCCTCAGTGGAGCAACACCAACTGGGTGCTACCCATTGTTAAACTATCTTAATGGATTCATTTATTTCCATGCTGCAAATTATGGATTCAGTTGGGACAGAACTAATGTGGCTCTTTCAAGCTTTAAATTCATATTAAGCAATGTTGTATTGATGTAATGGAAGGACCATGGCAATGGATTTTCCATCGAAGACACTCCTCACGTTGTGCTTGCAGCCAAACAAGATAATGTAGCTTGCCACCTTTTGTCCAGGAATGTTGTTTTTCAAGAGGCACTTCCTGTGTTCCCAGTTGTTTGCTATGGTTCCCAGTCAGGAGCCTAGAAAGCTGCTTTGTGAACATGGATGCAAAGCCTTGAGAATATAGTATCCTAATGTCTATTTTCCTATTGTGCCTGGCACTTCTTCCATTGTATCTTATGAGAAAGGTCAGCTTCATTCTAACGAGGAGTGATTATATTACAGATGTTTTGTGGTTGTTCAAAACCAATAAAATGTGCGAATTAAAACCAATAACAACAAAATGAATGAATGAACGAATTAAGAAGAACCCATGTCATATTGGAGTTATGGAATTTGCTTTTAATTATAGTTATTCTATTTTATTCTCTTATATTTTTATTGAGGTAAACTGCTGGTATAGCACAGTGGGGAGGAGAGCCTGGCTGGGAGTCAAGAGTCTGTGAGTTCAAATCCCCGCTCGTGTCTCCCGGGTATCAAGGGCCAGCTAAAGATCACCCCCACAGTGAGTGGCTCAGGGGTACGTGCCCTACCACCTGTGCAGCCGTGGGCAAGCTGCATAGTCCCAAGGAGCCCAGTTGCCCCCCAGCTGGCAGTTGTGGACAAGGATGGGGCTGGCTTGTGCAGCTGTGGCAAGCTGAGCAGGCCCTAGCCAGCCGGGGAGGACTAGCCTCAGAGGGAGGCAATGGTAACCCCCCTCTGAATACCACTTACCATGAAAACCCTATTAATAGGGTCGCCATAAGTCAGGGTCGACTTGAAGGCAGTCCATTTTCAAACTGCTCTGGTGCCAACTGCAAAGAACAGTAAAAAAAAACACCTCTTAAATTAATATTATCTGGCAGTTAGAAGTGGAAGGAATGTACTCTGAGTCCTTGATTGGGTGGAGATGCAGAACAGAGATTGAAATGCTTAAGCAGAGTAGGCCATTTACTTATGTATTACTTACTTTTTAATTATTTCCTCCTAAGCATCAGTGCACCATACATATCTTCTCTCCCTCCTTTGCCCTGGCATACAATTTAGGATAGAAGTTTATAAATTTGGAGAAGATTTTGTTTGTATTATGGTGGTAGCATATCTTTCCCCGACTTGTTGAAAATACTTTTAATTACATTCGTTAAGGCATCCAAGCCCATTTTTTCTTTTGAAATGGCTAGCTAGCCTCATTGTTTTCCAGGTGGAATATTGCCAGCATTTTCTTTACAAGCAGCTCTCCCAATTGAGGAAATTTGATGTGTTAAGAAATCTTGGCTGAGAGATCAAACAGATCCATTCATTAAGTTGTATGCTTTCAGAAAAGCATTTCTTTGGTTTGTACTTAATATTCAAAGATTTAAGGATTTTGCAGTCAGCTTCATACGTTGGTCTTGTACATGTTTGAATGAACCATTGGAGACCAGATACCACAAACAAAACTTTTGTATCCCTTCAGACACAATGCTTTTCAGTAGAATCAGGTGACTCATTCTGTTCAGGGCTGGTCTTACCATTTGGCAGAGTGAGATGACCACCTCAGGTGGCAAATGCTTGGGGGGGGGGTTGGAATGGCAGCAAGATGTTGGGGGACAGAGCTGGGTATGCCATGTAACCTGCCCTGCACCAGCTAAGCTAGCCTATTGGCCTCAAGTGTGGTGGAGGACATTATATCATCTCCAGTGGTGAAGCTTGATTCATCTGTTAGTCTCAGTCTGGTCGGCTTCTGTATATGGAATGGGGAGGGCACCATCTTCTCCGTTGTTTCAGGCCATCTTTCTTTGGCTGGCCCTGATTTTGCAAAAGTCATCAAGGGTTAAATTATTAAACAATAGGAAAGCAA
Source organism: Rhineura floridana (assembly GCF_030035675.1). Classification (NCBI taxonomy): domain Eukaryota; kingdom Metazoa; phylum Chordata; class Lepidosauria; order Squamata; family Rhineuridae; genus Rhineura; species Rhineura floridana. Next base: position 143,864,013 of record NC_084481.1, on the reverse strand, counting down.
ATTATGGTCGTGCATGTGTAAACCAACCCAGTGTGTTCCAATTGACTTGGGCACCATAGACTTTGTAAACCTAAGGGCCAAGCTAGACTTTAATTGCATTTTTTGGAAAAACGTTGCTCAGAAAAACACAGTGGATTGCTTTCTTTACTAAGATGTAGGGGAAGGGAGATGTGTACTAGGGTATCATAGAATCATAGAATAGTAGAGTTGGAAGGGGCCTACAAGGCTATCGAGTCCAACCCCCTGCTCAATGCAGGAATCCAAATCGAAGCATTCCCGACAGATGGCTGTCCAGCTGCCTCTTGAATGCCTCCAGTGTCGGAGAGCCCACTACCTCTCTAGGTAATTGGTTCCATTGTTGTATGGCTCTAACAGTTAGGAAGTTTTTCCTGATGTCCACTCGAAATCTGGCTTCCTGCAACTTGAGCCCATTATTCCATGTCCTGCACTCTGGGACGATCGAGAAGAGATCCCGGCCCTTGTCTATGTGACAACTTTTCATGTACTTGAAGAGTGCTATCATATCTCGCCTCAGTCTTCTCTTCACCAGGCTAAACATGCCCAGTTCTTTCAGTCTCTCCTCATAGGGCTTTGTTTCCAGTCCCCTGATCATCTTTGTTGCCCTCCTCTGAACCCGTTCCAGTTTGTCTGCATGCTTCTTGAAGTGTGGAGACCAGAACTGGACGTTCAAGATGAGGCCTAACCAGTGCTGAATAGAGGGGAACTAGTACTTCATGCGATTTGGAAACTATCCTTCTGTTAATGCAGCCTAATATAGCATTTTCCTTTTTTTTGCAGCCACATCACACTGTTGGCTCATATTCAGCTTCTGATCAACGACAATTCCAAGATCCTTCTCACATGTCGTACTGCTGAGCCGAGTATTCCCCATCTTATAACTGTGCATTTGGTTTCTTTTTCCTAGGTGCGGAACTTTGCATTTATCCTTGTTGAATTTGTTTTCAGCCCAATGCTCCAGCCTATCAAGGTCCCTTTGAATTTTGTTTGTGTCTTCCACGGTATTAGCTATGCCACCCAATTTTGTATCATCTGCAAATTTAATAAGCATACTTTGTACCTCCTCATCCAAGTTGTTAATAAAAATGTTAAAGAGCACTGGGCCCAGGACCGAGCCCTGTGGTACCCCACTCGTTACTTCTGCCCAGTTTGAGAAGGAACCATTGATAAGCACTCTTTGAGTACGATTCTGGAGCCATGTGGAAAGAGAAGTTTTAATTCCTCATTCCAATGGTCTCATGGCCACAAGCCCATTGAAGATCTCCCACACCCCAACACAAGTAGAAGCCTTAGGGGAAAAGCTCCTGTTGGTGCTAATGGGAGCTTTTTCTAAGGCTAAGTGCATAGTGGAGTGGCAGTCTTTGTCAGGTCATACTGGGACTGCAGCATGTGAAGAGCAAAGGTTTAACTCTTCCTTCCCCAGCCATAAGCCCAATGAAGATTGCCACCTTACTACAAGTAAAAGCATTAGGGGAAGAACTCCCATTGGTGCTAATGGGAGCTTTTTCTAAGGCTAATTTTGCACGTAGCAATTGCGATAACAATCTTTGTCAGGATCACAGCTGACCTCTCCTTAAACCTCTCCTCACCTTGTGCTGGGGTCCTGATACAAATCAGATGACCCCATCCCTGTAAATAAATAAAGAAAAACCATGCCTGTAAATAGATAAAGAAAAAAAACTCTAACATGTTTCGTTGCTATGCATTTATGGTAATTATTATGGTTATTCTTAAAATAAGATATAAACGAGATGCTCAGAACAGAGCAATGCTTTCCTAGAATCCAGATCCTAATGATATGCATAATTTGGTGGCACACAAAGTGGCTTGTGCCACTGTAGTCTCAGTGTAATCCCATGCAAGGTAAATGAGGTGAGTCAACCTTGCTAGGGTGCATGTCAGTTCCAAGTGTCCTATAACAGGTTCCTACTGCATATTAGGTGTCTAATTGTATTCACATGCCAGCAATGAGAGGATGTTGCTTGCTGTGTGGTTCAGAAATAGCCAGGGCTAGACAATGTGAACAAGGAAAACAAACACTCTGACAGTGAAGTAGTATGGCAATGACAGAGATCAAAGATGCTGATTGGTCTGTCTGAAGAAACGTATGGAACATTGTGCTAAAGTTAGAGCCCATTTCATGAAGTACTGATTTTCACAAAGAAGAATCTGCAAGTGGACCACTAATCTGGACAGCACATGAAGCAAGGAAGCCAATGCTATATAAGTTAGTTGTGCTTATATCTTGCCCAAACAAATAGCTTTTGTAGACATACTGTTAATGTTGGAAACTGAACTGTGGTTAAATTTGTTTCTGCAAAGCAAATGTAGTTCAAAGGTTTGGTAGTTCTGATGTTAATGTTATGGTTTTAATATAATTAGCATTGATAATTCTAATTCTTGCTGCTATAAATGCAGTAAGAAATTTTCAATATTAAGTGAAAGCAACATATTTGTCATGTGTTATTCTGACCTGTCTATGCACATTACATGTGCAAGTGTTGCTAAATTGCGAGTGTGTGAAATATAAATAAGGTTAAAGGCACCTACCCTGTTTGAAACTCATGGTGCTTTAAGTCTGCAGTCACTTACCTGAGAGTAAGGCTGTGTTCACACCATACATTTAAAGCACACCCCTCGCTCAAGAATCCTGGAAACTTAGTACATTAAGGGTGCTGGGAATTGTAGTTCTGAGGGTTGAACTACAATTCCCAGGATTCTTTGCAGGAGGGGAAATGTGCTTTGAATGTGCTCTAAAGGTATGGTGTCTATGCAGCACAAGTCTCACAGAGCTCAACGGGACTTGTTTTTAGTAGACATGGAAAGGATTGCACAGTAAGAAGCCTGTCTAATATAGAGTGGCCAGATGCAAAAAATGACGGGGTTCCTGCACCTAGGGCATTTCTTCCACACGACGTACACAGTGCAGGAGCCCTGTCCTTTTTTAAAGTAATATTTGTCAGATGCTTACAGGTGTTATAATTAATAACATAAAATCAGCATTTTTATCCCACTTTTCCTCCGAGGAGCTCAAGCAGGCAGGCATGGACCTTCTCCTCCCCACCCCCATTTATCCTTACAACAACCCTATAAAGTAGGTTAAGCTATCTGTTTAAAAACCACCACCTCTCATTCCTCTTCTTATTCATCCTCTCCATTATTACTGCAAACTCCAGAGGGGTACCCCCTCCACAAGTGGGGGGGAGCCAAGAGGAGGGTGTAGCCATGGCAACCACCTGGGCACTGGAGATGAGCCCAACATAGCATTTGTTTTGTAGTGTAATACAGAAACATATTCTTGGCATTAGAATAACTAAGGTTGCATAGTCCTTCACCTGGCAATAAGCCCAGCTGAACTAAATTTAACTTACTTCTGAGTAGACATGGTAGGATTGCCCTGTGAGTAAAATGTGTAGTATTTTTGTATTGCACGTTGTCACAGTGCTACTCAAAAGCACTTCGTGCTTCTGCTTCCTTTTTCCTACAAGAAAGAAGAATGAACGCTTTTTCACAGCTAGGAACAATTAACCGTGACTTTCCTTTAAAGCACTTGGACCAAATCACATTTTCATTTGTCTGAGGCCGCATGTTGAGCCTGGTGCTGCCTACCTGAAACAGCTGTCTGGGTTAACGCATCTCTTGTTAAGCTGCACTCCTTCTGATTATACCAGTGTCCTGGACAGATGTGTCATTCCTCTCTCTCACACGCACAACATTTTCTAGCTATCTTGATAGGACTTTAAAAGGCTGCACATCAATCTGCAGTTTGCTAAGACCTGAATTATGTCATGATGCAGTGCAGTCCTATGCATGTAAGTCCCAGGTGTTTATACCCAGGAAACTGTGCATGGGATTGCTCTTTAAGCTTGTAACATGGATAATTTGGGGGCTGTATTGTATACATTCTGCTATATTGAAGGGGTGGGGCACATGTAACCCACCAGATGTTGCTGGACTACAACTCTTGTAATTCCTGACTATTGCCCATGCTGTTTGGAAGTTGTAGTCCAACATTTAAAGGTCCGCAGCTTAGCCACCCCTACTGTATTCTGATAACAACATGCATTTCCTCTTGCTCTATGGCAGTTGTTTATACAAATTAAAACATAGGTGCACCTTAAAAACAATCCTGTATTATCCAGATTTTCATAGCATATGTCACTGCCAGACACAGAAAAATCTACATGCCTGTGTATTAGATTTTTTGAACAGTCTCATATTTTGATGTATTACAACTTAATCTGTCTGATTAAATCTGTGTTGTCCTTTCCCAAGATAGGAATGTATATACAGTGACTGTTCTTCTTCCTCCAACACCCTCCCCATCTGTGCAGTAAGCGTTAAATGTGTTATACAGAGAAGCTTTTAATCAGTCCAATGTGTGAAGTCTGCCAGCAATGTGAAAGCTGGTCCTTTTGGACTAAAAACATCAAAGCATCATCTTAGTTAGTATAGAAAGGATATTCTTGTTACCTTAATTTTCTTGAGTTCATATTCATGTTGTAAATGTTAAAACCGTTCCCATCGAGGGACCTGTGTGTATCTGACTCAGAGTTTGTGTTCATTAATATACAAGGTGTAATGAGAAATCTTTTTGGAGACAGGAGGACTTGGAAATACGGGGGGGGGGGAGCCTGCATCTGATCCAAATGACTCAGATTTTCAAGGATCAGTATGCCTATAATTGCTTCTTTACTGTGCAAAGCTTTTGAAAGCAAATTTGCTCTCGCTTGTGTCTTGCAAAATAAGGTGGAAAATAATATTGGTCATTGTTAATGATATCATATTCTGGGGGGAAATAGGACCGTTTTTGATTACAGTTTTATGCTGCAATCCTAACCATGCACACTAGAAAGTAAGCCCCATTGAACTTGATTCCAAGTAAAAAAAAAAATTCAGGATCTTATTACTATAGTGAATGTATTATTGGCACTTTCTCTGTGCTTCAGGTTTCCTCCAGTATCCACAAATATTATTTTTGATGTCTTGGCTTTTTAATCATATATTGTGAATTTTGAGGTCATTGTTACATTCTATTTGACTCTGATTCAATAAATAGGGTGTAATCTTCTAATTGAAAATTGACTTTAGTCTCAATACAAGATAATTGTCTCATGTGCACCAGCATAGCCTTTTCTTCTTCCTGGCTATGACATGTTTTTTAAGAACTGACCTTCTTAAAGGGACAGTTTACTTTTTTCAGCAAACGCCTTGTTGGAAAGTGAGAGAGTCGTGGCTTAGTGGTAGAGCGTATGCTTTGCACACATGCAGACAACCCCATGTTCACTCTCTGGCCTCTGCTGATAAAAGAATCCTAGGAAATGGGCAAGTGAAAGACTTACTTCTGTCTGGGTCCTCAGAGATCAATTGCCAGCCAGAGTATACAAAAGCAGGATAGATGGACTAATGGTATTAGATAGATTCATATGCCACATCTAATCAGAAAAACTGATAACATAGCAGACAACCATTTTGTCACCAACAGTTCTCAGCTAAAACCTTCCCAGTGCTCCATCAATTTTGGAAGATGAACTTCTCACAGACCTTGGGTGGTATAGGTTTGTCCTTGCTCACATGCTGCCCTTCAGTCTGATTCAACTACGTACTTGCTAGCAACAATGAGCCACCTTAGAAACAAGCCAATGTGTCTGCTTTATTTCTTTATGTACTCAAGTAACTCTTTCAACATCAGCCAATTACTAGCTTTTTCCAATGTGATATTGCCAACATTGGCTAACTGTGCCCTTCTGGCATTTTATAAAGGTCAAATAGGCCAATTTCCTTGGATACAAATGGATACAAATCAGGTATTTAAAATGGCAATACAAAATCAGGGGGTGACCATTTCAATCTCCAGGAAGATTGTAAAGCAGACCTTGAAGCTGTCATGCTTAAACAAAAGGTTCAAAAGGAATCTCCAACATACTGTAATGTGTGGTACAAACATACATAGTATTGCACTATTACTTAAAGACTTGGCTCATCATGTTGACCTTGAAGTTACTGCAAATCTACTACTGAATGGCTGCCAAAATATGCAAGCCAGATGACTAGAAGGAGACTGTTGCTCTATCAATTTTTGAATGGTTTGGCAGAATATGGAATATTGCAGTTTTATCAAAAAGTATTTCCTCAACTAATGGAGAAAAGGTGGGAGAGAATGCTAATAATAATCATAATTATAATAAAAGGACAAGGAAACTAGTCAGAAATATATAGGGTGGCCAGCTGCAAAAGATGGCAGAGGTTCCTGCACCTTCTGTGTAAAACTGGGAATTTTTAACAGGTATGGTTTGTCATGCTGTTGAACTTCCCTCTTCTAAACAACTATTAAAGGTGCTAGAGCCCCTGTGCGCTCTCTCGCATTCTCTCTTGCTCTCTCTCTCTTTGAATTAGCCACCCTAAAAATATTTGACCTTTTAGAAATATTCTGCTGCAACCTCTGTATTCTGTTCTATATTTTGACATAAACCACTTGTCTACTTATCCTCATATAAATTGTTTGTTTCATAATTGTCTTTCTGTTTCACTGTAAGTAATGGAAAGTTAATTTGGGTGATGGTGGAGGGGGGAAGGACAGAGTTTCAGGGACCATGCTCAATCAACATTAAAGAAAACAATTTCATTGAAACCACGTCCATTCCAGAATTGCTTGTGGTTGATTTATCCTAGGCATGTTTACCTGCCTGGCAGGTTTATTAAAGATTTAATGGAGTTGTGGAAGTAGACTTTTAATTGGCATTAGATTCATCAATTAAAATGAATGGCTAATTCTCTTTCCCGATCCAGATTACAAATCGCACCTGGGGTCCTGGGTAAAAATGGGACAATTGTTTCATAGCACTCTGGTTTCTACAGTGTTGCTCTGCTTATCCTAGCAATTTACAACCCAGCTGGTTTTATCAATGGGTATACTCATTTAATTATTATGCTTAGTTAATTCTTTCCACCCAGATAAATTTTCGTCACTGTGATGGCTGCATGTCTAAGATGGGGAGCTGGAAGGCTTACTTCCAAGACTCTGCATAATGCCTATTATTTGACAGTCAGAGATCTGTAAGATCACTGCTCTTTATTACAATAGCCTGGAAGTGGTGCTTTATAAAATTATTGTGCTCTTGGGCCAGTACTCACATCTGCCTATGTAAGGCACTTACACTGCTCCTCACTGCAGCATTCAGCCTTACTGTGACAGAACCAAGCCAAGTCACGAGCGTATCATATCACTGATAGAGATAAACAGAAGGCACAGGAGAGGGGCAACAAAACAGTGTTAAAAAAAGAAGATTGTGGTAGCAATTCAATTCTCACTCCAAGACTTAGGGATATTGCCAGCGTTGGCGCTGTGCCCTGTTGTGTCTTTCTACAACTCAGTGTCAATGTACAATGGAGGAATCTTCAAACTGTGGGCAATAACCGTGGTGCAGATAGTCACCAGGGCAAAGTTTAACAGGCCTTTAACATAGTCAAGCCCTATTACTATTCTGGGACAGCAGTGCAGTATTAAATGCAATGCAATGCACCACAAAGTAATTAGTGTAAAATATGAAGGATGGGCTTAATGTTCATACTCCATTTTTTTCACTGGTTACTTGCGGTGCTATGCATTTACTACTGCTCAGTTGCTTGTGTTGATATAATAAGTGGAACCTGCAACAAAAAGTTGTAGTGTAACCATCTTCCTAACAGGACTGTTCCTGTTCAGGATTCCAACCAGCTATTCTCTCCAAGCAAATACTCCATTCCTATCCTTTGGTTTTCCTTCTTCCCAGCTGACACTAACAACTCCTAATTGGGCTGTTTGGAGAGGACATGTTGCTCCCTTAGGTTTGTTTCTTTAAAAAAAAATTTTTTCTGCAAACCTGCATAGCTTTTATGTTTGTCAGCTCAGACTGTTTTGTTCCATGTGTAGTAGCCATCTTGCAATGTTGTATAAATTTAGGCCAGACTAGAGGTGTGGCGCCAACTGAGCATTTTAAGCGTACCTTGACTGCAGGAGCTTCAATTAGAAGACTGGAAGTTTAGTAACAACTAAAGTAAATGCAAAACAACAATGCTAGCTCAACTGCTGCTTTCATAAATCCCTTTAGTTTTAACCAATTAGTCTTCCAGCCTTCAGTATGTTCTCTAATTTTCTGAATTTCCTGTTAGTGAGTCTCCTTGCACTCTAGGCCCCAAATGGGAGTAGTGGTTGAAAGGCTAGAAAATTAGTTCCTTGTAATTATAGAAGATGACTCCCATCACCAAATTTGCTACTCTACTACATTTTGCAGACAATAATGTCTACCACAGTTTCAAAACATTATCTGATGCAGGAAACAGTGATGATTTTAAAATGTGTTTCAGGCAACCTAAAAATATCTTGAAAAGTAGACATTCTGGGAAGCATACTAACATGAAGGAAAAATGACTGGTGAGCATTAATATAATCATTCCACTTGGAATGATTATGTAACTTGATGTATGTGATCGTGATAGGGGAAGGGGGAGCCAAAATAATATGATGGAGGGTGAGATCATGGTAGAGCACATATTTTGCACAAAAGATCCCAGGTTCAATCCCTTGCATCTCTAGTCATGTCTAGTCTAGTTTCCACCTGTTAATAACTATATATCCATTTACGGTTTAACATATCACAAACCTCTCCTCCCGAGCCCATGTTCAACTATCCATCTTTTCATCCACCAGCTCATACTGACCACTAAATATGCAAACCTCAGGTGGTGCCATATATTGTCTTGGTAACAAGAACCCACTTGGCTGTTTCATTTGAACCCTATACTAATTATGACACTACAAATAAAGAAGAGACACACATCATGTTCCTCCTTTCATATGCCATTCCTAAAGCACTTTGTGTACTACACATAAAAGCTGCTACAAATGCATCCAGATTATTATCAAGTCCTTCTCAGTAGTCTGCACTATCCAATTCCAGGTATTTTCCAGTCATTTGATAATGTTAAGAATGAGAGTGGCTTCCTAAGGGTCCACATACTCTATGACAGGGAACTCTGAGGCTGGGTTACTGCAGTGCACTCTATGTGAGGGAACTCTTAAGGTTGGCCTGGAAACTGCAGCTGCTGCAGAATACAATGGCGAGATTGCTTAGTGTAGTGACCTACCATAAGCATGCAACAGTCCCATTGAAGGGACTGCACTCAGTGCCAGTTTGCTACCAATCCAAGTTTAAGTTTAGAGTGTTGGACCATGACCTGGGAGACCAGGGTTCCAATCCCCACACAGCCATGAAGCTCACTGGGTGACCTTGGGCCTCTCAGCCTCAGAGGAAGGCAATGGTAAACCACCTCTGAATACCACTTACCATGAAAACTCTATTCATAGGGTCGCCATAAGTCGGGATTGACTTTAAAGCAGTCCATTATAAAGCCTGAAACAACTTAGGGCCAGAATGCCATCTCCCATAGAATTGCTTGTTCACTTAGATCATCAGGTGAGGTCCTTTTAGTAGTATTGTAGCCCTCTAAAATCTGTCTTGCAGCAACCTGGAAGATGGCCATATCTACTTACTGTTCATAAATGTAGAATACAGATGGCTTAACTATAAAAGGCCAGAATTAGTTCTCAATAACATGGATCTCTATAGTTTGTTTCAGTGGCGATTATGTGGCTTTATACCAAAAGTTTGAAAACATTTGAAAATTGTCAGTTCTGCTTTGCTCTTCAAGAGCTATTGATTCCTTGGAAAGTCTTGTGACACTTGTGTCATGCTCACCATCCAAAACATCTAGTAACAAAAATGTCACAGCAGAGTGTTGAATTCAGCACTGTTCTTCTTAATTAACACTTCCCTTATTCCATGTCACCAATGAACAACCTCATAGTTTAGAATGTTTACCCTGATGATCTTTCACTGATTCCTAACAAGCTCCAGTGTTCAGAACTCTCCAAGAGCCTCTGCCTAGATTTAATGTATTTTGTTTTTATCTGAAAAGAACATTATTGTTTTCTGTAAGTGACCTGAAATATCTATAGGCAATTATCATTTGGCATGAGGAACAACTTTTGTGAATATATCAGGTAAAATCCAGCCAAAGCAAGGATCTCTTCCAGAACCTATATGTGGTAGAAGCCACCCCCTTCTCAGCTTCAGTATGTCAGAAATCAAGGTAATGTGGGAGCTAAGGCAATACTAGCTAGTAATCACTGGTTCATCACTGGCTCCTTCCACATGGTGTTTGGATGTCCAGCATTACCAGAATGGCTCAGAAGAAAGATGCAATGCAAAATTACCTCTACCCTATAGACATCAGATGGAGAGAGATAAGCATATGGTTAGCTTTCCCAGTGAGCTCAATGGGATTTAGAAGTGCTTGAATTTGGCTGAATTGCATCAATTGTTCCTCTGTAAAGTCTATACATTTTATTCACATCGGCAACATAACAGTATATAAGTAATGTTTTCTATTCTAATTTTCTTCCGTATGCCAGCTGATAAAAATTATGATAAATGACAAGAATATCCACATTAAAGTCATGCTATAAATCTCTGGTACTAAGAATAAAAGAGGATCCAAGTGAACAATTCTATTCCTTTTTGTCCTGGGAAATCAAGAGACTGGAGACTAATAGAAAAAAGAAATTAACACTGTTTCATGCTGGAATGTTATCTAGTCAGGTGCATGTTTCCAAAGCTTAAAATATAATTGTCATTTTGGGGGGGGGGAGGATGAATACATTGATGTACTGTGCTTTGGAACTTACGTGCTCCACTTTCTCTCTTGACCCTCTAGTCTGCAAATCTGGAGGATCAAGATACAGCAGTTTCAGCACATAGGCAAATAGAATTTGAGGAAGCCATGAAAAGGATGCAACAGATCAGAAAATACTTAAATTGGCTGAGAGCTTTAGGTCCAGGTATATGCTATTAAGTGATGCAATACGCTTGCAGAGGAGATACAGTGACTGAATTTAGTAACTATTCTTCCCCAATGTGCTGTACTGGAAAACATTTCTACAATGCTGGGTCAGAAGTGGTAACACATGGACATGCTCTCCCCCATTCCTACATAACCTCCAGCTGTTGTAGTATTTCTTCTTTGAAATTGGTTAAAATAGTTGACAAATCAAATTAAGTTAATGCATCAGGCCTACCACACCAATCACCAGACTGTGTTTGTGGATTCGCTTGCAGGCATGAATAGTACTGGTTCACACAGATCAAATAGTTTATTTTCAGCTGTCTTAGGATGTGCATGGCAGCAGATGCTGATTGTAACCTACTGTTGCCAGGGCCCAGGCTCAGCATGAAAGCCATCCAGAAGGAACTGGAATGATAAGATAAAAGTTGCATGTAGCAGGATGCATAGAATCTTCAAAGGAATGAACGGGAAAGCCTAAACTGGGTTTTATATTCCTATTTAGTCAGGGAAACATCAGTTGGACTTTCTAATCTATTGCGTTCATAACTGAGACTCCTCACAAAACAGTATTTTAAAGGAAGTGTTTGGGTTTTTAAAACTAGCATTGCTTGAAATTATGACAAGGAAATACTTGTAGAACTGCTATGATGATTTGGGGAGGGAGGGCTGCGGCCCATCTCTAAGTAGCACAGCACATGCTTTGCACAGAGAAGGCTCTTGGTTCCCAGCATATCTAGCTTAAACACAGCTCACAGCTCAGTATAAGGCAGGTTCATATGTGGAAAGCTGCAGGATTATGGTGCAGTTCTGTGAAGGGCACATTTTGGCTCAGTGTCTGAACAGAAAGGAGTGCAACTTGTTCCAGCTTCTTTATTCTTTATTTTTATTTTGCTGGCTATATTAATTTAATCTGACAATGCAGAACAATCTGACAATGCAGATACTGAAATGTCTCTACAATCCAGATGTAAAGGACAATTAAGTAGCAAAATTAAGCTAAATATTTTTGCCACATATTTTCCTCTTTAGAATAAACTTCACAGCAGAAGTAAGAAATAAGGTGCCCTTCAAAGGTGTCAGTGGTTTGTTGCACAGCATTGCTATAGCGTTTACAGATCTAAATAAGGCTTTAGATATGCCGCCATTGATATAATTCTCCATTATTCTATTCTAAATTTAGCATTTTAATATGTGAATCTCTATGTAATTGGATTTCTGTGGATGTTACCTAGTAGTTTGCGACAATTAGTCATTCATTTGGAGCCCCATTTCTGTCAAAATTATCATAGGTGTATGGTTTTCTTTGCATTCATTAATTTTTACATTGCATTTTCTTAGTATTTTATTTTATTTATTGAAGAATATGTATCTCCTACCTTCAGTCTCCTAAGGCGGGCTGAGAGTGTCCAAGTTTCAAGAAGCATTCTGGTCTCGAACTCTGCAACCAAGATTGTTCATGTTCCTCTTGTCCATCTTCTACATGTTAGAGCAAGGGACATGTTTTATTTCCAAAGGCTTCATCACCAAGACCACAAAATCCTTTAGTGCATTGCATCAGTATAGCAGGCCCAGGATCATGCAGAGACCTTAACGTAGGACAAATATTTTGCTTAAATATCCTGAATCACCATGAATCTAATACTAATGGTATTGCTGGGTTTGGTTTGGTTTTATGGAGCCTGTTCCTGGCTCAACTGGGAAAAAAACCAAGCCACTTCCTGAAACCCACTGCGTCTTTGGAGTAGGGGATTTTAGTTTGGATGAGTGCCTCCCAAATCAATATATTAAGTTGTGGAATGCCTTAGAAATACCTGCAATAAACATAACATTCTCTGAGTTTTTCTTGTCGTAGAGCCCTGTGAACCATCACCAGACACTTGCTGAGTTTGACAGTAATCTCTTTAAAAATGCAGAATAAGCAGCTATAAAAGCACGTGTGGCACCCCCACACATCCCACTTGCTTCTTCACTATATGCTTCATGTCTGTTTGTTTGATTCATTCATTCATTAGCTGCGTCATCCATTTTTGCTGTTCATTCCACAAAATAACTATATTACTAGAAATTGCAGACAGAGGAGAGATGGAACATTTTGTACTTCTATTTTAAGTATAGTGTGAAATCAACTAAGCCTAGCTGTCTGGCCTAGCTGGAGATGAGCACTAGATTTCATACGGTACTGTTTGAATAGAAAGGCCAGCAAAATCTCAGCCATTTTTTTCCTCTGTTACCAGTTAAAGAAATAAACACGGCATTGGGACATTCCTAATGTAGAGATTCTACAGCTTCCAAAACGCTTCCTCTGCTTATATTCAACAATAGCTGCATATTTCCCCCTCAATAATTTCAGCATAGTTTTAATGTAAATAAAAGTCGGATCTACAAGTCGGGCACCTAAAGGATATCAGAAGGATGACAGAGAGATGTATTTGTTTGTTTATTTAGAACAGCAACACAGTACATTAAGCGAGTGGATTTTAACTTATAGAATGTGGGGGGCTGAGAGGACAGGAAGGACAAGAAGCCCCTCTCCCAGCATGTCAACTAATGGAAAAAAGCAAAGTATTAATAGTATTTTATTTAGCTTCATTTTAAAAAAAGTTTCCCCTGGGAAAGCTTAGTCTGCAAGATAAACGAAATACCCTCAGATGGCATTCTGGTCCTGGTCAACTATACATATGATGGTTATTTGTAAAAACAACAACATAACACAGATATTTATTGCTGTGTGTCTAAACTACAACCTTGAAAAATGCTGTTTGCAAGGGAGAATCATTACCAGGGTTAAATCCTTATATGAGAAATTAATCCTGTTCTTGATACATTTACTTAGAAGTAAACCCATTGATTTGTACTGAAATTATTTTCAAATAACCATGCTTAGGATTGTAGCCCTGGGCTATTTAGAATCTTTATCAGATATATAGTTTCACTCTTCTATTTTTTTTAATCTTTGCAATTATTGTTCATGTTGAGTGAATCAGGCAGTGATTATTTTTTTTTAACAGTGGCCGAGTTTAGATGTGACAGTAGCAAATTTCTTCCTAGTAGTTTTCTGTTCTGCAAGAGTAAATTCTAGATGAAATAGACTACTCACAGCCACATCTCTTCAATTTGCTAGAAATGAAACTGAGACCCTGAATTAATTTCTCACAGGTCAGTTACGGCATGTCAGATTTTTGTCCTGATTTACTAGGGCTGGATTTAAATTAGCTCAAAGATAAATTATTCTGTATCCTGTTCACTGCCCAGGAGTTCTTCCACTGTGTGCCAAGAATTGTTGTCCTTATGCCCACAGACCACTGATTGAGCCAGTTCAATTTAACAGCTACACGTGTAAGTGTAAAAACCCTTCTGTTTAGCTTTTCGTATTAGGATAATGGATGATAAAGCCAAACCTCTGGATTACCCTAGGGTTTGCATAGCTGCATCTAAAATACATATGGATGTGGGAGTCAGTTTACTTTGCACTTTAATGCAAATCTACCCAATTTACACTTCCCAAAACAAAACACAAACTAACTAAAACACAGCTATCCTTCCAAAATCACATTACTCTGAATTTTGCTATGCATTTCTCCAGCCAAACCATGTGTGCAAAAATGTGTATATTAGGGGAAAGTATGCATAAAAATGTGTTTATTAATGAAAATAACAAACAAAATACATATTTTGCTTGCAAAACTGTGTGTGTTAAGCAAAATTAAATGTGTACATTAGGAGAGGTTCACATTAAATGGTAATGAATTTTCATGAGGATGTTTTTTAACAAGCCTTTAAGTACAGACCTCCTCCCAGTCTGCATTTGTATTGGAATTGTTTTTAAGAGGTTTTTAAAGAGGTTTTGTTTTTAATATGTTTTAAACATGTTTTTAGCATGTTATCACATGTTTGCTGTCTTGGGCTCCTCCTGGGAGAAAAGACAGGATATAAATTTAATAAATAAATTAAAAAAATAGCAAACTAATGTGGAAATGTGAAGAACCTAAGATTGGAAAAATGAAAAACTGAGGGAAATCAAAATTGAAAAAATTGTCAATCTCTAGATGTGTGGTAAAATTCTCCTATAGCTTGGCAGGACAGGAATAAAACAGGGGAAAGAGCTAGCTCAGACAGCTCACACTGGGATAATTTCGTCACGTGTATGGCTCAAGAAATTCTCTTCCAGCAATAAAAGTGCATAAGACATAGGAAGCGGCTACATGCCGATTCAGGCCAATGACCCATCGAGCTCAGCATCGTCCGCACTGAGTAGCAGCGTCTTTCCAGGGTTTCAAGACAGGAGTCTTTCCCAGCCATACCTGGAGATGTCAGGGACTGAACCTGCAACTTTCTGCATGCAACACATGTGCTGTCTGGCTCAGCTACAGTTCTTCCTCCTGAAGCTTTCAGGTGCTAGGACAATCTGCAACATTTTACCTTTTCTAAGTAATTCATTTAAATTAATCAGGCACGTGCATTAATTATTGCTTCATGCATTTCGTAGCAAAATGGTGTTTTGTTAGTCTTCACGAATCAACACACTGCTAAATTGTTGGAGAGCATGATAAGTGTAGTTGCCACTTGCCCAACCGGAAGAACACCAGCTGTGGAAAGGAACAGAAGCTGAACTGAACATGCCATGGCCTGTTTTGTCTAACAAGCCATTTCTACACCTTTCCCCCCCACCCTCCCACACACACACTGTTTTGTGCTCTTATTTCTTCAAGGTTCTCACCAAGCTTTAAAATGTGTTGCTTCCACAGTAGTGATTTTTACTCAGTTATTTGAGCATTTGCCAATAAAAGTTATCTTTAGTGTTTCATGCAGCTAAAAGATTTGTGAACGTTCCCTTAGTAATGGTGGAGACAAATGCCAGCCGATTTATCCTTTTTAATCTCCTTGATCTAGAAAGGCAATTACTTGATAGCATTTGAAGATAAATGGGAGTGACTAAAATAATGTATGAAAGCACAGGAAACAGCTCCCACAACTGGGAGCCCTTGTGTATTCCAGAGGTTTGGCATGTCTACAAGCATGCATTGTAACTGCTGTCATGGTAATAGGATATAAATGCTTCTTTGAACTGAAGCAATAGACATATGTGAAGCTGTCTTTTACTGAATCATACCGTTGGCTCACCTAGCCCAGTATTGTCAACTCTATAGGTAACCAATGTTGTGCCCTCCAGATGTTGTTGGACTCCAAATCTGATTAGCCGCA
Organism: Rhineura floridana; assembly: GCF_030035675.1. Taxonomy (NCBI): domain Eukaryota; kingdom Metazoa; phylum Chordata; class Lepidosauria; order Squamata; family Rhineuridae; genus Rhineura; species Rhineura floridana. Next base: position 143,847,909 of record NC_084481.1, on the reverse strand, counting down.
GCCTACATTGCCAATGGCCAGGGATGATGGACATTGTAGGTCAACATCTGCACCACACTGGCTGTCCCCGATTTACTCTGACTAGTAGAAGCTTTACAACACTTGCTACCTGAACATTTAATTGGAAATGCTGGGGGTAGAACTGGTTACTTCCTATGTACAGAACATATGCTCTACCATTCCCTCCCCCCTGGAATTTTGATGTACTGCTATTGCAGGAGAGGTGGGTCTTGTCCAAGCCCTTATGGGTTGTGGCTACACTTGATTTTCTCTGCAGATTGGTTACAATCTGCACTTGTTGCAGTAAAGTCTAGAATTTTTTCTAGATTGTGCAGCATCAGGAAATGAATTGTTAGTATGCTAACACATAGAACTTGACTAAACAGGACAGGACAAACTTGCTTTAAAATCCTTCTTTTCTTACTTTAGATGTTGCAGTGGGGAGTGCTCCTGTTCAGTGTTTCAGCCAGTTAGCCAGCCAGCTGTGCCGTCCTCCAGGATACTCCATTCCATTCCTCCATCTGGTTTTCCTTATGAGACTGTCTGGGAGCCCCTCGCCCTTAGGGTTTTTTTCCTTTAAGATTTTTTTTGTACTTCTGCAAATCTTGGGATTGCCTCAAGACTGCTGATAGCTGCTCCTTGTGTATGGCTAATGCCACTTTTGCTACCTTGCAGAGACACTCGCTTTGAACATCAGTAATGAATATCTCTGTGGTAAAGCATCCACCTTGCAGCCTTGGATGCAGAAGGTCCCAAGTTCAATCCCCAGCATTTCCAGATAGGGCTGGAAAAGACCCCTGCCTGAAAACCTGGAAAGCTGGTGTCAGACAGACAATGCTGAGCGACATAGACCAATGTTCTGACTCGGTACAGGTGGGCCCTGCTTATATGGCAGGTTCCATTCCGGACCCCCGCCGTAAAGCGGAAATCATCATAAAGCAGAACCCCATTGAGCATAATGGGGCGCATCGCGCAAAAATGACACAAAAATGCTGCAAAATGCCGCAAAAGCGGCTTTAAAATGGGGAATGAAAGCTACCGCATTAGCGGAACACCGGGAAGCTAAGCGCCGGGAAGTGGGGCCCTACTGTATAAAGGCAGCTTCCTATGTTCCTATTGGAAGGAGTTATTGGTAGGCTTTAAGGTCCAAGCTTTAAAGGCACCTGACTGGCTACTGCGAGAACAGGATGCTGGGCTTATCTTTCAAAGTTGTGCAGGGGTAAGGGAGAATTCCACCTTGTGGTTTTTCCCATTACAATGTTGCAAGAAAACCTGCACTTGGCTGACTTTCTCTTCTCCTAAAGATACAGGATCAGTCTCAGGCCCTGAGCCTGGCAACCCATTGAGCTGATCCAGCAGGCTCTTATGTTCTTAAGTAAAATACAAAGTTAGGTCTGGAAGACAACTATTAGTATATTAACAAGCCTAATTTAATTAGATTTTCTGCAGTGCCAGCTCTAGCGTGGGCTCCCTTTATGGGTCTTATCCTCCTCACCACTATTGCCACTGGCTGTTTGCTTTCCAGGGAGAGAGCTGGTGGATGGTTAAGGAGTAAGGCAGCAGCTGGTCCTCTGAATCCTCACTTCTGTTGCTATTCAGTTGCTCATCCCATCTGGGCCAGAGGGTGGGTGACCAAGCAGACTGATGAGGAGAAGGAGAAATAACAGGGCCCGGGGACTCATGGTGATGGGTCGCTTGGCAGGACATTGACCTTAGTGGGTGCCTGACCATACCCAAGCCTTTAATGACCATGATTGACTGATTGTGCGTGATTTGAGATGTGGTTCCTATCCAGTGGTCTTTACCAAATGACCACTAAAGTCTCATGTAAAGGTAGAAGAATCCAGAGAGAGACCGGCATGTCATCACGTTCAAATGAATAGGAAATAATTGCAAGTCTTCCTGATTGGGTCACCCAGAATCTCATGGTCCATGAGATTGCATGGTTAGGACTCTAAAAAATAATACACATTTAGAACTTCCTGTTTGTTTAGGTTGCCTATAGCAGGGGTGGGGAACCTGTGGCTCTCCAGATGTTGCTGGACTACCAAATCCCATCAACTCTGTCCAGTGGCCATGCTGGCTGGGACTGATGGGAGTTGGAGTCCAACAATATCTGGTGGACCACTGGTTTTCCAGCGCAGTGATAGGGCACATGTTCTGCATCCAGAAGACCCAAGGTACAGTCTCCTGAGAATGACTCCACAAGCCACTGCCACTCAGAATACAGTACTAGGCAGAGCTTGGAAAAGTTACTTTTTTGAACTACTACTCCCTCAGCCCAATCCAGTGGCCATGCTGGCTGGGGCTGATGGGAGTTGTAGTTTAAAAAAGTAACTTTTCCAAGCTCTGGTACTAGGTTAGACAGTCCAAGCCTCCTTCATCTGTTCACATTTTAATTCTATAGTTAAGCAGAAACCTCTTCGATTTAGTCTTGGAGCTGTCGGGAACAGTGTTGTATAGTACTGATGAGAGAGTGTTTGATATTAGACTCAGGAGTGTCTGGAACAAGGCCCCTTGTTGGAAACATTCCAGATGTGTTGATGTTTGAAGGAGTTTTTCTCACAGGCTTCCAGGGAGGGCTGGTGTCACATAGTGCTGGGTACTGTGAATGGGACATTGTTTGGGCTTGATTTTCAGTTTTAGATTATTATTTTTTTCCCTCACTCCAAGGCAGATGTATGTGTGTTTGCATTTTAGGCTGTGCTCTGACTAGCACTCTTGTCACATTTCATTCCATTTTCTTTTTGTCCCTCCTTCCCCTTCACTATCTAAGTCTAAATCTCTGTGCGTTTCCTGTTCATACAGTGCCTCTTGAGGTCTCAAGAGAGGGACATGCCAATTTTACTTTACATTCTCCCCTCTACCAATTTTTCCCAACTTGTTAGCACACGGGCTATCATGACTGTTCCAGGTGAGAAGAGTATGTCTCACAGAATAAGTTTTAGTGAAAGGTGAAATGAGTGAACCTTTAAATGGAATTGAATTAACTTCTGTGATTCTTCCAGAATCCACATTCTTTATAAACTGGCAAGTGAGGTTGAAAAGCATTTAGAGAATATGATATTGTGCAGAAATACTACAGCCATTGCAACAAGGTTATCGATTGATTCCAGCTTTTTATCTTGCATTTAGAGTCAAAGTGTGATAATCATCGGATTGATTTGTATGTAGCTCTGCACAGTGTTGCAAGTGAGTGTATTTCCACAGGGCAGGATTGAAAGAAAATTCATACTTTGTGTTCTATGGTTGGAACATAACATTTTCTGCCCCACTGCCAAGTGCTGTGCTTTAGCAAATGTCTTCTAACTACTAACACATGTTTGGGGGTGGGGAAGAAGAGCAGCAAGGAATGCTCCAATGAGTACAGTAGCATTTCTGCATTCAGTAAGTTAGCCATTATTTACTGAGAAAAGTAAATGTATGGACTTTTGAGGGGATGGTAGAAATGGAAAAGACAAAAGCATAAGGGAAGGGCCGTGGCTCAGTGGTAGAGCATCTGCCTTGCATGCAGAAGGTCCCAGGTTCAATCCCTGGCATCTCCAGGTAGGACTGGGAGAGAATCTTGCATGAAACACTGGAAACCAGCTACCAGTCAGTGGAGACAAAACTGAGCTAGATAGATCAATGGCTCTGACTTGGTATAAGGCAGCTTCCTATGTTGCTATAAGACAGGTGCAGCCAACTTGCTAAAGCTGTAGGTCAGAGGGGAATCCTCGACAGGATCTTCCCAAGCTGAGGAAGCAGGCCAAACCATCTCAGGAGTGGCTCACTGAGTGGGGTGAAGCTGCTATGGCAAGTGGGTTGCTGTTGCTTACCAGGAGGGGGTGAGGCAGCTGAGAGGTCAGCATGATCAAAACGCCCTGGCAGGAGTGCGGGTGGTGTGTTTGCATTGGGACAGCCTGCCCTTCCAGTAAGTAACAGTGGCCCATGTGCTAGGAAGGTAGCGTAGTGGCTTGACCCAAGCAGCAAGCTGCTTCTGGCTGTGATGACAGTGCCACAGTTCATATGCAAAGAATGATGACTTGAAAATGAAAAACTTCTTCTTCTTCTTCTTCGATAGGAGTGAAAGCATCTCTTAACTGCTCTCTCCTCTAAGCCTTGGCCACTCATATATGCAGAGTTGAAATACAGAAGAAGAACAATAAGAACAGCAGTGCAGGAAACTGTTTTTTGTTATGAAGCTCACTCAGAAAAAGATGCCATAGCATGTTGCCTTTCCGAAGCCTGGTGAGATATAAGCATGTTGTGGCAATGGGTTGCAAGAGCCAGGCAAAATCATGTTGTGGGTCTGATGCCCCCAATTGGCCACAAGTATGCTGGGACCTAGATTACTTGAGTGGAGCTCTCCACTTGGTGAAGAAAAGTGTAGATGTGCACTAGCATCTTGTGCCCATAATCAATGGCATATGCAAAGAATTCACTTCAAACTGATATAAGATATCCAAATTAATTGCACATTTGGAAGCATAGATGTGATGTCCAAAATATTCCAAAAGTGTCTTTATTTCTCTGGAAACCATCATAGACCATTTGCCATGCCACTAATAAATAAATTAGCCAACCTGTACAGAAAAGTTGATTATAACAATCAATTTATAAAATTTAATCTGACTTCAGGATGGACAACCTATACTCGGAAAGTACATCTGTATTGGTTCTGATGGATCTTTCAGTAAGGATGGGGAAAGAATTCAGAGAGACTTGAGAGTGTTCCAGAGTAGACTCACATCTCCTTGACCAATGTGGTCCACCTCCAAAATCAGCACCTCACTGAATTTATTTATTTATGCATTATTTATGCAACCCACTTGCCATAGCAGCTTCACCCCACTCAGTGAGCCACTCCTGAGATGGTTTGGCCTGCTTCCTCAGCTTGGGAAGATCCTGTCGAGGATTCCCCTCTGACCTACAGGACGTGCCAGGTAAGGGGAATGCGGTCCAGACATGTTGTGGCTGTGCCTTGTTCCGGTCCTTCCCACACCTGCAAGGTCGTTGGTAGTCCTATCAGCCAACTCTCAGATCTCCAGTTGCTGTTATTAAATGCCAGATCGGTATATAATAAAACCTCCCTCGTCCACGATTTGATTGTGGATGAGGCAGCCGATCTGGCATGTATAACCGAGACCTGGGTGGGTGAGCAGGGAGGAGTTGGTCTCTCTCAGCTCTGCCCACCGGGGTACTTGGTTCAGCATCATGGTAGATCTGAGGGTCGGGGAGGTGGGGTTGCTGTCGTCTATAAGAGTTCCATCTCACTCACCAAGCACCATGTTCATTCAGTTACTGGCCTGGAGTGTTTGCACCTTGTGTTGGGCCAGAGGGACAGACTGGGAATCCTTTTGGTGTACCGCCCACCTTGCTGCCCAATGGCTTCCCTAACTGAGCTGGCGGAAGTGGTCTCGGATATATTGTTGAGGTCCCCCAGACTAATAGTACTGGGGGATTTCAACATTCATGCCGAGACCACTTTGTCTGGCGCGGCTCAGGACTTCATGGCTTCCATGACAGCCATGGGGCTGTCTCAATATGTTAGTGGTCCAACACATGTATCGGGGCACACTCTAGACCTTGTTTTTGCTACTGAGCATGGGGAAAGTGATCTGGATGTGGGGAGTTTTACAACACTCCCTTTGTCATGGACAGACCACTGCTTGCTGAAGTTTAGACTTTCAGTAACCTCTTCCCTCTGCAAGGGTGGGGGACCTATTAAAATGGTCCGCCCCCGGAGACTAATGGATCCTGAAGGTTTTCCAAGGGCTCTGGGGGATTTTCCGGCTGATAGGACTGGCGCTCCTGCTGAAGCCCTGGTCGCTCTGTGGAATACGGAGATGACCCGGGCTGTAAACACGATCGCTCCTGCACGCCCTCTCCTGTGTAGAGCTCATACAGCTCCATGGTATACTCCGGAGCTGAGAGCAATGAAGCAAGATAGGAGGAGGCTTGAGCGGAAATGGAGACGAACTCCCGACGGATACAATTATGCGCTGGTTAGTGCTTCGACTAAGCTCTATGTAGGAGCAGTGAAGGCAGCTAAAAAACATCATTTTGCTGCCACTATTAAATCATCTCTTTGCCGCCCAGCGGAGCTCTTTCGAGTTGTCCGGGGGCTTCTCCATTCAAACCCTCCGGACACGGTGGAATCATCGGAGGCCCGCTGTAATCAGTTTGCCGATCACTTCCAGAATAAGATCTCATGTATCCGCCAGGACCTAGACTCTCAAGTTATAGCAGTAGATCCTAGTGAGATGTCCGGAGCACAGTCTTGTCCTGTTTTGTTGGATGAGCTTCAGTTGGTTCAACTCGAGGACGTGGACAAGGTGCTTGGACAGGTACGTGCAACCACTTCGGTACTGGATCCTTGCCCCTCCTGGCTGATAAAAACTAGTAGGAATGGAACAGGTAGCTGGGCCAAGGAAGTGATAAATGCCTCTTTACGAGAGGGAGTGGTCCCGGGCTGTCTGAAAGAGGCAGTGGTGAGACCACTCCTGAAAAAGCCTTCCTTGGACCCAGACAATTTTAACAGCTACAGGCCAGTGGCGAATGTTCCATTCCTGGGCAAGATCTTGGAACGGGTGGTTGCTGGCCAGCTCCAGGCGCTATTGGATGAAACTGATTATCTAGATCCATTTCAATAGGGTTTTAGGCCCGGTTTTGGCACTGAGACAGCCTTGGTCGCCCTGTACGATGACCTATGTCGGGAAAGAGACAGAGGGAGTGTAACTCTGTTGATTCTCCTTGATCTCTCAGCGGCTTTTGATACCATCAACCATGGTATCCTTCTGGAGAGGCTCGCGGAGTTGGGAGTTGGAGGTACTGCTTGGCAGTGGTTCCGCTCCTACTTGGCGGGTCGTCTCCAGAAGGTAGTGCTTGGGGAACATTGCTCGACACAGCGGGCTCTCCAATATGGGGTCCCGCAGGGGTCAGTTTTGTCCCCCCTGCTTTTTAATATCTACATGAAGCCGTTGGGAGAGGTCATCAGGAGTTTTGGAGTGCGTTGTCATCAGTATGCTGATGACACGCAGCTCTACTTCTCCTTTTCATCTTCTTCAGGTGAGGCTGTCGATTTGCTGAACCGTTGCCTGGCCTCGACAATGGACTGGATGAGAGTTAACAAACTGAAGCTCAATCCAGACAAGACTGAGATGCTGTTGGTGGACGGGTTCTCTGATCAGATGGTGGATATATACCCTGTCCTGGACGGGGTTACACTCCCCCTAAATGACCGGGTTCGTAGTCTGGGAGTCTTTTTAGACTCTTCCCTCTCACTTGAGGCTCAAGTAGCCTCGGTGGTTAGGAATGCGTTTTACCAACTTCGGTTGGTAGCCCAGCTACGTCCCTATTTGAGTAAAGAGGACCTTACATCAGTGGTACATGCTCTGGTAACCTCACGTTTGGATTACTGTAATGCGCTTTACGTAGGGCTACCTTTGAAGACAGTTCGGAAGCTACAACTAGTGCAAAATGCGGCGGCCAGATTGCTGACAAGGACCAAGCGGTCCGAGCATATAACACCTGTTCTGGCCAGCTTGCACTGGTTGCCAATATGTTTCCGGGCTAGATTCAAAGTGTTGGTATTAACCTATAAAGCCTTGTACGGTGCGGGACCACGATACCTTGCGGAACGCCTCTTCCGATATGAACCGGCCCGTGCACTACGTTCTGCTACGAAGGCCCTCCTCCGGGTTCCAACTCACAGGGAGGCCCGGAGGGTGATGACAAGATCTAGGGCCTTCTCAGTGGTGGCCCCCGAACTATGGAACAGTCTCCCTGAGGAAGTACGCCTGGCGCCGACTCTGCTCTCCTTCCGGCGCCAGGTCAAAACCTTCCTATTCTCTGAAGCATTTTAAGTTACACTGATTTAATTTTAAAAATGTTTATTGTATTGGATTGTTGATTGTATTTTAGTATTATTTTGTTATTCATTGTATTTTTATGCTATTTTATGTTCACCGCCCAGAGAGCTATTGCTAGTCGGGCGGTATATAAATTTAATAAATAATAATAATAATAATAATAATTTTTTGAAAAATCTTACCCTGCTTTTCAGGGCACTCAGTAAATCCACTGGAACACAGGGTATGTTCCTGAGTATAGGATTCTCCAACGTTTGTTGTTTTTGTTATTCTCGTGAAAGCCTCTTTCCTCCCAAAGCTGGCCAAGTGAATATCAAAGAAATACTTTCACCCAGATATTGACTCACCAACACCAACTTCCACTCCGTCCTGTTTGCTTAAGACTCCTGTCTCTCCAGCTAAGGGTGGATTTGACAAATGACAATGGAGGCTTTCAAATACATCCACTTGCCCACAAGGATAATGAAACCCAGAACATGACAAAACATTCCCAGTTCCAAACAAAAAAGCCACAGTTTTTTAAGAATGCGTTTAGTTCAAAACAAATCTGGAGTATATTATCAATCTGGATTAATTTAATATCTTAACTGTCTTATTTTTCCTTTTGGGGACTCTGACATACACTCTTATGGCTTTCTCCTTTAGGAATATGCATTGTGAATCCATGTCTCTGACATGAAAGCACCATAGCTAGGAGGCTCCATTTATACTGCTGGGTTGCATGGTGGACCGTTAATTTAAAGTAGCGAGCTTAGAATAGTAGAGGTTAGAATATTTGCACTGAATTGCTGGGTGATCTCAAACAAGACATTTGAAATTTCCATATTTATTTATTTTTCCCAATATGATATGTGATTTAGTCATGAAGAATGATGTGCCCATATATTACATAGGTTATTCATTTACATTTCTTTTTTAAATTAATTTTAAGAGCAAATTTAACAAAGAAGAAAAAGAAAGAGAAAAAATTGAAAGGGAAAATAAAAAAACATATTCAGCTCACATGGATGATACAATAACATCCGTTTTAAATTTAACATGTAGGTTGATATAAGCCACACACATGTCCAAGCTACATCCTCATGAGATTGATGTTTATAGGAAATATGCTCAAATGCAGCAAGGGCAGTAAGGTCCTCAGACCATTGCATAATACACAGTGGATGTTTATCCTTTCAGGATCAACATAACAACCATAAAGGCTCGCAAAATCCACTTTTATTGTCCTACAATTAATCCCCATACTATAAGAATATTGTTTTAAAGTACATGAACATCTGCAAATATCTAAGATTTCACCAGTACAAAATTGACACCAGGGTTGGCACCAGGCATGCCTGGGTCCTTTGGCACCAGCCTGCCCTGGGCCCACAGCGCTGGAGCTCAACCCCTCGTGCATCCCTCTTATCTCTATTGCTCCTGTAAATGAAGTGTGTGCTGTGTGCGCATGCCTACCATCAACCAAGATAGCAGCAGGCTGTCAGCCCCTTAGGGAAGCCTCTGCCTCCATCTTAGTTGATGGCATGCGTACCCTCAACCAAGATGGTGGCAGGGGGTTCCTTAAGGGGCTGACACCCCCACCGACATCGTGGTTGATGGCAGGCATGTGCATATGTCAGTTATAGGAGTGATAGAGGTAGGTGGGGCATGCGTGGCTCGCACTAACTGTATGGGTGGGGAGGTGACTGGGAGCTCCCTCTCCAAGATCTATGGCAGGGTTGGGAGCTGACGCTGCTGCAGATCACAGAATGGGAGCGCTACCCTCCCACCTTAAGGAGGGCCCTTGACCAGGGCCTGACCTGGCTACCCCTTGAGCTGATGCCAGCCCTGATTGATACAGACAACAACTTCAGACTAAAAAGAATATATAAGTGGACATGCCCACATCATATGCCTCAATGAGACATTTTCAGTATTATATCCCTAGCATCTATCTGTCGCCACATTCACACAATACAGTAGGGCCCCACTTTTCGGCGTTCTGCTAATACGGCGGTTTTCAATTAGAGTAAGGCCCCACTCATACGGCGCTTGTTCCGCTTTTACGGCGTTTTTCGGGCATCAGGCACCATGTTATAGATGGAGTTCTGCTTTTTGGCGGGTTCTGCTTTTCGGCGGGGTCTGGAACATAACCCGCTGTATGAGTGGGGCCCTACCATACATTTATTCCTCTAATATTCCACTTTAAACAATCCTGCCTTCCCCCAAAGAATCCTGGGAAGGGTAGTTTGTAAAGGGTTCTGAGAGTTGTTAGGAGACTCTTGTTCTCCTGAGTTACAATTGTCAGGGTGATTTTAATAGTCCCTCTTCCCAAAGAACTCTGGAGTAAAGATACAGCAATATTCCTGCCCATATAAAATATGACTCAGAGGAGACTACCTTACTTAATTTTACTTGTCTGCTGTTTCTGATATCATAAAGAGTAGGGCGTCAATTCTACCCCCACTTACCTGGGAATAAGCCTTTTCGAAATTATTTTTACATGCTACTGTCACAAGTCAACAGCCCACTGACAGAGAGTGTTCCTCCTTTCCTTATTAGTACTGTAACAGTTGGGGACAAGGAAATTTGCCAAAGCATGTCAGATGGTTGTCTAGCAAGCAGTTACTCATCCCCTGTTGCTTTTGGATAACCTGAGCTGAAATGACATTATGGCTAAGTATTCTTTCCCACCTGTTCTGTTCTCCCTCAGTCCTGGAAGAGGTCACCAGTGTGGTAACAGAGGACTACAGAAAGGTAAAAGATGCACCAAGAAGGGTTGGGATGACACCTGTTCATCAGGCCAGCCGGCATTCCCCCCCCCGCCCCCCATGCAGGATTTTATATACTGCCACTCCTTGATCAATATTTTTCATATTCTTTCTGGATTATTGTGTCTGCAGTGGTGGCAATGGCATATATTTTCTAAATCAAGGATGGGGAACCTCTGGCCCTTGGAACTCTCTGTGCCCTCAAGTGCTTTTACCTGGCTGAAATGTGTGGCAACTGTGTTAATGCCTCCTGCTTACTTGGGTGGAGGATAGAGGAGGGTGTGTGTCTATGTGGAGATACCTCTGAATGGCTAGATGTAGCCTCAGAGTTGCATCCGTTTCTCCACCTCATTTTTGCTTCTGGCCCTGCCCACCACTGGCATGTAGCTCCCAGAAGGTTGTTCCAGAAGGAACATGGCTCTCAGGCTGAAAAAAGTTCCCCACTCCTGTTTAGAATCAATTTAAAATGTGTGATTCTATGTATGTCTCCTCAGAAGTCAGTACCACTGAGTGAAATGGGGCTTTCTTCCTGGTAAATCAGTGTGAAATTGCAGCCTAAATGTTCTTCATATACTTGTTATATAAATATATAGTAAGGCCACATCCTTCAGGGAAAATATTTGGACCGAAACGGGATCCTTTTCTAAAGAGATGCATGTGTCAGGTAACCAGACTGCTTCCTAAGTGAAATCCAAAGGTGTCATTCGATCCGGGATTCTTCCTTTATGCACTAGTAATGTCAGAAGAGGCTCTTATTGAATTTCATCCGTTTTCAATGTGGAGCCGTGTATCATTCACTAGGCAATACACCACAGGTATTTGAGTTTTCAGTCAGGTCATTTACTTGCCCCAAAGAAAACCTGACACATAATAGGTACTTTTCATCTGCTGGTTATATTTGATCCTCTTTCTTCTCCTCCTCCAGCCTTATGAGTTTCCTAAGTAAAAGCTTCACAGAGTAATCATTTGGATGTTTGGTATGAGATGATCACTGCATACATAAAAGCTTTGAAGCATCTGCCTCTAATGACATATAATTCCCCCTCCTAAATTGTCCAGAGCATTATCTTTTAAAATTTGTTAGATATTAAATGTCTTTCTCTAGGCAAATATTCAAAAGGTATCAGCCAAGTGGAATTTTGGAAAAGAACACCTCCCCAAAAGTCCAGGTAAACCAATAAACATAAGCAGCAGTATTTCTGCTGTGTCTTAGGCTTTTTTGGATTATTTCTGGGTCCCCCCCCCCTTTAGCTGTAAATCAGCATTGTTACTTATTTGTTGTGGTGGATCCAGACTTCATTTTCCAAGATGTCATTTTTGTTGCAGGGGTACTGTAATTTCACAGCACTCAAACTGAAATACTTTGTGGCTAGAAGATTTCATCCCGGCCCCCAACTTGCGCATCTGTTTTATTGCACTTTGGAATGCTATGGGGAGTGTAGTTGTGAGAAAGTGGCATGAGCACCAATCAGATAATGATGTGACATCAGTGATTGTGGCTGCAATCCTGTATACACTTACTGGGGAGTAAGCCCAGCAGGACTTACTTCTGAGTAAACCTAGACAGGATTGCCTATAAGAAAATTCCTCCAGTGCTTTTGTCATATTGCCAACCTGTTGTTCTTTCATACACATGGATACCTTGCTAACATCACCTCCAGCCATGGGAGAGTGGGACGAAAAAATAACACATTCTTTCAGAAGGATCTCCAGCTATTTAGTTTATGTAGAAACATATCACCTGTACTGGCAATTTCTTGAGTTATTTACTATTATTTATTTATTAGATTTATATCCTGCCCTATCTCCCAGTAGGAGTTATGCAAAGGCCTGTTGTCCCAGCAAAAGGGTATCTGCCAGGATACGCAATTTGACCTCTTCAGCAGTCTCCTTTTACAACTAGAATGACAGGGATTGGGGCAGGGGGAAAGTTAGTTAGACCAACCCCCCCATTACTGCAATATGAACAGGCAAAGGAGCTTCAGAAGATGAGGCACGGTAAGACAGGTAACCCAGGGTGAATAGGGTTGTTGAAATCCTGAGAGGGCTCTTTAATCTTCAAGAGTTGTGTAGAAGAACAAATTTTGCTAGGTGTGGTTTCTTGCATCACTGCAGCATTGTGACCTATGAACTCTTAGACAAGCAGCAAGGACTTTGAGATTGCAGCACTTTTGGGATGTAAGAAGGCAGCGATTTCCATCCTGTTCTGTGTTCATTGGAATCAGCATTGTTTCTGTTCCACAGTTCAGCTTCCTCTCTCAAATCTCAAATGTTTATCTAGCTATGTGCTATGGCTGAAACTAACTTAATTAGTTATATCATTAATTATGTAATAAATTTCAGTTGAAGGGAAACAACAAAAAACAATGAGAAAATGACATACTTAGTGTTTGCATACGAAAAAAAGATACCGCTCGTATTCACTTGTGTGATTTTTGTTCCTGACCTCAAATGAACATGCAAATTGCACAATTTCCCCTCCAATTTCAGTTTCTGATGGAATTCTCTGACATCCCTAGTGGCAGTCTGGTCGTGGCTGAATTTCACAAATTTATTTTGAACTAACTAGCCAGTTTTTGATTGCAGGCTACTAGTAAAATGAAGGTGTTTCTGCTGAATAAAATAACGAAGGTGGGTCTGTAGCAAAAATTTGGCCCATAGGAACATAGTTAAAGTGCATATGTCTGTCATTGGAATGGCTACTTATTTAAAGTAATATAAGCTTACAAGGTGCCTGGAGCAAAAATAAATAAATGGTGGCATAAGTTCTAAAAGTTGGCTGTTGGGCCACTTTAAATAATACAAGGCCAAAGAGATGGCACAGGGTAAGATGTGATGGTTAAATTACAGTGAGAAGTCTCTACATATTTGGATTTGTAAGATGAAATGCATTAAGCAGAGCCTTTTGAAATCTGATGCCGCTACAATTCCCCAGGTCTCTTCTCACCCCCCCTTTCCCCTCTCAGTCAGTCATTTTCTCTTGCATGATGCAAATCTGTTAGATTGCTTCTTACCACTGATTTCCCCCCACCCCCAACTCCAAACTAATTCTAGCAACCAAAAGGTCAAGAAATTCTGGTTTGCTTTTGAGTATTCATCACTCAGTGTTTTCTTAAGGAGCCTCTCCCCCATAAGGATATGCTATTCTAAGCAGACCTGCTGAGGCTGCCAAAAGAAGGTATGACAAACCTGGGTTTTGTTTCTCTTTTCTGCAAATCATAAACTTTGATATTCCTTCAAACCTGCTTCCTTCTCACACACAGAGACCCTTTTTATGGGCTTTAAAGTGAGATTTATTCTGCGGCACTCACTGGGGGATACTGTAAGAGAAAACTAAATACTGCAGAAAAAACTGATCATGAGTGACCAAACCAACATGTTAGGCTTTCCTGTCTGTTTTTTATTATGCTGCTGCGGATGGGATTTACTTAATTCTAAAGCTCTTCTGTTCACAGTTCAAAAGTAGATGTATTTCTGTCAATTTGTGCATTTGCCTTCTTTCCTTCCCTCAAGGAGATAAGGGCCCCAGTTCTTGACAATGGCAAGGGAGAAGTGTACACACAGCCTGAGATGTTTTCATACAAGTGTGCACTGACCACAAGATTCGTTTGGACCTTGTTCTGGTCCTCTAGAAAAAAAACCCACTTCATTTGAAAGTGCTTTGTAGGCTGGCTGACTTGCCTCAGCATCCAATTGAGTCCACTTCATTTCTCCCCAAACAGCTATAACTGTTTCCCCTTTTGACAGAGGTGGATGACATTTGCAGGCATAGTAGCCCCTCTAGAGGGGATAAAGCCTGCCAAATGTCAATCAACTAGGGGGAACCAGAAGAAACTCATTTTCTGGGTAAAATTGTTTATTCTGATTATAGGCTTGATCTATCAGTCACAACGGAGCTCTCCCTCTGTCCTCATCCCATGCTGGTGTTTGCTGTTCCTTAACCTTCACCCCATGCTGGCATTATTCTTTATATGGTAAGCTTAGGTTCTTTGTCCGCTTTCAATTTATTTTACCGGTCCATTTTTTGTCCTCCTAAAAAAATCAATATTAATTTCAATATTTTGAAAGAAAATATTGACACTTTGAAAGGAAAGTGGCTTCACATCCTCATCCTCCTTTACTATTATAGGTTTGGCTTGCTTCCTTCACATTTCGAGCTTGGATTATTCAAATGGGGTTTGTGTGGCAGAGAGAGAGTTGTACTGCTGTGCTATGAGTAAAATCAATAAAAGAACAATATATATGAGGGAATATTCAAGGGGGGGAAATCCAGTGTCAGGGGATAGCTGCTGAAGTTTGGAGCAAACAGGATTTCTCCACAAAGATGGAGAATATGTGGACCACTGAAAAATCCAGTGGTAATTCTAAATTCAGCAGAATTCTCACCCATCCCTAGCTTAGGCCCATTTAGTTTGCTTTCAGCAGACAATTCTTTGCAGCATTTTTTTTTTGCTATATGTATCACTGAGGCATCGCAAAGCGCTTAAGAATCCCTGCAACAACTGGTGCCACCTTGTATGGATCCTACTTCACCTCTGACAAGCCCAGAAACCCATCCCATTTTGATTCAGAATTTGAAATTAATCCAAAACCAATGCACACCCCATGTTCTTAAACTGAAACTGAACAAATTTTACATGGAAGAGAAACTGCCTTGTTCTGCCTGATGATTGGCTGCAGGTAGTCTTTCAAAACACTTCTGGCTTCACATGCTTCTCCCTGTTCATGCTTAAGGCTGGCTAGAATAGTAGCCAGGGTCTTTAAGAGAGATCACTGCTAATTTTAATTGTCTTTTTGGTGAGGGCACAGAACTATTTGAAAAAGGAGTTTGATATGGTCCTGAGTGTAATACGAATTGTGCCAATAATTTTGAGTTTTAGTCATACCCTATGTTATTAATATCTACTTGTAACTAATTTGTTTCCCTGTCTCCTCAAAATGAACTTGCTCTACCTTTCAAGAAATACATAGTTTTGTTCCCTTCAGATGCTACCAATAATACATAAAACATAAACATAAAAGCTATGTAAGCATGAAAGAAGTTGGTGCTTTGCTTTCTGATCCTATCAAGGTGCTGCTGGGTAATAATGCCTGCCAACTTTTGAAAATTCGAAAGATATAGGCTGTTTCTCCTGACCTGGGCCTGGTCCGCAAATGCAAAAGAATAGAATGAGGTGGTATATTGCAAGCAGGTTATCACATTTTTCAATGCTCCCCTGCATTAATAACTCTGCAAATAGAAATCCAGCTTCTCAGGGAAAATGTTGAGCTAGGACTTTTGCACTCATGTGCTACTTTTCAGGTGTGTACATGTATGTTTTACATGGCAAATCAGTCAACCTGACATGGTATACCCCACTCTGCCACCTTAGAATTGTATCACCTGATTCTCACCTTTCTCCATTGCATGGTTAGATCCAGACATAGAAGTCTGCTACAGGATAAAAAAACAGTGGAAGAACTCTTTAAAAAAAAAACCCTCAAAGAAAAGCTCAAAAACTAGCAGTTGTCTGAATTGGTCTGTAGCATTTATTCAGAACTCAGAGGTTACTTGTAAAGTAAAGAGTAGAGTTATGAAAAATATAATTCTTTTAATAGCAAACCTGGGAGATTAATGTTGAAAATGCACTAGCTCCACAGAATCAATAGAATCTAGAGATAGTGTAGCACAATGGAAGTGTGAAGTTCTCAGTTGCCAGTCCTATGGAATCAGGAGAGTCGCTCAAGCACACAATATACCATGCCACACATACAGTCTTTTTTCTAAATGACTTTTTATTTTCTTTGTAGAAGATAAGAATCCAGACATTAAGACTGCTTGGTTATCTTAATGGAGAGCAAAGTAGGCACCCTTTGAAGTTTGCCATCAGAAACAAAGTTGCAGTGAACAGCAACTCACGACAAGGGTCAGGTAGCATTATGGAGACAGAAACTTTGCCATAAGCTAAGTCAATGGGGTTTTTTTGGTAAAAAAATGAAGTGCCGGTAAAGTGCTGTGGGTGCCAGTACAAAATGGTTCCTGTGGGTAGCCAAAAAAGAGGTGCTGGTACTCTGTAACAGTGAGTAACATCACATACATACACACACACAAAGTCCCTGGAGACTGCAAAAAATATATTCTACAGCAGGGGACCTTGTAGAAGGAAAGAGATTTTTATGCTTTTGATGAAATGAGAGAAGGTTTTGCAACAGTCTGGTCATCATTTGAATCCTAAGAAAGAATGTTTAAAGTTGAAAGATATGTCTAACAACAATGGTCACATTTAGGAGGGACCTACCATTCTCATACTGAGAGGATCCAATGCTGCCTAATCATCTAGAACATTTTGTTGATTTTTTAAAATTTATGTATTTAAAAACAGATATGTTCAGAGCCTTCTCAACTAAGTCATACCTATGCTGAATTATCAACACTTCATAGCTATAGCAATATATTATTGCTCTCGCAATAATGGTGTTCATTAGAACATAACCATAGGAAATACAGGGAACCTAGAGCCAGTGTGGTTTAGTGGTTAAGGTGCTGGAATGACCTGGAAGACCAGGGTTCGAATCTCCACACAACCATGATGCACACTGCGTGACCGTGGCCCAGTCACTGCCTCTCAGCCTCAGAGGAAGGCAATGGTAAACCCCCTCTGAATACCGCTTACCATGAAAACCCTATTCATAGGGTCGCCGTAAGTCGGGATCGACTTGAAGGCAGTCTATTTCCATTTTCAGAAAGCTTCCTTAAACTGAGTCAAACCATTGGTCTACAGTATCTAGCTCAGTTTTGTCTACACTGACAAGTAACAGCTTTCTAGAGTTTCAGGCAGAAGTCTTTTCCAGCCCTACCACGAGATACAGGAATTGAACCTGGGACCTTTTCCATGCAAAGCAGATGCCCTGCCACAGAGCTATGGCCCCTTAGAACAAATTGAGCCACCGATTGAACAACTGAACCACTGAGACAAATTGTATAATTGTCCCCAGCAGATAATAATTAGTGGTTTCTGGCAGAACTGAGGAGAAACTGTCTTCAGCATGGCCACAGGAGCTAGAGCTAATAATGCCCTCAGAAATTGTTTATGTAAGGTCTCCAGAGCTGGCATTATAATGAAGCAACCTGAAAAAAAATGGGTGAAGGGGGTGTCAAATAGACCCTGGGCCCCCTCTTGCATACCTTGTCACCAACCCACTGCTGCCAGCCACCCATCTGGTGAGGCCTCCATCTCCCCTTCCATCCTGCCTTGCTTTGAGGAATGGCCAAGGGGGTCTTTCCTCAGAGTGAGGCAGTGAGGAGATAGAGGTGTAGAAACTGCCAGTACTGCTGCTGTCACAAATTCAGCAACACCCCACTTCCCAAAAAACCTAAGTGGAGCATAGGACGGGTAGTGGCAAGGGGGAAGAGGAGGAGGAGTGTGCAGCGGTGACAATAGGGGGGAGAGGAGGAAGAGAGGGGACAGCAACAACAACAGAATCCCACATGCTTCAGGCAGTTCAATTTCTTGTGCTGACCCTGAGGGTCTCCGGCATTTTAATACGTCCCCACTTCTCCGCACTCACTATACAATATGGTAATGTAGAAGTGTGTTACTGAATTTGTACAGAGGATCTGAAATGAAGAGAAGTGTAGCTATTGGTTAGGAAACAAGTGGCTTCAAATTTTCCAAGCAAGCAGTGAAGAAGCACCAGTCAACTGCACATCCGTTTGCCATGGTTTTTCAGAATGCATGGAGCTGTGATTGTCTGTCTCCCACTGTGGACAGATGCACGTGCTATCTCTGGATTGGGACATATATGTTTCATCACTGGGTTTGGGGGAGATGCATGGGATGAATTGCAGATGTTTAAATAAGCATACGAAGAAGAAAAGGAAGAAACCCCTCAGGCACCCACGTTTAGAATGTGAGAAGCCTGTCACAGTGTATCAAACAAAATATACATCCCACATTCAGTTTCCCTCTTCAGTGTATTTGTTCACATTGCTGCTCTATGAATGACGTGGTGTGTACTCTCACACTCACAATGAGCCTAGCAATGACAGCAAGCATACAGCTATGTCCAAACACTGGGTGCAGTGTCTAGGCAGGAACTTTTCCCTTCCTCAACGTCTCATTTGCAGACTGCTGCAATACCAGCTTATGTCATATATATCCTGATCTCACACCCACAGGGTTCATTCCCTACCCTTTTAGTTGTTTTGGTTCTGTTGTAATAAAAATGAGTGACTTGGAGACTGGTTGTGGAGAGCAAGTGTGGTCAGAAATGACAAACGTTTCTGTTTCTCTTCCTATCCCACCCTCCCCTCTCTTCAAGTGAACAGAGCACAACTTTATCCTCTCTGGTCAGGGATAAAACTGCTGTACTCCTGCTACTAATGCAAACCATATTAAGTGCCATGCTAAACACCCTTATTTGCACTGAAGTTGCATTGAAGCCAGGGATCATTACTTAAGAAGGATGCCCATTCTAAGTTTAGTGTATTTCAGATTTCCCAGTTGTCAGTCTCTGTCCCCCACCCGCATCCCATACCCACTATACATTTAAAGTACCACTTTAAACATGGCTTCCCCCAAAGAATCTTGGGAAGTGTAGTTTGTTTAGGGTGCTGAGAGTTGTTAGGAGACCCTTATTTCCCTCACAGAGCTACAATTCCCAGAGTGATTTATAAATCCCTCTTCCCAGGGAAATCTGGAAAGTGTAGCTCTGTGAGGGGAATAGAGATCTTCATTCTTTCCCCAAAATTCCTGCAAAGATATCCTGGCTTGATCTTATGTGGGCTTCCAGTGAGTCCGCATTAGTAATGTGTACGTGTGTATTACAGGGTTGTATTCAACATAGCGCTGCAGCTAAGGTTCCGTCAGCGCAAGCATCCCCCCCCCCATGTACTGCCTAAATCTATTCTGGGTCACTAGGAAACAAATCATTATCTGCTGGTGACAATCTTACAATTTGTCCCAGTGATACACTTTATTCAATCAATGGCTCAATTTGTTCTCTGGGTTTCCTCAAGGAGCAGATTTAGGACAGTGCAGGGCGTGCATTGGGGAAAGAGAGGGAGAATTCCTTTGCACTAGTGCTAATCCTTCAATTAGTGCAAAAAGTTTGGCGATTACTGCCAACAGTGATGAGCATCAAATCTTCACTGGCATTTATTATGGCTCTTTTGGAGCTCATAAGTGGATGAAGCAAGGTGGCAGGGTCTGAGATGGTGGAACTCACCTGCTGTCAGGAGATCTGAATCCCCTTCCCCACCGATTTGTCGGCAGAGCAGAGAGTGAAAGAGACTAATATTACTTGTGGTTAAGAAAACAAATCTATAATTTCTACAAATGCACTTTCCACATGAATGTTGATCATGAAGAGGAATCACAAGTTGTATTCAATCACAGAAAGACAGCATAACTGCCAAATAAGTTCTTCCTCTTGTTTTAGCATAATTTGACAGGGAAACAGTCATTATATGATGACTTTTGGAAAACTGGTGCATTGCAAAAAAGAAATTGTGGACTCTTGTTTCCTTTTGTTGATACCTGAACGCACCAGACTTTACATGGGGCAGGCTGCTGGAGCCAGAATACATAATGCTGCTCTCAATAAAATACATCTTTTAAAGACACAATGTTTTCTTTCTTTTAAAAACCTGGAGTATAACATCCAAGAGCATATACCTTTGACTTGGAGTAAAGACTGTGCAAATACTGGAAAGCTATTAAACAGGCATTAAACCAAGCCAAGTGGCTGGGCTCTTAAGGAAAATAAAACTCTGTCCATTTTCTATCTTGGCAATGAGTTTGCACTGCTGCTTCTGGAAGAGAGAAAAGAAGCTGATGAATTAGCAGCTTATTTCCCAGTTTTGTAAAGCTATGGAAATGTTAGAGTCCCTCCTGGGCCATTTCTAGATAAACATCAGATAAAATAAGCTGTTTTTCTTTGGTTATTATCTCAGAAAAAATGGTTTAGACTGGCATGGGATATGTGTTTGATCTAAACCTCAAATGGGATATGGACCCCAAGAGCTAATATTTAGTGACATGGAATAGAGTCCCAAGACCTAGTGGTGCTCAGTATGCCACACTAATAGTTCCAAATGTGGGAAACTGAAAAATCTGCTAGATGGTTCCACTTTTTAAAATGGTAATTTATATTATATTCTGATTAAATCAGGAAAAAAGATGACTGGTTTCACATAAATAGTTGCAAATGAGCATGTGAGCAGGGCTTAAAGACAACTGAATAGCCGTAGATAAGTGATGAATAGAAGCGGTGTGCAAGAGAAAGGTAAAATAAAAACTAAATACAGTCAGCGTAAAGGTGACCCCTTTGTAAAGTAGCATTAATGGCAGCTTTTAAAAACTTTTGGAATAAACAGAACTCAGTAACAACAACATTCAAATGATTTTAGTCAGTCTGTTGTCTGTGCACTTCATTGTATTATTCTATTTTCATAATAAAAATCTGATGGCTTAACGTTGTATTGATGATGGCTTTGTAACAATATCAAAATTATTGTTGTTGTTGTTGTTGTTATTAAATTTATTTATACCCTGCCTTTTGGTCAAAGGCCCTCAAGGTGGCTTACAAAGAAAAATAAACACAAGTATAAAAATACATCAATAAAAGCAATACAATTTACAAAAATTAAACTAAATAACAAATAACATTATTAAGAAAAAAATATGAGTGTATGGATTATAAGATGCCACCTCGTTATGAAAGTTAGCAAAATATTTTAAATATTTTAAAGCACTGTAAGAATAGCCTCCTTCTGCTCTACTAAATTTCAAAGCAATCACTTTCTCCTTGCTGGATGCTAAACAGGACCTCAGATGCCACCTCTTCTTTCAGAGGAGCAAAGCTGCAGCAAGTATTCAGGATTTTCGCTTCACTTCTTCAGCCTTTTGCTGTATGATTTCAGCTACATGGCAGCTGAACAACTGATCTTGAAACTGGAGAGATGTATCCTACCCCATCTAATGCCTCAATATATATATATAATTCTTATATCCTTCATCCAAGGAGCTCGGAGTAGTGTATGGCTGCAGACCTACCCAGTAGTGTAGTGACAAATTCAGAAGTGCAGGGTCCCTTCATGTTAGTCACAGCCACACACACCCCTTTTTTGCTGCTGGGTTGAGAATGAGATCCTTGTTAATACCTTCTTACACAACAACAAACATCCCTAGGAGCCAATAAGCATGAAAGGGGAAAATGTTAGCTACTGAGAATTGTCTTCTCAGAGGCTAACTCACCTCCTTTTACTCTGATTGGTCCCAATCAGCAGGAAAGGACAAGGAAGCAAGTTAGAAGACTCTTCTCAGTGACTAACACCCTTCCCTTTCATGCTGATCCTGGAGTAGGATCCTGGAGACTTAGGGACCCTGCTGGGACCCTGCTTCCCAAAAGGTAAGGGGTGTAAGACCCCCCCAGACCCTGACAACTACACCCATGATCCTACCCAATTTACCTGGAAATAAGCCCTGTTTAATTAAATGGGACTTCTGAGTAGACATGGTTAGGATAGCAGCTATAGACTCAACAATCCTTTGAGGTAAATTAGGCTAACAGAGAGAGTAACTTGCCCAAGGCACCCTGATGAGCTTTGTGGATTAGCAGGATTTGAAACCAGATTCAAGCCCAACTTGTTAGCCGCTACACCAGCCTTCCCCACCTCCCAGTTTTAGACTACAAATCACATCATCACTGACCATTGGCAACGCTGGCTGAGGTTGATAGTAGTTGTAGTCCAAAACATCTAGGGGGTACCAGGCTACATTACTCTACAACAGTTCTCCAGTCTATTAAATGGTCCTTAAGCTGAACTCCTTTCAGTTGCTTCCAGTCTCTTCTCATGCAAGGTACCACCAAGTTATGTGTCTTCTCCCTCCCTGCACAGGCTTTACCTTCCATTTTCCCAAGGCTTGCATGGTTCAAAAGAACAATGATAGGTTGAAGCCTTTTCTTGTAATTGTTGTGAAGATGTTTATATTCACTTTACAAGTGGATGTGATAAAATCCTCTTTCAAGGAAGTATCGGGGGAGGGGGAGAGGGGTCATGGTCCCATTAATAATAATGTAAAAGAGAGAGAGAAATCCCAGCATGTGTGTTTTCCGATCCATGCAGTATTTTGGATCTGCTTTCAAAAGGGGCTTTCAGAATTGTTTGAAGTTTCTTTTCCTGTATTGCCTTTTGTGCTGGCTGTATATAAGAAGAGCATTTTGGTTCTAAATTCTTTCCGTCTTTTCAATGAACAGGAAATCCACTCTTGTAACGCCAAAATAGAGGGAAATTTCTTTCTTGTGCGGGATAAACTGAGGATCACGTCACACAACCATTGGGCTCCCCACTTGAAATGTCTGCATGTGTCGGTGTTCTGCTGCAGCTAGCTGGCTGTACGCAGCTAGTGCCGTGTGCAGGATTGGTTTTTTGCACCGCATTGCAAACTTGTTTGGAGCATTGTATGTCTTGCTGTTCCTGGGGAAGAGCAAACATTGAATAGAAACATCAAGTGGCTAATGCATGCCAAAAAGGTATGTGAACAGGCCCTGGGACTACAGCATTCTTCACTTTTACACATAAAAGCAATAAAGCAGCTTGCTTGCCATGTGAGTACCATGGAATTGTTTCTCCTGGCCAAGCAGTGATTTTCAGTGTATTCTTGGCACTTTGGTTATGGCTGAATCTCTGCTGAATTATATTCTTTGCCTATAAAAGAGTGATAGTAGTTCCTGTGCCACTCTCCACACATGGGTTTCAAAAAACTCTAGAAAAGAAAGTTTCTTGTAAAGAATATTTTTGATTGGAGAAACTGGCATATTGCTTAAGGCAAGGCATACAATGTGATGCCCCTTAAAACACACACATTTATTTGTTTGTTTGTTTAACAAAATTTATATACCGCTTGAATGTAAAGACCGCTAAGCGGTTTACAAAAAAATGATTTACAGTTAAAAACAAAAGGCATATTTAAAACAATTCAGACATCTACTAACTAAAAAAATTAAAACAGATAAACATCTTTGTGTCTGGTAGGCTTGCCTAAACAAAAAAAGTCTTAAGCAGGCACTGAAAGGAATTCAATGAAGGCACTTGCCAGATGTAAATAGGCAGGGAGTTCCAAAGGATAGGTGCTGCCACACTAAAATAACTAATTCATACGAGTGCAGAACAAGTATTATGTGGCACCTATAACAATGCCTGTTCTGCAGATCAAAGTGCTCAAGGGCACGTATGGGGTGAGATGGTCTTGCAAGTAAACTGATCTTGAGCTGTTAAGGTCTTTACTTGGCCCAGTAACAAATTGGCAACCAGTGCAGATCTCTGAGCAGAGGTGTTATATGCTGACAGGGTCTCACTCCTGTCAGCAATTTGACTGCAGTATTCTACACTAATTGCAGTTTCCGGGTCAAGTGCAAGGGAAGCCCCACATCGAAAGCACTGCAGTAATCCAGGTCTTAAAATCACCAATGCCTGAACTACTGTGGCTAACAGGGCTGTGGAATCGGTATGCCAAACCTTCGACTCCTCCTCCTCTTCCTCTATTTTTCTACTGTCCGACTCCGACTCCTTCATAAATAGCAAATGTATATTAACTAGTAATAATAAATCTACTGTAGTAAAATGGTAGCACAAGGCATTTCATCCCCACCATGTGAATCATCAGGCGAGATTGATAGAACATAAAATATATTTATTTGATTAAAATTTCTGAACAAGAAAACTTTCCTAAATTCCTGTGAAAGTTTTTGTTTTGAAGCCGGAGTCAGAGTCGGTACATTTCTACCGACTCCGACTCCACCCAAAATTGCTTTCAACTCCGACTCCACAACTCCGACTCTACAGCCCTGGTGGCTAAGCTCTCTTAGTCCAGGAATGGCCGTAGGTGTCTCACTAGGTGCAGCTGATAAAAGTCACTTCTAGCCACTGGGACTGCCTGGGTCTCTAGTGACAGAGCTGGGTCAAGCAGTACCCCTAGACTGCATACCTGCTCCATCAGGGGGAGTGCAATCCCATCCAGGATAGGCAGTTGACCAATTTCTTGGGCACAGGAACCACTCACGCACAGTGCCTCTGTCTTGCCAGGATTCAAGTTCAGCTTATTTTCCTACATCCATCCCACCATTGTATCCAGGCACTAGTCCAGAGCATGAATAGCCTCTCCTGATTCGGATGTTATGGAGAAGTAGAGTGGAGTGTCATTAGCATACTGATGACACCTTGCCCAGAAACTCCTAATGAACATTCCCAGCAGCTTCATATAGATATTAAACACCACTGGGGATAAGTTGGTACCCTGTGGAACCCCCATAGCACAATTGCCAGGGATCTGAAAAACAATCACCCAACACTGCTCTCTGGACTTGGTCCTGTAGGTAGGATTGTAACCACCATAACACGGTGCTCCCTGTCCCCATTCTACAGAGCCATTCCAAGAGGTACCATGGCCAATGGTGTCAAAAGCAGCAGAGACATCAAGAAGCAGGAGCAAGGTTGCACTCCCCCCTCCCTCTCTCTCTAGAGGTCATCCATCAGGGCAACCAAGGCTGATTCAGTCCCATGGCTAAGCCTGAACCCAGATTGGAGCAGATCTAGATGGAACATACACCCCTAGAAGTATGGGAGCTGCTTTAGTACAGTGTGATCCCATGCTGCTGGGTCACACATATGAATAATGTGACCACATGGCAGGACCAATTATCACCCATGGATATGGTCACATTACTCATGCACAAATTTCTGCAGCATAGATCTTGCACCACCTTGAAGCAGGTCCCATGCTGCTGGGTGTGAGTAGGAGAGGCACTTCTGTGTGTCCTCTGTTCATGATGTCAGTTGCCACTTTATGCATAATACTGAGGTGCACCCAATCTGGGAGAGAAAAGAGGGATGTAAGAAGAAAGCATAGTGAATGGGCTTAGCAAGGACAAGCAAGGCAAAAATGAGGTGTGTTGCGCAGGGATAAAGGCAATGCAAGCAGCCGCTAAGTCCCCAGCGCACCTCTTGCTGTCGCTTTGTTTATAGTCCATTACAATTTTGGTTCTTGTGTACATAGCTCTTTTTAAAAAATCATTCTGTTTCATGAAGATTAGTCTAGGTGGAAGAGGTGCTTATCCAGATCCCTGTAAAATGCTTGCCCCATATCCATCCCTGCCAGAAACCATCCTGACCCAGTTTTCCCTATCTGGCAGGAGAGCACTGCCTATGGCTCCATCCAGGCGAAGTTACATCACTGCCACTCCTAGACAATTAGACGTATGCATGTCTTGTCTAATTATGAATCCAGTTTCATTAATCTGTCAGTGATGTGACTTGGAAGTGAGGAAACAAAATAATAAGACTATGCCTAGCACACTGTTGTGGAAAAGGCTGGAGTTAAGGGGGGTTGAAAATGGCAACTTAGTCCAAAAAATGCAATTAAAGTTGTAAAACTGTAAAATTGAAGGGGGGAAGACAGGGTTAGCCTTGGAATAATGTTTTAATGGCTCAGGACCATAGGAGATCATGGGGAGGGGGCTTTATCTCTTTGCAATCCCCATCAGGATGCTCCTGCTACATTTTGTTGTTATGTGCCTCCAAGTCGACTACGACTTATGGCGACCCTATGAATCAGTGACCTCCAAGAGCATCTGTCATGAACCACCCTGTTCAGATCTTGTAATTTCAGGTCTGTGGCTTCATTTATGGAATCAATCCATCTCTTGTTTGGCCTTCCTCTTTTTCTACTTCCTTCTGTTTTTCCAAGCATTATTGTCTTTTCTAATGAATCATGTCTTCTCATTATGTGTCCAAAGTATGATAACCTCAGTTTCATCATTTTAGCTTCTAGTGATAGTTCTGGTTTGATTTGTTCTAACACCCAATTATTTGTCTTTTTTGCAGTCCATGGTATCCGCAAAGCTCTTCTCCAACACCACATTTTAAATGTGTTGATTTTTCTCTTATCAGCTTTTTTCACTGTCCAACTTTCACATCCATACATAGAGATCGGAAATACCATGGTCTGAATGATCCTGACTTTAGTGTTCAGTGATACATCTTTACATTTGAGAACCTTTTCTAGTTCTCTCACAGCTGCCCTCACCAGTCCTAGCCTTCTTCTGATTTCTTGACTATTGTCTCCATTTTGGTTAATGATTGTGCCAACATATTGATAATCCTTGACAAGTTCAATGTCCACATTGTCAACTGTAAAGTTGCATAAATCTTCTGTTGTCATTACTTTAGTCTTTTTGATGTTCAGCTGTAGTCCTGCTTTTGTGCTTTCCTCTTTAACTTTCATCAGCATTTGTTTCAAATCATTACTGGTTTCTGCTAGTAGTATGGTATCGTCTGCATATCTTAAATTATTGATATTTCTCCCTCCAATTTTCACACCTCCTTCTTCTTGGTCCAATCCTGCTTTCTGTATGATATGTTCTGCGTATAGATTAAATAAATAGGGTGATGAAATACACCCCTGTCTCACACCCTTTCCGATGTGGAACCAATCGGTTTCTCCATATTCTGTCCTTACAGTAGTCTCTTGTGCAGAGTATAGGTTGCGCATCAGGACAATCAGATGCTGTGGCACCCCCATTCCTTTTAAAGCATTCCATAGTTTTTCGTGATCTACACAATCAAAGGCTTTGCTGTAATCTATAAAGCACAGGGTGATTTTCTTCTGAAATTCCTTGGTCCGTTCCATTATCCAACGTATGTTTGCGATATGATCTCTGGTACCTCTTCCCTTTCTAAATCCAGCTTGGACTTCTGGCATTTCTCGCTCCATATATGGCAAGAGCCTTTGTTGTAGAATCTTGAGCATTACTTTACTTGCATGGGATATTAAGGCAATAGTTCGATAATTACTGCATTTCCTGGGATCCCCTTTCTTTGGAATTGGGATGTATATGGAACGCTTCCAGTCTGTGGGCCATTGTTTAGTGTTCCATATTTCTTGACAGATTTTAGTCAAAATTTGGACAGATTCAGTCTCAGTAGCTTGTAGCAACTCTATTGGTATGCCATCTGTTCCTGGTGATTTGTTTCTTCCAAGTATTTTAAGAGCAGCTTTCATGTCACATTCTAAAATTTCTGGTTCTTCACCATATGGTTCCTCCGTGAATGAATCTGTCATCCTGGCATCTCTTTTATAGAGGTCTTCAGTGTATTGCTTCCATCTTCCTTTTATTTCATCTCGGTCAGTCAGTGTGCTCCCCTGTTGATTATTATTCAACATGCCTACTCTTGGTTTAAATTTCCCTTTCATTTCTCTAATCTTTTGGAATAGGGCTCTTGTTCTACCCTTTTTGTTGTCCTCTTCTATTTCTATACAGTAACTATTGTAATAGTTCTCTTTGTCCCTACGTACCAGTCGCTGTATTGTTGCATTTAGGGTTCTGACTGTGTTTCTATCTCCTTTTGCTTTTGCTTTCCTTCTTTCTTTAACCATTTGAAGAGTTTCTTCAGTCATCCATTGGGGTCTTTCTCTCATTTTAACTAGAGGTATTGACTTTTTGCATTCTTCTCTGATAACGTCTCTGACTTCATTCCATAGTTCTTCTGGTTCTCTGTCAACTAAGTTTAAAGCCTCAAACCGGTTCCTTATTTGATCTTTATATGCTTCTGGGATGTTATTTAAATTGTATTTTGGCGTTATGATTGCTTTGTTGGTCTTCTTTAGCTTTACTCTGATTTTCGATACGACCAGTTCATGATCTGTACCGCAGTCTGCTCCTGGTCTTGTTTTTGCAGAAAGTATGGAACTTCTCTACCTTCTGCTACCAATTATATAATCAATTTGATTCCTATATTGGCCATTTGGTGATATCCACGTGTATAGTCGTCTTTTCAGTTGTTCAAAAAATGTGTTCGCAAGAAACAAATAATTGGCTTCACAGAATTCAATAAGTCTTTCTCCTGCTTCATTTCTGTCTCCTAGGCCCCATTTCCCCACAATTCCTAATTCTTCTCTGTTCCCTACTTTTGCATTCCAATCCCCCATGATCATCAGCACATCTTTTTTTGGTGTGTGATCAATTTCCTCCGGTACTTCTGCATAAAATCTATCCAGTTCCTCTTCTTCTGCATTTGCCATTGGAGCATAGACTTGGATGATGGTTATGTTGATAGGTTTCCCATTTAATCTCACTGATATCACTCGCTCAGACCTTGCGTTGTAGCTCCTAATTGCTCTTGCTACATCACTTCTCACTATTAAAGCAACCCCATTTATTCTTAATTTCTCATTTCCTGAATAAAATATTTTTTAGTTGCCTGATTGGAAATGTCCCATTCCCATCCATTTTAGTTCACTCACACCAAGTATTGTAATGTTGATGCGTTCCATTTCTTGCTTGACAATTTCTAACTTTCCCTGGTTCATACTTCTTACATTCCATGTTCCTATTGTGTGCGTCGTACAACTCCGGACTCTCCTTTCGCATCTGTGCGCATCAGCCTCTGGGCTTCCTTTCGGCTTTGACCCAGCTGCGTCATTAGTCACAGCGCTACTCGTACTTGTCCTTTGTTCTTCCCCAGTAGCTTGGTGAGTGCCTTCTGACCTGGGGATCTCATCTTCCAGCACTATCTCGTGTTGCATTTTGGATACTCTGTTCATAGTGTTTTCGTGGTAAGAGATATTCAGAGGTGGTTTACCATTGCCTTCCTCTGAGTTTGGATGCATCTTAGTCTGGTGTTTCAGCTTTGACCATTCTGCCTTGGGTGCCCCTGCTAGGAGTGTAGCCTCTTGGTCTAGATTCCTGACGGCATTGCTCTCAGCTTCTTCAACACTCTCAAACCCCCTCACCACGTTAAGGTGTGCATCCGAAGAGGAGGTCCTGCTACATAATCTGGTATAAATAACTGAAATCACAACATATGAAAGCATTTGCTCTAACAGTTGTACACATCCACACTCCAAATCAGGTTATAAAGTGCTGCTTTATACTGAAGCAGCCCAATGGAGTACCAAGAGCAACACTATTAACCCTAATTGTCAACACCTCTCCACAATTTCGGGCAGGATTCTCCCTCGGTTGATGACATGCGCTGTTTGAGCATTGAACATGAAGCTTTATATACATGAAACAGGTATTCTTTTACTGGGCTGGGCTGTGACCCATCCTTTTATTACTCTCATTAATTGTGTCCGTATCCTCAGATTTATTTTATTTAAAAAATGAAGAAAGTTAACTGCGATCACAGAAAACAATCTACTGGGCAGGAGCTTGTCAAACATTGGTTGCTGGTAGCATAAAGACTGCATGAAATGATTACATCAAATGAAAAGTGCTAGTTCATGGCAGAAAACAGCTCTCTAATGTGTTGATTTTTTTATAATTGCTCTGTACATAGATGCTTTGTTCCTCATCCTTCTGTGATTGAGGCAAGACTAATATGTTGGCATCTTAATCATGACTTAACTACTATGGAGAAGACGAGGCAACCTTTCCTTGTGGGATGTAACAGTAAACTAACACTGTACATTATTTGAGAGCATGGAAAGGGTGTTTCGAATAGCAGACAACAGGAAGAACACAATTTTATTTATATAACAGTTTATCACGTACCAGGCCTCCCAAAGCCTGGATGTGGCCACTTAGATCACTGTACCACCAAGACAGCCTGCAGATGAAGGGAGCTGATGACTTGAGTGCAGCTTCGCTGCTACTGTGGGTGGCCAGAAGTGGTTCCACACCATCCAGCTTCTCTGGAGATCAAGTCAGTGAGGAACGGAGCATCTTTCCTTCTAGTGAACGCACTGCTGGTAGTGATTGGATGCGGGGGGAGGAAGCCTTGAGTCCAAAATATCTCCACATTACAAAGAGGCTTTTTAGAGATATAGATGCAAACTCTTGTTTATATTGGACTCAGCTTTCTAGATTCTGTTTTCTTCGCTCCCTCTTGGCATTTCACCGTTGGTGAGCCGCCAAGCCCAGCTCAGCCCATCAAGCCTGTCATGTAGCCTGTCAAAGATTGAATAAACTCCCACTGTGTTGTGGTCCCAAGCAGACTGGAAAAACAATAGGCGGTGTTACTCTTAGCATAATGGTAAGTCACTTATCATCTTTCTCTATAGAATCAGAGCTTGGAAAAGTTACTTTTTTGAACTACAACTCCCATCAGCCCCAGCCAGCATGGCCACTGGATTGGGCTGATGGGAGTTGTAGTTCAAAAAAGTAACTTTTCCAAGCTCTGTAATACCATAATGATTGTAAACATCCTCTCGCCCCCGCCCCCCAGTTATAAACCTAGAGGCCAGAGATGTATGTATTGGTCCATCACACGGTAGAACTGGAAGAGAAATGGTTGATCTCCTTTCCACCCAGTCCCATTCCAGCCACTTTTATGCTCGATGGGATCAACTAAATTCATGTAATGTTTAGGTATATAGCAGCTCTTTACCAACTTGAGAGATAAAGTTAAAGTGGCATGCTCACCCTGTTCTATTGATGGGTGCCATTTGATTCCCTGAATATTGCACACATTGCTTTCATCATTCTTCATTACAGGGACCCTGGTGGGTGTGTTTCCCATCAGGGGATGTTAACAGCAATATGTAACACTTTCACCTCCATGTCAGAATTGGGTAGGCTAGACAAAATGGAAATGATATGACTTGATGGATGCCTTTAATAAGATGTTTCAGTCCTCCAGTTCGACAACTGCAGTATGAAATGAATTGGAGTGATCTTTAACTAGCCAGGTACTTGTTTTACTTGTAAACGTTATAACAATATCGCTCATTGTTGGTGGTTGTGGTTGTTTATAGCTCTTCCTTTGTTTGTACTGGCAGCATCTCAGTCAGTGGAGGTCCCCTCTAAAAAGAACTTGTATCAGAAAGAGAATTACTGGCAATCCTCTAGAACTCTAATTAGGTTAAGGTTTCTGGCTATGATTTGCATGGTCCAATTAGCAGAACTACCCTCAATTAATTAGAAAGATCTAAACAGGTGATGTACTGCTAAAGGATATTGGATGTAATCGTAGTGTCAATATTCTAGGGCACAGGTACAATACATTTAGCAAAATCATTTTTTTTTCTTTTTAAAATTACAGGCTGCTAATCACTTGTTTTCAAGCACAAGACAAACTCCTAGCATGTGGTTTTGATACTGAGCTCTTCAAAGAACTGTGTCTCACAAATCAGAATATTTTTAGGAATGTCACCTTTTCCTCCCTCATGTTCTTTAAAAATGATTCTGTAAAAAAATAACAACTCAGGATGTCAGCAGTGCCAATGACCATTGACATTCTTCCAAAAACAAAACTCAACGTGGCATTGTTGAAAACTGAATTGCGCATTGAAGTAGTTATATATAGTTTTGTACTAATATAGAATCTTAATGAATGCTAAAGAAGGGTGACCCTTCAGTGGTGAAGTACAAGTTACGCTTGTGCTTCTGTAAATGGCCAAAGGCAAGTGGCATAGATCAAAACGAGATGGTAGAGTGTAGAGAAAACCTTGTAACATATATTTACTAGAGGGCTCCAAACAAACTGCCCAAGCCACCCTGTGACTTCTTGATCACTGAGAAAACAATTGTGCTTTTCAGAAATTATGATAGTGGGTATTCTGGTTTATATGAACACGAGTGCTTGAAGGAAGCACAGATTGGATCTGGGGCCATGTGCTATGGTTATTAGGGAGATCATGTGGCTGAAGAAGCCTCCATGAAACAGAAGCATGCCAAAGAAAGTTTTGGAGAACAGCGACTATTAAATGGAAGGAGATGCCATAGGAAAGGGAGGTACAGCATGGGATGGAAAGAGAAAATATTGCTTATTGTGGCAATCACTGGGGCATTAGACCTGGTGGCTCCAAAATGCCCTCTCCCCCTGAATAGGACTCAGACGGCACTGTGGTATACTCCACGGTTCCGAACTCTGAAGCGGGAGGTGAGACGGCTAGAGCGCCAGTGGCGGAAATCTCGCTCTGATGATGATCGGACACGGGTTAGAGTGGCTGCAGCAGCCTACCATGTGGCAATAAGGGCAGCAAAAAATGATTTTTTTGCTGCCTCTATTGCGTCCGCAGAGTGCTGTCCCAGGAGGCTGTTCCAAGTGGTCCGAAGCCTGGTCTGTCCAGTTGCTTCGGAACTGATGGGACATTCTAAGACCTCCTGTGATGAGTTTGCAAAGCACTTTGCGGATAAAATCAATCGTCTAAAGAGTTTGATTCCGCATGCCATGGATGCAGTGAGCGAGCCAGAAACGGCCAGTGGTTCTCCGGTGAAGTGGGATCGGTTCCAGCTTCTTCCTTCTGATGAAGTGGACAAGGTGCTTGCAACCTTAAGGCCAACCACCTGCTTACTTGATCCTTGCCCATCGTGGCTCATTATGAGCTGCAAGAACAGACTGGGTGAGGGGATCAAGGAGGTGGTAAATGAGTCCTTGGAAGAGGGCATGATGCCATCAGCTCTCAAGGAGGCAGTAATAAAACCAATTCTAAAGAAGCCCTCCTTGGATCCCCAAGATCTGAACAACTTTCGCCCAATCTCAGACTTACCATTCTTGGGCAAGGCGGTCAAGCAGGTGGTGGTGAAGCAGTTGCAAGCGCACTTGGAGGAAGCGGATTATCTGGAACGATTTCAGTTGGGCTTCAGGCCTGGACATGGGACTGAAACAGCCTGGATCACCTTGGTGGATGATATGAGGAGAGCATTGGATAGGGGTGAATGCACCCTCATCCTCCTGGACCTCTCAGCAGCTTTTGATACCGTTGACCACAGTATCCTGTTGGACCGACTGGAGGGATTAGGCATAGGGGGCACTGTACTGCAGTGGTTCCGTTCCTTCCTCTCTGATAGGCATCAAAGAGTAGCATTGGGGGATGTGGTTTCAGATCCTTGGCCTCTCACTTGTGGGGTGCCGCAGGGCTCAGTTCTCTCCCTGATGCTATTTAACATCTACATAAAGCTGCTGGGGGCTATCATTAGGAGATTTGGGCTGCAGTGTCACCAACATGCGGATGACATGCAGCTCTATCTCTCATTTAAATCTTCACTGAGGTTGGCTGTAGAAACCCTGTCCAAGTGCCTGGAGTCGGTGAGTGGCTGGATGGGAAGGAATAAACTGAAACTGAACCCTGACAAAACCGAGGTACTGCTCATGGGAGACAAGGGAAGGTTAGGGGATTTGGACCTGGTGCTCAGTGGGGTACAACTGCCCCTGAAAGACCAGGTCCACAGCCTCAGGATCATTCTTGATACCCAACTGTCAATGGAAGCTCAGGTCTCAGCTATGAGCCGGGCAGCACTGTATCAACTCCATCTGATACGGAGGCTGCACCCCTACCTTCCCAATCACCTGCTCCCATCGGTGGTACATGCCCTGGTCTCCCCTCGCCTAGCCTATTGTAATGCGCTCTACGTGGGGCTACCCCTGAAAACGGTCCGGAAGTTGCAACTGGTACAGAATGTGGCGGCGCGCCTGATTAAAGGCAGCCGCCGGCGAGATCACATAACTCCAGTGCTAAAAGAGTTGCACTGGCTACCAGTTGCTTGCCGGGCCCAATTCAAGGTGTTGGTTTTGACCTTTAAATCCCTACGCTGTTTTAGCCGTCTATTTGAAGGAGTGACTCCAGCATCATCAGCTATGCCATCCAACAAGATCAGCCTCAAAAGACCTTCTCTCTGTCCCATCAGTCAAAACAGCCAGAGTGGTGAGGACTAGAGAGAGGGCTTTTTCAATTGTGGCCCCCACCCTGTGGAACTCCCTCCCAAATGATCTCTGCCATGCCCCTTCTGTAATGAGTTTCTGCCGGGCCGTGAAGACCTGGCTCTTTAGGCAGGCTTTTGGGGTGGGCTAGATTTTATTATCTTGTGTCCAGATTTTTAATGTTTATTGTATCTGTATGCTTATTTTGTACGTCGCCCAGAGTGGCTGGATAGCCAGCCAGATGGGCGACTAAGAAATTCAATAAATAAAAATAAAATAATTCAGCTGTAACATATTTTACTATTGTTAATGACTTCGTAAATAAGATACATGCTGCAAAAGATATAGACAGGCTGTAAACTAAATAGGTCTGGACTACAAAATGTTGAATGTATAATGCTGAATGTATAACATAGTTTGTCACAGTTTTATGGATGAATATAGCATTATCCATGTGTTATAGTCTTCATAGACTTGCAATTTTATAATCTTTAGTTTGTATCATTTTAGTGAATCTTACATTTTATGTTTTTACTTACATCTCTGTCTGCCTTTGAATTATGCAGCAAAGCCAGTTTGACCATTTCCTTTCATATATTTGTTGACATCATTCTTGTATATTTCATCATGTTACCTAGTAACTCTCCCCCTTTTAATAATAATCCTTAGCATTTAAAACATTTCACATACATTGTTTTAGTAATCCATATAATATCATGCTAGTAATCCTTCTAATGCTTAAAACAGCACTGTATTATTCCCATATTGCAGATGGGGGACTGAGGTTGACATGTAGTGGCATGCCTTAGGCCCCAGAATGAACTGTTGACTACAGTGGGATCTAAGCCAAGGAGTTCCCGGCTCACAGTTCACACTCTTAGCCACTACATTATACCAGCTCATTTTTGGCTGACCCTGTTGTAACCTCTCATTACAGTGAGGTCGGATGTTTCATTCTAAGTGCTAAGAATTATTCAAACACTAGGAAGCATGCTGTAAAGAAAATAAAATAATTTGACCTCCTACATAGGTTCAAGTGTTTATCTGAAATGTTTCCATCAAGCAGCAGATGGCTTGTTTTCCAATACATAGCTGACATAGAGTCACTTCTCTATCCTGATGAAACTGACCAGTTCAAAAACGACTGTCAAGAGACACACCAGTTTTATTTTCCCAGTGTTTCTTTACAGAACAGATGTGGGATTACAACAGCTGACTTGAGCCCTGAGCTGTTTCAGCCCTAATGATGGTCTGTGATTTTTGTCAAGTTAATGTTAGTCTAGCCAATATTATCTTTCTGGATTAGTTATTGTTGCTGCGGAACAGGCACTGTTCACCAGAGATTAAGAGCCCAGGCCTTAATCTTAATGGGTAATCACATGAAAACTATCTTTACCCCACTTGTTTAGAACCCCTTTCCACTAGCTGACCATTCAGCAGGTATGGGGGAACCTGTGGCCTTCCAGATGTTGCTAGACTACAACACCAGCATCCCTGTCCATGGCCTTGCTGGCTGGGACTAATGCAAGTTGGAATCCAACAATTTGGGGCAGCCACAGGTTCCCATCGCTGCCACCCAGACTTGAAGCCATGGCTTTCTTTCCTCTTCCCTTTTTCTCATTTCTCATTTCTGGGAAAGAGAGTGCTTCAGCCAAGAAGGAGAAAGGTTTCTTGCTGGACAAGGGGGAGGAGGGGGAGGAGGAGGAGGAGGAGGAGGAGGAGATGTTCAGGCTCCTCTTCTTCCTTATCTCTAATGGAGCAATATTTTAAGTGCCTGTACAGACTATCAGACTGGAGGCCAGTAAAAGTGTTATGAACAAAAGGCTTTTGCGCTTGCGTTGTCTTACTAAGAGGCCTGTGTGCAAGTCTGCCATTAAAAATGTGAGTGAAAGTAGAACACTTGTGCACTGATACGATCTCAGCTACTGTCTGCAAGTTAAACTGGGGTGTTCAGTATGACTATATGTGAGACATCCAAGAAGAACTAGGAAATGATTTTTACTAGACCTTCTGAGCTTTAGACTATTGCCAGAGGTATTGTAAGGGCTCCTGCTGGGAGGAAAGGCAGGATATTAAATAAATAAATAAATAAATAAAGTAGCATTTGGGCTAATGTGCCTAGTGTTATTTCTGTTTTTTAAACACCTCTTCACCCTATACATTGAGAGACTGTAATTTAGTGGCTAGAGTTTTGGACTAGGGCCTTATTTATATGTGGGTGATCCAGAGGTACAGCACTTGATTGTGCAAGTAATTCATATATGTTCTGTCATATTTAAATGAACTTATTAACATGGGGGTCCATTGTCATGTAACATTAGCATGCCAGTGATCCACCCACCGATTGCTGGCATGCTAATGTTGCATGCAAATAGGCCAGTGCACTTGGTAAGTACATATAAGGCATATGTGGGACATTTATAGAGATAAATACTTTACACCTGGCCTGCATAAATTATAAATTGGGCTTTAGGTTGGGCCTGGACAGCCCACTTTGACATCCTCACTCAGTCATCCATGAAGTTCAGTGACTGACCTTGGCTCAGCCACTATATCAACCCATCCTACTTCACAGGGTTGTTGTGGGAATAAAAAAACAGGATGGATCATGTCTGCCACCTGAGCTCCTTGATTTTTTAAAAAGGAAACAATATTTGCAAAAGCAATTCTGTGTTGGAAAGTTTGGTTGGCTTGATGATTAATGCTAACTCACTATTTAAATTTGGATAGATTGCTTAATCTTCTATGTTGCTGTCTGCCATGTACTGGAGATTATGATGCCCCTAAGGGTACTGAAGCCTTGAATACAATGTATTGCAGAATTTGAAAGTGGCTAGGGGATTTTACACTGTAATGGAAACATACCTTTTCTTTAAGTAATCTTTAAATTATCTGCTCAGGACATGATGTCATCTGATCACAAGAGACTAAGCAATCGGGCTAATATTAGGTCAGTTTGTTAAATAGCAATCCCTGAGGGATAACCTTAGCTGTTATGGTAAATGGTAAGTATATTTTTAGATTAATGAGATTTGAAGATAGGAAGGGTACTCAGAAAGCTGAGAACACTATTTGCATGTTGTTTTATCTGCCTACTTGATGCTACACCGAGAAGGACATAAAGTAAAGTAGGATAATTTAAGATGCAACCCAATGTATACTTACTTGGAAGTAAACCATGACCTTGGATCTAAACTTTTTTGTTATATATACACAGAAGGACCCCTCCGGTGAACATTACTCTCCTTCAGTTCCCACAGCAAAACGTTAGGATCCAAGCCAAGTTAGTAGGCATGTGTAAGATTGCACTGTAAGAGATGCAAAAGTTGAGGACATGCAGAAACAAAGTAAAAAGAGAATTAAATTGAACGTTACAAAAATGTTGGTTCCAGACACAAACTTCTATGGGTTGCATGACCTGGCCAGATCCATACCATTCAGACATCAAAGTTTTAATACATTGGCTTATATATATTTTTCAACTGTCTGCGTTGTTGACACAACTGTGTTGAAACTTGTAGACAGGAAATCTCTGACTCAGCTCTGGAGCCTCTTTCTTACCACTCCTTATTATCTTAATATCCATATGTTTGATATCACTCCATGATTTAATTTGGGTTGCAATTGCTGGAAAGATCCCCCAAAATATTATAACCACTTGATTTTTAATAACATTATTGGAAAAACTTACAAATAGTCAAACTATCATTTACAAAATATTACTTTACCAATTCCCAACATGAAAGCTATTGTGTGTATCTGAACTTGGGCTTTTACAGAGTCTAAATTTCAAAAATTCAGTTCTAAGCTCTTCGGGACAGGAATTTGCCGTACGTTTCGCTGTAAACTATTGTCAGAATGGTTGGTCAAGTAACTATGACTGAGATTGAATCAGAGGCTGAGATCTAGTCAGAGATCAACCTCTCCTGGGTTTATGAGCTTCATTTTTAGTAACTGATTGGAAAGTTTCCCAGGGAAAAAAATATATGGGTCTCCAGGAAATGGGTTTTAGTTAGCAGGTGGGGTTTATGCGTCAGGAGACAGTACTGAATCAGTGTTTCAGAATATGGTAGTACAATGCACTCTTTGGTCTCTGATGTGGAAAGCACATGAATGGAAGCCCTGGCCATTTGTGGTCTTTTAAAATATTTTGGCACACTTTGTATAAGGATTTCATTCTTGATGGCTTGGCCCAGTTCCAGTGTGGAGTTGCAGCTTCAACTGGATTAGAATATTTTACTTGCTACAGAAATATTCCTGTGCAATGTCAATAGCACTGCTCTGTGCTCAGTTGCAGACACCTACAAATATATCACCCCATAATGATGATCATCGCTCCTCACTGTCCACTACATGTTTACCTAGAATACCAAGTGCATACTTTAGTGCAAGATATAATTAACAGATATAAGAATATCATCAGTGTTGGGCTCCTGGATGCCAGATCTGTCTTGGTGATGGCTGCTATCTGGTCCACCGGTAATTACTCCAGAGGCATAATCTGGGTGTTTAGGAGTTGTATTTGTGGCAATAGACAGCAGCAGACAGGGAGGAGGATTTGGATTTGGCCTCATATCTTCTTCTCAAAGCGACCCTCTGGAGAAACTAGTTGCAGACCAGGGACCCAAGATGTTACTAGATGTTGCTTGTGGTAGCCATAGCCAATGTGCATTACTGAAAACAGTCAATTACCAGCCAATTTTGTACATTAATGGATATGGCCGCTAGACTGAGAATTCTTTGCACAGGTAATGGCAACTAGATTTGTAATTCTTATTGTTGTGACGGGTCATTACCTAGAGAAAGGTTGGCTCTCAAAGGCCGGACCTCTGCAAGAGTGAGGGCCTAGTGTAGATATTCTGCCCTGGAGGCTGATGAATCTAGTGAGCTTCTAGAATGCCCTCAGGGAATTTCCTGCTGATTCTGCTGCACAGCCTAGTTTGACTTCTGAAACAAGGGGCTGTAACTGGAGTAAACATGTTGCCTGCCGAGCTGTTGATCTGGACAAACCTTAGAGCACATTGCACCAATGCTAATTACACTGCCAGTTACTTCCAGGTACAATTTGAAGTGTTGGCTGTTTTGGGGTGTTTATTTTTACTTATATAGCCCTAAACTGCAAGCATCCAAAGTATTTCAGAAAGCAGACCTCTATAAGAGACCACCCTACTTATCCAGCTTATCCAGGGCTTATTCAGTCACTGCCTCCCACCCTCATCTATTGCATTTGGCTGAGCCTGTCATGCTGTACTGCTATGGCCACTTAGGGGAAATACAGTTGTATTATCCCACAAAGGACAAACTGTGATTGGACCATGTGGGAAAGCTCTTGTAATGGGCCTCTAGTCTGAAAAGGAGCTGAGATCCAAGAATCATCTCCAGAATTCATACTTTTTGCATACCAGTTCGTATATAACCCAGAGGACTGATATATTTGTGATCTTTGGAACGACACCAGCTCTGTTGTCATAGGAGTAATAGCAGAATAAAGAATGCAATCAAAAAAATCAGGTAAAAATGTATATGGTTTGTTAGATCTGCATGGTGTTAAAAAAAAGAATTAATTAGTCTTAATTAATTAATTAATCTAGAAGTATATGAGGTGTAAAATTTGCCTTAATCTGTAAAGGGGGTAATTTTTATTTATGTGCATCAGCTGATTTTAATATCTAATAAATTCTCTAAATGTATAAACTTTTCAAGTATATTATTGGACTACATTCATTATTGCTTGTTAAATGTTTCCAGTTTCTTACACTGAAAATGTTGAAATGCAGATAAGTGTTTAATATAGTCTTAAAATTAAAATGTGGCTAATTAGCACATTAACTATTGTGCTTTCAGATTTTGCTAACTTCTGCATGAACTGTATATTCTCAACATCATCAGATAAAGTGTTATAACCACATATTGAGTCTGTCTTTACCATCTCAGTTGGGAAGTTTGCAGGTTTAATATCAGCTTTGATTATTGTCCTTAAAGCATTAATTTAAGTCTACTTAAGTTAATAGATACGCAAATATTTAAGGTTTGTTTTCCCCCCACTGACTGAGATGGCAATGTTCTCTGACACATTGTGTTTGGTTTTTTGGTTAGGATTCTTAAATATTATTTTAGGCAATATATGAATGCAATTTCTGATTTTCATTAGAACTGAGCAAATGCTGCACACTTCAGGACATTCTGAATATCACCATTTTCTCAAATGTTTTTCTTTCAATTTAGTTTCCTGAACGGAGTATAGGTTCTCTTTACTTGTTTTGTTGGTTTGTTTTTTGTTCTTTCCAGAGGAAAAAATATGTGGGGAAATGTAATTGTATTTGGGTTTTAAAAACCTGTTTAACAGAACACCCTGCCGTCTCTCCATTCCTGTGGTGATCAATGGTCACCAGCCCACAGGGCTTAGTTTTTGTGTATTTCTAACAGAGCCAAATTTAAGTCACACTTCTTGTGCAATCTGTAACAAGAATCTCAGAGGTGCAAATTCTAAGCTTTCCAGACTTTTCTTACTGGCTCCTTGCAATTGCTGAATGGCCCCATCCACCTCTGGATGTCATGCAGTTGTTCAAAAACTAAGAACTGGCAAGGTAATACAAAGCAAAGCAAAATAGACTAAGGGATTGCCATCTAAAATTGAAATCATGCAAAGTACTAGATATCCTGCAATTTGTCCTCTATTATGAAATATCCTTCCTCGGTGTCTATAAAGCTTTCTAAAATGGTTTTCAGATTTGTATTTTGGATACCTTTTAATGACCAAAGATGCTGTGGTAATTTTACACAATTACTGTGGTGTACAGAGTGTTAGACTACAACGGGGGGGGGGGAGTGGGCTCAAATCCTAATAGGGTTGCCAGATCCAAAGCATCTCCAATCCTGAGATTTCAGGGGCGGGCCTAGTGATGTCATTAAGCATGATATATTAAGCATCAGCCACAGTAGCTTGGAGCACACAGTTCAAATAACAACATTTCTCTGGTTGGAAATTAAGATAGCAATATTACCTACAGGATGGAGCCTGAGTAGAGAACATTTAATGTAGCCTACTTACTTCTGGCAAGAAGGGTTTAA
Source organism: Rhineura floridana (assembly GCF_030035675.1). Taxonomy (NCBI): domain Eukaryota; kingdom Metazoa; phylum Chordata; class Lepidosauria; order Squamata; family Rhineuridae; genus Rhineura; species Rhineura floridana. The sequence goes on along the minus strand of NC_084481.1, from coordinate 143,806,609 downwards.
GTGCCCTCAGGCCAGGCCAGTCGTCAGAAGGCCATTGTGGCCATTATTACTCAGGAGTAAAGATTGATGCCCCTGAAGGCTGCCATTCTAAACACACTTACCAAGCCCCATAGAACTCAATAGGACTTACTTCTGAGTATATATGGTTTTGATTGTGCTGTTGGTAAAGCTTGACTAGGGGTTAGGGTTGCCAGGTTCATGGCCTGAGACTGATCCTGTATCTTTAGGTGTTCTTGCAACTCTGTAATGGGAAAAACCACAAGGTGGAATTCTCCCTTCCCCCTGCACAACTTTTAAAGATACAGAAGACCTCTTGGTTGCCAGGCCCAGCCTCACCTTTGTTTACATATAGTTTGTCTGAAACTGGAAGCAATGAAGTGATGAAAAAGGGGGACTCAATTTCCTCCCCTCCAATCGCATTGCACTGATTTTAACTAGGGAACTGGAAACACATTTCAGTTCCTTTTAAAAATATCATGTTGTAGATGAGAATTATTTTTAAAAATAACGTTTTAAACTGGCAAAATAATATTGTTTTTTAAAAATGGCTTACTCCACCCTGTCGTGCCAGTTTTTAATGGTACTGGCGGAGCCCATAAGCAGGTTTCCTGTATGAGTAAGTGAGGTAGAATAAACATACCTTATTCCCAACTGCTATTTCAAAGGCTTTGACAAATGCTAGAAACTAATTTTTGCTCATTTCAATCTTGATCACCACATTACAGAAATGTTCAAAATGCTCTGTACAGATGTTGGTCTATATTAATTGGCAATTTAAAGGATACATTTATTGTCAGCATATCAGGACCTCAGGAGATGTAAGAGAACCAGAGCAGATCTTAAAGATAACAGCTGCCATCCAACACAGTTTAAAGCCTTAAGTGCATTTAATTTAGTGCTGGATTTTGGCCAACAAAATCCTCTATAGCATGGATTTGGTACAGCTTCTGGATAAGTTTCTGGCTGGCAATAATTTTCTTCTGGTAATGTGTTAAGATTAGACCTTCTAACTGGTTTCTGTTGAAAAAGAGCCATAAACCACAAATCCCATTTATCCAAACAAATGAAAAGTGGTACAGTTGGAACAGTAGTGGCACATCAGAGGATCATGTAAACATGTTGGTTGGCATTAGTCCTTTTGCTGCTGCTTAAATCCTGGGAGCTTTACCCTAGAATACTTCTGTGTACCTCTTCCAACAAGGAATGTTCACATCGGTGTGCTGCCTCCTTGTAGTAGCCCCATAACATATCTGATGTGTCCATTTTCTAGGCTTTCCCCAATCCAAGAAAACGTATTTGAAATCCCGTTTGCCAGCTGATACTATGTTCATTAATTGTATAGCATGAGTGACTGACCCAGTTACTAAACCATTCGTTAAGTTCACACCAAACTCTTAATTTAGAAGAACTAAGATTATGTGGTTTGACTTGCTAATGATATCTTAAATTGTTATAGAAAATGTTTATTTTATTTAAGGTGTTTTTTTTAATTGAAATTGCCCAGGACAAGAAATACAGTATTTTAACGTGATAATCCTGATTTATTGATGCATTCATTAGTTTCTGCTTCCACCTTCTTCAGCATTATGTGCTTTTGAATTAATAATCTGGAAATCAACCCATTTTCACTTTGCTGCTGTTGTGAGTTCAGTGGGTGCATTAAAATGTTTGGGTATTAATGTGGGGAAAAGGAATCAGAATCGTTTGGGATGCGCAGATAGTCCTCATTGTGTGTTTCATGGGGTGTTTATTGTTTGCATGCGGTGCTGCTATTTGTTCTCTGCTTTCGAAATATGCAGATTACGGAGTCCACTGGCTGGGATTTCTCATTAGCCCACAATGATGTATAATGCAGAGACACAACAGATTGCATGATTTCCTTTTTCTCAGAATACCCAGGACATTCTTGCTGATGTCATTGTTGGCTTTGCCACTCACCAACATGTGAAAAGAAGGCACATGAGATCAGAGCTTGGAAAAGTTACTTTTTTGAACTACAACTCCCATCAGCCCCAGCCAGCATGGCCACTGGATTGGGCTGATGGGAGCTGTAGTTCAAAAAAGTAACTTTTCCAAGCTCTGCATGAGATCAGTGAGGGAAACAAATGCTACAACCAAATGTTGAAGGACAGCAACATCGTGATGAATCCACCAAGCATCCTAATGTGTCTTGCTTTTGATGATTGTTTGCTTGATTAGCACAACACTCATTCAACCAGATATTACTGCAGTTGTAGAATGATCTCATCAACATACCCAACATTTGATGATAGCACCAGCACACTTATCTCTCTGCTTACCAGATAACATGCCAGAAGGACACCTGAATTGTCACCTCTGTAAGAGATAGCAACATATCTATGTCCATCATGACTGGCGTATGCTTCCAGAGGGTGCTTAGATGCTCAGATCTGTAATAGAATTGCTGCCTTTTTCTTTCTTTCTCTCATTTTTTTCCCTTGACCATTTGTGGTAAAGGATTGTGGGCTGGATCAGACAATATGAAACTACTGATTCACCTGCTTGTGGTGGGAACAGAGAAAGAGAGAGAGAGAGAGAGCACCCCACCTAGTGCATCTGCCCTACCTCTGATGCTGCCATCCTTTCATATGGGGGGGGACCATCTAATCCAGCATTCTTTTTCTAATAGTAACCAGGCTATAGAAAAGTTCACAAGCAAGGAATAAGGGCAAGAACACTCCCTGTTTGTCCCTAGCACCTGGTATTCAGAGGTACCCTGCCTCTGAATATAGCAGTTGTATTTGGCAGTCATGGCTATAGGCAGGACAAATGAGCCAAGAAACATTTTGTTGGGGTTAACTTGGCAGAGTGAGCAGGATTTGTGGCAGCCCCATTCTTAAAGGCAATTGCTGCCACTAGATCCAGAACAGATTGTTCACATCTGCTCTTGAAAGCACACGGACAGAATATATAACAGACCTTTTTAGTTTGGTGTTATTCATAGTCGGTTCCCATTGACTTGACTAGAGCTGGAGGTGCTTGAAACAATCTGTTACAATTGTGCAAAATTAATTTATGTACACATCACTTGGTATGGCCAATGCAGCATTAGAATCTTTTGAAAACTGAATTGAAAGACGCTTTTATTTCTCATTGATCCGGACCATTGTTTGTTTCTGGCACATATAGGCAGCAGCCAGAATGATAGTTTCCTAGAGCCCATTTATTCTAGTACCATTCTAGTACTAACCCAACAGAACTAATTAGCTTAATCTTTACTGATAATGTCCTCACTTTCATTACACAGTTCTATTCTTCTGCAGTTCCTTTGGCCAGTGTAATGGCATAAGCATCAGTGTTCTGTTACTATATGGTCTTTCCTACCTCTAGAATAACTGAGCTAGAAGTGACAAGAAAGTCCCCTAGCTCAGCCTTAGTCCCATGGAAAGATTCTCCAAACATCCTTGCACAAAATAGCTTACATAAGTCATGCCACAATTGGCCAGAGCTTGGAAGTAACTAGTTACAAGTAACAAATTACTTGTAATTCATTACTTTTTTGAGTAACGAGTGGGTAATTCCTTTACATTTTGATTGTAATAGAACTAGGAGTAATTTTATTACTTTTGTGGAGTAATTGTAACGTTTCCAGAATTACTTTGGGCATTACTTGGGGGGGGAGCAAGGAAAGTCTTCTGCTCCTCTGATTTGTGGATGAAAATCATGTGCCTCAAACTGGGCTTCTGTGCAGCATCTCTCTTTCCTCATGCTCTGTGGATGGGCAGGAGGCGACGAGGGGGGAGGCGGAGAGTGAGACGGGGTGGAGTGGAGAAAACAATTATTTAAAAAAACGGATAGTGGTGGTGAAGAATGGAGTGGAGGGGAAAAGGATCTGGAGGTCAAGAACATGGATAAAGGAGGAGAAGGAGGCAGCAGCAGAATGGAGATAAAGAACTGTGGAGATGAAAGATGACAACGTGTGTGCGTGTGTGTGTGTGTGTGTGTGTGTTTGCACTTGGCACACAAAGTGGCCTCCACCACCTTCTTTGGCTACTGTGCTGCATTTGCAGTATTTTAACTTTTTTGCATCTCAGGGGAAAATGTTTGCTTGAGTGAGTGTCCCTTAGTTGGTGGCAGGGCAGGGTCCAGGAGGTGGTTAAGTGAGAGAGATTATGCTCTGTCTGAGTGGGGAGGAGTTTGCACTTGGTTTGACGCGCAAAGATCTGAGTAGTGGCCTCAGCCTCCCTCCCTACCACCCTTACCAGCAGAGAGACCACCATTGCTATCTTATGAATAAAAATAATTATTCTACTACCTCTGGATGTGTGTGTTTATTTTTAATGTTGTTTTAGGCTACTTAGATGTGCAGCAGCCAAGGCCAGCACCTTGCAGGCAGTTTTTTTAAAAGTAACTGAAATGTAATTGTAGTGATTACTTTGAAGGAAAAGTAAAGTAATCAGTTACTTTCAGAGCAATTGTAATTGTAACGGTAATTACTACTTTTTGGGGCTATGCAACTGTAACTGTAATTTATTACTTTTTAAAAGTAATCTTCCAAGCTCTGCAATTGGCCACAAATCAATTGGCGCAAACTACAGTCCAGATATCATCATTATAATTATTTAAGCTTGTTAGTTGCTTGACACCAGAAGATCCACAAGCGACTTACAACACTGTTAAAAACACAATTAAATATATTACACTATAAAACAAAACAAAACAAAAACAAAAATAACCCAACCCCCATAACAGCCACAGGAAGCTTTGGCAGCACACTAACAACAAACATAATCATCTTAGTCTATCAAAAGCCTAGGGAGAAAGACAAGTCTTTACTTGGCTGCAGTAGTATAGTGGCAAATGGAGAAGTACAGGGTCCCTTTATGATAGTCACGGCCACCCCCACCTTTTTGCTGTGCGTTGAGAATGACATCCTTGTTAATGCCCTTTCCCACAACAGCAATGCCCCTAGGAGCCAATAAGCATGAAAGGGGAGAGTATTAGCTACTGAGAAGAGTCTTCTCAGTGGCTGACCCACCTCCCTTCACTGCAATCAGCAGGAAGGAAGCATGTTATAAGATTCTTCTCAATGGCTAACACACTCCTTTCATTCTCAGGGCTGGTGCCAGAGGGTGGCCAGGTCAGGCTCTGGCCAAGGGACCCCTCCTTAGGGTGCATCGGTAGCACTCCTTTCCATGATCCGCAGCAGCATTGGCTCCCGACCTTGCTGTGGATCACAGACAGGGAGCTCCCAGGGACTCCCCCCCACTATGGCACAGGTCCGTGACTCCCACCTGCACGCCCCACCTACCTTTCCCTTGAAATAAATGGTGGTTGTGGTGCAGGTGCATGCCTGCCATCATCCAAGGTGGTGACAGGGGCATCAGCCCCTTAGGGAAGCCTTGGCCGCCATCTTGGTTGATGGCAGACATAGCCAGCCATCTTGGTTGATGGCAGAGCACAGCCAGCATTCACTTCAAGGGAAAGGTAGGTAGAGCTTGCAGGTGGGTGCCGGGGCCCAGGGCAGGCTGGTGCCCAATGGCTCCAGCATGCCTGGCCCCAGTCCTGTTCATGCTGATTGGTTCATAGGATGCTGGAGACATAGGGACCCTGCTGGGACCCTGCCCCCCCAAAAGTAAGGGATCTAAGACCCCTCGAGACCGCAGACGACTACACTAGTGCTTGGCTATATTCAGGCAAATGCTGAGCATGAAATAAAACTAAGGGTGGCCTCCAACTAAGCACAAGGCCTTCTGGCTGTACAGCAGAATCCCCCCCCTGCATGCCCCCTATTCTAGGGGTTCTCCCAACCCTCTGGAGCAGATTTAGGGAGGATGTGGGGGCACATGGGTAGAAATTCTTGTGCGAATAGAACTACTTTGCTATAGCCAGGGTGGGGCAAATGGTGCACCGTCCCCCTCTGAGCTGTGCTCTTCCTCACACACACCCCGATTTTTTTGGATTCTTTTTTCAATTTGTGACATGACAGGTAATGACAGTATACATTTAAAGAATGACAGTTTGTTTTAAGAACAGGAGCAATTTAAAAATAGGACCTTCTGAAAAATTCAGTGAATAAGGCAGGGTGAGCACACAACAAAACCTCATCTAGAACAGCCCCAAATGTCTGCTCACTTGAGACTGTCCCTGACTGACAGTGGATTTAAATGACGCTTGAAGAGTTAAATATTAGAACTTTGTATTTAGGGCTAGAGAACCCTCACTTGTGTTCTCTACCCAACCAACAATAAAGGAGCATGTTTGCTTGCTTGCAGTAAGTAGTAAGAGTTTGTTTATTCTGCAGTTATTATGATGAGTACAGCAGGATTGGGTGCGTGTTACTGAAGGGTGAAATAAAGAGATAATTTAAAGTGACCTGAAAAATAGTGGCTATTTTTTGTTCTTTCTCTTGAGTATTTGATGGATGAAAACAGCCCTAGAGGAATTGAATCACTGCTATACATACTACAGTTGGCTGGCCGGCTGGCCACCTAGGCTGTAATTCAGGCCTAATTTCTGATTTCCCCAATGTGTGCAGTTCAGCATGAAGCATGAACCTTTTCAGGGTTTCTGCGCAGAAACATCAATCCAGCAACCAGTAAAAATAAATCCACTTGCTTTCAATAATTAGTTCCAATCAGTTAGTCAGTCCCTTATATAGCAGTTAATTCCCCCCCCTTGATTGTCTAACAGGAAGGAAAATCTAAAGGTCAGGAACAAGACTAGAAAGAGGGACCCTCAAGAAGGAGTTAACACCTTTTGGTATCACCTTGTTCACTGTATCCTTAACATCCTTTTTTCTTATGAAACAAAAAAATTGCCAGTCATTTAATTCCTGGTGTTCATACTAAATTTTCTGTTAACTTAACCTTTACATAGCCCATTGTGTAAGTTAACATACTCTCTGCATGGAGGAAGAGTGAGGGGGAAGGTTACTGCCTTTCCCTTTCCCTGGTTTGGCTCTCACATATTCGCCACCAGTTTTTTTTGGGGGGGGGAGAATTGGTTGGTGCTATGTGCCTCCCCCCCAAAATGCTCCACCTAGAAGTGTGGCTGTCCCACCTAACAAGGAAGGCTAGCTACAGGGCTGGCCGTAAGCCTCCACAACAGCAGATGGTTGAGGGCACAATTTTGCTTTGCTCAACATGCCTGCCTCTATCATCCCTACTCAGGGCTGGCTCCAGGCATGCCGGGGCCCTTGGGCATTAGCTCGCCCTGGGCCCTGGCATTTGTTTGTGTTTGCACGCACTCGTGCGCACGCCCCCCCCCCACACCCACACCTACCTGTCTCCTGTATTTTGCTATTGCCATTAACCAAGATGGCGGCCGCGGTTTCCCTAAGGGGATGAAGCCTCCGCTGCCATCTTTGTTGATGGCACGCATGCATGCTACGCACGCACATCTCTGCCGTCAACTAAGATGGCAGTAGGGGCTTCAGTACTTTAGGAAAACCATGGCTGCCATCTTCATTAAGGGCAATACTAAAAGGCAGGAGACAGGTAAGTGGGGGGGCGCGGATCACTGCAGATCACAGAGGGGCTGCTGAGGGCCCCCCTGTTACCCTGTAACTCCTGGGGCCTTCGGGCCAGTGCCCCACCTGGCCGCCCTTTAGAACCAGCTCTGTCCCTACTGCTCTAGAAGCAAATTATTAACAATTTGGATAGACAGGAACCCATAGGTTTTTTTAATTGTTTAAGTCTTCAATCCAGGTACTTGTATATCTACTAATTCTGCCATTCTTAAGCACATGGGGACACTCTGCAAGATGGCAGAAAACATGTTTGACCAATTTGATTGGGTCATACTCAGTTCTGGAAGTTCACTTGGAATAAAGATTGGCTGGATCAAATTTACTTCCCATAAGTCAGTGCTGTAGCTTGCCACAGAGTAAGTGGCATAGAGAAAAACATGCGTACTGGCCAGGCTCAGCTTCAGAGATTGAACAACCCCACAGTTTTGACTCTTCTGTCTCTACACATATAAAGAATGCCTGAAATGAGTGTACTGAGGCAGAGAAACTTTCTGTGTTATTTTATTTGTTCTGGTACTTTCTTACAGGCATGTTTTCTGTTCTCCGTCTCTTTTTAGGTGTACTTTCTCTGCCTGCATACTTCAGTCCTTACAATGATGGATCCATGTGCAGCAATGGAAGAGCTGACGCTTATGCCCAGCTGGAACTTAGAACTTTAGAACAGTCTCTCCTGGCAACTTGTGTTGGAAGCATCTCCGAACTGAGTGAGTTTCATATGCAGATGACCACCTATTTGTTGACACAATGTCAGGGACCCTTCCATATTGAACTCAGAGGAAATATTGCTATTAGCTTTGCTATTCTTTTGCTTGAGCCCACATTGTGCTAGATATCAGTGTTTCAGGATGTTATTCAGGGAAATTCAGATTCTGTAACTGGGAACTTTAAATGCTATTTACTGCAGCAATGCAAAAAAAAAAAAAAGAAATTTCTTTCCTCGTATTGTTTATTTATTCGATTTATTTCATACTGCTATTCAGTGCTTTTTTTGTAAAATGAGGTACCAGAACACATGTTGATAAATTATAAGATGCCCCTCACATCTCTCCCCTCTTCTTGCACCCCCTCCTCAGAGGCAGCTGGTAGTCATTGGTCCTGGTGGGGCTGCTAGGAAGTCATAGAGGTGTCGGCAGTGAGGTCACATGGGCATAGCCAGTTCTCGCTTTCTCCCCATCTTCCTCACATGCAAAGATACCATGGGCACCTAAGTGCTGCAGTTGTACAAATACTGAGCATCTAAGTAAACAAAAACGTGTTTAGCAGGGGTCCCTGCTAGCTTCGTTGCTTCTCTGTTGGAAGAAAAGGTGTGTGCCTCCATTCCTGTTCTAGTTCTCTGCCAGTCTTCTTCCTTTGCAAAGAAACAGTGAACACTTAAACAATGTAGGTTTAATTAAAATTTAACGCCTAAGTATCTTACCTTGCAGTCACAATTTCTAGTGTGGATTCATGACACAATAACTGTAGATTACTCAGAAGTGAGCCCCATTGAATTCCATGGGCAATGCTCCCTGATAAGCGTGTACAGGATTGCAGGCTGAATTGGTTAGTCTTAAAGGTGTCACACTGAACTAATAAGGGACCCGATGAATTTCCTGACCTATGGAAAAACAGATTATTCCCCTCCCTTGGCTTGTTCATTTCTAAATCTTCCCCCCCCCCAGAATGTGGAATAAGGTAGAGGGATATTAACTGGCCTAGGACCTGAGAGACCAGGGTTAAAATTGCCACTTATTTGTGAAATTCACTTGGAGGAAACATGGAATGGATACAGACTCAATGCTGATAAATAAATAATGCTCTCTCTAGCCTGCCTGCCCCCGATTTTGAATTGGGGAAAGTGTTTGTGTGTTGCCAAGTTTAGAACAATCAAATAACCCACCCTAACAATCAAAGCAAAAAGATCTGCCCTGAACCTATTCCAATATTGCCAGGTCTACTAAAATCTCAATAGATCTACTGAAATATATGCTGATCTGCCGATTGTCTGAAAAATACATTTGAATGAGAGAAATCTACTGGTATTTGGCCTTATGTGATTTTTAAAAAAATATTGCATAACACAGGACCAATAAAGTCTGCACAAGTTGCTTCTTCAGCCAGGCAACTCAGTGGAGTCAAAGCAGAGCCATAGTCAGATTGGCAGTTGTGGTCAGCATATACTCTGCAATGGGAAGGATGGTCTGCTCAGTTTATTCTGCCAGAATATTTTGTATTGTCTGCAGAATAAAGTTGTTACCAACCAGTGAAGCTTTTTCAGAGTGTTTCTAGGTGGTCTAGCTCAGACTCAGTTCAGCCTATGATAGTTTGGGCAGTTTTTTAAGGTATGCTGTTCCTTCTACTCCCCTGCCTGAGTGGCTACACAGTAGCAAAAAAAGAGAGATGCTAGCACTCAGATCCACCTGGCTTCACCACACACAAAAAAGCCCTGCTGCTATCAATGTACATGATGCTTCACAGATAAAGGCCTGACAGGTCTCTTTCTTGAGAGGTTTATAATCTTTTAGACACAAGGGAAAAAACAGAAGAAAAGGGAACTGATGGAGGCAGAGGTAAACAAAAGAAGAATGTTGTGATTAAACACAAAACATAACAATATGTAAGTAATCTTGAAATTAATGAAAACATCTCATTAATAAATGTACAATAAAATTCAATATTCCCCTGATCATTTACAAGAAGGTTTAACAGTAACTCCAATAATGGCAAAAATAACATGCCTCCAAAATCAAATATTGACATAAACAAAACCCCTAAATAATACCTCACTACGATAGTCTCTAGGCATCCTGAGCAGCAGGTCTTGCAGGACTCTCATCAGGAAGGTGGTCTCTGGCACCTTCAGCAGTAGCAGTTGGAATCTGTCAGGGCTGACATGGTGGGATATTGAGCTTAGGAGGTTGTTCCAGAAAAAGTTGTTCACGGAAAACCTCTAAGCATAAGAACTAGCAAGGGGCAAAGGATAGAGTCGTTTCAAGATAGTTTGCTGCCTCAGGCAATATAGCGCCTTGCCATCCCCTGCAAATTCCATGCACAGAAGCTGACTGGGTTGGCAGTTGAATCTCATTTCAACACTGGCAATGGGATAGCATCCTTCACTGCACCCGAGGGCAGCAGGCTAGCTTTGAGGGTGCATGACTGACTGTGCGGCACACACAGCTCTCATCTCACAAGGAGGGGAATGTCCAAGGGGCTCAGGAGGCATGGACAGTGGACTGCTGCTGCTGCTCCCTAACATCTGCCTAACATCGCTCTGTCTAATAGTAGGGCCAGCCCTGCAGGAAACCTTTGGATGGTAGAGGGTGTGGAGCTGGAGGACCGAAGGGGACAGGTGGGAATGTGTTGCCATATGAGAGCAGAGATATAAAGGGAGGCAAGGCCACAGAGGGTCTTGGAGGTAAAGATGAGAAACGTAAGCAGGATCCGGGAGTAGATAGGAGGCCATTACAGCTGGAAGCATTTAAAACCTCTAACCGTTTGTTTCAATGACACAATGGCAGTTTTAAGTACATATCATACTTGTTTTGGCCTTTGCAGCATTGCCCCTGTTTTAGTAAACATAGGCGGGTATTTTTGTGGTTGAAATTGGGCATCTCAAACTAGCAGCCTCTGAGCTACATACATTATGCCAGTTATAGTTTGCATCCAACTGAGTGCCTGATAAATCCACTATTTTTTATTATGACATTTTTAATCCACCTTTCCTCCATGGAGCTCAAGGTGGCGTACATGGTTCTTTCCCTCATTTCATCCTCACATAACAACTCTGTGAGGTAAGTAGGGCTGAGAGATAGTGACTGGTCCAAGGTTATCCAACGAGCTTAATGGCTGATGGGATTTGAACCTTGGTCTCCCAGGTCCTGGTCCGATACTCTAACCACTACACCATACTGAGTTAGTTTCTGAAGCTACCTGGAATTGCAAAAAGAGAGTTGTCAAGCACCTGGTGGGCCACAGCCACGTGACATCCAGCCTAGAGACTCTGAGTTTGACAATACTGTGAGTCAGACGGTTATTTGATCTTCGGTTTAGGAATGTACAAATGCCAAAGGACCATTTTTTCCATTTTTAACAGCCAATTTTGCCTTCTAGTTTTAAAAATATTAATAAAAATAGAACACTTCCTCTGACTTCAGAGTTTTCTGTTCTTTAAGAAAAGGCAGAGGAAACTGATGAAAACATATATTTTCATGCTAGGTTTGGAAAGTCTATTTATATTTTGGTTAATACAAGCTACGTTTGGTGCCTGTGCTACCCAACAATACCCCTTTAAGCTGTGCTTTGCTGGCTTACTTCTTCCTGGAAAAAATTCTTCTCAGCATTTTCCCTTTCGTCCACCACCATACGAACCCTACTGTCAGAAGCCAACACATACCTTATAGGTCTCACAATTTATTTCGTAACTTGCTTTAATTTGAGGTTTTACCCCTGTAGAAATAAAATGTTTGACCATGCCTCTATGTATTCTGCAACACAAGAGAGCACTTGTAGCACAAGTCCATGATTGAATGCAGCTTCCTTTCCCCACTCTCTGATTTGGCTGGCTCAATGATTGCATGTAATGAATGGATCTCCTTATATATTTCCTTAGTAGCTTTAAAAAAAATGGTCAGAAGTTGCCAGTACAGCAAGGAGGAAATACTGCGTAAGGGATGTGTGTATTATTCTGCACTGAAAATTTGAATTCCAGATGGACCTCTTGTATAAATGTGCAGCATTGTGGATTAAACTACCAGAAGATTCATAGGATGTGAATGCAGATGCAAATTGTAATGTTTAGACATAGAAAAGTCATTCTTTTTTCAAACCTATGCAATATCCAGCCTCAAGACTAGAGAAATTTTCTCAGAAGTAAGTTTCTGCTGTGTTCAACTGGATTTACGTCTGAGTAATGTACACAGGAATGCAGCCCTATAGGTCAAGCCTTTTTGTATCTACTCAGAAGTAAGCACTGTTGATATCAATGCAAATTATTTTTTAATAAAGAGTAAGCCCTAGTAAGCCCCTAGACACCCAAATGTTTATGACTGCAGCTCAAGTTTCCTTCCTTCTTTGATTGTATGGCTTTCCAAGAATCACCTTTGCTCATTACCATTTTCAACCTTTTCCCAGCACTGTAATCCCAAAAGAAGAACGGAGGGCTCTTCCCTGAAGGCCCTAGCTTCTAAACAAATAAGATGATTCCCAAAGAAAAATAGGGACATAGAGCTTACACACATGCATACAAAATATAGCATTGTACTTATTCGGACTACTGACTGGGCAGAAGTCCAGCATTGCCTTTTTGTTTGAGAAGTCTTTGAATCAAATATGAACAAGTCCGTATATCAGTCGGATAAAAATATAAAGGGTATTCCTTAAAGTAGGCCAGCACAACTTGTGATCCACCAAGCTGAATGGGGATCACCAGTTGTGCATTGTGGCCCACCAGGTGTTTAGCAATCCTTTCCTCTTCGCAGTCATACTCAGGCTGCAATAAACAAGGGAGGGTTGACCCCTGACGAGCCACCACTCTTGGCTGGTGAGCTGTGTTGCAATGTGCAGGCCTGCTTGAATGAATTACCTGTTGACAATCATAACCTTCTTAAAAGCATAAAGCCCTGCTGGATCAGGCCAAGGGCCCATCTCATCCAGCATCCTGGTCTCACAGTGCCCATGGGAAGCCCACAAGCAGAACTTGAGTGCAACATAGCTCTCTCCACATGTGATTCCCAACAACTGGTATTCAGAGCCATGCTGTCTTCAAAGGGGAAGGTAGAACATACCATTGTGGATAGTAGTCACTGATAGCCTTATCCTCCATAAAAGTCAAAGTGTCTTACTTCAGTTGGGTACTTACTTACAAAGGCCTCATGTAGAAGATGCACACTGGGATTGGGGGTGGGGAATGTTGTTGTAAAGTGGAAGATTTAGTACTTCTCCAGTACTTGGCAGTGAAAACCAGGTTTCATAATTCTAGTAGAAAAGTCTAGTTAGCTTAATTATAGCAGGGTGGGGTGAGAAGATATTTGGTAAGCAATCAGAATCAGAATTTTCTGAGGATGAATAGAAAACAGTAAATGGCTCCCTCTAGAGTGGGTTTACAAAGACTGTTGCTGAAAGGCAGTCATTGGAATAGGTTTATATATGATTATGATGGTTATTATTAAAAGCCTATTCTTTTTTTCTCTGCTCCCTTTCCAGGTGATTTGGTATCACGAGCAATGCACCACATGCAGTGTTTGAATACCCTCCGTCCTGGCATGAGTCCTGTTCGACAAAACAGGCAGCAACAGCAACCCATCTCCTGGTCCCCTGATGCCCTCCACACCCTTTATTATTTCTTACGCTGCCCTCAGATGGAGTCCATGGAGAACCCCAACCTGGATCCACCAAGGATGGCCTTGAATAATGAACGGTAAGTCTGGTTGTTGACAATCCAAGTTCACCTTTCATGTTAGCAAAGCCTTCTTTTGTAGCACAGGACATTATAAGCCATATTGTTAGTCTTGCTGAATTCCACGTATCAGTGATTACTAGTTGTTCCTGTAACACAGCCTATGTATTGTCTTAGCTTTACCAACTACTTGGAACTGGAATTAGGACGCAACTTGCCTTGGTCACTGACTTGTGTAAGTAAGACATATGGTGTATAATTATCCTAAATGTTAAGTAGTGATTCCCAAATGTCCAGGATTGGCCAGCACATTATAGAAACTGCCTCTCTCTCTCTGATTTGCATGGGTCCTATGGTGGCTTTAGCAAATGGAAGTCTAAGAGCACGGGAAGTCCTTTGTTGTGCTTCTGATTTGCAGCTGTAATATCCAGTCGAGATTCTTTTTGCTTATGTGCTGAAATATCTGTGCCCTGCTTTTGCACTGAAAAGTTTTCAAGGCAGCTCACAGTCCAAAATAAATCAGAACATATCCAGATAAATTAAAAGAGCAAAACAAAACAAAAAATACACCCCCCCAACAGACAGTAATAGGAGCAGCAGCAAAACAGACAGACAACAAATGACAAAAATTGTGTTATAAATTCCCAAAAACTCAAGAGAATCAAATGTTTTTCATTTGACACCTAATAAGTAGGGCGTTGTGCACCAAACAAAGATCGCTGCAGGAGGGTATTCCATATGTACTCTACTTTCAATTCTAGTCTTATCCCTAAAATTGCAATCCTGCTGGGCACCCAGCTTCTTTTCCTTGGCTCTTTGGGAAAGGCCATAGTTCAGTGGCAGAGCATCTGCTGAGCAAGCAGAAGGTCCCAGGTCCAGTCCTGGGCATCTCCAGGACAGACCCCAGTCTAAAGCCCTGGAGAGCCACTGCCAGTCAGTGTAGACGATACTGAGCTAGATGGACCAACAGTCTGACCCTATAAGGCAGCTTCCAATATTCCTCTCTCCTCGTCCCTCCATCTGACGCTATACCATCATTTTTATAACACATGAGTTTTGCTTCAAATGGACTTGTTCAGAATTCCACCAAAAAGTGCAGAGGGGAGGAGCATCTTAGCTTCCTTTCCCTTCAGATGACCACAGAAGCTCACACTCTGAGGAGCCAAGGAAGGCAAATCTTCCACCTTGACATCATCAGTATCATTGGGAACTCTCCCTGTGCCTCCGCGCAGGACATTTTGGCGATGTGGGGCTAGGGAGGAAAATCAATATATTTGAGCAAATCTGTGAACTCTTGGGAGCCTAATGTTCTAGATGGAGCATGTTTGATGGAACTGGGTGCTAACTAACATCCCACAGTTACATGTTCTTGTTCTTTAGAAGAAACTGGGTGCTTAAATAAAATGTATTCTAAGGAAAAGAAACAGGAAATGTTGACGGAATCTCTCCCCAAGAGCTTTCAAAGAGAATACCACAGTGGCTGCTGTTTTATTTTGCTATGGCTAGAAGAAAAGATGGAAGCAGTAAAAAAAAACATTCCCAGGAGGTACATAGCTGGACACAGGAAATGTAACACAACAAGCAAATGTAGTAGGTTCACTACCTTTGACAATATCGCAAGAGCAGGAGTAACTCTCTAAAGAGCATTCCCAACCTTCATTTTTTCAATAATAAAGGTAATGGTCATCGAGGGTGAAAAGAGAACTGAAGAGCACTTATGGGGCTCGAAAAACTGTGATCCACCACAGTCAGAGGGTGTAGAGGTCAGTCATCATTTTGCAAGAGAACTTTGTGGGACATAAAATATGAGGAAGCTTTCTCAGATTCTCTTCTTGATATGTTATTGTTTCTATGACAGCTCAGCATGATGCCACCATTCTGACCACATCTTCTATTCCCTGTTGCATACAGAGAGGGCTGCTGATCATAGTGGGATGCACATTCATATATAAGCATTTTTTTGTCTTTCCCGCAAACTCCTCTTCTCATGGGCTTAATGCCAGAGAGAACAAATGCCAGAATTGCTTTTCAAGCTGTAGCTCGATCTTATTTCTATCTTGTTATATACTACATCTATTATTTTGATTGAGTCAATGTACATGAAATGTAAAGTAATATTTACAGTATGTACACCCATGGCCTCTGATTTAGTAGAGCAACTGTAGCTTCAATCCCATTAATCAGCTGTTTGGCAAGGATGAGGAGTGTATGCATGGAGGGGATACTGAATGCCGCCTACCATTCCATTTCCAAACAGCTGATCAGCAGGATTCCATTTTTTAAAAAATAAATACACACAGTTTTGGCTGCCTGGTTCAGACTGGGGGATTCCACAATGTGCCAGACCTATTTTTCATATAACTAGGAATATGCATGCAGAAGCCTGGTTCCATGCAATTTAAAAAAACTAAACAAATGACAAACTTTAATGCACCCCAGAAGTTAACAAATGACAAAGGTTAAGCAAATAACAAAGGTTAAACAAATGACAAACTTTAATGCACCCCGGAAGTTAACAAAGATCCAAAAATATCTGGAAGCCAGATATACCCCAGACAACAAAAATCCGGCTGGCCTTTGAAAATATATCAGAGCATGTTTTCTGTGTCTTACCACAATGACCCCAATGCCTGTCATTTAATGTGGCCAGTGCGATAAATACTGCAGAGGATTCTTTCTGCACCAAATTCTGTTCGTTCCTTTCCAGCGAGAGGAAAAAAGTAAATTGAGGTTGCCTTTGAGTGTGCCAAGCACACAGTGTGATGCATAAAGGCATTGATTCACTTACTCTGTCTTGCCAAGGCTGTAAAGCCAGCCCTTTTTTTAGCTGTCTGTGCTAAATCAGCTGCACTGTTGTTTTTTTCTGGAGCATGATTTTGATGTGCATTGCAAACCTGGGGCAATCTTAATCACATAGTAAGGCAAATAACTCTGATGATCATCAGTTGTGATTTTTTAATTGCTGCATAAAACTCATTGATGCTAAACAGTCATTCTAAAGAGCAAGGAAGGTGATGGGAACTATTGTCAAAGGTCCATTTTTGCAAACTGCAGGTTTCAGTTTCAACTGGTACAGTTTTGATATATTTTGGGGAGAACTTCCTCACTTATTAGTCTGTTGGTTGCTCACCTTTCTCTTACCTCCCTCAGTTCACCCTTTTTTGTGTGTTTAGATTATGTTTGAGAAGGCCATTGTTTGTTACTGACATTAAAATGATGACTCTTCTTAGCACCTGTTAGAATTGGGCATTTAGATCCCCACATTAATAAAAACAATATTTAATATTTGTTTAGTGTTTTTGAGTGTTCAAAGTGCTTTATGTGCATTATTGAGTTCTAATCCTTACAACAACCCTGCAAGGTAAGTTTCTTTTACTATCCCCCATACTGAAGACAGGGGACAGCAGCTGAGAGAAAGTGGCTTGCCTGAGGCAAACTAGTGAGTTTGTAGGAGACACAAGATTCAAACCAGGGACTTGTGATTTGTAGGCCAGGCCCTCATTTCCTTGGCTTAAAAGTCCACTCTCACAGCGTTATGAATCTGGGGCCATTGAAAGGGACAGTAATAATAGACTTCTGACTTTCTGGCGCTGGAGATTGCGCTCACCTGGGAACATGTTTTTTAATCTGCAAAATGCCACACCTGTATATTAGAATGTGAGCAAGCCTCTTTTCACATTGCAACAAATTCCCGTTTGCCTGAGGGACTAACTCTTTTGACGATGCCATAATCACAGAACATATCTTGGCAGAATGCATATGCGTGAGCTTCAGTACCTCCAGGGTTTCACACAGAGATCCAGAAACTGATGAGATACTTTCATATATGGAAAGCAAACAGAGGTGTGGCTACACTGCTGAGCATCTGCTCTGTTTCTTTTCCATTGCTAATGTTAGCGTCATTCAGTTCTGTGTTAAAAGAACTTGAGTACATTTATGGAAATATCAGACAGAAAAACGCATTGATACTGAAGTCCACACTGGCAGGGCTTTTCAAGCTGCCCCGTTTGCCAATGCACCACAATTTACAAAACGTCTAAACTT
This sequence comes from Rhineura floridana, assembly GCF_030035675.1. Taxonomy (NCBI): domain Eukaryota; kingdom Metazoa; phylum Chordata; class Lepidosauria; order Squamata; family Rhineuridae; genus Rhineura; species Rhineura floridana. Next base: position 143,788,700 of record NC_084481.1, on the reverse strand, counting down.
TGCTAGAGTGCAGTATTTTATTCTACATAACAGCACGGGAATAAAACAAACAATCTGCAAGCATGGAGGTGGTCCAACCTGGTACTCCATTAGGTTCCTTTGATGAAAGCTAGTAAATATTTTATTTCAGAGTTGAGGGGGAGTATGCCATCTAGCTAGAAATAAAAATTCAGTAGTTGCCAACTTGGTGGAAACTGACAGTAGACTGGAAAAACTGTGAGCACTGCAAAAAAAAGAGGGGGGGAGGTTTAATGAATGCAGAACTTGAACAAGGGAGACCTTGTTCTGGCTTTTGTACACCAGGGGCCCTCAGAATGTGTCAGGTTTTGTTGCAATGAGGTTGTGAGGTGGATGCAAAGCAATACAGTATCAGTAGACCACTATGCGCTTTACTAAAAACTGGTGGTGGTGGTGCTATACTAATCTTGGTGTTGCTTTTATGTACCAGGTTGTTGTTTTTAAGGATGTACAGATTTCCTGTTTCAAGGAGATGTCTCCTCTTATACTTAATGCTTATACAGATCTGAGGCCCAGAAGTGTTGTAAGGCCTAGTAAGTCTGTAAAGTGTTGTTGCAATCATCTGGTGCCTGCAACTGGATTATCAGCATTTGATTTTAAAAATGCTGGTACTTGACTGGGGTTAGGGAACAGGCACCCACAGGGAAATGAGAGTGAATGCAATGCCCACATCTGCCACTGCCACAACTGAACCTACCTCCCTGGGCTCAAGAAAGCCTGTGAGAGAGTTGGATATCGAGTCTCACAGAAACATGTCAGAGTTCAGGGGCAGATATAGACAGTTTTGAAAGCAACAAACAGAACTTCACTCAAGCTTGCTCTGGATCCCTATAAGGATTCCGTTAATCACCTAAAAATATATAAACGTAATTGTGATTAACAAAACAGAGGTTTTTATTGTATTAACAAAACGTTTCAGCTTCTGCCTTCATCAGCTGCTAACATACAAATGCTATTACCAAGGTGGCAGTTATAGAGTTTTGAGGATGGAATGCTCAGAGGGGCTTCATTTGCAGAAGCTAAGTAGTGGTGGTACTGTCCTCCAGGTTCAGGCCATGTGGTGCCAATGTGTCCAGAGAGTAAATCCAAAAGTTCTTCCTTTTGGTCAATGCTGCTGGATCTGTTGACATCTCTATCGTTGTTATAGAAAAGTCCAACAGGCTGTGCCCTCAATGCTGAAATGTTCTGCAACTAGTTGCTCCATTTTTTTTGTTAAGATTGCCGATTTGTGGTTTCTGAAGTGTGTGTGTAGGTCAGTTGTGGTTTTTCCTACATATTGGATATGACGTCCTGGTCTTTTGCATTCAATAACATAAATTATATTGCAGGATATGCAGGTGATGTTCTGTTTGACGTAATATGTCCTGCCTGTCCTAGTGCTTGTAAAAATAGCTGTCTCTCTGAGGTACACACAGGTAGAGTGACAAGGATGAGACCCAGGATTGGTGATAGGTGGCTTAAGCACAGCTCTCACTAACAGTCTGCGCAAATTAGGAGGCTGGCAAAATGCTAAAACAGCCCTAGGTGACTTAGCTTAATCTCCGGACCCTCAGTTTTCATTTAAAAATAATAATAAAGTTTCTAGGTAGTCTGGTTTACAAAATATACACCAAAATGTCAGCCGCCCCCCACAACTTCTGTTACAGGAGCTTGTAGCTGGGTACTCTAACCCCGCCTTTTCAGGTTTGGAGTCAGGGTTGTGATTTGTTGATCTCCAGGCAGAGCTTTGACCCCATTGCAAGACCAGAAAACTGTTATTTTTTTCCTGCTTATCTGTAGCTTTCATTCTTGTTCTCTCTTGTGTGCAGGAGTCAAACAAGTTTAAATTTTTCTTGGCTGTTGAAGACGGCAGTGTTTTGAAATCCTTACCAATATGAAGCTTTAATCCTATACTTGCTTTTCTTGGAGTAAAGGTGCAATGCTAATCCCACATACCTGGAGTAAACCCCATTGAATTCAATAGGACTTACTTTGAGTAGACATGGTTAGGATTGTGCTGTAAATTAATGGGATTTTTGAGTGAACATAGCAAAGAAGTCAATAATTTGTTTCTTGCAAACACATTTTTTGAGCAACCGAAAAGACGACTGTACACGTGGACATCACCAAATGGTCAATATAGGAATCAAATTGATTATATAATTGGTAGCAGAAGATGGAGAAGTTCCATACTTTCTGTGAAAACAAGACCAGGAGCAGATTGTGGTACAGATCATGAACTGGTAATATCGAAAATAAAGTAAAGCTAAAGAAGAAGAACAAAGCAATCATAATGCCAACATACAATTTAAATAACATCCCAGTAGAATATAAAGATCAAATAAGGAACAGGTTTGAGGCTTTAAACTTAGTTGACAGGGAAACAGAAGAACTATGGAGTGAAGTCAGAGACGTTATCAGGGAAGAATGCAAAAAGACAATACCTGTAGTTAAAAAGAGAGAAAGACCTCAGTGGATGACCGAAGAAACTCTTCAAATGGTTAAAGAGAGAAGGAAAGCAAAAGGAGATAGAAACACGGTTAGAACCCTAAATGCAATAATACAGTGACTAGTAAGTAGGGACAAAGAGAACTATTACAATAGTTATTGTATAGAAATAGAAGATGACAACAAAAAGGGTAGAACAAGAGCCCTATTCCAAAAGATTAAAGAAATTAAAGGGAAATTTAAACCAAGAGTAGGCATGTTGAATATTCAACAGGGGAGCACACTGACTGACTGAGATGAAATAAAAGGAAGTTGGAAGCAATACACTGAAGAACTCTATAAAAGAGAAGCAAGGATGACAGATTCATTAATGGAGGAACCATATGATGAAGAACCAGAAATTTTAGAATGTGAGGTGAAAGCTGCTCTTAAAATACTTGGAAGAAACAAATAACCAGGAACAGATGGCATACCAATAGAGTTGCTACAAGCTACTGAGACTGAATCTATCCAAATTTTGACAAAAACTTGTCAACAAATATGGAAGAGAAAACAATGGCCCACAGACTGGAAGCGTTCAATATACATCCCAATTTGAAAGAAAAGGGATCCCAGGGAATTGCAGTAATTATCAAACTATTGCCTTAATATCCCATGCAAGTAAAGTAATGCTCAAGATTCTACAACAAAGGCTCTTACCGTATATGGAGCGAGAAATGCCAGATGTCCAAACTGGATTTAGAAAGGGAAATCCATCACAAACATACGTTGGATAATGGAATGGACCAAGGAATTTCAGAAGGAAATTACCATGTGCAAAGCCTTTGATTGTGCAGATCATGAAAAACTATGGCATGATTTAAAAAAAATGGGGGTGCCACAGCATCTGATTGTCCTGATGCGCAACCTATACTCTGCACAAGAGACTACTGTAAGGACAGAATATGGAGAAACCTATTGGTTCTCCATCAGAAAGGGTATGAGACTGGAGTGTATTTTATCACCCTATTTGTTTAATCTATACGCAGAACATATCATATGGAAAGCAGGATTGGACTAAGATGAAGGAGGTGTGAAAACTGGAGGGAGAAATATTAATAATTTAAGATATGCAGACGATACCATACTACTAGCAGAAACCACTAATGATTTGCAATGAATGCTGATGAAAGTTAAAGAGGAAAGCACAAACCGACTGGAAACCAAGCCAGCTCACAGTAAGGAATAAATCCCTTTAAAATCCAATAGCCATAACAAGTATAAACAGTTGCAAAACAGCGTAAAGTGGCATGATTTGGAATTTTGGGTTGTGTGAATGAAGTTGCTTATCACTTGAGGTTGCAGTTCTGTCCCTGTTTGAGTAAGCCCCACTGAATACGTTGGGGCTTGCTTTTGAGTAAACTACAAATATCTTTACAGGTTGTGTAAATAATAAACTTCTTTGGAAGTCATGCTTATATAAATATTTCTTCAAACTATGTCCCAAAAACTATATGATTTCACACAATGGTTGTGTATTATTATTTCCACTACATTTTAAGTGTGCTCTTCTTGGGGTGGTCATGGTTCCCCTCTGCTGCTTTTCATCCTGAGGGGCAGATAGGTTGAGATATGGTGAGCAGCCCATGGTCACCCTGTAAACTTTATAGCTATTTTCATTTTAAAAATTAATTAAAATTATTTACATGCAGGCAAAGTTTATTAAGTAGATCCACACAATACATTTAAAGCACATCCAACTTGCATTTAAAGTGCATGACTTTCCCTAAAGAATCCTGGGAAGTGTAGTTTCCCCCTCACAGTTACAGTTACCATCACCCTTAATAAACTACAGTTCCCATGATTCTGTGGTGTGATTTATGTCCTTCAAATGTGTGTTGAATGTGCTTCAAATGAATAGTGAGGATCTGCCCTAGGTATGCTGAGCATTCATTAATGAATTGAAAAGAACAATTTTAAATATACTTTTTTAAACAGGGGAATGGATATAGCTCAATGATAAGGCATATGCTTTGCATGCAAAGGTCTAAAATCCAATTTCTGGAAAAGACTATTACCTGGAATCCTGGAGAGCCAATCCTAGTCCATGTCATCATTACTGAGCTAGATGGTACCAAATGGCCTAAGTCAGTATAATGCAGATTCCTTGGTTCCTAAAAGTGGAAAGAGGCCCAAGGGCAACAGTGACTCCAAAATTTATTTATGTATTTTATTTACAACATTTATATACCACTTTATTGTAAAAAATATGAAAGCGTTTTACAGGAATTAAAACAGTATTATTGGCAAAAACAGTTAAAGACAGTATTTTAAAACATTCAAAATAATAAAACCAACAATGAGTTAAAAACAGATATAATACACAATAGCTTCTACATGCCTGGGTAGACTTGCCTAAACAAAAATGGTTTTAGCAGGTGCTGAAAAGAGTACAATAAAGGCTTTATGCTTAATGTCAGTAGGCAGGGAGTTTCAAAGTGTAGGTGCTGCCATACTAAAGGACTGATTTCTTACAAGAGCAGAACAAGTACTATGTGGCAGCTGTAACATGGAAAGCACATATTGAACTTGGCCTGCTAGCAAATCAGCAATCAGTGCAGATTTCAGAGCAGAGGTATTATGTGCTGATAGGGTCTCACTCATGTCAGCAATTGTGCCACAGCATGCTAAATTAACTGCAGTCCCTGGGTCAGGTTATGATGCCTGGGGATTTCTGTGATCTTGGCTGATTGGCTGCCTGGATTTTTTTAGTTTTGGTTTTTGGTTAGGAATCCTGACTGGTTGTGGGATGTTGAGTTTTCTGCCTTACTCATAAGAATCTTGTTGTGGTTGGTATGGTATTGCATTTAGGAAATCATCACTGCCTTTTGTTTTTCTTTTTCTATTTGCATTTCATTTACCTTTAACCTCACTCCCTTACATCCACAGAAGCAACAACAGTGGTTCTATGTGGTCATTTCAACCCCCGTAAACGAACTGATTTCAGGGCCGGTTCTAAAGAGCAGCCAAGTGGGGCACTGGCCGAGGGCCCCTGCGCTCCCCTTTCGCAATCTGCTGCAGGTTGCTGCCGTGGATAGCGGGGCAGGAGCTTCAGAGCCACCCACCATTCCCCCGCCTCACCTACCTTTCTCTCTGCTGTTTTTTGTGGCTACGCGCACTGCACGTGCAGGTTTGCCATCAACCAAGATGGCAGCAGAGGCTTCAGCCCCTTAGGGAAACTTCGGCCGCATCTTGATTGATGGCAAACCTGTGTGTGCAGTGCGTGCCGCCGAAAAAATGGCACAGAGAAAGGTAAGTAGAGCGGGAGAATGGCAGGCAGCTTGGGATCTCCCGCCCAGCAATCTGCTGTACAAATCTTGCTGCGAATCGCAGAAGGGGAGTGTTGGGGCCCGGGACAGGTTGGTGCCCAAGGGCCCCAGCATGGCTGGGGCGGCCCTGCTGCTGATGCACCTTTTTGGTTGCATGACAGTGTGTTTCTTGCCCAGTAGTGGTAAAAGAGAATTCACATACTGGGAAGTGTGGCTGCAATTGTTGTTGTTCCCAAGCTGCTGCCTATGAAGGTAGACCAAACCATGTATGTTTTCTCTTTGTCAGTTATTACTCACTGGAATTGGGTTGGCTGTCAAAGTGAGTTTATAGCAGCCCACAGGGTAGACAGAAAAGGGTAGATAATGTTCTTACTCATACTCATTTCTCAGACCTCTTTCTGAAGTGAAGGGTAAAATCTGTAAAGAGGTTTGGAGCAGCCATGTTAAAAGATAGGGGCAGGGCATTCCAGGCAGGGGGTTGCCAACCCTACTTGGATATGGATATATTTGCTGAGGATCCCTAGTCAAGCTTTACTAACAGCACAATCCAAACTATATCTACTCAGAAGTGTGTCCTATTGTGTTCAATGAAGTAGTCATTAGTAAGTATGTTTAGAATTAGCCTTCAAGGGCATCCATCTTTAGTCCTGAGTTCTCCCATCTAACATCTCCACAACACTAGGCTCCTTTCTTTTAACAATGGCCTTCTGGTGACTGGCCTGGCCTGAGGGCACTTAAACCCTTCTTGCCAGAAGCAAGTAGGCTAGATTAAATGATCTCTACCCAAATCTTTGAACTAAGAATTCTATCTTAATTTCCAATCAGGGAAATGTGTTTTTTTTATTCTATGCTCCAGGCAACTGTAGTTGATGCTTAATGTGTCATGCTTAATGACATCACTCGGGCCCGCCCCTAAAAATCTCAGGGTTTGGGATGCTTCTGACTTGGCAACCCTAGAACCTATAGCCAACAAATATTTCTATCATACTTTAAAAAGCAGGGAAATTGGGCAGTTATAATGAATGCACCAGGGGAGCAGGAGACCTGACCTCCTCTCTGAGATATTGTACTGTCCTACAGATTTATAAAAATGCAAACACAATTTGGGTTGGTCTTTCACAGTCCAATCCACTTCTTGTGTACCTTGGAAGAATTTGGTAACGTGCCTCTGAGCATATGGCGAGTGGTGGCAACACCTGCCATGTCCAAAGATGGAGAATTAAATTTTTGCATGTTTGTTGGTGTTCTTACTTTGCTTCTTTTTCTGTGTTACTACTGTTTCTACAGAGAATATAACCTAGAAGATGATATTTCTCTCATTATTCATCCTAGAAACCTGTGTCAAATTTATTTTTATTAATTTCAAAGCCTTTTTATTGGTCACCAGATACACAGTAAATCGCCGTGTGAGTGTGCCCTATTCTCCCACCCAAATTTAAATCAAAGCCCCTGGCCACATCCACACCAGAGCTTTATTTCACTTTAGACAGTCATGCCTTCCCCCAAAGAATCCCAGGAAATGTAGTTTGTGAAAGGTGCTGAGAGTCTCCTAACACCTCTCAGCACCTCCACAAACTACACTTTCCAGGATCCTTTGGGGGAAGCCATGACTGCCTACAGTGAAATAAAGGTGTGGGTGTGGCCACCTGAGTAGCCAAGCCAATCGGCTGTGAGTCTGGCTTTTAGTACACAGATGATTCTTACTGAGCATGCCCAACACTATAATAGATTGCAATGTAAAATTTCTTAATTAATTAAAAATCAGCCAGGCATTTTTTTAACTTTTAAACTGCAGAAGATGAAGGTCAGAGTATGAGGCAAGGTCAGTAATAAGATTACAGGTACTCTGTGAGCATGGCTGATTTTTAATTAATTTCAACAAATTATGAGACCACTGACAGAAAAAAGTCCAAAAGGGCTCTGAATTTTATTTCTCTTGTTTTACACTTTGAACTCTCAATTCTCTCTGACTGTTTTGTGTATCACCATGAAAGTTTAGAGGGTTGTTAAGCAAGCGTTTCTGAGTTCATGACTATAAGTTTTGTAAGGTTTTGTTTTGAAATGAGCTTATGGGAAGCAGCAGAATGGCACGGGGTATTTTCAATTTAACATTGCAGAATGTGAAAAATCCACATTGGCTATAGTATACAGCCACTCTTGTGGCTGTATGATAAGTAGGGTGGGGATTGTTGCATTATCAATGGAGGGGAAATAGGTCATCAAAAGGGGGGGGGGCAAAAGATGGTACTGTACACCATCTGGAAACTGGACACCAGCCCCAACAGCATCTCATAGATTGGACTGCCTAGTTTAAAAGAGGACACCTGGGCCATGTTTAAAAGACAGATTAGAACTGCCTTCTTCCTATGCCCTCTGCTGTTGGAGTATTACTTACAGTAATAACCTCTGCAAGATTGTTGTTCTGTATATGAGGATGAGAAACAACACTGCTGAAGCCTAGAAAAAGCAAAACAAAATCCCACCATTTAATATAGTGACTTTATTCTGAGATGAATGCTTTGTTTAAAAAACACATGGTAGATTCCTGTAATTCATATTTTGTTATGCTGAAAACTCTGTTTCGTTGCACCCCTGTGACACTATAGTCCTGTGTGAGCAGCACTCCCATTTAGATGACCTATCTTACATAAGTTAAGTTGTACTGTTCACGATCAGCACCCGGGGATTGCAGGGGGTATCCCCTTCTATATCTTAAGACCTTTTATGTAATATGAGCAAAAGAAGAGAGGGAAACAAGAACTCCATTGACTTTACATCATGTTAGTGACTTGGTTGCCAATTTTTTCTTGCAAGGCGTAAAGAGACTGTCCTGAAACCTAACATCATGAGATTCTTATGTGATTAAGTGAGTCTAATTTTTCATGTTTGAAAACAGTATGTTCCTACAGTTGTGTCTCCAGCAAACAAAAAACATCATTTTCTGGCCAGATACAATACGCTATTTAAAAAAAACACAATAAACAAATGTTGTCGTAGAGAATCTAGAGATTGTCTGTTGAATATGTAAGGAAGGCAAAACTGCTACTACATTTTACCCAAAGCCTTATGTTATAAGCTGTTCATCAGCTATATTCAAGAAACATGTTTCCATAGCATAAATGACTCAGCATGTACATGTCAGTCCTAGATATCTGTGCTAGTATATCTGCCTGCACATGATGCCATCTTTTCTTATATTTTGCTGACACAGCGGTCCACATGGCCTGTCCTGGATATTTACTTGCCAGACTCCGTCTTAGATCAGACTATTAGTGGTTTGTGTCTGTTTTGCATTTTTCTGTAAAACAGTTAATATGGGATAATTCACAAAATATAAAATGTCTCGTTTGAGTTTTTAAAACAACATCAGAAAAGATCACATTTCATGTTTTAAAACCCCACAGAATTAACTAGTAATACTTTAGAGACGAAGTGAGCAGAAAGGGACTCTGGGGCCATGCTTTTAACCCCACCACTCTCATCCTGCCACTTGTGTTGGCTGCTCACCAGCTCACCAGTACTTTCTGCAGCAAGGCTCCTTTTCTACTTATTGGCCTGGTTTGCCTGTAATGCTAATCCAAACTATGGTTTAGCATGAGCAAACAAGCTTGCTGGTGCACAAAGAGACAATCTCAGATGCTTTGCTCCTTCCTTGCTCCTGCCGTGCGAAGCCATAATTTGGCTTAGTGTTACATCTGAACCCAGGCTCATGGTTTGGCTTGCTCCAAGCAGCACTGAAACAAACCATGGATTAGCCCTGGTAGCACAGCAGCCGCGAGTGCAGGGGAGCAGCAAAGTAGCCATGTGTTTCTCTCTGTGCACTGTCATGTTTGCTGGTTCATGCTAAGCCATAGTTTGGCTTAATGTTCTGTGCAAACAAGGCCACAGAGGCTCCACACGTAAGTTAGAACCTTGATCTTCTAAATCACATGGGAAGCCTCTCTCCCTGAGTAGAAAAGGGTCCCTGCACAGTTAAAACTTATTAGCAGCCAGCATGAGCAGGATGACAAGAGTAGCGGGGCTAAGAGAATGGCCCCAGAGCCCCTTTGTACTTGCTTTCCATGTTCCTGCAAATAATGACTGAAGAGGGCTAAGTTCTGTCATCGACAAAGGTCATTTCAAATGCTAAATCACAGCAGGAGTTGTCAAGATAGATCCAGAGTTTATGAATAATAGTGTTGGCTGCTGTTATGGGATTGTGTTGTATTTTCATTGCTAGATCTTCTGGTTTTTATTTTGTTTTGTTTTATCTGCCTGTTTTTAAAAGGTAACTCTGACCTCTGTGACTCTTCATTGTATGCCAAATGATTTGGACATTAGCCCCTTCTAGAGACCAGTGTGGATATTCCCATCCAGGCCCTACTTGGATGTGATTAGAATCCCATACGGGGGAGAGGGGGAGCTCTAAATCATTTACAGCAGGTTTCCAGCTTCAGACTTTCACCTCCAATGTGGGGAGCATGGTGTGAGAGCAAACAGGGATGTGATAGACAGAAGCAGGCCCAGCAAGTGTGGCCCTCCCTCTCAGGACTGAACGCGTGAATAGAGCTTAAGCCAGCACAACTACAACCTACCAAGCCAAATCTAGCCCATCATCAGCCATGAATTTTGGCCTGCCAAAGGCCCAACTATGCCTGGCACTGCAAAAACAGGCATGGGGGGGAAAGATGAAGTTTATAGAGCCCCTAATAGGCTACCATTCATCTTTGTAGTCACAAGTTTATGCAGGCCTGAACTTCATTCTCAGGATCACATACATTTCCCCATAATACCAAAAGGGAGCCGGCCCATTGTGTTTCCTGGAGTGTGGGCCTTATTATCGTACGTGGGTATTGTTTTGGAACTCAAACTTTATATAGGTACATACCCCAAATGGACTGTCTCCATTGGTCCTTACTCGGGTTAGTGTGACTCTGTGGCTTGTCTCAGAGACATCCAGTCATCTACCCAACATAATCTAAAGACTTGCAGAATCAAATGCTCCCTGTCCTTGACCATCCCTACTGTGCTTGTCCTAGGTTTAGGAATATTCTTGTTTGATTGGTTTTGGGGATGAGGTAGGGTTATATTTTTGAAAGCAGTTGTAAATGCTTCTAGGCATGAAGACATTTAGGTCTTGCTTCAGACTTCAGTTTCATGACTAAATAGATGTTTGCAGGTTCACAAATAGCTTTACCTGCCCTCAATAGCCATTGCTTATAAAAATGTAGCCTCATGAAGTTTTATTTACTGCATCAGCAGATGCACACAACGTCTTTTTTGAATTGGTCCCCAGAACAAGCATCACAAATGCAAGCAGAAAATCGCAGCATATGAATTATTTTTTAGAAACTATTATGCTTGCTTAGTCTGACCAGGAGCACAGTTTGTTATGTAATATTTTTTCAAAACAGCAAACTTCTTTTGCATATGGACCTCTCTTCCTTCTGCAATTTCCTTGATCCTAGCAGCATGTAAAGCTGTCACATGACTGGAATGGTATCTGTGGAGTCCGAGCTTACATAGTACAGTTCTGCACACAATGCCCACAGAGAATTAACAGCGATTCTCTGGAAACCATTCACGTGTGTGAAGCAGCCCTTTGCCCATAAGAGACAGCATGCATGCCATAGTGCTGCACTGCCCTTTCACTTGCTGAAAAGATGGCATAGCTAGAGGGCTGTCCCACTTATTTATCAAGTTTTAAAAGGCCCATTCAACTACCGGGATAGCAGTATAGCAGCTGATGGACAGGTAAGCAGGTGGCAAGAGGAGAAAGGCAGTGGTGCAGACTAGATGCTCAACTTGCTTACGCCAAAATGATTCTTACCAACCCAAATTGAATCTCTTTATTTGAGCCAGGTCTCATAAATAGGGTTGCCATATTCCAGTTCCACAAATCCAGGCAGGTTAATTTGCATATTATGCAAATTATTTGCATATTATGCAAATATTTGCATATTAATATTTGGATTGTCCAGTTGTTTTGTTTTTGTGCCTAGGAATAACCACCAAAAACTGGGGAAAGATGTGAGAAATCTTTTTTTTTAAAGCAACATTTTCAGCCTTAAATACCTAGACTCTAGTTTCCAACACTATGGAGTATTTATTGATTGATTAAGAGAATTTATATCCTGCCCTTTTGCTGTTAAAAACAGAGCTCAGCACAGCTTACAAATATAATAAAAACAATAAAAACACACAATCAATATAAAAACATAATAAAAACACAAAATAGCAACAAACATAAAGTAAGTCAGGGCAGCAGCACGGTTAACCATAACATATACAATATATTTCAGAGATGTGGTGGGTGGAGAAAAACAAGCCAAACTGTTAGGAAAAGGAGTCTTTCACACCACATGCTCCGTTCTAAATACTGTTGCAGCAAGTTTTACAAGTTCCTCCAGTATTCCACTGGTGCAGGCACTCAGACATTCAAAGTATCTGTATGTTTCTTAGGTTTTATAAAAGCAGAGCTTTGCTTAACTCAAAATATCTCAACCACATCTACACAGGTTCCACCTCCATACTCAAAATGAAACTGGGCCTGGAAGTGTGCAACAACCCCACACATACCTTGCTAATTAGATTACCAATGCCAGGATGTCTGTCTTATCGACTACTCTCCTGCTCCCCCACACACACCGGGCATCATGAAAGACCCAGTCCTGGGCTCAGAAAGAAAATAAATAGCTGGTCCTCTTCAAAGTATTGACAAGCCTCTTGTTTTAATTGAAATAATAATTATAAATTCTTGTTCTTATCACTAATGGGAGTTAATTATCTTGCATATGCTGCTGTTGCTTCTATGGCTGTAACGGAGTGAGGTTAAAGATAAGTGAAATGCAAAAAGAAAAAAAAACACAGAAGGCAGTAACACTTTCCTAAATGTAATACCATACCAACCACAACAAGATTCCTGAGTAAGGCAAAAAACTAAGCATCTCACAACCAGTCAGGATTCCTAACCAAAAACCAAAAATATGATAAATGAAGAAATATGTATATAAGCATGACTATCAAATATATTTTATTATTTACACAAACTGTAAAGATACTTATAGTGCAATCCTAAATTTATTTATTCAGAAGAAAGTCCCAGCGTATTCAGTGGGGCTTACTCAAACAGGGACAGAAATGCAACCTCAAGTGATAAGCAACTTCATTCACACAACCCAAAATTCCGAATCATGCCACTTTACGCTGTTTTGCAACTGTTTATACTTGTTTTATGGCCATTGGATTTTAAATGGCTTTATTTCTTGTTGTGAGCTGCCTTGGTTTCCAACCCTACCTCACAGGGGTGTTGGAAAGACTCCATACACGCACACGCAGCAGATGTATAAATACATACAGCCCATATAATAGTTTATTGTCAAACCAGTTGGTCATTGCAGAAAAATCAGTATTAGTTTAAAGAAAACCAGTATTACTTTCCTACAGAACAAAAACTGTAATACCTAAGTAAGCCCTGCCTACCTGCTTTAAAATTGGACTGGAGACAGAAAGAGTTAGAATACAAACATAATTCTTTTTTACATTCACTCCAAAGTCCCATAGATTTTCAGCACATTCATAACCATGTCTACTCAAAGTAAGTCCTATTGAATTAAATGGGATTTACTTTGGGCATATGGCATTAGCATTGCTTTTACAAACAGCAAGTATTGGGAAGGTTTTCAAAACACTGCCCAAGCTCTGACTCCTGCACACAAGAGGAAAAAAAACTGAAATGTATATACTTACCCAATTTATGAGATTTTCAGATAAACGGGGGGGGGGATGAAACCACCATTTTGTTTTCTAGACACTGCCTAAGGTCAATGAAACTGAAACACAATCCCTGATTGGCTGCAATGCTGAATGGGCGGGGTTAAAGCTACAAAGTGCTATAGTACAGTACTGCTTAAAGAAAGATTTAACAGTCGAGGGGGGTGGCTGACGTTTTTATGTATATCTTGAGAACCGGACCACCTAGAAACTTAATTTTTTAAAAAAATATTAAAGCTGAGAATCCGGGCCACGTAAGGGGCTAGCCGGGTGCCGGGTGCCGGGTGGCATGCATAGAATCTGGGTAAAACCCGGCTATCCGGGCAATATGGCAACCCTACTCATAAAGGCTTAGCCCCAGAACTTGTGTCTGATGCTAGGGTTCAACCCTGAAACAGGTGAAGCAAAAATATAGAAAAGTGTCTCCGGACATGTTTCCTCTTTTCACTGCTGACCAACCATAACCAAGTGACTATACATCTGGGATTAGGGGTATGTGCTTCCAAGAAGGCTTCCAAACACATTTGAGCCCCTACTGCCTGTAATATTAAGCTGCAGTACTAAACCACCAAATTATACTATAGAAATCAAGCCCTGTTCATTCATCATTTAGGAGGTTCAGCTAATGCTTTGAAGAGCATGGATCTAGGTTGGGGCAGGGCACCAGTGGGAAAACTAAATTGCAGAGGGTGCTGCTCATTCTAGGCAGCTCTCCTCTGTCTGGTGATGTGCTTGCTTCTAAGTAGGATTACAAGATGCAAAAGAAAGCAGGGCTCCTAAACTTTGATTAGTTTGTAGAAGAAGGAATTTTGCAGGTACAGCCAAATGTGGTCACACATGGCTGAGAAAAGGGTTATCTGCAGAACTTCCCTATGTTACTGTCACTATTCTAAAGTTGTTATTGTTTGTTGTTGTTGATGTTGTTATTGAATAAAGGATTCTTGTCCTCCCTTGCATTTGATCACCCTATTTCTAGACCCTGTGGTGGAGTTCCTGAGTACTGCCAGGAACAAAAATGTAATGACTTCCTACAGAGCCAGCATTACACTGGGCTGGCTGTCTTGCTCTCTCCCTAGGTGATTGCCACGGTTAGCATTTAAGAGAATGCCATTGTGGCAAATACCAGTGTTGTGGATAGGGGTGGACAATTCTGCTGTGTCCATGGGAAGTGACTGGAGGATCCAATCACATGCCTGATAAAGAATGTAGCAGAATGATGTATCCGCAGCTGGGGCTAATTGGGAGGTGGTGAAGCCAGAGCAGCAGATCACAGTGTATAGCTTCCATGTGGGTATCTGTTTTAGCCGTTAATTATTTCTGATACAATCCCCCCCAGTGTGCAGTTTGGGAGGTTCTGTGATGATAAGCAGCACCTAGAAGAGAGACTCTAGCTCAGTGGCAGAGCACATGCTTCTCACACAAACATTTCTAGGTTCAGTTCACAGCATCTCCAGTTAAAAGGATAAAGCAGCAGGTTGTGGGAAAGAGCTGCTGGTAGTCAGAACATCAGGAGCCCAGGGCGGCAAACAAAACCAGTAAAAACACTTTAAAACATCATAAAAACAGACCTTAAAATACATTAAAACAAAACAACTTTAAAAACATTATTTAAAAAAGCTTTAAAAACATCTTAAATAAAAAGGGTTAAAAAAACCATTGTTTAGGGGGAAAAAGGTTTAAAAAAACATATTAAAAGCAATTCCAACACAGACACAGACTGGGATAGGTCTCAACTTAAAAGGCTTGTTGAAAGAGGAAGGTCTTCAATAGGTGCCGAAAAGATAACAGAGGTGGTGCCTGCCTAATATTCAAGGGGAGGGAATTCCACAGGGTAGGTGCCGCCACACTAATGGTCCGTTTCCTATGTTGTGCAGAACGGACCTCCTGATAAGATGGTATCTGCAGGAGGCCTTCACCTGCAGAGCGCAGTGATCGACTGGGTATATAAGAGGTAAGATGGGCTTTCAGGTATTCTGGTCCCAAGCTGCATAGGGCTTTGTACACCAGAACTAGAACCTTGAACTGCAAATGGGCTACCATTGAGTTGGGGAACCTGTGACTCTCCAGATGTTGTTGGCCTCTACCTCCCATTGATCACTGGGCTAGAAGATGAACAAATAGTCTGCCTGGTATAAGACAGCTTCCTGTGTTCCTATAAGGAGACTAGTTTTCAATATGTGGTTGCTTTTCTTAATACTATGCCTCCAAGAGAGCTTTAAGCAGACATATTGGTTATAGTTGTGGCCCTAACAAATGAAATGTTTTAGTATGCTAAAACAACCTGTTTATAAAATACAGGCTGGTGTGCCACCAGCGTAGCAGATTCCCATGTAGGCAGGCAAAGGCTGATACTGGCAGCACTGCAAAGGTGCTTGCTGCAACACCCGACTTTTATCATCTTACAAGTGACGTGTAATAAAGATACACGACTCTTCCTTGCTTTCAACTCCCTGCTGCCTAAAGAGAGTGGCCGTACCCAGGAAGACCGTAGGCAGTACATGACCTGGACAGTGTAAAATAGAATGAGCTGAGGTGCTTCTATGAAGCGAAAAAGACAGAAGCAAATAAACCAGCATCTCAGTTCAGCAGGGGTGGAATTCATCATCTCCAGTCAAGAACCTGTTAAGATCAGGCTCAAAGGAAACGGGCTAAATTATTGGCCAGATGAGAGCTCAAGTGCATTATTCAACATTTCCTTCACAATCTGTCTGGAACTGTCATTAGTGTTTAGTCTCTTTAGGGAAAGAAAGCCTCTTCTGCTCTCTGTGGGATTGGCAACTTTTGAAGTTTCTTTGCCTGGGATGACAGACATGAGCAAGTCATGATACAAGCACTCCATGCTGTGAAACGTGTCACCTGCTGATTTCTATAGGTCAAGCTGCTGTGGAAGGGACAGAAGCAGCCCAAGTTGGGGGGTTCTGATGGATTGGCAAGTCTACCATCACTGTTTCCAGGTCTCTTGCAAAAGGGGTGGGAGAAGTAAATATTTATAATCTCTTTATATCTTTGTAGTAATGAGCTACAAGTTCTACCTTGCATGGAAAATTTGTGCATCTGCATTTTCTTTTCTATCCTTCCCTGCATTGTACAAAACCCAGATAATAAAGGAAAAAAGAACTACCAGTATCAGCAACAGTATTGATGGTGTTAGGTGTCATTCACTATGATTTACAAAGGTTTAAAATATCTAAAGGTGTGTAACTACCAGCAGCCCAAACAACTTCATTGAAGTAACTCCTATTAGTTTACTTCCAAATAACAGTGTTTATGATCGTAGCCCCAGTTAGAGCATAAGCAGCCCTTTATATCGGACATGCTTAGAATGTGTAACATCGCACAAACTTCTGAACAGAACAACTTCCTTCGGCAGTTAACTGATTGATTTATAGATGCCATGATCTGAAATCTGGTATATAATTAGATAAAGTTGTCAGCAGTTTGGTCCATTATTTTTAAATCGGAAATACAAATGGAAGTAATTGGTTTCTTGTAAAATCACATTATTGGAGAGAAATGAATAAAGAATGGCTCTTTATACATTTGTAAGTAGGCAAGGATGCCAGCCCTTAAAACAGGGAAGCTATTGTACAAAAGCAAATGTTTTATTAGTTTTATCCAAGCAGTGCTGTGTGGGGATGGCAGAAGATTTATATACTGCTTCATCAAAATGATTCCAGGGCTTTTTACAATTTACATCATACTGACAACAACAACAACAAAAAACCCCATGATCATTAAACGAGCATAATGGGATATAAAGGGCCTGTCAAAATAATTTTTAAAAGTTTTTATTATTATTATTTATTACATTTATATACTGCCCTTCCTCCCAAAGGAGCCCAGTTTCTATAAGAAACTCATTCCATTGTAGAGGCTTGCCTGGCGCCTAAAGGAGAGCAAGTTAGGCATCAGGCACGCCTCTATAAGGAATGAGTTTCACAAGTGGGGCACCGCAGCCAAAAAACACATTACGATTAAAAGCAGAGGAGCTCTTTCTCAAGGTGTGAATGGAAGTAGATTGCTAAATGTGACTGGCTCCTTTAAACTCTGGATTTCTTTGAGCAAAATCCTGACTGGAGTGATGTGAGAGAGAGAAGGAGAGAAAGGATTGTGAATAACTCTACACTTCCAAAGTCTTCCCAGCTTGTGCTGGCCAGGGCAGGAAGTAGGGGGTTTGGTTATCTTGGCCTTGTCCTCCATGTGGATCTTTTGTTTTTAATATTGCGCGTGCACGCACGCACGCACGCACACACACACACACACACGGGGGGGGTTCCAATATGGGAGGGAGGGGACATTAATTACTCCAGGCTGACATAGAGGGAAGTGATCCTGGGTATTTCCTGACAGACAAAAGGGCCTGGGATCCAAGACCACCTCTGCCCCACACCAGGAATGACCGGGGTTGCAGCCTAGTGCCAGATACTGTCAGTGGTCTTCTCGCTTGTGATGGATCTATGCCAATGGAGTTTTCTACAGGAGCAGCAGGGGCCTTTTCAGTGGGTGTGGCCTCCCCACCAGCAAAGCTCTTTTCTGCAGTTGGAGAGGCATCTCCACTCAATCCTAACCTCCTCTAGGCATCAAATCTGGGAGTTAGAATTGCTCTGCCCATGTCTTTTACAAATTGGCTTTAGGGTTACTGACTATCAAGGTAATTCTGGATCAGTGAGCATGGAAAAGCCAAATAGAGCGGTATAATGGAGCACAGGTTTAGTTGTTTAAACAGTTTTGAGTGAACAAGAATCTTATCATGTGACACTTTAACGGTTTGCTCACATTATCATCATTGCCCCATCACCACTTGAGATTAGTATGATTTCCCATTGGACTAAATTACACACTGCAGAGTCCAGGAATCTCTTGTTTCCTGGGGAGAGATGTGATCTGTTCTGAAACAATAAAGCTGAACTTAACATAAGCACATAGCGCTGAGCCTGCCTTTGACAATGGTCCATAGCTGTGGAGGCTGGTGACTTTCGTTTCCTCTTTCCTTATTTATATTTTCATAACAAAAAAGGCACAAGTAAGTGAGCTGGGAAAGGAATGGAACTCAATATATATTTCTGTAATAGAAATGACTCATTGTCTGCAGTATTGTTTTATGAGTGGTTATTGATTTGTTGATAATTTTAATTGCTGTTTTATTATATTTGTGCTGTGTTCTTAAGACTGTTGTTAGCTGTCCTGGACAGGCAGGGGATAGGTACAATAAATAAATAATAAAATCAATAACCATAATGTTTTTCATTGGCTAAGAAGAGACTTATTCCAAAATTAAGCCCGAACTGGGAATTATCAGATTGAAAGGCAGTTCCTTTCCCCTCCCCCACAATAATATTTCCATCTGATGACCTTGTTTTAAAAGGATAACTGCCCTCTGAGAGAGATAAATCCTCTAAAATTAGTCGCCTTTCTATATTTATTACAGTTCTTAACATTTCTTAATTATGGGGAACAAAAGGAGAAGTAATATTATGTTGTAAGTTTCACATTTTAAGTGGAAGAAAGAAACTGGAAAACAACTTTCCATGCTAACATCACACCTTTAAAACAGAAGGTATTACACAGTCTTAAAATAAATAGTATTATTCTAGTGTCATGTATGTAACAATCACATAAAATAAAGTGGAAGGAAGGTCAGGCCACAAAGGAAGAGTACATACAGGTAGCACAGAATTGCAGGGATGGCATCAGGAAAGCTAAAACTGAGAATGAGCTGAGGTTAGCGTGGGATGCCAAAAGCAACAGAAAAGCTTTCTTCAGGTACATCCATAATAAAAGACAGAGAAAAGAAACGGTGGTACAGCTACTCAATGAGGATGGCAAAATGATCACAGACGACAAAGAAAAGGCAGAAGTGCTCAATTCCTACTTTGGCTCAGTCTTCTTCCAAAAGAGGATCTTGTGACCCTCCTGGCAAATGTGAAGTTGAAGGGGCAGGATTGCAGCTTGAGACTGGTAGACCAATGGTCAAGGAATACCTAATAACTTTGAACAAGTTCAAATCTCCGAGTTCCGATGAACTCCATCCTAGTGTATTGAAGGAACTGGCTGAAGAACTCTGTCTATTATCTTTGCAAAATCATGGAGGATGGGTGAAGTGCCGGATGACTGGAGGAAGGCTAATGTTGTCTGTGATGTTCCTATATTAATGTATATATGGTAACTGTTGGTTGTTTAGAAGATACATGGTAAGTGGAGTGAAAGAGGGGGAGTGAATGGGCAGTAGAATGCGAGATGATTGGCTGAGTGTTTAAAATGGCTGAATGTATAAAAGGAAGAGTGAGAGTGGAATCTGGGGGGGAGAAGAGAACTGAGTGGGTTGCTTGGTGGGGTTTAGAGAGTTGTTTACCAGGAGGGAGGTGGAGTTCGGATTAGTATTGAGTAAAACCATATGCTTATGTGCCTTAAGAAGAAATCTTGTTAATCTTGTTAGCTTTGTTATCTGTAATAAATACTTAATTTGGTTTACCAAAGGCCTGATCCTTGGCTGGGGTTTCACAGACCAGAAGGGAGGGTAAGGTAATGACCAAGGCTGAAGGGGAACTGTAACAAATGGTGGCAGCAGTGAAGAGAATAACAATACCAGTATTCAGAGTCTCTGGGAATACTAGTATTGGGACGTTACTGGTGGTTGCCTAGCAGGGGGATCTGTTGAGATCTGTGCTAGAGCGGGGAGAGAAACCATAAGAGAGAGCGGTCCGGACTGGTGGAGTCCCTGGTGGTGCCTAGTGACAGGCAGTAACCACGAGCAGGTAGGAACCTGACAGGGAGAGCCAGGGAAGGACGCCTCACATGTGGTAGCACAGCGGTGGGATACGAACCAAAGAGAGTCCCAAAGACACGTGGTGACAAAGGAGACTACGTCACAGGTGTTGGCTGTAGCGGTGGTACGGATACTAGAGAATCCCTAACAGTGGTGTGGCAAACAGAAATAACAAAACAAGATTACTTGTGAGAGTGACTGGCAAAGAGTGTGTGGCAAAGAGTGAGTGAACTCAAACACCATGGCTGAATATATAAAAATGAAAAGAGAGGAGCTGGTGGAGAAGTGCATAACATTCAATTTACCTCACGAGGGTAAAGGGGTAGATGAATTGAGGGTAGCACTTATAAGATTTGCAACTGCCCAGCAAAAACAACCTGTCAGAGAAGAGACCCCAGAAGGATACTTAAGCAATCCCGCTTATATAGAGTATTTGAGAGAGAAGTTAAGATGGGAGGCTGAGGAAAAAGACAAGCAGAGGGTCTTTGAAACAGATGAAAAAGATAAACAGAGGGAGTTGGAAACTGAGAGAATGAGATTGGGGTTTGAGGAGAGGGAGAAGCAACGAGCATTGGATGCTGAATTACAAGTAGAAAAGTTAAAATTTGATAGAGAGAAATTTCACTCTGAGGAGGCAAGGAAAGAGAGAGATGGAGCAAAAATAAAAATTACTCCAAAGGACTTTGCTGTCTATGAGCCTGGTCAAGATCCTCAAATTTACCTCAGCACCTTTGAAAAAGCAGCTCAGTTGTGGGGGCTACCTGAAAATAAATACATGCACTATTTATCAAACCTGATTAAAGGGGAATTGGCTGAGGTATACCAATATTTCCCCTCAGATAGGCCCGTCACCTATGCTGAATTCAAAGAAGCAGTGTTTAAAAGATTCAGACTGGGGCCTGATTATTTTAGAAAGCTTTTCAGAAACTGCCAGATACAGACAGGGAGGTCTTTCGTGGAGCTGGGGGCAAAACTGATGGACATATTTGGGAAATGGCTGACAAGTGCAAAAGCTCAGTCTGTGGAGGAGGTGAAAAACCTCATGATATTGGATCAATTATACCATCAGTTACCACCAGAAATAAGGCTCCTGGTCAAAGACCGTTCCCCTACATCGGTGCAGGAGGCCGCAGAGATGGCGGATCACTTCGCCTCCAACAGAACTGGCTGGGTGGGGAAAACATCAAGAGATTTTAAACCCAGACCATATAACGCTGGCAGAAGAGATGTGGTACCACAGCGAGTGAGTCCTCCATTAAAATCTGAAGGGCACAGGACACCCCAGAGTGGATCTGTGTACCCTAAAAGTGAGGAGAAATTATGCTACAAATGTGGTAGACCGGGGCACCTATGTTTTCAATGTGAGGTTGCCAACCCCATTAGTAATCCTGCTCAGACAAGGGCAGTGAAAACAGAGCCCAAGGCTTTAGAAACAGCGAAAAAGGTTCAGTTTTGCCAGATAAACTGGACAGAAGTAACAGACCTTGATTCAAGTCTGAGAGAGGAAGTGAGTGTACAAGGGGCAAATTATTGGGCATTGCTTGATACTGGTGCCGCTCAGACATTACTGAGGCCAGATTTAATAAAATCTGAGGTAATATTACCTCAGGAAACTGTGACTATCCAAGGAGTGAGGGGTCAACCAGAAAGTTTGCCTGTGGCCCTGGTGGATATGACTTGGAGAGGCCGAGAGGGCCGATATAAAGTAGGCATTAATGCCCAGCAACAAGAACCAGTAATACTGGGAAGAGATGTAATGGGCGCCCAAGGAAAGATCTATGTAGTGACCAGACAGCAAATTGGCAGAGAAAAAGAAGCCATATTAAGGGGGGCTGAAACAAACAGGCTGGAATCTGTTAACCAGCCTCAGGTCACCATAGCAACCACTAGCAGGCCTGCTGAAGGAGACAAACTGTATCAAGTGGTCTCTGATAATGATGAGGCAGATCAATTCAGGGAAGAGCTGCAAAAAGATATAAGTTTGAAGCAGATAAAGGAACAAGCTCTGACCCAACAGATTCCTTTCACTGACAAACTGAGGAATCAAGTTGTGTGTGAGAATGGGATTTTATATAGACTGTGGATGCCTGCTGAGAGAAAGGATGAATATGAACCAGTGAAGCAATTAATAGTACCTAGCAAATACAGAACCAGATTGCTAGAGGTAGCCCACGATGTCCCATGTGCAGGACATCTGGGAATAAAAAAGACCAAGAGGAGATTGGCTGCACACTATTATTGGCCAAACATCTCCAAAGATGTAAAACAACATTGTCTATCTTGTGGAATATGCCAAAAGGTGGGAAAAAGTGGAGTAAAGACTAAGGCACCCTTAAAGCCCCTTCCTATAATTGGACAACCCTTTTATAGAGTGGGAGTAGATTTGGTGGGCCCTTTTTCCAAACCCACAAGGCATGGCAAGAAATATCTATTGGTGGTGGTGGATTTTGCCACCAGGTACCCAGACGCAGAAGCACTAAGATCCGTGGAAGCCCCTGTAGTGGCAGAGGCTTTATTAAAAATCTTTATGAGGCTGAGTTTCCCTCATGAAGTGCTGACGGATCAAGGCAGTGTATTCATGGGAGAAGTGATGCAATGTATGTGGAAATGTTGTGGTCTAAAACATCTAAAGACCACTACTTACCATCCCGCCACTAATGGGTTAACAGAGAGATTCAATGGCGTTTTGAAGGGCATGATCAGAAGCTATGTTCAAGATCACCCACAAGACTGGGATGAACGGTTGGGATGCTTCTTATTTGCATATAGAGAAGTCCCTCAAGAGTCAACAGGCTTCTCACCCTTTGAACTCATGTTCACTAGAAAAGTGAGGGGACCTTTGGAACTATTAAAAAATTCATGGGAAGGAACCCTGGGAGAGTACAAAACATCTGTAGTAGATTTTGTATTGGAATTCCGCAATAAATTAACATCAATGATGGAGGTGGTGGAAAATAATTTGAGTCAAGCACAGGAGAAGCAACGTTACTGGTATGACAGAACAGCCAGGGAACGTGTGTATGATGTGGGAGATATGGTTATGGCGTTCATACCCAGGAAACATGACAAATTACAGGCTAACTGGGAAGGACCATATACCATCAGAGAAAGGCTTGACACAGTGACGTATGTAATTACCACAGACCAATTAAACAAAAACAAAGTGGTTCATGTAAATATGTTAAAGCCTTACCATACCAGGGATGCACAGGTGTTGCAAGTTACCTTATTCCCTGAGGGAAGTGGGCCTGAACTTCCAGATTTGGTACAGGAAAGCAAAGACAAAGGAGGGGTAGATCAAGTGGAATGGTCAGAAGAGGTGCAGGAGGAAGTAAAGGAAGAGATTCTGAGAGTTTTGAAAAACTATGGGAATCTCTTTAGTAATAAACCTGGCCGAACCAGTATAGCCAAACATTCCATTAATACTGGAGATCATGCCCCAATCAGATCTATGCCGTACCGTGTGAATGGGAAAGTTTTGAATGAGATCAAAAAGGAGGTGGAAGATATGCTGGAATTAGGAGTGATCAGGGAATCCATCAGTCCTTGGGCCTCAAGTATTGTCCTGGTTCCAAAAAAAGATGGAACGACAAGGTTTTGCATTGATTATCGGCTAATCAATAAAATTACTGTCCCAGATGCGTATCCTATGGCTAGGGTAGACGCAATGTTAGAGTTATTGGGGGCAGCAACCATTATCTCTACACTAGATCTCTGTAAAGGATTTTGGCAAATGGAACTAGACGAGCAATCCAGAGCCAAAACTGCCTTCAGTACACCAGATGGGTTATATGAGTTTGTGACCTTACCCATGGGACTAAGGAACTCACCAAGTTCATTTCAGAGGCTAATCAATACTGTGTTGCGAGGCATGTCAGATTTTGCAGTGGCCTATATCGATGACGTGGCCATTTTTAGCAAGTCGTTGCCTGAGCATGTCCAACACCTGACAACAGTATTGGAGGCCTTAAGAAAAGCAGGCCTCACAATAAAAGCTAAGAAATGCCAGTTTGGACTAAAGGAAGTAATCTATTTAGGACATAAGGTGGGGAGTGGGAAAATCACCCCCTTATGGAGCAAGGTGGAGGCAATACAAGCGTGGCCGATCCCCTTAACCAAAAAACAAGTAAGGGCATTTCTGGGTGTGGCTGGATTTTATAGGAAGTTTGTGAGAAATTTTGGGGAAATAGCAACCCCCTTGCATGAATTAACAAAGAAGAAGTGTTCTGAGCGTGTGGTATGGACGGATGAATGTCAGAAGGCTTTTGATCTACTGAAGCAAGCCTTGTGCCAAGGACCCATATTAATAGCACCAGACTATGAGAAACCATTCATCGTGGCTACAGATGCGTCGGACCTGGCGCTGGGAGTCGTCTTGCCACAGGAGAGAGAAGGCACCAGACATCCAGTGGCGTACCTGAGTCGCAAGCTGACGCCGAGGGAGAAAAACTATTCGTCGGTCCAGAAGGAGTGCCTAGCGGTCGTGTGGGGACTGAACAAGTTGCGCCCATACGTGTGGGGACGAAGATTCACAGTGACTACGGATCATCGGGCCTTGTTATGGTTGCAGACTATGAAAAACCATAACACCATGCTGCAGAGGTGGTCCTGGGCCCTACAGGACTACTAAGTGGACTTCCAGTTCATAAAAGGCAAGGACAATGTACTGGCCGATGGACTTTCCAGGCAAGTGGCTGGGACTGCAGTGACGTGACCAGACAGAGGAACAAAGAAAGACATTTTCCCCATAGAGACTTTTATTTGTTAACGCGACGTATAAATCCTGGAACAGGAATAATACTCTGCTGTTGTTTAAGGGGGGGGAAATGTGATGTTCCTATATTAATGTATATATGGTAAGTGTTGGTTGTTTAGAAGATACATGGTAAGTGGAGTGAAAGAGGGGGAGTGAATGGGCAGTAGAATGCGAGATGATTGGCTGAGTGTTTAAAATGGCTGAATGTATAAAAGGAAGAGTGAGAGTGGAATCTGGGGGGGAGAAGAGAACTGAGTGGGTTGCTTGGTGGGGTTTAGAGAGTTGTTTACCAGGAGGGAGGTGGAGTTCGGATTAGTATTGAGTAAAACCATATGCTTATGTGCCTTAAGAAGAAATCTTGTTAATCTTGTTAGCTTTGTTATCTGTAATAAATACTTAATTTGGTTTACCAAAGGCCTGATCCTTGGCTGGGGTTTCACAGACCAGAAGGGAGGGTAAGGTAATGACCAAGGCTGAAGGGGAACTGTAACAAATGGTGGCAGTGGTGAAGAGAATAACAATACCAGTATTCAGAGTCTCTGGGAATACTAGTATTGGGACGTTACTGGTGGTTGCCTAGCAGGGGGATCTGTTGAGATCTGTGCTAGAGCGGGGAGAGAAACCATAAGAGAGAGCGGTCCGGACTGGTGGAGTCCCTGGTGGTGCCTAGTGACAGGCAGTAACCACGAGCAGGTAGGAACCTGACAGGGAGAGCCAGGGAAGGACGCCTCACATTGTCCCTATCTTCAAATAGGGCAAAAAGGAGGAACCTGGGAACTACAGACCGCTCAGCCTGACATTGTTCCCTGGGGAAATTCTGGAGCAGATTATAAAGCATCGGTCTGTAAGCACCTTGAAAACAATATAGTGACTAGTATAAGCCAACATGGGTTTATCAAAAACAAATCCTGCCATACTAATCTTATCTCATTTTTGGATCGGGTACCCTCCCTCGTAGACTGTGGCAATGCTGTGGACATAATATATCTTGACTTCAGCCAAGCTCTTGACAAAGTGCCTCATAAGAACATAAGAACATAAGAAGAGCCTGCTGGATCAGGCCAGTGGCCCATCTAGTCCAGCATCCTGTTCTCACAGTGGCCAACCAGGTGCCTGGGGGAAGCCCGCAAGCAGGACCCGAGTGCAAGAACACTCTCCCCTCCTGAGGCTTCTGGCAACTGGTTTTCAGAAGCATGCTGCCTCTGACTAGGGTGGCAGAGCACAGCCATCACAGCTAGTAGCCATTGATAGCCCTGTCCTCCATGAATTTGTCTAATCTTCTTTTAAAGCCATCCAAGCTGGTGGCCATTACTGCATCTTGTGGGAGCAAATTCCATAGTTTAACTATGCACTGAGTAAAGAAGTACTTCCTTTTGTCTGTCCTGAATCTTCCAACATTCAGCTTCTTTGAATGTCCACAAGTTCTAGTATTATGAGAGAGGGAGAAGAACTTTTCTCTATCCACTTTCTCAATGCCATGCATAATTTTATACACTTCTATCATGTCTCCTCTGACCCGCCTTTTCTCTAAACTAAAAAGCCCCAAATGCTGCAACCTTTCCTCGTAAGGGAGTCACTCCATCCCCTTGATCATTCTGGTTGCCCTCTTCTGAACCTTTTCCAACTCTATAATATCCTTTCTGAGATGAGGCGACCAGAACTGTACACAGTATTCCAAATGCGGCCACACCATAGATTTATACAACGGCATTATGATATCGGCTGTTTTATTTTCAATACCTTTCCTAATTATCGCTAGCATGGAATTTGCCTTTTTCACAGCTGCCGCACACCGGGTCGACATTTTCATCGTGCTGTCCACTACAACCCCGAGGTCTCTCTCCTGGTCGGTCACCGCCAGTTCAGACCCCATGAGCGTATATGTGAAATTCAGATTTTTTGCTCCAATATGCATAATTTTACACTTGTTTATATTGAATTGCATTTGCCATTTTTCTGCCCATTCACTCAGTTTGGAGAGGTCTTTTTGGAGCTCTTCGCAATCCCTTTTTGTTTTAACAACCCTGAACAATTTAGTGTCGTCAGCAAACTTGGCCACTTCACTGCTCACTCCTAATTCTAGGTCATTAATGAACAAGTTGAAAAGTACAGGTCCCAATACCGATCCTTGAGGGACTCCACTTTCTACAGCCCTCCATTGGGAGAACTGTCTGTTTATTCCTACTCTCTGCTTTCTGCTTCTTAACCAATTCCTTATCCACAAGAGGACCTCTCCTCTTATTCCATGACTGCTAAGCTTCCTCAGAAGCCTTTGGTGAGGTACCTTGTCAAACGCTTTTTGAAAGTCTAAGTACACTATGTCCACTGGATCACCTCTATCTATATGCTTGTTGACACTCTCAAAGAATTCTAATAGGTTACTGAGACAGGACTTTCCCTTGCAGAAGCCATGCTGGCTCTGCTTCAGCAAGGCTTGTTCTTCTATGTGTTTAGTTAATCTAGCTTTAATCATACTTTCTACCAGTTTTCCAGGGACAGAAGTTAAGCTAACTGGCCTGTAATTTCCGGGATCCCCTCTGGATCCCTTTTTGAAGATTGGCGTTACATTTGCCACTTTCCAGTCCTCAGGCACGGAGGAGGACCCAAGGGACAAGTTACATATTTTAGTTAGCAGATCAGCAATTTCACCTTTGAGTTCTTTGAGAACTCTCGGGTGGATGCCATCCGGGCCCGGTGATTTGTCAGTTTTTATATTGTCCATTAAGCGTAGAACTTCTTCTCTCGTTACCACTATTTGTCTCAGTTCCTCAGAATCCCTTCCTGCAAATGTTAGTTCAGGTTCAGGGATCTGCCCTATATCTTCCACTGTGAAGACAGATGCAAAGAATTCATTTAGCTTCTCTGCAATCTCCTTATCGTTCTTTAGTACACCTTTGACTCCCTTATCATCCAAGGGTCCAATCGTCTCCCTAGATGGTCTCCTGCTTTGAATGTATTTATAGAATTTTTTGTTGTTGGTTTTTATGTTCTTAGCAATGTGTTCCTCAAATTCTTTTTTAGCATCCCTTATTGTCTTCTTGCATTTCTTTTGCCAGAGTTTGTGTTCTTTTTTATTTTCTTCATTTGGACAAGACTTCCATTTTTTGAAGGAAGACTTTTTGCCTCTAAGAGCTTCCTTGACTTTGCTCGTTAACCATGCTGGCATCTTCTTGGCCCTGGCGGTACCTTTTCTGATCTGCGGTATGCACTCCAGTTGAGCTTCTAACATAGTGTTTTTAAACAACTTCCAAGCATTTTCGAGTGATGTGACCCTCTGGACTTTGTTTTTCAGCTTTCTTTTTACCAATCCCCTCATTTTTGTGAAGTTTCCTCTTTTGAAGTCAAATGTGACCGTGATGGATTTTCTTGGCAATTGGCCAGTTACATGTATGTTTAATTTAATAGCACTGTGGTCACTGCTCCCAATCGGTTCAACAACACTTACATCTTGCACCAGGTCCCGGTCCCCACTGAGGATTAAGTTCAGGGTTGCCGTCCCTCTGGTCGGTTCCATGACCAACTGGTCTAGGGAATAGTCATTTAGAATATCTAGAAACTTTGCTTCTTTGTCATGACTGGAACACATATGCAGCCAGTCTATGTCTGGGTAGTTGAAGTCACCCATTACTACCACATTTCCTAGTTTGGATGCTTCCTCAATTTCATATCTCATCTCCAGGTCTCCCTGAGCATTTTGATCAGGGGGACGATAGATCATTCCCAGTATTAAGTCCCTCCTGGGGCACGGTATCACCACCCACAACGATTCTGTGGAGGAGTCTGCCTCTTTTGGGGTTTCGAGCTTGCTGGATTCAATGCCTTCTTTCACGTATACAGCAACTCCGCCACCAATACGTCCTTCCCTGTCCTTCCGATATAGTTTATATCCAGGAATAACCGTATCCCACTGGTTTTCTCCATTCCACCAGGTCTCGGTTATGCTCACTATATCAATGCTCTTCTCTAAGACCAAGCACTCCAGTTCTCCCATCTTGGTTCGGAGGCTCCTAGCATTAGCGTACAGGCACTTGTAAGCAGTGTCTCTCTTCAAGTGTCTTTGGCACTTGTGGTTAGGCCTGTGGTAATTTTGCTCTTCTGAATTGATATCCTGTGCCCCTGCTCTCACAATGCCTACTTCTAGGCCTACCCCTTTTAAAATTTCATCATTTCTTTGGTTTTTAGCCCAGGGGGGAGGTTTATTCCGAACCGGACCTTTCTCAGCTCCTGTCGGGTTTCCCCCCTCAGTCAGTTTAAAAGCTGCTCTGCTACCTTTTTAATTTTAGGTGCCAGCAGTCTGGTTCCATTCTGGTTCAAGTGGAGCCCGTCCCTTTTGTACAGGCCCGGCTTGTCCCAAAATGTTCCCCAGTGCCTAACAAATCCGAACCCTTCCACCCGACACCATCGTCTCATCCACGCATTGAGACTGCGAAGCTGGGCCTGTCTGGCTGGTCCTGCGCGTGGAACCGGTAGCATTTCAGAGAAAGCCACCTTGGAGGTCCTGGCTTTCAGCATCCTACCCAGCATCCTACCCAGCATCCTACCTAGCAACCTAAATTTTGCTTCCAGGACCTCACGGCTGCATTTCCCCATGTCGTTAGTGCCAACATGCACCACGACCACTGACTCCTTCCCAGCACTGTCTACCAAACTATCTAAACGACGGGCGATATCCGCAACCTTCGCACCAGGCAGGCAAAACACCTTGCGGTCTACACGCCCATCACACACCCCACTGTCTATGTTCCTAATGATCGAATCACCCACTACAAGGATCCCTCCACCCCCTGGAGATATATCCTCGGCACGAGAGGATAGCTGCTCATCCCCCAAGGAATGGGTCCCTTCTAAGAGATCGTTTCCCTCTTCCTCAGCTGGATGCTCTCCTTCCCCGAGACCATCGTTGTCCATGATAGCAGGAGAGCTATCATCGTTGGAGTGGGACACAGCTATAACGTCCCTGAAGGCCTCCTCCACACACCTCTCTGCCTCTCTCAGCTTTTCCAGGTCCGCCACCTTGGCCTCAAGGAAATGAAGTCGTTCCCGGAGAGCCAGGAGCTCATTGCACCGAGAGCACACCCACGACTTCTGTCCAACAGGCAGATAGTCGTACATGCTGCAGGCAGTGCAAAACACTGGAAAGCCCCCACACCCCTGCTGTCTTCTTACCTGCATAGTTTTGTTTAAGGTTTATTACGTCAATGGGTTGGAGACTGCGGTTTAGTTGAGGTCAGGGAACAGACGGGCAGAGTGGGGGGCCCTGGCCTCCTCGCCCTGCTGCCGAACTCGCCTTGACGCTTTGTCAGCTGGGGCCTTGACGCTTCGTCAGCTGGGGCTCCCTCTAGCTCGTGGAGCTCTAGGCAAAATA
The DNA here is from genome assembly GCF_030035675.1 of Rhineura floridana. Taxonomy (NCBI): domain Eukaryota; kingdom Metazoa; phylum Chordata; class Lepidosauria; order Squamata; family Rhineuridae; genus Rhineura; species Rhineura floridana. Next base: position 143,758,308 of record NC_084481.1, on the reverse strand, counting down.
AGTAGGTAGGTGTACACAGGGCTACACAGGGCTAATAAGGAACAGTATTATCTTGCGAGAGGCCATGACAAAATAACAAAATGAAATAGAACTATAGTTATTTTCGATTTCAGGTTCAGGTGGATAGTACTTGTGCTGGTCTATACATGTCTTTGAGAATGGAGCATTTTCTGTGTATTGTAAATATTAGCTTTTGAGTTGCAAAGTTTACAGGGAAAATGGTCTCTGGAGCTCTTGACAGACTACAATTAATTATCCACTGCAGGGGGAAAAATCACCCTAATTTAACATTCCACTAAGAAAACACTGGCGTCCACTTCAAATGGGAATTGAGTTACACAAAGACTGCACACAGAGCAACAACAGATTGTGCACAAATGCAACATCAGTCAAATACTTCAAAAATAATTTCGTCTCCTCAGTGGTGGTGCTGATCAGCCATTTCCCCCTAAATGTTCCTTTTCTTCATCTGAGGCTGTCTGGTGCTTATTAGAAATCCATTTAGTTTTTGAAAATTGTTCTTGATAGGCCTACAGATGAATTAAGTCTGCTTCACTGGAAACTTTTAGTACAAAATTAATAAAATCCCCCCTTTTTTCAGAACTGCTTATATGTTTACGTTACTGATGTTTGGTTCTCTTCATTTTTATTTATTTATTTATTTTGAAATTTGCTGTTTGATCTTTAGCATGTTTGCTCAAAAGTCCTCTTTGAGACTTACTCCCTAGTAAGTGCTTATAGGGCTGCAGCCTTTCAAGCTTTCAGCAATTTGTTAGATAGCATTTCCCCATTTAAAGGGTTCTCCAGCATTCTCTTCAAAATTAATTACAGGGTTAAATTTTACAGATGAATCCTAAGTATTGAAAGCAATACATAAAAGAAAAGTATGAAACTTCTACCTGTTCAGTGCAGATAGCACTTTAAATGCAGACAGCAATTCTTATTATTATTACTCTTTATTTTTACCCCACCCTTTTTCCAAAACTGGAACTCAGGGCGGCTTACAAATAAAAACCACACATAGGTGAAAAACATACAAAAATATACAATTAAAATAGAATTAAACTATTCGCAACATTAAAACCATGAAACATACACTTAAAATACTAAGACAAATTAAAACATTAAGAATAGGACCATAGGACAATACAACAGACCTTATGAGGTCCTATCTTAAACAGCTTCTAGTCCAAAAGCCTGTCGGAATAAAAAAGTCTTTGCCTGCCGACGGAAGGATAGCAAGGAAGGGGCAATTCATGTTTCCCTAGGAAGAGAGTTCCAGAACCTGGGGACAGCCACCAAGAAGGCCCTATCTCGCCTCCCCACCAATCGCGCTTGCGAAGGTGTTGGGACTGAGAGAAGGGCCTCTCCTGAGGATCTCAACACCCGGGCAGGCTCATATGGAGAGATACGGTCTGACAAATAGCCTGGACCTGGACCGTATAGAGCTTTATAGGTCAAAACCAGCACTTTGAATTGTGACCAGAAACAAACTGGCAGCCAGTGGAGCTGTCGCAACAAGGGGGTTGTATGGTCCCTGTAACCAGCTCCAGTTAGCACTCTGGCTGCAGCTCTTTGTACCAGTTTAAGTTTCCGAACAGTCTTCAAAGGCAGCCCCACGTAGAGCGCGTTACAGTAATCTAAACGGGATGTAACTAAGGCATGCATCACTGTAGTCAAATCAGGCGTCTCCAGGAACGGGCGCAGCTGGCGCACCAGTCTTAGCTGGGCAAAAGCACTCCTGGCCACTGTTCATGAAAAGCAGTGCAAGGGTAGAACTGCCCTGTTGAAATGAATAAAGCAGCCCTTGTGGACACATCTTTGGGTGCCACACCTGCACCAGTTTGCTGGATTGGGGCAATTGTCCTTGTATCTTTATTTATTTATTTGATTTATATCCCACCCTTCCTCCCAGCAGGGGCCCAGGGAACCACCATCTTTAAAAGGAACCATATTTTTTTCTTTTTTGGGGTGATGAAAGTAGAAAGCTGGATTTTTAGGACTGATTTGCACATCATGCTAAGTCAAATCCATGAATGTTCAAGTGTATAGGCTCCTAGAGAGGAGTTTGCAGCTGCTTTGCTTCTTGCTTTCTTTCTTTGTTCCTGTTGGTTACATCTTGTGGTGAAGCTGGAGAAAACTAAACCACGAGTCTGGGTTCAGATGACACTCTTAGCCAAACCTTGGCTTAGCTCAGCACGGTACAGCAGCAGAAAGACCAGAGAGAAGTTAAGTGGCTGCAAGCTCCTCTCCGGGAGCATGCATGCTTGGTTCAGCATAGCGTGACATGCAAACCAGTTTTGAGGAGGGTTGTAGGTTTTGACCTCTTAGTCTCTGCTGACTGTCAATTTCAGGGGTAGCCAATGTTGATGCAGTCTCAATGTTATTGGATTCCAATTCCCATCAGCCTTAGCTAGTATGGACAATGATCAGGGATGAAAGGAGGTGTAGTCCAACAAAGTCTGGAGAGCACCATGTTGTCTAACCAGTTTAAAGGGTATGTCATGCCTTGCAAAAACAAATCAAAACATCTCCATAAACTGTTGAAGGAATTACTGTGGTTTAGAAAGTTAGGCTATGTATCCTATTATTGATGTAAACTCTGCATTTCAGAGATTTAGCTGTATTTAAACAACATGGGGGAAGTGGATGGAAGAGAGCATTAATGTGTAATCTCATGATTTATAGGCCCTGATTCTGTGATGAATTTTTAGAGATGGTATTTCTAACATTCCGCCTTGCTCATGTTTGTTTTACTTTTTGCTTTCCTTCTCTGTAACTTGTAAAGAAATAAATAGGGAACCAGCAGTGGTAGATACAGGGCAGGTGGGAGAGTTCTGATGCAAAATACTGAAAGCTGCATAAAATCTCCAGAAGACAGACTGTGGCTCTAGCAGCATAAATGTATCAAGGGTACACGTAATCCATGTTTGGTTCTGCAGGAGACTTTATTTTATGCAGCCTATGGGAGCAGGGATGGCAAGAGACAGGATAATGAATAGTTTTGTTTTCAGTATTTGTCATTTCATTCTTAAGCCTGGGAAATACAGCACAGTCATATTTTCAAGACACACATCTGTAGTACTGCTGAATTTCAGATGGGAGGGGATGTGATCTGCAAGGAAGGGTGAGCTGTGGACATACCAAGGATGCAAACAAGGATGTTTCCATATGTAGTTTCCCATTTATCAGAGTTACACAATTTTCAGCATAGTATACCATATTTACACCCTCTGACACTAGTTCAGATGCCAATAGAGATAATGGCTGTGTTCAGGTTTAACTGTGAACCATGATTTAGCATTACGAAAGCAATGGGATATATCTTATATAAATAAATACATAAATAAATAAAATCTGAGAGCAGGGGACAGTTGGTGTAGCCCATTAGATATGTGGCAGCAGCATGTTGTAGGAGTAAAGTACGGGGCTAGAATAATGTGCCTAACTGCCTTTTGCTTTAATATCTCCCAGTAGTTTACCATTCCACAGCTTGGTGAGTATTCGTATTGGTTATACATAAACGGTTATTTCTTTCCAGAATTGATTAGGTGCACAATTGGTAAGCCTCCTGTGCAGTGCAAGCTAGATCTGTCATCTCATTTAACCGTCTCTTTGTGAACCATTTGACCTAATTCCCACTTCCCTTCCCAACCCAAAGAAAATCTTCATATAAAAAAAAAATCCAATGTGCTCACATTCAGCATCAGGGCAGCTTTGCTTAAGCTAAGCAGATATCAGACTGTTCAGTAATTGGAATAGAAAGCGCCTGAAAGCTCTGTGAATATACGAATGAATATTTTTACCCCACCCTTTTCCCAAAACTGGAACTCAGGGCGGCTTACAAATAAAAACTACACATAGGTAAAAAAACATACAAAAATATACAATTAAAATAGAATTAAACTATTCATGACATTAAAACCATGAAATATACACTTAAGATACTAAGACAATTTAAAACATTAAGAATAGGACCATAGAACAATACAACAGACCTTATGAGGTCCTATCTTAAACAGTCTTTGCCTGCCGACGGAAGGATAGCAAGGAAGGGGCCATTCGTGCTTCCCTAGGAAGAGAGTTCCAGAACCTGGGGGCAGCCACCGAGAAGGCCCTATCTCGCATCCCCACCAATCGCGCTTGCGAAGGTGTTGGGACTGAGAGAAGGGCCTCTCCTGAGGATCTCAACACCTGGGCAGGCTCATATGGGGAGATACGGTCTGACAAATAGCCTGGACCTAAGCCGTATAGAGCTTTATAGGTCAAAACCAGCACTTTGAATTGTGACCGGAAACAAACTGGACAGAGAGACGGTTTCGAGGGGTTGGGAAAGCTCTAGGATGATATCCCAAGTTGGCAAAGAAAGGAGTCTGTTGCGTGCTGCATTGTTATAGGCGAATTCAGCTAGAGGCAAATAGGACATCCAATTGTCCTGCTGGTACCCCACATAACAACGTAAATATTGTTCCAAAACTGCATTCACCCTCTCAGTCTGACCATCTGTTTGGGGGTGGTGTGCAGACGACAGTCTTAATTCACTCTGCAGTAAGTGCCACAAGACTTGCCAAAAACGGGCAGTAAATTGGGTTCCCCGGTCCGAGACCAAGCTGTCCGGCAGTCCATGCAACCGGTATACGTGTTGCACGTACAGTTGGGTGGTGTCCTGGGCGTTTGGGAGTCCGGAACATGGAATGAAGTGAGCCATTTTTGTGAAGGTATCCACTACTACTAGAATTGTGGTCTTCCCTTGAGAGGAAGGGAGATCTGTAATAAAGTCCATGGTGACCATCTACCAAGGTCCCTGTGACGTGGGGAGGGGTTCCAGGAGCCCCGGCAGCCGTCCAGTGGCATGTTTGGCTCTCATGCAAATGGGACAGGTTCGAACATAGTTCTCCACGTCTTTCTTCACCTTGGGCCACCAGAATTCCCAGGTTACAGATTAAATAGTCTTAAAGACTCTGAAATGCCCTGCTGTGGGGGAGTCGTGGCATTGACGTAGCACTTTGGTTCTCAATTCGTCCGGGGGTACATAGAGTCCTGATGGTATAGGATATCACCCTTACAAGTGAACTCCCCCTGAACTGCTTCAGGCTGTGTAGCTAGGTCTGAGAGCCGCACTTGAACATATGGATCCTGTTTTTGCACTTCCCGCAATTCCGACTCCCAACAGTCCTGGCAAGCCCCAACTACCCCCTTCTCGGGAGAAATGATGTACTGTAGACTTGGAGTTGAGGTTTTCAAGGTACTCTGGTTTGCATGACAGAGCGTCGGGGTGTTTGTTCTGCGCTTGGGGAACATAGTAGATTTTGAAATGGAAACGTGCGAAAAACTGAGCCCAGTGCACTTGCCTCTGATTGAGTTTACGAGCCGTGTGTAGGGTCTCTAGATTACGGTGGTCCAGATGATGTCGCCAGGCTTCGAAGGCGTCTCTAATGGACAGTAGCTCCTTTCCCCACACGGTGTAGTTCTGTTCGGAATCAGTGAGTTTCCTCGAGAAGTAAGAGCACGAGCTCAGCCCTCCCCCTTTTCTAGTCGGTTGCAGAAGGACCCCTCCGATCGTGAAGTCGGATGCATCCGACTCCACCACGAACGGAAGGCTAGGATCCACATGTTGCAAGATGGGCTCTGAGGCAAACTTCTGCTTCAGTCCTTCGAAGGCTTCCTGCGCTGCTTCTGTCCACCGGAATGGTCCTGAGCCCTTCAGACAATCTGTGAGAGGGGCTGTCTGCTTGGAGTAATTAGCTATGAAGCGATGGTAGTAGTTGGCAAACCCTAGGAACCGTTGTAAATCCTTCTTTGTCTTAGGGGGCTGCTAAGAAAGAACACAATGGACCTTCCAAGGGTCCATCTCCACTCCCGTGGGAGAGATGCAATACCCCAAAAAGTCCAGAGTGGTTAGATCAAACCCACATCTCTCCAACTTAGCGTAAAGACGGTGATCTCGCAGTCTCTGCAGCACAGCGCGCACATGTGTTTCATGTTCCTCAGGGGAGTCCGAGTACACCAAGATATCATCCAAATACACTATCATAAAGTGGTCCACATAGTCTCTGAAGATGTCATTCATGAAATTCTGGAAGACTCCGGGTGCCCCACACAATCCGAAAGGCATGACTAGATACTCATACTGTCCATAGTGGGTCTTAAAGGCAGTCTTCCACTCATCCCTTTCTCTGATGCGTACCAAATTATAAGCCCCCTGCAAGTAAGATTTCATGTAAATCTTGGCGGACTGCAACCGCTCCAGCATCTCCCTGATGAGGGGTAAGGGATAACTATTGGGGATTGTGATTTGGTTGAGGGTTCTATAGTCATTACAGGGATGGAGCTCCCCCCCCTTTTTCTTGACAAACAACAGCGGCGCACCAGCAGGGGATTGCGATGGGCATATGAAGCCTCTCTTCAAATTGGTATCCAGAAACTCCCGTAAGGCAGCCAACTCTGGCTCAGACAGTGAGTAGATCCGTCAGGCGGGAATACGAGCCCCAGGCATCAAGTTGATGGCACAATCATAGGGATGGTGAGGAGGCAACTGGTCTGCTTCTTTCTTGTCGAATACATCCAGGAACTCCCCACACATAGCGGGTAATGTTATTTCCTCTGGGGAAAGTGCTCCTGCCGCTGACAATGCTGATGACAGTATTTAGAGGTAAAAATTACTATGGCTTCCTCCCAAAAGATGGTGGGGCTATGCTGAACCAGCCAGGGCATTCCCAGCACCACCAGGAAACGAGGCAAGGATGCTACATAAAATGACATCCCTTCCTGATGCCTCAGGATGTCCACCACTAAGTTCTCCGTTGCCTGGGTCACCCCGCCTGACTTCAAGGGCCGTCCATCTATGGTCTCCACTTCCAACGGCTGTGGCAGTTCTCTGGTCGGAATGGCATGCTTTTGTGCAAGATCCCTGTCCAAGAAACAAGAGGAGGCCCCACTGTTGATCATAGCCTGAGCCTGGAAACTTTGCCCCGATGGCAGGGTGATCCAGGTAGGAATCAGTAGAGCGCCTTGGGATGGAAGGGGATGTGGCGGAGGCCAAGTGTCGATGCTGCTCCCCAACTCTTTGGCCTCTACAAGAGCTGGGATGTATAGTTTTCCAGCGGTTGGGGCTTCCCGGCCTTGGCCGAACAGTTCCGGGCCAGATGGCCGGCCTTCCTGCAGTACAGACACAATCCTTCTCTCCTTCGCTTCTCCTTCTCCTCCTCTGACAGTCGCGGTCTAGCTGCCCCAATCTGCATGGGCTAATCAGAATATCATGGGGCACTTTGTCAAAAGCTTTGCTGAAGTCGAGATATATTATGTCCACAGCATTCCCACAGTCTACAAGGGAGGTTACCCGGTCAAAAAATGAGATGAGATTAGTTTGGCAGGATTTGTTAAATCCATGTTGGCTCCTAGTAATCACTGCATTGCTTTCAAAGTGCTTACAGATTGACTGCTTTATTATCTGCTCCAGAATTTTTCCAGGGATTGATGTTAGACTGACTGGTCTGTAGTTCCCCGGTTCCTCCTTCTTGCCCTTTTTGAAGATAGGGACAACATTAGCTCTCCTCCAGTCATCCGGCACTTCACTGGTCCTCCATGATTTTGCAAAGATAATAGACAGCGGTTCTGAGAGTTCTTCAGCCAATTCCTTCAATACTCTAGGATGCAGTTTATCGGGCCCTGCCGATTTGAACTCATTCAAAGTGATTAGGTATTCCTTGACCATTTGTCTATCAATCTCAAGGTCCAATCCTGACCCTTCTACTTCATGTTTCCCGGGAGGGTCATAGGCCTTTTTTTGGGAGAAGACTGAGCCAAAGTAGGAATTGAGCACTTCTGCCTTTTCTTTGTCATCTGTTATCATTTTGCCATCCTGATTGAGTAGCTGTGCCACCATTTCTTTTCTCTGTCTTTTACTGTGGACATACCTGAAGAAAGCTTTTTTGTTGCTTTTAGCATCCCTCGCTAGCCTCAGCTCATTCTCTGCTTTAGCCTTCCTGACACCATCCCTGCAATTTTGTGATACCTGCCTGTACTCTTCCTTTGTGGCCTGGCCTTCTTTCCACTTCCTGTATGTGTCCTTTTTTGTTTTTAGGTCATCTCTAAGCTTTTTGTGAAGCCACATTGGCTTTTTCTGCTGTTTTCCCTGTTTTTCCTTGTTGGAATTGCTTGCCATTGCGCTCTTAGAATTTCCTTTTTTAGAAACTCCCACCCATCTTCGACTGCTTTTCTCATTAGGGTGGCTTGCCATGAAACCGTACTTACAATTGTTCTGAGTTTATTAAAATCAGCTTTCCTGAAGTCCAGGGTGCGCGTATGGCTATTCTCAGCTTTTGCTTCTGTTAAAAGCAAAAATTCAAGTATGATATGGCCACTTTCCCCCAGAGTTCCCGTAACTGCCACTTCATCCACCAAATCATTTCTGTTGGTTAGAATCAAGTCCAGGATAGCTGATCCTCTGGTTGCTTCCTCCACTTTCTGTAAGAGAAAGTTTTCTGCAACAGAGGCAGTTTTGTATGTTCTTGGACTTTCTGGTTCCACAAGACAAGACTTGTTAGCTGAAGGGAGTCACAGATTTCTAATAAGACTAAGATGATAGCTTTTCAGAGTTTTAGAACTGAAACTGTACAGCTATCATTATTTGTGCTATGCATACTTATTTTTCTCATCTCACTACTAACGTCTGTGGTTAATCTGGGTGTGCAGGTTTCTGTCATGCTTCAAACAGTCCTGCCCAGACCATTTAGCATTACCTTTTTCCACTGGCAAAGGAAATGATATGTCCACAGCCACTGCTCCATTTATGTGCATATATCACATTCTTGATAGCCTTCCCCAGCCTGGTGTAGTCCAAATGTTTTGGACTACATCTCCCATCATCTCTGACCATTATTGATGCTGTCTAGGGCTCGATGGATTGCATGTATTTGGGACTCTAATGGGAGCTGAAGTCCAAAATAACTGGAGGGCACCATGTTAGAGAAGGCTATTATGCACTTTAAGAAAATATTGGGATATGGCTACCCAATGCCACACATCAGTATCCCACCATTCCAAGAAAATTAGTTCTTTTCTTTCCTTTTTAGTCAATTTTTACTTGAACAGAGTTGTATTCAGTGTTAGTCATACTCAGAGTAGACTCATTGAGATTAATAAACCTAATCTAGTGATGTCTATTAATTTCAGTGGGCTGGTTCTGAGTCTATAATCCCTATTTCCAGAATTTTAAAATGTTTTCATTATGAGTGAGATTGACTGGACCAGAAGCTGCCCTTCAGTTTTTATTACACTTGTAATGTTATCAAGCTACTGTTTCTAGATCAAGACTAGTGGTAAAGGGGGAAATTGCTTCTGCTGTTGTCCTAGAGAAAAGAACTTTTACAACATATTAGCAATATTTGCATGTCATGGTAAGCTGTAAACCATAGTTTCCTGTGCATGATCCCTTTGTGCCCACTTTTCTCCTCTCCACTCCCACTGGAGAGAAACAAAGCACAATTCCTGGTTTAGCATTAAGTCTGAACTAGATATTATTGTTTGTTTTGCTCAAACCGCAATTGGTAAGCCAAGAACAAACTATACTTTATTGTGCTTTCTTGGAAGCAAAGCAAATAACAGCCCTTGGTTTGGACACAACACTAAACCATGATTTATTATTGTTTTTCCCTAGTACAAGTGGGTAGGGGTGAAGCAGTCATAATTGGCTCATGCCTGGGAAGTCATGATTTATGATTTACTGTGATATTTACTGTCCATTTACTTAAACTTTGTCACCAAGTAGTGAGATTCTTACTCCTCAAATGCTTTCCATTCAGATTCTGCTGCAACATGCCAGCTGCTGTTTGCAATTCTGGCATCTGACCACTTTTATATAATTATAATTTCCCCTCAGTAAGTGTTATTTCTGGTGTCAGTTCAATAGCCTCCCCTCCCCAACTGAACAGCTTCTGCAGAGAAATCAACTGGCCAGGTTCACTGCTTCCTCATAGCTAGTGTTTACTAGTAATCCATTAGCAAGAATAATTTACATCTCGAGGATCCTGACAAAGAATGAGCTGTGGAACAGGTCTTTAAAATCAGACAAATTTTCAGCTACTAGAGCCTACCATTTTCATCTAAATAAAAAAAAGAGAGATCATTCTGAAGTCAGGAGTTAGCAGGGACATTGCTCCGTAGCTGCATCTGCCAGCTATCATTGTGTGTAGTCTAAGCCATCACCGGAAGAGTATTTCACCTTGGATATTTTCACATCAGAACATGCTCTGTTTCAGTTACATAAAGGGCCACCTCAATTCTTTACTCTTTGTTTGCTGTAATTGAGGACTGCATGTGATTAGGTATCCCAACATCTTTTGTAAGCTTACATAGGAACACAGAAAGCTGCCTTATACTGAGTCAGACTCACTGGTCCATCTCACTCACTATTGTCTACACTGACTGGCAGCGGCTCTCTCCAACTTTTCAAACAGGAGATATGAAGATGCCAGGATCTACCTAGAGATGCCAGGGATTGAACCTTCTGAATGCAAGGCAAATGCTCTACCACTGAGCCCTCCCAGCCCCATGGACGCTTAAAAGCATCCTTTGGGCTGGGAGAAATTGCTTGGGATAGGAACACTGGGGAATAGGGTGTTTAATCATTTCCCTACTGTTAATTTCCTAGTTGAAATGTGTCACACACACACTGCTAATAGCTTCTCTGGGGGAAAGACAGGTACAAAGCAGTCACTTGCTTTTTTTTAATGGAGGTGCAGGCAATTGTTTTAATCAGGAAAATAGCACAGTTAAGGAGTTAAACATCACCTAAGGAGTTAAACAGGCACTATTGCCCTGAGCCAGCTCCCACTTCTGCAGCTGTTTTGAAATAACAAGACTGGCTCCCTGTTCACTTCTGCACTCAGTTCAAAGTGCTGGTTCCTGCTTGTAAAGCCCACCACATGTTAGGACAGAGGTATCTTCTAGTCCATCTCCTCTGTATCAACCACCCATGTGCAGAGATCTACATCGGAGACCATTCTCCAAATGTCCAGAAGTAGGAGCAGACCCTTTTCTGTGGTGGCACCCCACCTGTGGAATGCTCTTCCCTGGCAGGCTCGTCTTGCACCCACTTTACTATCGTTTCAGCACCAGAGGAAGGTTTTTATTTATGGAGGGTTTTAATAGTGCTAACTTATATAGTTTTAAATTCTTTTAAAAGAATGTGAGTTTTTCTTAATTTCGAGTTTTATCCTACCTAACCCCTGTTCTTGTTTTTGATATTTTGTAATCTCTTCCATTTTTACTCTTTTGTAAACTGCCCTTGGGAATGCCTATTGGCCATTAAAGGGTAGGATGTACATTTCAGGAATGAATGAATAAGTTTTAAATGCCCATTGGGAGATCCGGTTACATGAAGTTGGTGCAAAGAGACGTCTGTAAGTCAGCTTCCCACCTCTCAGTTTGGCACCATAGCACTAAACAAGCAAGGGCAAAATCATTCTAAATGGGCCTCTTGGGATGGTCATGGGTTTTTTTGGTAGTGTATATGTAGTAAGCTACCCTTTCATTTAAAAAACAGCAGCAGTCTCTTGCTTCTGATCTGTTACGAAGCAGGAAAAGATGCCTAGGAGGTGAGCTGTCACAGTACTGATGTGGTATTTGGGGGGGGGGGAAACACCAGTTTCAATATAAATAGGATATCCTTCTGCTCTCTGGAGGGTCACCTCTGTGTCTGTTGTGGCAAAAGGCACGTTCCTTTGAATTGGCTAAATGTTATGTAACCAGAAGCACTTCTAGTCTTTACTTGAATTGTAGCTTCTGGTCTCATGCCACTCTTTCAGCTTGTTTTATGTGACTCTTGGACTGTGTATGGACATACCTAGAAATACGGATGGGAGAGAAATGAATTTGGTTCGCATTTTAATGTGAACCTATCAAACTTACACTTCCTGAACTAATCTGCGAACCAAAACACATTACCAATGTGTATATTGGTGAAAGTGCACACACACAAAATAAGTATATTAGTTAAAATAATGTACAAAAATTTCAGCCTGCCAGGGGAAAAATGCTTGCAAAATGCAAATGGACAAATGGAAATGGACTGCCTTCAAGTCGATTCCGACTGATGGCAACCTTGTGAATAGGGTTTTCATGGTAAGCGGTATTCAGAGGGGGTTTACCATTGCCTCCCTCTGAGGCTGAGAAGCAGTAACTGGCCCAAGGTCACCCAGTGAGTTTCATGGCTGTGTGGGGATTCAAACCCTGGTCTCCCAGGTCATAATCTAACACCTTAACCACTACACCACACTGGTTCTCCGCAAAATGCAAAATGGAAATGGACTGCCTTCAAGTCAATCCTGACTTATGACTACCCTATGAATAGGGATTCCATGGTAAACGGTATTCAGAGGGTGTTTACCATTGCCTTCGTCTGAGGCTGAGAAGCAGTGACTGGCCCAAGGTCGCCCAGTGAGTTTCATGGCTGTGTGGGGATTCAAACCCTGGTCTCCCAGGTCATAATCTAACACCTTAACCACTACACCACACTGCTTCTCCGCAAAATGCAAAATGGAAATGGACTGCCTTCAAGTCGATCCTGACTTATGACTACCCTATGAATAGGGATTTCATGGTAAATGGTATTCAGAGGGTGTTTACCATTGCCTTCCTCTGAGGCTGAGAGGCAGTGACTGGCCCAAGGTCGCCCAGTGAGTTTCATGGCTGTGTGGGGATTCAAACCCTGGTCTCCCAGGTCATAATCTAACACCTTAACCACTACACCACACTGGTTCTCCGCAAAATGCAAAATGGAAATGGACTGCCTTCAAGTCGATCCTGACTTATGGCTACCCTATGAACAGGGTTTTCATGGTAAGCAGTATTCAGAGGGGGGTTACCATTGCCTCCCTCTGAGGCTAGTTCTCCCCAGCTGGCTAGGGCCTGCTCAGCTTGCCACAGCTGCACAAGCCAGCCCCTTCCTTGTCTGCAACTGCCAGCTGGGGGGCAACTGGGCTGCTTGGGATTATGCAGCTTGCCCATGGCTGCACAGGTGGCAGGGTACGCAATCCCTGAGCCACTCACTGTGGGGGTGATCTTTAGCTGGCCCTTGGCACCCAGGAGACATGAGCAGGGATTTGAACTCACAGACTCTGGACTCCCAGCCAGGCTCTCCTCCCCACTGTGCTATACCAGCTGTGCAAAATGCAAACACTAGGCAAAATTGTATATAAAGATGCATATCTTTAGAGAAATGCATAAGAACTTTCATGTGGACTTTTTTTTTAATGGCTATCATGGGAGAAATTAAATTGAGAAACAGAATGAAACTGAAATTGACATGTTTTCCGTGTTCCTGTCTTACCAACAGGGCATGCTGCTCCTTTTCCTTACTCCAGTGCCTCACACACACCTTCCTCCCATTTTAACAACCTATTTAACAGGCACTACTTCAGTATTGTTTCGCCCATCTCTTCTCCAAAAAATAATAGTAGCAACCAAAATGCTCAGTGAAGCTAGGGGGGGGAGGATGTGACCTACTGATACCATAGGAGCAGGCCAGTTAGCACCCCCCTCTCTCTCTCCACACACACACCACACACACACACACTGCAGTGAGTTCATGTTTCCAGCAGCCTCACCTCTCAAGTTACATACATCTGTGCACAGCATTAGTCATTTTGTGAGGCACCTTGAGAGGCCTTTGTTGGCTGAAGGATGGGATATAAGTTTTTAAATCAGTTGATAAACTACAAATCAGACTCTTGCTGTTGTCATACTGAGCAGTGCTTTGCAGAAGCTAGGTGTGCAGGTGCCCCGCTATGTCCCACCCTGCCTCCTTGCAGAAAGATATAAATTATATAGATTTTTGTTTAAACGCAGTGGTAATTGATAGAAGAAAATGGTTGAAATAGCTCTGTGGAGAAAATTCCCTTGTGGATAAGGGGGGTTATCTTGATGCCAGACCCAGGAGGCAAATGAATATGGAGGAAACAGTGTCCTTATAGTTTGAGGTGGTCCATGCAAAACACACCTTGCTCATGGCAAAATGAAAACAGATGTTACACTTTTGATGAGCAGAGAGTTGAAAGTGTGCTTGTTGAAATCCTGGCAGAGGGAGCTCCACTCGCAAATCCTGTTATTTGTAATGATTTCTAACAGGATTTGTCTTTCCAGCTCTTCCTCCCTCTCTGAATGCATCAATCTGAAAACGAATTTCATGATGTCAGGCGATTTTCTTAATACCCAATTCATTCTTACTTCCCTCTATCACATCTGGGTTTTTTCCCCCTGATCTGAATGTTAAAGGGAAGGAAGAATTCTATCCTCTTAGCCCTACAGATCAACTGCTCAAAAGGGAAGCATACTGAATTGGATTTGAGAATATGTGTGTTTGTGTGTGTAAATTGTGTATACATGCCAGACTATACTTGACATTTGTAAGTTTATAAGCAAGGGCAGCTTCTTTTTTTGTGGTGGAATGAAACAAATTGCTCTTGGTATTTCTAGTTCTGAGGCAATGCTCTGGTAAAAGAAATGATGATGATGGACAAGTTTCTTCTATGCTGCCCCACTTTAATTTGACCTAGAAAAAGAACCTAACAGAGGCTAAGTAAATAGCTTGATCCTCAGTGACTGGAGGAGAGTTAGAAATCAGGTGAAACCCCTTACTCCAATAGTGACCCAGAGTGCATCTCTCCACCATTTCTCATCTAAGTGACTGCACTTGTGGACAACTTTGTGAGAGCCAGCTACTGAGATCACAGCTCAGGCAATATTTTAAGCAAGGACTCACAGTTACTTCAATTCTAAGCAGATTTTTTTAAAAGAAAAGGAAGGAAAAAGTAACTTACGGTATCTGAAGGAATGTTGAAATTCTTTATTTCATATGCACTTCTTCTTACCTGCAGAGCATCCATGCCGATGATCTGCATGAAAAGGCCCTAAATCCTAAACAGAGTTTACTCAAAAGTTGATCCCATTGATGTCAATGAAGCTTCTTTTCAAGGTTGAAACTAAATTTGGGCTTTCAGGAAGAAATTTCTAAAGTGAATGAGATTCCTAACTTTCTGGGACATTTTGAAATATATTTGGCCCAGATAGCATTAGTTTCTGAGGTGTAATAGAGCTTTCCTTTCTCTCTACAGGCCCTTCATGCTTCTGCCTCCACTGATGGAATGGATGCGTGTAGCTATAACCTATGCTGAGCACCGGCGGAGTTTAACCGTGGACAGTGATGATATAAGGCAGACAGCCAGGCTACTCTTACCTGGCTTGGACTGTGAGCCTCGACAGCTAAAGTATGTGGTGTGCTTTTAATGTTCAGTCCAAAACAATTAGAAAAACACAGCTGAGTTTAATCACTGACCACTGAGTTCTATGGGTTTCAGATAAATTTAACATATATATGCAGAGGAAGGCTACAATTTGTCTAAGGTTGCAAAGGTTGTCTGCGTCAGAAGCATTTCCGGAATACAATATTCTTGTGTATGTGTGAAGTTCAGAATCCTCCTTTCCCACTAAGGGTCATTTAAAACGTGCCAAAATCCATATCAAATGGGCAGAAACCCGGTTTTCTTTTGAGATACACAGTTCCTCAGGAATGTTTTTTAGAACTCCAACTCTCATCAGCCCCAGCCAGCATGGTCAATGGTCAGGGATGATGGGAGTTAGAGTTTAACAACAATTGAAGGACACTATGTTAGCTACCCCTGCCTTAGAGGTAATCTGTCAGGCCCAGACCCAAATGTGAGCACACACATTTTCTATCTAAACAGGACAGATGCGTAAACAACAAACATGGCTGCCCCTGTCATGTTAGTGACACTTACTTTGAGTGAATACACATGGGACTGGGCAGCAAAAATCCAAACTTGGAATCTACAGCAGCAGTTCAAAGCTTCTCATGCCTTTCAAATCCATCTACTTTTTTTATCATGGGATGGATTGAGATGAGTGAAGGGAGACCATGTGGGCCAGCCCAACATAAAAAAATCTTCCATATGAGAAATAGTATTCTTGCTTGTACAGATCATCACATATGGCAATTACACATGCGTGGGTTTGTGAAGGATACACACTCTGAGAACCAATCACGGCCATGGCATCCCAGCACATATATACCGTACATAAATGAAAATACGCATCATATTTAATTATCAAAGATGATAATATGCATATTGATTGCATGCTATTTTCTATATTGGACTTTTGGCACATTTGAAGGAACTGTTAGATACCATGAAGGTAACCATCTTTAAAAGTATGTCAGCATGTTTCCTTCCCATATAGCAGGGATGGGGAACCTAGGGGCCAAATACCACCCTCTAGGTCTCTCTCTATCTGGCCCTTGGGTCTGGCCCTCAAAACAAACCCCCTTCCCAGCCACACACCTTTCCCCAGGCCACACCTCTTACTGGCCTTGCTTTGCAATGTCCTTGAGTGTTCTTGCCTAGCAGGAATGCATCTTTAAGCTCCGATAAGGTGTCTTGCTTGCCTGGGTAGAGGCTAGAGGATGTGTGCAAGTGCATATAGAATGTAGCCTAGTACAAAGGTAAAATCCATTTTTGCCTCTAACCCCGCCCACTGCTGGCATGTGGCCTCCAGAAAATTGCCCAGATGAGGATGTGGACCTTGCCCTGAAAAAGATTCCTCACTCTTGCTGTGCAGACTATGTATAGACTCAGCCAGCACAATCTCCCATCTGTATTTCAGCCACTATTTATATTCTGGCAGTTATGCAGACACTGGCAGCAGTCCTGGTATCATACAACCATCACAATTATCTTTAAATACCCATTCAGAAATTTAAATCTTCCTGTACCATTGGTTTGATCGTGAGAATAATTTTTCTATTTATTACTGCTTGCCTGTGTTACTGATTTTAAATATATCTTATGCAGGAATGAAATATTTTATCTAATAGCTTTCAATCTGAGACTGCTGAGACTGGCTCCTCTCATCCCTGCATAGCTTTGGATAAGTCATTCAACATTCTCAACATTCTCTAGTGTGTCAATCTGTAAATCCAGTAAAAGGTTTAGTATTCATTGTAAGAAGAAAAGTATTGTAAAGATTAATCATAGAATAGTAGAGTTGGAAGGGGCCTATAAGGCCATCAAGTCCAACCCCCTGCGCAATGCCGGAATCCAAATCAAAGCATTCCCATAGAATCATAGAATAGTAGAGTTGGAAGGGGCCTATAAATTTATTCATGTTTTTATTGAATAAATAAATGAAATACACTGGAGAAAATATTAGCATTTCGTTATGTAGTCAGTTAAATGAATTGTTCAAAAGTCACTGCAAGATTTCTTTCTTCTAAGTTGACCAGTCTAACATTACTCTCCAAGAGACAGACTGAATTTAACACAGTGCTATATTTTATGAAACAAATTCCTTAATTTCTATAGAAAATTGAGATTTTTTTTAAAAAAAACCTCAAACAGCAAGTCAAGGAAAAGCTGAGCAAATAGACATGTCTGTACAAAATATTTGCAGCAAATGATGGGTGATGCTTCACATATGGCAGAGGGAAGGGCATTCTACCGTGCAGGGACAATAGTGTAAAATGCCTGTTTTCAGATCCTAGCCCTGTGATATTCTGATACTAAAGTCAGAAAGAAATGATTTACACATGTTTTCAAGAATAGTAGCTTTCAAGTCTGTTTTTTTTAAAAAAAATCTGCATACTTATTTGAGAATAACCCCATCAAATTCAATAGGGTTTGCTTCTGAGGTGCATAGGACTGAGAATTCTAATCTGAGGGTAGGCCATGGTGAAAAACTGAATCAAGGCAGTCTTTATTCTGAATGAGTTAATCCAGAACACATTTTTCTCTGGCTCCTCCCACCTTGGCAAGTGGCCCTCAAGAGATCACTCCTCAGGCAATGTGGCCCTCAAAAGAAAAAAAAAGTGGCTAACCCCTGGTCTAGATCCTCCCTTAGTAAAATAAAACCAAGCCCTGTTGAAATTCAGGACTGTAAATAATCATAATAGTAATAATACAGTCATCTTTAAAATTAATAATGCAACCCTCTTTAAAATTAGTAATACACCATTTAAAATTACAGCTATACTTTTGGCTATGTGTCCTCAACAGACCTGAGTGCTGTTTTAGTTCCTTCCGGAGAATGGATGCTAAGGCTGCCACTGAAAAATTCCAGCAGGATCTTGGGTTTCGAATGCTGAACTGTGGAAGGACTGACTTGATCAACCAGGCTATAGAAGCTTTGGGACCTGAAGGGGTTAATACAATGGATGATCAGGTATGTAGGACTCTAGAAAAAAAATCCTAAAATTAATTGGGCAGATTAGTTTGCAAAGCACATTTTGAGATTGCTCAAGCACTGCCTTTTCAAGTTGTAGAGGAGGTTCCAGTTCATGTGAACTGAAAGTCTTGCTTCCTGTTGCTGCCAACCATTATCCCATTTTGGGGATTGGTCCCAGAGGGAGAGGGCAGACAACTTCATGAGCAGCTGCAGCCAATGTAAAATTTCACATGGGACAACACAGCAGCGACAAGAACATCCGCAGGCATTGCTCCTGCACTCCACCAATGGTTTTTACCAGGTTGTAGATCATTATGGACATGATTGTTGACAACGGGAAAGCAAAATGGCTGTATCCAGCTGCTATTTCAGGGGCTCCAGTTTGTTGTTGTGTGCTCCAACAGATGCTCATCTGTGTCCACCGCTGATGGCAGGCTTGGTTGGAATAACTTCGTGATTCATATAGTATGTGCTTTGTAGTATGTCTCGAGGAGGTGAGGGTTTGATACTGCAGCCTTTGTGCAGCACTTGAATGAGTGTGGTAAGAAATTACAGATTTACTTGTTGAATCACCTAATTCCAATCCTGGTCAGACAATTTCAGTGTTTTTAAGGACATTTTCTTTAATCCAGAAAGAGTCCTGTCCATGATTATGAATGCTTTTGTACATCAATTCCCTACTGGATTGCCCTCCACAGAGTGTTGAGTGGTGGTGGGGAGCTTGCAAGCAACACCTGCGTGTTTGTGTGGATGATGTGCAGATTGTTTTGATTGAGGGCCTTAGGGTGCTAATGAAAACAATCCACTTTTCACTGGGGTTTTGCTTCTGCCTTGCAATTTTATGGACCTCTTGAATCACAATGTTTATTCTTCTCGACTCCAGTCTGAGAACAAAACTGGACCCTACTAACTGCTCTGTCTGTCCTTAGTTTGAAAAGTCCTGTTTAAAATTTCTTGGATGTAACAGGTTTCTATTAATCCAGTTATCGCCATCATATTATGTTTATTTCATCTCTGGTGTGTCTCTTTTCTGTTTCGGTGTCTTGAAATAGTAAACAACTGCACCTACTCACCTACTTTATGGGTACTGCAATTGGTAACCCCTGCAAATGTAGGCACAAATATACATGTTGAGTGTAATCCAGCCAAAAGAAGACTTTCATAAAACTCACTTATTTCAATAGGAGACCTGTAGTGCAATTGTGTACGTATCTACTTAACAGTAAGCCCCACTGAGTTCACTGAGACTTCCTCCCAGGTAAGCAGTTATAGCATTGCAACTTCAGTCACATGCTGACATCCACCCCAGCCCCATTTGAACAAATTACTTGGGTTCAAGAGGAGAATGCAGATATGCATAAAATGTGTGTGAAGCCCTGTCTGGGCATTCTGTTTCCTCACACAATGAGAACAAATGAGGACAAGTGCATTACCTCTACCCCCTTTTGCTGTTCTCATCACCCTCCACAAGTTGAAGGGATCACTTCCAAACAGGGAAGCCTTTTCTACTAGGGGAAGCTCCCCATGCAATTTAGAACTCAGATCTTCCAGGGTTCTAAAAGGTGTGGGGAGCTACACAAGTAGGGCTGGTTCCCCACTGCTACACACATTTGCCTCCATCTCATGGGGAGCAATGAGGATGGTGAAGGGGGACAGAGGTAGCGTGCTTGCCCTCCTCTTTCTCCCTCAGGTGGGGGATTGGAATGCCCAAATAAGGCTTAAATGTGCACCCACAAACTCTACCCCAAAATCAGACACAGGGTTTCTAATGGACTTTGCTGTTGGTCATAACAATAAAAGTTAGCTGGCCATATGTTTTGTTCTTGAAGGGTATGACTCCACTCATGTATGCCTGTTCTGCTGGAGATGAAGCCATGGTCCAGATGCTGATTGATGCTGGTGCAAATCTTGATATACCAGTAAGTAAAGACTGAACCTACAGAGATTGCCAGTTTAAAGTCTGACCGAGAACCAATGCGTTGTTTTTTTGGATCATATATACTGATGGCCATGCTTAAGGAGAGATTTTCTTCTTTAAAAAATGATTTCATGGATTCTTGAGCAATAAAGCTTAAATCACTGAAAGCTTGCCACAGATGAGATAATGATTAACACTGGCATAGTAATGGGGAAATTGAGGGAGTAAATGTTTCCCCTCTGCAAGCGCAGCCTCCAAAGGAAACTAGTAGATGCATTAGAGAAACCCAAGGGATTGTATACACTGATTGGTGTTGGCAGTACTTTCTGAGTTGTGTCAGCCTGACACTCCCAGGGGTTGTAATTTACCAAGGAAGTGCCACTCTCTGACATATCTAAGAAACATAAAGAAAAGAAGAAAAATTGTAGTGGCTAACATTCTTTCCATTTTTCCCAGGTCCTTGGTAGTTCTGCCCGATACCCATCAGTTCACCCTGATAGTCGGCACTGGACTGCACTCACCTTTGCTGTGTTACATGGACACATATCTGTTGTTCAGGTGAGGAGGAGACAAGTCTTAAATCTGCACTTTGAAAGAGTGTGGTGTGACAACAAAATGGGCTGACAGGACATGCAGGCTCTGAAACCAGTTGTTTCTGTTGCTTTTGGAATACATGTCTATACCAAAAAGTTTTTTCCTCATTTATTTGCTGCTAATATAATTATTAACAATAAACAATGCAAAAAAAGAGCAGAACACAGTTTTTGAAAAAGAAAATTAACAATAGTGGGTCATCATACAAATAATAGTATATAATTAACATACTCCTAAAAGACTATGTGATCATTATTTTTTCCTGAATATCGTACTTATAATGTTCCTAATAGGTATGTGGTTGAATATTTTCATTAATTATATTACACCTATATATTACAAACATATTACATTTTTCAATAAAAAGTTATTGACTTATCTATCTTCCCATACCCTCAGAATATTATTTAATTTTACTATGTTCACTAACTCCCAACCCCTCAAAATCCAATAATCTGAGATAGAACTTCTGACTTTTTTTCTAGTTAAAACAGATTATTTTATGTGCCACTGTTGATAAATGGATTACCATTTCTCTATCCTCTAGGAATACCAAAACTTTCACATAACGAAAGACTATTACTAAGGGATCTGCAGGCGAATTGTAGCCTGTTCTAAGTTTCATTTTGTTTATTATAATTCTCCAAAAGGACTTAATTTTTGAGCAGGACCAAAATTATATGAAGCATATCAGCACATGTTCTTTGGTATATCTGACACATATACTGCACTATAAACTTATATCAATTTTGTCAGACTTTATTTGTTAAGAGTCCTAGGAATTATACTCAGGTGTGGGTACTGAGAATTCTCAGCCAGCTCCTATCATAAAAATCCAATTCCCCAGAAAGAGGGAAGGACAATTCAACAAGTTTACAGTACTGTATAGATATAACTATAGATATGTCTACAGTATAGATATGACATAACATGTGTTCATGCAGTGTTCTTCCCCACATGCTTTGTTTACCTGAATGTTCTTTCCATGGACGAGTCGCAAAGGTGCCATCATTGATCAATCTAAAGATATGTTTCCAAGAGATCTAAACACAAATATGATTATTTTAAGATCAGGATTGATAACATGATTAGTTATGGTGGGACAACAAGAGAGATCTGGAAATCCAAAACTACTTCTTGTTATTAATTGTGTGGGAAGAAAGCAATCAATTAAACAGGTGTATGTGAATCCATTTGTTCATCTGTAAAATGGTGGCATCACACTACTTATGCTGCTCCAGTCTTTCCAATAATAGCAGAACTGATGTTTCCCTACAGATGAGAATTCTAGAAGTTACCTTCTTCTCAAGTGATAAACAGATTTTTTCAGTGTGATCCTAAACAAATATAGTTGGAAGTGTGCATAGAATTTCAATTGCACAGCACAATCCTATATATGTCTACCCAGAATAAGTCCCATTCAGTGTGGCTTACTTCCAGGTAAATGGTATAGTAACTGCAGCCACATCTCCATTAAAAAATGAATGGTGCTCTGTTTATAACTATATTACTTTTATATCTACTACTAAAATCTTGATGAGAAGTATATCCATGTGTGTTCAATAGCTACAAAACAATGTGTTTCAATATTGAAAATTACTGAAATCTGAGAATATATCCAGAAGTTGCATAGTAAGAATCTTACAATTGTCACATGTTTGAAATGGTTTTTAATATGTCATCAGAAAAAGCAGTCATTACATTCCCAAATGCATCAGCTGCCCTCTTGTACAAGTCCTCTTCTTGCTCATATTCAATGCTGTGTGTTGCGGTCAAAGGTTATGCAGAGTTATGGTCCACTGATTCATTTTGTGCTCTTGAAATACAGCCATCTCCTTTTAACGTCAATGGGAGTTAAAAATGAACAACAGCAAGTAGTCAGCTGGGGGTAGAGATTTTTATCTTTCTGCTCTTTTTGTTCACATAAGTAACAAGCAATTGTGAACAGTGTTTCCTCGGTTTTGAATTATACATAAATGCAAATGCCCATGCAAATGAGATTTTGCCTTCAAAGACTTGGAACATTGCCAGTGCACTCTTTAGTATTGCAGAGGCTGGGCACACTTAATTTACACATGCAGTAATAACTGTGTGTTGCCCCAGAGACACTGTTGAGAATCCTGTCAACAGAACCTTTTGGAAGAAATTAAACCATGTTTATGTTAACTACAGTCAAGGTTTGCCCACTCCTCACTGCTAAATTGTAACATTTAATCTTTGAAAGCCCAGTTTTTCAGATATCTCCACTGACCTGAGGGAATTAATGGTATGATAAATTCTTATATTAAACATGTTGTGGACAGATCTTGAGGACACACATGATCAGATTAATCAGTGGTTGTTGTGAACCTGCTACATGCAACTTGATGAATGTTCAGGAGTACAAATCAAAGGGCTCCTTGTGATGACAGTATTCACTTTTTCATATTTTTGTAATATTTCGTTGACGAAAGCAGGCTGCCTGACCTGCTGTAATACATTTGTTTCTTTTCTTTTCTTTACAAATCAATCAATTTATGAACATAGGAAATGTCGAATGCTGCCTTGTACCAAGTCAGACCATTGGTCCATCTTGCTTGATATTGTCTACACTGACTGGCAGTGGCTGTTTGGGGTTTCAGACAGGAATCATTCCCAGCTCTACCTGGAGATGCCTGGGACTGAATCTGAGACCTTTTGCTTGCAAAACATGCTTCACCACTGAGCCACAGATTGTGTACAGGCATCTGTTGGCTAGCATCCGGGTCTTCACTGATGATAAGTAAGATACTTGCCTCCTTATGAGCCTCACATGACAGGGAGCAATTTCTGATGCAGACTTGAGAGCCATACCTGTGCATTTAGATGTCTGTAAAAATATTTCAAGGAGGACGCACAACTTCACTATTAATAATAATTATTAGTTTATTATTTATACAGCCATATCAATATGATTTACAGAATTTTATAAGCAAAGCAAAACAGAAGAGAAGCGATTCCTGACTTCTGCTAAATTCAGTGGAAGGGGCATCGCACAGTGGTAGAGCAACTACTTTGCATGCCAAAGGTGTCAGTTTCAATGCCTAGCATCTTACGGTAGGACTCAGGAGAATCCTGTTTGAAATCCTGGAGAGCTGCTATCAGATAGTGTAGACAATACCGAGCTAGATGGACCAACCGTTTGATTTTGTACAAGGCAGCTTCCTATGTTCCTACCTGTGGGTGAGGGAGGGAGAGACAAAGTTAGAGAGAGACAAATGTTTAACAGATAACATTTGCAAACAGAGCAATCCAAGAAAGGGGAGAATCAAAAGGTGGACAAACAACCTAATCCAAAGACCTGCTGAGCTTGTGCTGGCAGGGCAGGAGAACACTCTTCTTCTTTTTATTTGTCCTTTGTTGTCTGTTTTTGTTTGTTTTACAACGTTCTCTCCTGTTGATCCCAGTCGGAAGGGAACCAGCCGGCTGATGTGCTTTCTTCTCTGTTATAGTGTCATGTCGGGGGAATGGGAGAGGTTTGGATCCAGGGCATCCAAAGCCTCCAGTGACACTCCTCCAGAATACCTCCATCTTGCCCTCTCTGCTGTCAGATCATTGATGGTGGAGGAGTGGACAGCTGCGGAGGTTTTCTGCAGCTGCAGGAAGGATGCCTCTGTGGGTGGATCTCCCTTTCTGCTCATGAGGAGGGAGATCCACCCTATTCTGTAGCCTCTGAGATAGCCTCTCCCAGCCCAGGGATTGTAGATTTGTAGCTTTGACTTGGTTACAGCTGAGAACTGCGGGATTCAGTGAAAAGCTTCACAGAAAAGCTGGGTTTTGATGAGCGATTTGAGAGAGTGGTTGCACCATATCGGGAGAATTTTCAGGGAAGAGGCAAAGAAGGAAAGGGATGGAATTATGTAGCACCTAAGTACACAGTGAGCAGGTGTATTACTTTTTCAGATATCTTAATATATATCTGTATATCATGAGAGTTCATCTGTGCCTTTAATAATACAGACACACGTACACACACACACACACACACACACAGACCACAACGGGTGAACATCAATGCAGTAAACTTGAGGAAGCCTTCCATATATTGGTCTCAAGTAAGGAGAGGAGTGGATACTATGAGCCTAATGGGCTTCCCCTAAGACACATTGTTCTCCTGTGTTTTCTTCTGTTGATTGGTTTTTTTCTCTCTCTCTGTGTTACTATTGCTGTTTCGTTTTGGTTTTCTGCAGTTGCTCTTGGATGCCGGAGCCCATGTTGAAGGCTCTGCTGTCAACAGTGGAGAAGACAACTCTGCTGAGACCCCTCTTCAGCTGGCTTCAGCGGCAGGCAAGCTTGAACAAGCATTACATTTTCACCCCCCAGAAACAGAAACAGAATCTTAGAGATGTTCTGCATTAGAAACCCGCTGTTTGCAATATCCACTTGTGCTGCAGTTTGACTTCAGAGTGTCAAAACGCATAAAGTGGACAGAACAATATTTTCAAAGCTGCCACATATTTCTATTTTCCCACCCCACCCCAATATTTTAAACTACTATTTGCCATCACACTATTGCTGAGTGAATGTTTTGTATACACCAGTAGCAAATTCAGATGTGCTGGGTCCCTTCACATTAGTCACAGCCCCTCCCCTCCCCCTTTTTTTTGCTGAGAATGAGATCCTTGTGAATGCATTCTCCCACAGCAACAGACATCCCTAGGAGCCAATAAACACGAAGGTGAAGAGTGTTAGCTACTGAAAAGAGTCTTCTCAGTGGCTAACTCACCTCCTTTCACTCTGATTGGCTTCAATCAGCAGGAAAAGAGAAGGAAGCATGTTAGAATACCAATCATGCTGATTGGTTTGTAGGATGCTGGAAATATAAGGAGCCTGCTGGGACCCTGCTTCCAAAAAAGTAAGGGGTCTAAGACCCCCTGAGACCATGGATGACTATACCCCTCGTAAGCACAGTAGTGCATTGGGACTATGTATGCCTCCCTCATACTAAGTGAATGGATGGGAGGTAACAGGCTGAAACTGAACCCTGACAAGACCGAGGTACTGCTGGTGGGAGACAAGAGAAGATTAGGAGATATTGACCTGGTGCTGAATGGGGTTAGTTTGCCCCTGAAGGACCAGGTTCGCAGCCTCAGGGTCATTCTTGACTCCCAGCTGTCCATGGAGGCTCAGGTATCAGCAGTGAGCCGGACAGCTTGGTATCAATTACATCTGATACAGAGGCTGCGACCCTATCTTCCGGTTCATCTGCTCCCGCGGGTAGTGCATGCCCTGGTCTCCTCTCGCCTAGACTACTGTAATGCGCTCTACGTGGGACTACCCTTGAAGACGGTCCGGAAATTACAGCTGGTGCAGAATGCGGCAGCACGGTTGATTAAGAATAGCCGCCGGCGGGATCACATCACCCCAGTGCTTGAAGATCTGCATTGGTTACCAGTTGTTTACCGAGCCCAATTCAAGGTGTTGGTGTTAACCTTTAAAGCCCTACACGGTTTCGGTCCAGGGTATCTGAAGGAGCGCTTCCAGCATCACCAAGTATGCCACCTGACGAGATCAGCCTCTCAAGACCTTCTCTCGGTCCCACCAGTTAGAACAGCTAGACTGGTGCGGACCAGAGAGAGGGCATTTTCGGTTGTGGCCCCCGCCCTCTGGAACTCTCTGCCATACGACCTATGCCATGTCCCCTCCTTGGCAGGTTTCCGCCAAGGACTAAAAACATGGCTGTTTCAGCGGGCATATAGAATCCCTAGTTAATTTTAATTCTACAGTGTATAGATGTGGGTAAATTGAACGTTATGATTGTATTTATATGTGTATTTTAAATTTTAATTATGTACGCCCCCTAGAGTGGCTGTTTATTCAGCCAGATAGGCGGCCTAAAAATAAAATTTTATTATTATTATTATTATACTCTAAGTGTACAAGTGCAATGTGTGTCCCAAGCACATGCGCATGTATCCAATCTGCATGATCTTATTTTAGTGGTAACAATAACAGATATCAGCTGTACAGATGTACAAAGGTGTATGCTCATTTCATAGATTGCACGTTGTCTTGTACTCTCAGTGGGATATGCAAACATCCGTGTGCCCCACCATATGTACATGATTTCCTGTGAACAGGCCGTATGTGCTTTCTTTAATACCTGGATTCATTCTCCACTGTGTGATGTTTACAGTGTAACAGTGTAGTGTGTGGCGTGGAACAATGAACATATAACCTCTTTTTTCTCACTATGAATGAATACATATATTAGATGGTTGCTAATACAGTATATAGTATGTTATATCTTTTGAGAATACCAGTAAAGGTAAAATTGTTTGTCTTTCTAGGCAATTATGAGCTGGTCAGCTTGCTGTTGAGCAGGGGAGCAGATCCCCTTCTGAGCATGCTGGAAGCTAACGGAATGTCCTCATCGCTTCATGAAGACATGAATTGCTTTAGCCACGCTGCAGCACATGGACACAGGTAGACCTCATGTTTAAGCACTCTGAGCACAATGTGTAGCAAGGGCAGCGATGTGGCTACACCTTGGCCCTATATGTGGAGGAATGCATGAACAGAATTCAGAGCCAGTGTGGCAAAGTGGCTAGAGTGCTAGACTAAGACCTGGAAGATCAGGGTTCAAATCCCCACTGGGCCATGAAGCTCACTGGGTGACCTTGGGCCAGCTGCTGCCTCAGCCTAATCTGCCTCACACAGTTTTTGTGAGGATAAAATGGAGGGGAGGAAATCCTGTATACCACCTTGAGTTCCTTGGAGGAAAGGCAGGATATAAATGCAAACATAAATAAATATAAAATAAAGATTTAGTTTGACACTGTGATGAAACATGGTGAAAGCCCTCCTTGGGATGGTGGAATGGAGTTCAATTTAAGGTGCCAGATTTTGAATTGCGTTACTACTGCAGATAGTAAAGATGTCTAACATTTCTGCCATTTAAATTTTCCACTGGAAAGATTCAAGGGTGGCTGGAGCACAAGTGCATCATGCTTCTGCATCCTAGAACAACTTTGTGTGCATTCATCTTGTAGACTGCACTGACCCAGCCACATCTCTGCCACCTTCAGCTGCTGGAAGACCAGGACAGCAAAAGAGACAGGAGAGAAGAGCAATTATTTATAAAAGTTGACCTGACCCTCCAGAGAGGGGAGAAAAGGGGACGGAAAACTTTTCTCTGTGAACTTCTTGAAGTTAGCTTATATTGTGATCCAAGTCACATGGGTGTCTGCAGGAACTTTTCTAGTGGTGGGAGGGGGCAAAGTAAATACTCCAAATAAGTATACATATCTGGCATTGGAAACTAGTCCACCACTTCTGGTAGATATGGTGACTGAGAATTCCAGGTCTATCTCTCTGTTGGTACTCAGTGGGTAGACCTGCTGTCCATCTATGGGTGGACCTGGCAATCCAGACAAAATCTTTCCATTCACCACTAGAACCCTCAGTTCTTTCCCTGGCTCCCTTCATTTCCTCCAGCTCTTTATTAATTGCGAGAGCCAGTGTGGTGTAGTGGTTAAGGTGTTGGACTATGACCTGGGGACCAGGATTCGAATCCCCACATAGCCATGAAGCTCATTGGGTGACCTTGGGCCAGTCACTGCCTCTCAGCCTCAGAGGAAGGCAATGGTACACCTCCTCTGAATACCGCTTACCATAAAAACCCTATTTTGTAGGGTCGCCATTAGTCAGAATCGACTTGAAGGCAGTCCATTTCCATTTTTATTAATTGCACTGCTACTACAATCAACTTCCCTGCATTCCCTAAAAGAAACCCAAAATGCCAGGTTAAACAGCACTGGACTAAACTCCAGGGTTGTCATACATTACCTCTCTCCTCCCTTCAGCAAAATGGGTATAACAACACTAGGCTACTTTGCAGGACTAGCATAACCCATTCTCTCTTAACCACAGTCCTGTCCTCTGCGATATGGGTATAATAATGACAGATTTTATCTGCGTTGGCATTAACAGAGTATTTTTTAAGATGTGTACAAACTCAGAATAAAATCTCTCTTTTTTCCTGTGAAATGAGTCCTGAGTTAAAAAGATCATGAGTTCCTGTCTTTGCTGCTACCTTTTGTTTTTGTGTTGACACACTACTCCCCAGCTACACTAAAATCAAGGGTACCTGAATGATTAGCAACAATTGCTTTGCCACCAGGGAAGACCAGCAGAGAATTTCACTGAAAACAATCAGTTGTTCCTTTGTGAAAAATGTGCAAGGAAAGCTTACAGAAGAGATAAATTTGCACCATCTGCAGCTCTACAGAAAAGTACATGTGCCTAGCCTGTGTGCAAAGAGAACAGTGGTAATTTAGATCAACCACTAACAGTTTGCATGACTGCAGCGTAAATTGGTGTGGTGCAGTGGAATTTGGGCCAGGAAGACCTGCCAGGCTGCATAGCTCATTGGGTGCTGTAGGTTGTTAGGATGATAAAATGAGATGAACCCATCCATGCTACTCTTGCTCCATGGAGGAAGGAGGGGGGGAGAGATACAAAATGGAAAGGGGTTGGGGAGAGAAATACAGATATCCTATGGATAAAACAATAAGCATGCGAGCACTGAAAGAATTTCATGTGGTTGGACTCTGCTTTTATATTTACCTTGCTGCTGCAGAAAGACACCTTGACATCTTTGTGGAGAGAATAACCTGGAATGAGCTTAGCCCTCTTCACGCATTACATATACATGATAAGTAAAAATGTGAGGGGAGAATGGGGGTTCTAGCTCTGTTGCCACCACCCTGGTTGCCATTCCATGGGTTGGAGGGCAGTCTTCTGAAGCAGGGAGACTTCTGTGCCCATGGAGGCTCCGCATGTGTTTTAGAAAAACGCTGAAAGATCAGGGTTCTAATATGTGTGGGGAGATCCCATGGGCACAGAAGGATCCCTCCTTCAGAGAGCTGCCTTACAACTTGTGGAGAGCAACAGGAACGATGGGGGATAGAGCTAGCACACCCATCCCCATGGTGCCCTCCTCCCACTTCCCATATTTATTAATTACAGGATCTGAAGGCCTGATGAGGGCTTGTCGGGATGTCATTGATTAACACATAGCATCTCTTGCTTTCCCTTTCCCAGAAACGTCCTACGCAAGCTCCTGACCCAGCCGCAACAGTCAAAAGGAGATGTTCTCTCACTCGAAGAGATTTTAGCAGAGGGTGTGGAAAGTGACACCTCCAGCCAAGGAAGCTCCAATGAGGGCCAGGTTAAATTATGCAAAACCCGGATGAAGGCTTTGCAAGAGGCCATGTATTACAGCGCTGAGCATGGCTATGTTGACATCACAATGGAGCTCAGAGCACTTGGTAAGGGAAACTTGTTACTGAAAAAGTTGCTTCAAGAAAAGCAAGGCCTAGCATTTCTAGACATGGAAGCATTCTCACAAGCCACTCTCTCTGTCTGTAAACATTTTTTGAAATGTTTTAATACACTTTACATTTATAATACATTTTAAAAATATATTAATTAAAATATATTTAAAATACATAATACATTTTTAATGCTTTAATACATTTAACCACTGCATTATCAGGAGCACCACCGGAGTCTCATAGCATGCATGTTTGACTCAGAATTAGTTGCATGTAATAGGCATTCTGACAAGAGTTGCCCAGAGGTGGGAGTGGCTTACAAGAATGTTTACCTAAAGCTGTAATGTAGAAACTTCCCTCCAAATCGTCAATTATTACCTCTATCCAGCAGTAACCTAACTTGTACAGTCACTAACAGCAGCAACAGCAGCAGCAACTATCTTGTGAGACCTTTCTCTGGCCATTGATATGGCTCATCTTGACTAATTAGAAGCGCAGCTATAGGAACTTGCTGGGGATTCTTAGATGGCTCTTAAGAACTTATGAAGAGCCCTGCGGGACCATACTAAAGGTCCTCCTAGTCCAGCATTCTGGACACAAGAAGGCAGACGTCAACAATATACCTCTACTATTTATGATGATGATGATTGTTCTCTAAATACTCTGTGCTGTGGAACAACAATATGCAAAGTTCCATTTACCTGCTGCAGTTAATAACAATTGACTTTTCCTCCATTAATCTTTTAAAGCATCTAAGAGAGCAATCCTAACCTCTGCTCCATCCTCCTGAAGGAGGTAGGACTGGGCAGCCGTGTCCCTCCACCAAAAGGGCAGAGCAGGGCTAATCAAAGACCTGCTGGATCCTAAGCCACCTTATTGCTAAGTGAGGGGCCTGCTTTGGGCCTCTCTGCTGCACCAGCCTGAAGCTGGCACAACAAAAAGAGAGAGAAAACCACCCCTCACCTTTTGCCCTGACCGGTGGAGCCGACAATGCTTTAGATGCAACAGTGACTGCTGTTCTGATAGTCCCTGGGGCTGGATGACTCCAGTTAAGGATTGTTTTGCCCACCAGCAACGACACTGTGGTGATGAATTCCATACATAAATTATGCATTTTGTTTTTTAAAATTTATTTTAAATTTTTCTATTTCTATCTTTCAGCCACAAATTATCCCAAAGTAGCTTCCATACAATCAGTTAAAATAAGACAGTACCTGCCTGCAGGCTTACAATCTAAAAGCCATGGCAGCAAAGGTAAAAGGGATGGAGAGGGAAGAAATGTGAATTACTGTGTTTTGTTGCTTTATGTGTCTGGGAGAGAGCAAGCATGTGTTACATTGTCCTG
Source organism: Rhineura floridana (assembly GCF_030035675.1). NCBI lineage: Eukaryota > Metazoa > Chordata > Lepidosauria > Squamata > Rhineuridae > Rhineura > Rhineura floridana. The sequence goes on along the minus strand of NC_084481.1, from coordinate 143,726,918 downwards.
AGCCTTCAGGTTGGGGAGAAAAGGGTGTTGTGTCTGTACATCAAATTAAAGAAACTGAGGCTGTGAGCACTGTAGTCACCTACAGCAAAGCATTTCCATTGGCCACACCTGGAGGGGAAACTGGTTGATCTGCCGATCAGTTGCAAAATCTCTTTGAAGTGATTTTTTTTTAAAATGCACTTGAGCTGATCCTACCAGGTTTTACAGTAAAAAGAGGAAGGGTTTAAATGGGCATGTGCTCCTGTTTTTAGAAAAGAGAGGTGGAGACACACTGGAACTGGCAGAACAGTGAGTGTGTCTCTACCCTAAAAAGGATCACAAGTCATCTTTGCCTCACCCAACAATTGATAATGCTTAAGTTGGATAGGGCCACTCCTGAAAACCTCCACACACAGACACAACATGTATTAGAAAATTACTTAACATTTGTTGTTCATAGCATTGCTGAAGTAGAAAGAGGGCTCTGTACCATGAAATATGGTTTACTTCTGGAGTTGCACATAAGAAATGCAAAATAATAGAAAATGTTACCCTGAGATTTCTCAACTTTTAACATTTGTTTACACTTTGTTCTAAAAGGACACTAAATAAATAAATACAGATTTCCAAGATTTTTGGAAATCATTTTACATCTGTCCCTAATTTGATCCATGGAAAAGATCTTACTGTGTTTGTTGTAAACATCTAGCTGCAGCAATAATTTATTCCAGGAACAATGCATAGGAAAATTAATCTAGGAAAGATGACCTGGTTATATTGCATTGAATGAATACTGGATTTCCACCAACCGGTCTGTGCAATGAGAAATATGTTACTATTACAAAAAAATGTAACTGAACTTCTGTGACTGAATAATCTTCTGGCAGTAAATAAATAGGAAGTCTAGCTTTGGCATTAACATGATCTTACTAAAATCAAGGTTGACTTCAAAATTGCTCAGCCACACATCTGTGAATACTCCTAAGTGCTACAAAACTGATTTGTAAAACTATGGGAGAGCCCATTCCTCATCTTTTACAGAGGAGGCTTGAAGACCTTGAAAAAGGCATTTCTTGTGCATTAGAGCAAAATATTGCTGTGCTGAATTACCGTCTCACAGCTATTTCTCGTACTGTAAAAAATAGAGAGAAAACACTGCAATCGTATGAAGTGTCTTTCTGAATAAGAACTACAGTTGATGAAGGATCCTGGACTGACCAGAGGAAAAGGAAGGCCAGGATCCTGGACTTTAAATAATTGTGTAGAAGAGGTCATTTTCTCACTCCTGCATGATAAACCATATTTATCAAAATTAATTCTTCCATGCATTTCTTAAAGCTGTAGGAGTCCTGCCTTGCTTTGCATTTGGGCATTATAAAGGAACAAGAGCATCCCCTCTATTCAGAGCTGGTTAGGCCTCATCTTGAGTACTGCATCCAGTTCTGGTCTCCACACTTCAAGAAGGATGCAGACAAACTGGAACAGGTTCAGAGGAGGGCAACATGGATGATCAGGGGACTGGAAACAAAGCCCTGTGAGGAGAAACTGAAAGAACTGGGCATGTTTAGCCTGGAGAAGAGAAGACTGAGGGGAGATATGATAGCACTCTTCAAGTACATGAAAGGTTGTCACACAGAGGAGGGCCGGGATCTCTTCTCAATCGTCCCAGAGTGCAGGACACAGAATAATGGGCTCAAGTTGCAAGAAGCCAGATTTTGACTGACCATTAGTCCTAACTGTTAGAGCCATATGACAATGGAACCAATTACCTAGAGAGGTAGTGGGCTCTCCGACACTGGAGGCATTCAAAAGGCAGCTGGACAGCCATCTGTCGGGAATGCTTTGATTTGGATTCCTGCATTGAGCAGGGGGCTGGACTTGATGGCCTTATAGGCCCCTTCCAACTCTACTATTCTATGATTCTAATGTGCCATAAGCAAACTGACTGGCATTTTTGCACCTTTTCCCATTTTAAAAATAGAGTTTATTTATCCAGCTTTCACTTGCGCTAGTTATATAAATCAAGCTCTACAGAGGTTTATTTTGATGATTATTATCTAGTGAATAGAGAAGCTATTGATCTTTAGGATTATTTGTCTTGCCTATAGTGTGTGACATGTCATAACTCCCTTCCACGAGACTGAAAGTAGTTTTGTGCAGCTCCTCTATATTTGTGGCCTATTCCGGTTTGAATATCCCTAGTTGATCTTTAGGGATTAGACAGCTCTGCCTTGAGGAAGGGGCCCATGTAAGCCCTATTTATCCATTACCTTCAATGGCATGATTGTCACTATATTGTGATTGCTTCCATGCCATTCCTCATGTCTTCAGCTTCTCCCAACATGATTAGGGCTGACTGCGTAGTTACATACAATGCTGGCATGTCTACCCAGTAGCACAAAGCTGGAGAACCTCTTGCCTAGGGGGCAGATGCAGTCCTCCAGGTCTCATTATTTGGCCCTCAGGACTCTCCTCAGCCCATGCCCCTCCAGACCACGCCCACCACTGGCTCTGCTCCTGACCTTGCTCAGATTGTTCTTGAACTTTGTCCTTCAGCTATGATAATGACTCTTGCTTGCCTAGAGGAGAATGGACAGGGGTGTGGGTGTGGGTAAAAAGCTCTGTCTTTTGCATGGCTGGAATGTAGCCTATTGTACAAATTCATATCCATTCCTCTGCCCAATTTTATCCCACTACTAGCTTGTGGGCCCTTGATGTTTGCCCATGAAGGAATGTGGTCCTCAGGCTGAAAAAAGGTTCCCCACCACTAAAGGGCTAGTGGCCATGTGGAAAATAATCATGCAGTCCATTCTGACTACATGCACAGAAATTGCTACCATTATCATAGCAGGAGCAGTGTGAGAACAACTCTGAGACAGAGGCAACCCGATATATACTCTGAACTGGGAGTGACTGACAAGAAACAATACCCTTGTGCTCAGAGTGGATAGCTCTATGAAAATATATACCCTGTGTGTGGCTGGCTACTGTGAAAAAGGTGACTTCCATTTTAGGAATTATTAAGAAAGGGATTGAAAATAAAACTATGAACATCATAATTCCATTAGACAACTCTATGTTGCAACCGCACTTGGAATACCATGTACAATTCTGGTCTCTGCACCTCAAAAAGGTATATTAATAGCTATGTTATATAACTGGAAAGGGTTCAGAAAAGAGCACCCAAAATGAACAACTGGCTGGAGCAACTACCTTTTGAGGAAAGGTTACAAAAATTGGGTGTTTTTGTTTTGAAAGAAGGTGAGTAAGGGGGAGCATGATAGAGGTGTATTTATTTATTTATTTATTAAATTTATTAGTCGCCCATCTGGCTGGTTGTCCAGCCACTCTGGGCGACGTACAAGATAAAAAACAATACATTAAAACGTTAAAATTTAAAACCATAACAGTAAAAACCTAACCCACCCCAAAAGCCTGCCTGGAGAGCCAGGTCTTCAAGGCCCGGCGGAAGCTCATCATAGAAGAGGCATGGCGGAGATCATTTGGGAGAGAGTTCCATAGGGTGGAGGCCACTATTGAAAAAGCCCTCTCTCTAGTCCTCACCAGTCTAGCTGTTTTAACCAGTGGGATCGAGAGAAGGTCTTCTGAGGCTGATCTTGTTGAGCGGCATCCCTGACGATGCTGGAGGCACTCCTTCAGATAGACTGGGCTAAAACCGTGTAGGGTTTTAAAGGTCAAAACCAACACCTTGAATTGGGCCCGGTAAACAACCGGTAGCCAGTGCAACTCCTTCAGAACTGGAGTGATGTGATCTTGCCAGCGGCTGCCTTTAATCAGACGAGCCGCCGCATTCTGTACCAGTTGCAGCTTCCGGACCATTTTCAAGGGTAACCCCACATAGAGCGCATTACAGTAGTCTAGGCGAGAGGTGATCAGGGCATGTACCACCGGTGGGAGCAGATGGTTGGGAAGGTAGGGGCGCAGCCTCCGTATCAGATGGAGTTGATACAGCGCCGCCCGGCTCACAGCCGAGACTTGAGCCTCCATGGACAGCTGGGAGTCAAGAATGAACCCCAGGCTGCGGACCTGGTCTTTCAGGGGCAATCGTACCCCATTGAGCACCAGGTCCACATCCCCCAGCCTTCCCTTGTCTCCCACAAACAGTACCTCGGTTTTGTCAGGGTTCAGCTTCAGCTTATTCCTTCCCATCCAGCCACTCACCGACTCCAGGCACTTGGACAGGGTTTCTACAGCCAACCTCGGTGAAGATTTAAATGAGAAATAGAGCTGCGTGTCATCCACATACTGATGACATTGCAGCCCAAATCTCCTGATGATTGCCCCCAGCGGCTTTATATAGATGTTGAACAGCATCGGGGAGAGGATGGAACCCTGTGGCACCCCACATGTGAGAGGCCAAGGATCCGAGACCTCATCCTCCAATGCCACTCTTTGGTACCTATCAGAGAGGAAGGAATGGAACCACTGCAATACAGTGCCCCCCATGCCTAACCGCTTCAGGCGGTCCAGGAGGATAACATGGTCAATGGTATCGAAAGCCGCTGACAGATCAAGGAGGACAAGGAAGGTGCATTCGCCCCTATCCCACACCCTCATATCATCTACCAAGGCGACCAAGGCTGTTTCAGTCCCATGTCCAGGCCTGAAGCCCGATTGAAATGGATCCAGATAATCCGCTTCCTCCAAGTGCGCTTGCAACTGCTTTGCCACCACCTGCTCAACCGCCTTGCCTAAGAATGGCAAATTTGAGACTGGGCGAAAGTTGTTCAGATCATGGGGATCCAAGGAGGGCTTCTTTAAGATTGGTTTTATTACTGCCTCCTTGAGCGCTGATGGCATTACTCCCTCTTCAAGAGATGTATTTACCACCATCTTGATCCCTTCACCCAGTCTATCTTTGCAGCTCATAATGAGCCACGATGGGCAAGGATCGAGTAAGCAAGTGGTTGGCTTTAAGGTTGAAAGCACCTTGTCCACTTCATCAGATGGAAGAAGCTGGAACCGATCCCACACCACCAGAGCACCACTGGTCACCTCTGGCTCGCTCACTGTGTCCACAGCGCACGGAATAACACTCTTAATACGATTGATTTTCTCCGCAAAGTGTTTAGCAAACTCGTCACAGGAGGCCTTAGCATGTTCCATTGGTTCCGGAGCAACTGGACCGACCAGGCTCCAGACCACTTGGAACAGTCTCCTGGGACAACACTCTGCAGATTCAATAGAGGCAGCATAAAAATCTTTTTTTGCTGCCCTTATTGCCACATGATAGGCTGCCGGAGCCGCTCTAACATGTGTCCGATCGTCGTCAGAGCGAGATTTCCGCCACCGGCGCTCTAGCCGTCTCACCTCCCGCCTCAGAATTCGCAACCGTGGGGTGAACCACGGTGCCGTCTGAGCTCTATTCAGGGGGAAAGGGCATTTCGGAGCCACCCGGTCTAATGCCCCGGCGATTGCGGCATTCCATCCCTCCACCAGGGTCTCAGCCGAGTGGCTGTGTGCATGCTCCAGAGAGTCCCCAAGCGCATTCAGGATTATGCACAGTATGTGAAAGTGAATAGAGTTTTTTTGCTATAACCTGGGACATTCACTGAAGTTCAATTTTGAAAGCTTCAGGATGGACAAAAGTATCTACTCCTTCACAAAGTTAAATCTGTGCCTATTTCTTCACAAAATTAAAACTGCAATTTGCTGCCACAGGATGTAGTGATGGCCACCGATGCGATGGCTTTAAAAGGGAGTTAGACAAACACTGTTATCTTTTCGGCGCCAGGTCAAGACTTTCCTCTTCTCCCAGGCGTTTCAGCATGTGTTTTTAAATTGTTTTTTAAAAAATGTGTTTTTAAATTTGTATATTTGTTTTTAATTGCTCTAAACCACCCAGAGAGCTTCAGCTATGGGGCGGTATATAAATGTTATAAATAAATAAATAAATATGAATATAGCACCCTAAACAGGACCTTAGTCCCCTCAAGTTCTGTGATTCCCTTTATGTTATGTATCTGTTGTTAAAAGCCGCCTCCCACCTGAATAGACACGCATTATATCTCTCATTATCAGATGCTGGAGGCAAACTTGGCCTGTATGGCTCTATCATACTGTGCAAGTAAGCTTCCCAGAGACATCTGGCTTACCCCTGTTAGAGTCTGGAATATTCAAATAAATCATTTGGTTTGACCCATAAAAGAAATGTGCACCTATCCTGTCTTTATTTCTGTTGCCATCCATCCAGAGTTATTTCAGTTTAAAAATATCATTTTCACTTTGTTTATGAATCGCTGTAGGAATCCCATGGAAGCTTCATGTGTGGATTGAGTCACTCCGAACAACTTTTTATCAGTGTCGTTACTCAGTGGTACAGAATCTCTTACGGGAATTTGCCACCATTAAGGAAGAAGACTACAATGAAGAGCTGGTTAATGATGGACTCCAGCTGATGTTCGAAATCCTCCGAACCAGCAAAGTAAGCAATTTCAAGAGTGATATGAGCTGTTTGGCTCAAGAAAATCCTACCTTCTCCCCTGCCCCTCGCCAAAACTTTTATTGTTTGCTCAGCCAAAAACTGTGTAAACATGTTTGAGGGCCCCAATTAATTCTGGATGTGGAGATCACCATGCTGTGTTTACTTGAGCGTGATTAATATCTCTTTGCCAGGGATCAGAAGTCAAAGCTCTCAAAGAAGTCTCCTTCGCAGCAGAAACCCCTCATTCTAATAGAAATGGAGATCATCTGTAGTGATTTTGCTCTCAAAGGAATTCATTCACACACTCACACTCCCTCACTCTCCCTCACACACAAATATTTATTTATTTAAAATATATTTTTGCCTGCCACACAGTTGTACACATGGAAATTTAAATACATGTAATTTGCAAAAAATCTAAATAGCCGTTATATTATACAGAAGTAAACATGGACTTCAGTAGGATAATAAAAGGCCCTAGTCGTAATCCAGCTCTAGCATTTCACAGTTAGATGCAAAAATTGCCCTTAGTTGCAAAAATTACTCTTCTCTGTTGGAGATCACATCCTCCTCTACATCAGAATCACATCTAGCTCACATAGTGGGGTCAATACAGATAGTTGGGTTTTTTTAGCAGAAAGAGATTCTAGTAAGGATTGGTTTGAAATTAGCTCTCTGTGAGCCTTGTACACTCTGCAGAGCGATGAATTTTATCTTCATGCCCTTCATATACCTCTGTAAACTATAAGAGAACAGCAAAGAAAATAAACTGCTTTTATCTGCCTGATATTGGTCTTTATAGAGCTCTAATGACCTTCATTGCTTCTTATTTACAGAATGAGTCTATCAACCAGCAACTTGCTGCTATCTTCACTCACTGCTATGGAAGCAGCCCCATCCCCAGCATTCCTGAAATCAGAAAGACACTCCCAGCACGCCTAGGTAAGATGATAAAGCCAGTGTGGTGTAGTGGTGAGAGTGTCAGACTGGGACCTAGGAGACCATGGTTCAAATCCCCACTCTGCCATAAATTTTACTGGGTAACCTTGGGCCAGTCACTGTCTCTCATCCTAACCTTCCTCACAGGGCTGTTGTGAGGATAAAATCAGGAGGGATAGATATAAATGTGGGATATAAATGCAATATTAAAAAATAAAGCTTTTACCAGCAATGACTCTGAAGGTATTGTTTATGGTTATATTGTCATGGAGTGAAGTCTTGTTAAACCTTTGCCTCCCCTTATTTTCTCTCCTACACAGATCCCCACTTTTTAAATAACAAAGATATGTCTGATGTTACTTTTCTAGTGGAAGGAAAGCTGTTTTATGCACATAAAGTTCTCCTGGTTACTGCTTCAAACAGGTGAGATACGTAGGAAGTGACACATAGTGCATTTGCTGAGTCAGTCAAAAATCAAGAAAGATAAACCAAAGAGTTGCAGTCATGGAAGCAATCACCATTTTAGTTTTTCACAATAACAAGTAGCCATCTCTTTGAACGTGGATGCAAGTATGTATCCCTGACTTGGCAACTGTTTTTACCTCAATACCCATTAGACTGTGTGTCCATCCAGTCTTCGAAGCTCACATTCAATCTGCACTTTCATGTATCATTCTTCAACTTTACTGATAACTTGAACACAACTTAAATAGCAAACAACTTATAAATACAGATGGTCAAATACTTGGTTGTAGAAGAAGGATTAAAAGACAGCTGAATCTGACTGAGAAGAGAAGGCATGTGGAGCCTCTCCAACCAGGGGTCCTAATTTGATCCTCAAAGCTATTTTCCCTAAACTGCACGCACCTGGTCTTTAATTGATGTCAGGTGTGGGACAGTAAAGATACAGCTGGAAAGGAACAATCCGGAGCGTAAACTGTGTTCCCGATGGTTCCTTGGCAAGCATGACTTGCATTCATCACCTTAAAACTTGGCACCAAGTGCAAGATTCACTGTGATTGGTTCCACTTGGGAGCCTTCAAGCAGAGCTCCCAAGTGGAGCCAATCCCTTCTGGGGATAGATACAGCTGAATGGAGAGGTGCTTACTGAAAACCTGTTGGGATCTGCTGCACTTAGAAGCCTGACTGGCACTAGGACTGCAAGCCCCTTTTGGCAGGAATCTTCCATTGCAGGCTGGCTTTGAGTGCAAAGGAAGAAAGGACAGAATCAGGAACACGGAGTGCACTCCCAAGTCTTTCCTTTGAAGCTGAATCACCTCATGGTGTTGTCATCCAGAGGTGGATGGCTGGATCCTGTTCCCCACCCCTGCTATTTAGGAACAACCAATCAATTCATGATAATATATACTAAGGCCTGATCAGTTACTAACAGATCTACGGAGGGGAAAGTAAAACAATTCTAAATACAGAAGCTAGCAGGCAATGTGCAACACAATGTGCAGTTGGGGCAGAACATCGACCCCAGAATGTCCTATGTGATTATTGCCACTTTTTCAGTTTAGAAGAACACAGTGTTACATATGGCACAAGTAAAAAACAATTCAGATTTATTGGGACAACAAATATGATGACACATAGGATGGTAATCCTTTAATCTGTTTCTTCAATACATGCGAGTTGGACTGTTTTTCCTCACGCTTCTGGCTTGTTAATTCCCCTAAAACATCAGAGATAGTCACATGTAGAAAGTGGGATAAACTTATATGGAAGTGCAAAGGTAATTCTATCATAATGATTATTTGGGATGAACTTCAGTTGGAGACCTGGATCTAGTTAATTAACATAGTGGGGTAAGGAGCTTGTTCAATTTTAACATTGAATTCAGGTTTAGGGATTGGCAGCTGATGGTAGGGTTGCAAATACCCCCAGCCTTTCTTACACATGATTTTCCCCATCCTTCTCTACCCAGTTTTGTGACATGTGATAACCTAGGTTTAATAATAAATGTCAAATTTTCACTTTGAGAATCTGGTTTTGATCATGGTTCTCAAAATCAGTTTCATTTGTTTCATTTTAACGTAAGTTAACATCACCTCAAAGCCACAACCAGGTTGTGAGAGGCAAAGAGAAGTAATGAGGGGTGTGTGTGTGTGTGTGTGTGTGTGTGTGTACAATCCTGTGGCCTGCTCCTGACCTAAACCCATGTTAAATCTGAATCAGGCTTTCATAACTTCTTGCATATCTCAGGAGCTAGCAAAAAATGGTTCTCTCCCAATGTGCAACAGCCAGAATTAGGCAGATACAGCTTTTCTCATTAGATCATAGATCATAGAATAGTAGAGTTGGAAGGGACCTACAAAGCCATCAAGTCCAACCCCCTGCTCAATGCAGGAATCCAAATCAAAGCATTCCCGACAGATGGCTGTCCAGCTGCCTCTTGAATGCCTCCAGTGTCGGAGAGCCCACTACCTCTCTAGGTAATTGGTTCCATTGCCGTATGGCTCTAACAGTTAGGACTTTTTTCCTGATGTTCAGTCAAAATCTGGCTTCCTGCAACTTGAGCCTGTTATTCTGTGTCCTGCACTCTGGGACGATCGAGAAGAGATCCCGGCCCTCCTCTGTGTGACAACCTTTCATGTACTTGAAGAGTGCTATCATATCTCCCCTCAGTCTTCTCCAGGCTAAATGTGCCCAGTTCTTTCAGTCTCTCCTCATAGGGCTTTGTTTCCAGTCCCCTGATCATCTTTGTTGCCCTCCTCTGAACCTGTTCCAGTTTGTCTGCATCCTTCTTGAAGTGTGGAGACCAGAACTGGACGCAGTACTCAAGATGAGGCCTAACCAGTGCTGAATAGAGGGGAACTAATACTTCACACGATTTGGAAACTATCCTTCTGTTAATGCAGCCTAAAATAGCATTTGCCTTTTTTGTAGCCACATCACACTGTTGGCTCATATTCAGCTTGTGATCAACGACAATTCCAAGATCCTTCTCACATGTTGTGTTGCTGAGCCATATATCCCCCATCTTATAACTGTGCATTTGGTTTCTTTTTCCTAAGTGTAGAACTTTGCATTTATCTCTGTTGAACTTCATTCTGTTGTTTTCAGCCCAATGCTCCAGCCTATCAAGATCCCTTTCAATTTTGTTTCTGTCTTCCATGGTATTAGCTGTGCCCCCAAATTTTGTATCATCTGCAAATTTGATAAGCATGCTCTGTACCTCCTCATCCAAGTTGTTAATAAAAATGTTGAAGAGCACTGGGCCCGAGGCCTGTGGTACCCCACTCATTACTTCCGCCCAGTTTGAGAAGGAGCCATTGGTAAGCTTTCTTTGAGTATAATTTTGGTGCCAACTGTGGTTTCAACTGATAGTTGTTCCATCAAACCCACATTTAGCTACCTTGCTAATCAGAATATCATGGGGCACTTTGTCAAAAGCTTTGCTGAAGTCGAGATATATTATGTCCACAGCATTCCCACAGTCTACAAGGGAGGTTACCCAATCAAAAAACGAGATAAGATTAGTTTGGCAAGATTTGTTCTTCATGTTGGCTCCTAGTAATCACTGCATTGTTTTCAAGGTGTTTACAGATTGACTGCTTTATAATCTGCTCCAGAATTTTTCCGGGGATTGATGTTAGTCTGACTGGTCTGTAGTTCCCTGGTTCCTCTTTTTTGCCCTTTTTGAAGATAGGGACATTAGCTCTCCTCCAGTCATCTGACACTTCACCAGTCCTCCACGATTTTGCAAAGATAATAGACAGCGGTTCTGAGAGTTCTTCAGCCACTTCCTTCAATACTCTAGGATGCAGTTTATCGGGCCCTGCCGATTTGAACTCATTCAAAGTGATTAGGTATTCCTTGACCATTTGTCTATCAATCTCAAGGTCCAGTGCTGCCCCTTCCACTTCATGTTTCCCGGGAAGGTCATAGCACGTTTGCCTTTTCTTTGTCATCTGTTATCATTTTGCCATCCTGATTGAGCAGCTGTGCCACCATTTCTTTTCTGTTTTTTACTATGGATGTACCTGAAGAAACCTTTTTTGTTGCTTTTAGCATCCCTCGCTAGCCTCAGCTCATTCTCTGCTTTAGCCTTCCTGACACCATCCCTGCAATTTCGTGATACCTGCCTGTACTCTTCCTTTGTGGCCTGGCCTTCTTTCCACTTCCTGTATGTGTCCTTTTTTGTTTTTAGGTCATCTCTAAGCTTTTTGTGAAGCCACATTGGCTTCTTCTGCTGTTTCCCTCCTTTTTTCCTTGTTGGAATTGCTTGCCATTGCGCTTTTAGAATTTCTTTTTTTAGAAACTCCCACCCACGCTGGACTCCTTTTCTCATTAGGGTCACTTGCCATGGAACCGTACTTACAATTGTTCTGAGTTTATTAAAATCTGCTTTCCTGAAGTCCAGGGTTCACATATGGCTACTCTTAGCTTTTGCTTCTGTTAAAATCAAGAATTCAAGTATGGTGTGGTCACTTTCCCCCAGAGTTCCCGTAACTGCCACTTCATCCAGTAATCAAGTCCAGGATAGCTGGTTGTTTCCTCCACTTTCTGTAAGAGAAAGTTATCTCCAACACAAGTCAGAAATTTCTTGGAGGGGCCGTGTTGGGCAGAATTTGTCTCCCAACAGATATCAGGATAATTGAAGTCCCCCATTACTACTACATCATGCCTCCTCGAAACATTGGCAATTTGCTTTTCAAAAGTTACATTCTCATCTTCTCCTTGATTGGGTGGTTGGTAGTAGACTCCAAGCACCACATTCCTTTATTACTTGCCCCATTAATTTTAATCCAGATACTCTCAGAGCTACCAAGCTCATCTTCCCATATTTCTGTGCAGGGATATATATTTTTAACGTTGTATCTCTATGCTTGGAAAATACAAACATTTTTAATTTCTGCCTGTCCTGCTGCTGTTAAAGGCATAGTGCTCTTTCTGTCAGGAAGTGCCACCTAAAATGAGAGACTGTGTTTTCACTTTATCTACTGAAAAATAATCTAAGCAAATATAATTTGGAAAGCTCTCTATGAAATCTTTTCTCTTCTGTCACAGATTTAAGACACTGATGACCAACAGAACAGAACCAGACAGCCAAGGCAGCAAGACTGTGGAAATTAGTGATATGAAGTACAATATCTTTAAGGTATGTATTTAAGAATAGTGCGCATTGTTACTCTTTTCTAAAGCTAAAATTGGGCATGATTCAAAGACATCATGGTCTTGAAAGTTTCAGGTTTGGAGGGCTTACTATTCAAAGGAATTAAGAACTCTGGCTGAAGGAAGTGATTTATGCTTTTGTTCGAAAAGAGAGCCTAAGACAAATTATTTCAGTACAATAGTTCTAAAATTCATTTATCAAATTTATTTTATTCATTTATTACATTTATACCCTGCCGTTCTTTTCATGATAGAAACCCAAGGCGGCTTACATATAGTTCCCAGGCGGTCTCCCATCCAGGCACTGACCAGACCTGACCCTGCTTAGCTTCAGCAGGGAAGTGGCCTTATGTGCCTTCAGACCATAGTTTGAACTGATCCACACAAAATTCATGTGTCCACACAAACACGTCCTGGAACATTGGATGATGTGGACATTGTTGCATGTGAATCAGGAATTCCTGATACATTCAGCAGCAATTTTCATGTTATGGTGTCACTTTTTGCAGCAGCTGCCGGAAGTTCCTTGGCATAATTCTTACACTGTATTAAGAAAATTAGGTCAAATAGAATCAGAAAACGTGTAGGCTTTATACTGAATCTGTTTAAATGATCAAAAGATTACAGGGTTCTCATGAAAAAGTCTGGAAGTAGAATATTTCACTTTTACTTTTTAAAACAAAAACAAAACTCTTCAAATCTTAATGTCCTGTATGTCATAAAAAGAGAGTTGGCTTTGGCATATAAACAAAAACACATCACTAAAATCCAAAACTCAACAGCTCTTCCCACTTTCCAAACCTTTTTCTGCAGATCAGGAAGAAAATGTGTTGAGGCTGGAAAACTGAAAGCTTAAATGTAGAACTGACAAAAGGATCCATTTTGCTGTCTTTCATCAGTCATCAATCACATAATTTTTGTGTTTGGGCTATATAAAAAGGCTACAGTTGCATCTCAATTTGCAAAGTGGAGACATGCTATATTTTAGTCTTGAACTGAGCTATAATTGCTATGTTTGCATCCTGACTTTGCTGCCTAGATTGGTTCATTACTAGAGTTTAATCATAAAGAGTTTACATGGAGATTAATATTACTATTGCACTTGCATCAATTTAAAATCACTGAAGGTTTCTATATTACGAGCCAAGTTGTTGTGTGACAGTTTTCCAAGGCAAACCTGTGAGTTCGTATTTCTCACTGCTTTGGTTTTGTTCCTGTTTCAGATGCTGATGCAATATTTATATTATGGAGGAACAGAATCTATGGAAATTCCAACTGCTGACATTCTAGAGGTGAGCATGTTCTTCCCACCCCTTCCAGTCTATTGTGCTCATTCAGGATAATAATGACGACATATATATTTACTACAAAACTGGTGCTTTGCAGACACACTATGCTGCACTGGTTGACAAGTGATTTCTTAAAAGAGTTTAGAATGGATATCCATCAGTATGGGTTGACTTCTTGGGAGGGGGAATTAAAAGCTGAGGCCCTACACATCTCTCCTTTCAGAATAAGTGTCAAGCAAGACAATTGGGTCTTAACATGTTACATGGACCATGGGGGTATTGCCAAAAGTGACATCACCATGTAAAAATGGACTGCCTTCAAAGCGATTCTGACTTATGGCGACCCTATGAATAGGGTTTTATGGTAAGCGGTATTCAGAGGTAGTTTACCTTCCTGTGAGGCTGAGAGGCAGTGACTGGTCCAAGGTGACCCAGTGAGCTTCATGGCTGTGTGGGGATTCGAACCCTGGTCTCCCAGGTCGTAGTCCAACACACTAACCATGTAAAATGTGATGTCATAATGTGCACGAACACTTACCACATTGTGTGTTTTCCAAGCCTCTCTCTCTCCTCCCTCTGCAGTGTTAGCAAAGGCAGTAATGAGTCGGATGAGGGCCAATAAACAAGCTGAGTCCTGACAAGATGAAGGCACGGCTGGTGGGCGGTTCTTACCTGTGGTAATTGTGTAAATTGGGTTGTGCTCTCCCTGAACAAGTAGCTTGATAGCTTGGGGGTACTCCTTGAGCCATCATTGTCACTGATGTCCAAGTGCCTTCAGTGGCTTGAAGTGCCTTTTATCAGCTCTGGCTGATAGCCAGCTACATTATGAGAGAGTCTAGCTCTACTACTACATGCTCCAGTAACCTTGTGCCTTGAATACTGTAACACTCTACAAGGCTACCCTACGAGGCAGTCCTAACACCTTTGCTAGCGAGGAATGCTATCCTGAGAATCTATGCAGGATCATGTTACATCTATTTTGCGTGGTCTGCATCTGCCCCCTATATATTACCAGGCAGCCCAGTTTAAGGGGTTAACGTTGATATACAAAACCCTAAACTGCTTGACACCCAAGGATCTTTTGGAGTGCTTTTCCCTTTGCCAGATGACCTGGGCCCCGAGATTCACCGAGGTGGCCCTATGTCATTGTCCTGCTGGTGGGGATGGCTCACTGTACAGTGACACGCGATAAGCCCTCTGTATAGGTGGCCCTGAATATGAAATTCCCTGCCCCAGGGGTGTGATTAGCCTCTGTGTTTATGGGTCTCCAGCAACAAGTGAAAGCCCAGGCTTTTGGTGGTAGTGATCTGGCTCTCCAAAGTTTTGGAATTTAGGGAGAATTGTGGCAGCTGCTATATTTTACCTGTATTTGCTGCTTACTTTTTATCAGAATGGTTTAGGATCCTAATGTTTTTATTGATAACTTATTGATAATGTTGTGCACCACCCCAATCTCCAAGCAGTGGGAGAGCTCCCTGTGCTTACCCAGGATTTAGTTTCCTTGGCAAGAAAGTCAGCAGAGACTGGTGTCTTGTAGGAAATATGTTTTTTATTTACACACATTCCACCCTGAGTTTAAGATGGAGGAGTTCAAAGCATCAGCAGTCCAATAGATCTTGCTTTTCCATCAGGTTTACAGGAGGCATCCTAAAGCCATGGTGCAGGGAACCAGCCTCTCTGCTTGCCTTCAGTTCCCAGCCTTTTTTCAGACTCTGCCCAAAAACACAAGCCTCTCTTTGGCCCCAGGAGGGATGGGGCTCTCCTGAAGAGTTTCAATAACAATAGGATCTCCCTGGCCCATTCACCAGTTAATGGGCACTTGACAGACCTATTATCCCACCTTGCCACTCTATCAGATTAACAAATGAGACTCATCTGACCAGCAGAGCAGGTTTCTCAGCTGTAGAGCCCACCTCCAGGTACAGGTGCAGGCTGGAAGGGGACTCGTAGAAATGATCTATTTCAACCCCTAAGCCCATTATTATTGTTGTTGTTGTTGTTAATCATAATCATAATCAATCATAATCATAGCAGCTTATATTTCTATCTGTATTTTATTGCTTTGTTTGTAAACTGCCTGAGATACGTTTGAACGAAGTACAACAAATCAAAAAAATGATATCAAGCATGGATGGGGGTGGGGACTCAGAACGTGATCATATCACAGCATGTGTAGGGAAAGTCATAATGGAAGAAAGCATGTTATGACACACACATGTTGCCACAGGTCTAGATTAGTTTATTAGGATTACTATCACCCAAGCTGTTCCATGTTCCTTTTTTGCTTTGAAGTTGCAGTCCTAAGGATGTTCACTTTTATTATTTATATAGTGCTCTCAGTGTACATAAAGCCTTAATTGACGAAACAAAAATAGACAAGAGATTGCAATTTACAGCAGGGAAACAAAAGAGAAAGGGGAAAGAGAGAAGGGGCAGCAAGGAATAAATGTGGAGTAAATGCCGCTTGACATATGACCTTTTAAAACTGGAGATGAGGATCAAGGGGATAAGTTGAATAATTCAGGGAAAAGGTGGAATTTGAAGGAAGGCTGTGAAGGCAAGGTAGTACTACACAGGAAGGGAGTTCAACATATAAGGGCAGCAAGGAATAATGGGTGGAGTCACAACAGAGTGTAACAGACCTTGGAGAGGCAGAGGGTGGTAGAGTTTGAGATCATCAGTAGGGAAGGTGGTGAAAGGATTTAAGGAGGAGGCATCACACTTGATGAGGGATGGATGTAGTGAATGATTTTGGTGGTGGAGTTACAGACTGAGACGCTGAGGTGTGATTGGGGAAAAGAAAGCTGCAGTAGTCAAAAATGAAGATGAATGGCCTGAGCATGAAGCAGAATTTTAGCTGGCAAGATCAAGAGGAGTTGGAGGATTTTTGGAATTTTGTCCAGCTGGGTAACTGACTGAACGTGGGGAGCACAGAGATAGAGGGCTAAAAGATAAAGCCAAGTCTGTATAAGTGGCCAGGAGGACAGATCGTAGAGAGATATGAAGAGTAATCAGGGAGAATTAGCCTTGGGAGGAAAGATAGTTCAGTCTTGCACATGTTGAATTTGAAACAGTGATGAGACATTTGAGACCTGACAGAGAGGGTGAGGGTGAGAGGTGTGAGGTATGGAGTTATGGGCTGTGAGCACACTAGTCGCTTATAGCAAAGCATTTCTGTTAGCCACTGCTAGAGGGGCAGCGGGTTGATCTGCCAATCAGTTGTGAAATCTCTTTGAAGCAATTTTTTAAAAAAAAAATGCACTCAAGCTGCTCCCACCAGGTTTTACAGTAAAAAGGGAGGTGTTTGACTAGCATTGTGTTCCCCCATTTTCAAAAAAGAGAGGCGAGTCTGTGTCCATAGTTGCCTATAACTTTGGTGAACGTAAACCTGATCCAGACATCCAGATATGCACATAGCACAGTCCTTCATGTAACTGTACCACCTCAAAATCCATGTGGGGAGTACTTGTTAGAGTGCTCTCATGTGTGAAAATTTCCATCTACATAAAAAGCTGAGAGGTGTTCCACACAGAACCCAGAGTGGTGTGACTAAATTCTGCTTTTTACCACTGTAGACCATAGCCAAGGAATCATTTTTTTAAAATGTTCCTTCCACATAGAAAACTGTATGCACAGTAAAACTGGTACATCCAGGGGGAGAGTTTTCCTAAACTTGACTTAATATGCTAGTTTTCTAAATGCATGATGTTTTTTGGGAGGAATTTAAAAACTACCCCCCCCATCTAAAGTATTACTGCATCAGCATGCTGCCAAATCACTCTTCCACCTCATTGTGATGGGCATATTGTTCATATCAGATTATGATCAATGTTGAAAAATTACACATCTCCTTAACATGTACATTTTCTAATAGACAGTGAAACTGTAACAGGGGCGCATCCAAACACGTTATCCCTCCTGCAGTCACACGGAGGATTGTACCATGTGTACGTCTGAGTATTTTGATTTAAGATTTTGGGAGATGCTGATTGTTAATGCTGTACGAAAGCATTAAGGAAAAGTAAGCAATTATATAGGCCAGCTCAGTTTTGCAAGGAATACAGAAGGCTTTGCATAAAAGAAAGGCATTTGGTTTTGCTTGCTTGTGCACAGCGTCACTTGTCAATTACCCATTGTGTTGTTTAATGCCTTCTCTTTTATCCCCACCAGTTGCTATCAGCTGCAAGCCTATTCCAATTGGATGGCCTCCAACGACACTGTGAAATACTTTGTGCCCAGACCATTAGCACTGAAAGCTGTGTTAACATCTATAAATATGCCAAGGTAAAGGACAAGTCATCCTCATAAGACTTCAAGTGTTTTCAGGTGCTACAAACATAAGAATAACCATGCTGAATCGGAGCAAGGATTCATCTAGTTCAGCTTCTTATTTCAAACAGTGGCCAGCCAGTTGCTTTTGAGAAAATCCATATGGGCACAAAGCCACAGATCTCCCTTGCTTGATTGTCCACACCAATATCTGGTATTGTAAATTTGAATTATACCACTTCAGATGGCAGGTGGGTCCTCCATGATTTGATGCTCCTCTGTATAGAAAAAATGGTCAGCATATAGAAAACTGGGAAGTCAGTGGCATCATGTCATGGAGAAAGTTTCTAGCGTTCCATCTTCTGAGAGCACAAGCTAACCACTTTGTCTGCTGCTTGGAGGAAAGGAAAGACAGCGTTGTTGCAGTGATACACAGTTAAGCAACCACAGATTATGTGCAGTGGCAAATAATCTGTCAAATTAGAATGAACTGACTGTCAGGCCGCTGCAGGATTACGGATTGCTGTCTTTTTATGGCATGGTTCCTGTTCCATGAACAGGTGCATGACTTTTAGACATTCAACCAGCAAAGTTTTCTATTATCACTTTGTCTTCCTGCTAGGGAAAGTGTCACTTGTTGAATTTCTGCCTAACATTTTATTGTTAAAAGCGCAATAATTACTTCAGAGAAAAGGTGCGAACTCCAGCACGAACCAGGATGTGATGCTGGTGTCGCACGATGGTAGTACAATAGGACTGATATGTCTAAGACTGCAACAATTACTCAAATATCTGTTTGTCCTTTCTTGGAACTTTCACTTCTATGAACTGGGAAACAGGCTGGATCAGCTTCACTTTCTGACTTCCAAGCAATATCTTTATGGATACTGTGAAAGGGAGAAATCAGAAACAGGTTCCCTCATCATGTTTATCAGTAAACAATATCAAAATATTTTTCTACTGCTGAGGTGGCAGCCTAGTAGATCATTAAAAAATCAGGGGCTGGGAGCCATCTATCCCAAAATAGCAGCAGGGTACGTTAGAGTAGCTCCTATGTGTTTTATTACATGTCCCCTTTTTCTAAGGCTCATCTCACATGCACAGAATTTCTTTGGCTGCTAATACCACGTACCATCTGGTACCGCTCATTATGCTGTCACGGTGTGCCACATGGATTGCACCCTCACACAACAAAACAGGTATCATCTTGGCTATTTCATTGACCAGCTGCTCTTTTCCTTTAAGAGTTACTTGACTTTAGCTCAACAAGCAGCAGGAGATCACAAAAGGATTAAAAAGACAGGACTTTTACCCTTTTCAAAATATCCCAGTGGAACTGCCCTACACGCGCATGCACACACACACAACAGAAAGTATTCGTTAACCACAGGATTAATATCCTCTTAACCATTTGCTACCAGCATTAAGCCTTCCCATACAATGAAGCTGTCTGAGTGGGGTGGGGGGAGAGAGGCCATAATTGACAGCTGCATAAAACCCCACTAGCTTGCATATTGATGTGATCCTCTTGTATTTTTCAGATCCATAATGCCCAGGAACTAGTCTCTTTCTGTGAGGGCTTCTTCCTTAAGCACATGATCTCCCTGTTGGAACAGGAGCCTTTCAAACAGCTCATCTATGGCAGGAACAGTAAAGTTCAGGGTCTGGATCCCCTGCAGGACTTGCAGTCCACACTGGCCAGCAGACTTCAGTCCATTTACATCACGTCAAGGGTGTGATTGCCAAAAGGAACTACAGTCACCTTGCCTGGATAAACTTGGAACTGTGATCAAAGCACCTGCTTGTCACTGCACTAAGAAGGGATCTTTGCCACCTGTGGCTTCCCTGTCTGGCAGCTAGAGATACTAGCGTGAGGTGGAAGTGCTCCCTCCACTACCACCCCTATCCCTAGTATGAAAGTTCTGACCATTGCAGAGCTGGGAATTGTACGCACTGAAACAGATGGTGATACTCCAATCCATCTAAGGAAATCTTATTTGCTGTACTGGAAGCTGTCAGCATAAATAATTCAGACTGGAGATGGAGTCTATCTGCATTTCATTTCTTTGAATGAGATGCACATTCTGAAGTGTGTTCTAATGCATGGTCTCCGTCGCATCTTAGTTGCACATTAACAGCTTGTTTATGTGTGACTAAACTGAACTGGAGCCCCAATGCTTCAATCCATACTGAAAATTAGATTGTGCTGTTGAGAATTCTCTAACTGTAAAATGGGAACAAAACTCCTTCCTAACACTCAACACTTTGCCAAGAGTTGCTGCCATATTTGCATTCTCTAGTGGACGAACATTTACAGTGAAAAACTTAAGAAAGGGATGCATCACGCCATCTATGCAAAGTGCTCAAGAGTCACAATTGTGGGGAGATTTACAAGTGAACGATGCTTCTTCTGGGATGGGTGTGTTGTCAGCTGAAGAAAGGGATAGAGAGAGGTGGTAAAGGAGCAAGGGGGAATGATATTCATTACAAATGTGTTTATGGAGCAGGGCTGGGAATCTGTGGCCTTCCAGACGTTGTTGGACTCAAACTCTCACCACCTCCAGAGTTCAAGGATGATGGTAGTTGCAGTACAACAGAAGCTGGAGGGCCACAGGTTCTTCATCCTTTGTTGTAGAGTTTCAGGGAAGATTCTAGGAGTGTAATAGAAATGTTTGATGCAAAAGCGAGAGGGGCTTTCCCAGAATCATATCTAGTCATTTTTCCAATTCTGCAAATTGTCCTTTTCATGTGCTAGAGGACAGTAGCTTTTCCATTTAACAGGCCGTGAGAGAAAACCATTCGATGCAGGACCAACCACCTTTGGAGATGATTAAAACAGTTATTGGTTTTGAGGATAATAAAGGTGAAAGCAGTTCAGCAGTGAGGCAAGCCATGTTATGGCTTAGAAGACATGGTTAAGGAAAGACTAGGGAAATGATCAAAACGCTGAAAACTGCTTCACAATGCATACTGCAAACCTATATGTGCACCCAAGCACTTGCACAGTAGCTGTATAAGTCAGATACAATATTGGGTGATATGATTCTACACATTTTAGTCATTCACTTTTCAAAATTGGGTCTGAAATATGCACACAACTTTTTATATTTCCCTGCCCCCTCCTCAAAATCACAGAAAAGGTCAAGATGAGTCATTAGCTTGTTTGGGAATATCCCAGAAGGTTGTAATTCTGGAAAATAATTTTCAAATAGCTGTTTCAGCTATCTGTACAAAAAAAAAGAGATTCTGTTGCATTGCTGTAATATTGTCTGTTACATTAACTGTACATTAATGTTGTCACTTATGTAAATGTACCATATTTTATTAACAACGTAACTTTTGTTAAACTTTACCAATGGTACAAGCTCACTTGTTTCAACAAGGCTTAGGAGAGCATTATGATAAACCACTTGTGGGCTAGGTTCTACATACATGCACATGTTCAGGTAAAGAGTTTTTCTTTCAAATTCTGTGCTCAATCAGGACTGATTGAACGGTGAGGAAAGCAGGCAGACTTATTTCAAGGGCTAAACATGTTTCTTTGAAACTGCTGACTTGTTGGTGCCTCACTGATCTGTGGTTATGGCTTTCTATAGAACAAATAACTTTAAGCAAGGAATGGAGCGTTGGGGTTCACAGGAATGATTCACATTCTCAGCTGCTGGTTTCAGACACAAAATGGGCTTGCCTGTCATAAGCACTAGCTTTCAGGTGCAAAATATTTAAAGCAGTGATTGGCCAGAAGAAACTTCCTCACTGCTGCTAAGATGACCTGCAGGTAAGAGTTGCTGTCACCCTCAGTAGAATTTTACATGCTTAACACTTGTGGTCACCAGCTCCTACATCCATCCTGATACCTATGAAATGAGAAACTAGCAGCCATTATATTCCAATTGGCGAAGGGGACACTGGCCTTTTAAGAACCTGCAGCACCAAAGGTT
The DNA here is from genome assembly GCF_030035675.1 of Rhineura floridana. Taxonomy (NCBI): domain Eukaryota; kingdom Metazoa; phylum Chordata; class Lepidosauria; order Squamata; family Rhineuridae; genus Rhineura; species Rhineura floridana. The sequence goes on along the minus strand of NC_084481.1, from coordinate 143,704,935 downwards.
CAACCTCTTTTACCATAGTATTGAAGAGATGGGGAAATTGTTCCTGTCAAAATCTGTCCTGCTTCACAGCCCTTCAAAGGACAGGTTCCTATACCTTTTAGGATATGGGGGCCTGCTGGAAAGCCCCAACATCTGGGATGATCACTTCACCACTTGCCTTCAAATGCAGTTGGAAGACCCAGTGCTGGTGGAAGGCACGTTTCCTGCCTGAGGCAGAACAGCAAAGGGTATTGCCGTACCCTCCACAAGTTAAAGTATACAGCACCCAAGGCTGGTTAAGTTATTTTGGGACCTGCTGTTGTTGTTGTTATGTGCCTCCAAGTCGACTACGACTTATGGCAACCCTATGAATCAGTGACCTCCAAGAGCATCTGTCATGAACCACCCTATTCAGATCTTGTAAGTTCAGATCTGTGGCTTCCTTTGTGGAATCAATCCATCTCTTGTTTGGCCTTCCTCTTTTTCTACTTCCTTCTGTTTTTCCAAGCATTATTATCTTTTCTAATGAATCATGTCTTCTCATTATGTATCCAAAGTATGATAACCTCAGTTTCATCATTTTAGCTTCTAGTGATAGTTCTGGTTTAATTTGTTCTAACACCCAATTATTTGTCTTTTTTGCAGTCCATGGTATCCACAAAGCTCTTCTCCAACACCACATTTCAAATGCGTTGATTTTTCTCTTATCAGCTTTTTTCACTGTCCAACTTTCACATCCATACATAGACATCGGAAATACCATGGTCTGAATGATCCTGACTTTCGTGTTCAGTGATACATACATCTTTGCATTTGAGGACCTTTTCTAGTTCTCTCACAGCTGCCCTCCCCAGTCCTAGCCTTCTGATTTCTTGACTATTGTCTCCATTTTGGTTAATGATTATGCCAAGATATTGCTAATCCTTGACAAGTTCAATGACCTCATTGTCAACTGTAAAGTTGCATAAATCTTCTGTTGTCATTACTTTAGTCTTTTTGACGTTCAGCTGTAGTCCTGCTTTTGTGCTTTCCTCTTTAACTTTCATCAGCATTCGTTTCAAATCATTACTGGTTTCTGCTAGTAGTATGGTATCATCTGCATATCTTAAATTGTTAATATTTCTCCCTCCAATTTTCACACCTCCTTCTTCTTGGTCCAATCCTGCTTTCCGTATGATATGTTCTGCGTATAGATTAAATAAATAGGGTGATAAAATACACCCCTGTCTCACACCCTTTCCGATGGGGAACCAATCGGTTTCTCCATATTTTGTCCTTACAGTAGCCTCTTGTGCAGAGTATAGGTTGCACATCAAGACAATGAGTTGCTGTGGCACCCCAATTTCTTTTAAAGCATTTCATAGTTTTTCGTGATCTACACAATCAAAGGCTTTGCTGTAATCTATAAAGCACAGGGTGATTTCCTTCTGAAATTCCTTGGTCCGTTCAGTTATCCAACATATGTCTGTGATATGATCTCTGGTACTTCTTCCCTTTCTAAATCCAGCTTGGACATCTGGCATTTCTCGCTCCATATATGGCAAGAGCCTTTGTTGTAGAATCTTGAGCATTACATTACTTGCATGGGATATTAAGGTAATAGTTTGATAATTACTGCATTCCCTGGGATCCCCTTTCTTTGGAATTGGGATGTATATGGAACACTTCCAGTCTGTGGGCCATTCTTTAGTTTTCCATATTTCTTGACAAATTTTTGTCAAAATTTGGACAGATTCAGTCTCAGTAGTTTGTAGCAACTCTATTGGTATGCCATCTATTCCTGGTGATTTGTTTCTTCCAAGAATTTTAAGAGCAGCTTTCACCTCACAGTCTAAAATCTCTAGTTTTTCATCATATGGTTCCTCCGTGAATGAATCTGTCATCCTGTCATCTCTTTTATAGAGTTCTTCAGTGTATTGCTTCCATCTTCCTTTTATTTCATCTCGGTCATTCAGTGTGTTCCCCTGTTGATTATTCAACATGCCTACTCTTGGTTTAAATTTCCCTGTCATTTCTCTAATCTTTTGGAACAGGGCTCTTGTTCTACCCTTTTTGTTGTCCTCTTCTATTTCTATACAATAACTATTGTAATAGTTCTCTTTGTCCCTATGTATTAGTCGATATATTGTTGCATTTAGGGTTCTGACTGTGTTTCTATCTCCTTTTGCTTTTGCTTTCCTTCTCTCTTTAACCATTTGAAGAGTTTCATCAGTCATCATTGGGGTCTTTCTCTCTTTTTAACTAGAGGTATTGTCTTTTTGTCTTTTTCTCTGATAACATCTCTGACTTCATTCCATAGTTCTGGTTCTCTGTCAACTAAGTTTAAAGCCTCAAACCGGTTCTTTATTTGATCTTTATATGCTTCTGGGATGTTATTTAAATTGTATTTTGGCATTTTGATTGCTTTGTTGTTCTTCTTTAGCTTTATTCTGATTTTCAATACGACCAGTTCATGATCTGTACCGCAGTCTGCTTCTGGTCTTGTTTTGCAAAAAGTATGGAACTTCTCCACCTTCTGCTACCCATTGTATAATCAATTTGATTCCTATATTGACCATTTGGTGATCTCCACGTGTATAGTTGTCTTTTCAGTTGTTCAAAAAATGTGTTCGCAAGAAAAGAATTATTGGCTTCACAGAATTCAATAAGTCTTTCTCCTGCTTCATTTCTGTCTCCTAGGCCCCATTTCCCCACAATTCCTAATTCTTCTCTGTTCCCTACTTTTGCATTCCAATCCCCCATGATTATCAGCACATCTTGTTTTGGTGTGTGATCAATTTCTTCCTGTACTTCTGCATAAAATCTCTCCAGTTCCTCTTCTTCTGCGTTTGCCGTCGGAGCATAGACTTGGATGATGGTTATGCTGATAGGTTTCCCATTTAATCTCATTGGTATCACTCGCTCAGACCCTGCGTTGTAGCTCCTAATTGCTTTTGCTACATCACGTCTCATTATTAAAGCAACCCCGTTTCTTCTTAATTTCTCATTTCCTGCATAAAATATTTTGTAGTTGCCTGATTGGAAATGTCCCATTCCCATCCATTTTAGTTCGCTCACACCAAGTATTGTAATGTTGATTCATTCCATTTCTTGCTTGACAATTTCTAACTTTCCCTGGTTCATGCTTCTCACATTCCATATTCCTATTGTGTGCTTTGTACAACTCCGGACTCTCCTTTCGCATCTGTGCACATCAGCCTCTGGGCTTCCTTTCGGCTTTGACCCAGCTGCGTCATTAGTCACAGCGCTACTCGTCCTTTGTTCTTCCCCAGTAGCTCGGTGAGTGCCTTCTGACCTGGGGGTCTCCTCTTCCAGCACTATCTTGTGTTGCATTTTGGATACTCTGTTCATAGTGTTTTCATGGTAAGAGATATTCAGAGGTGGTTTACCATTGCCTTCCTCTGAGTTTGGATGCATCTTAGTCTAGTGTTTCAGTTTTGACCATTCTGCCTTGGGCGCCCCTGCTAGGAGTGTAGCCTCTTGGTCTAGACTCCTGACGGCATTGCTCTCAGCTTCTTCAACACACTCAAACCCCCTCACCACGTTAAGGTGTGCATCTGAAGAGGAGGGGTGTCCATCCGAAGAGGACCTGAGGCAAAAAAAAATCACACAAGGGCCTTTCTTCCTCCCTAGCAGTAAACAGCAACAACAGTAATTTAAAAATAATTTGCAGCCGTTTCCTGACTCCCAAAATCTTAGGTAGCTGCCTCACCCCATCTAATAGTTGGACTGGTTCTGACACTTCTCCCAAGCCAGCAAGCAGCTCGGCTGAGGGCTAGACAGAAAGTAGCCCCAGGAGAAAGTGGCTGGTGCTAGGAAATGAGCAGAGTTTGAAGATTACTTTTAAAAAGTAATAAATTACAGTTACAGTTACATGCCCTCCCAAAGTAGTAATTACCATTACAATTACAATTGCTCTGAAAGTAACTGATTACTTTACTTTTACTCAAACGTAATTGCTACAATTACATTTTAGTTACTTTTTTTTTTTTATTGCCTACAAGGTGCTGGCCTTGGCTGCTGCACATCTAAGTAGCCTAAAACAACATTAAAAATGAGTGCACACCCACACAAAGGGTAGTAGAATATTTTTTTTATCCATAAGATTAACAGAATGGCATAACAGAATCTCACATCCCCTCACCCCATCCTCAGCAATGATGATACCCCAACACACATATTTTTGTATATATATATTGCTTCCAGCTCTTTTCTCCTTCCACTCCTGACAATTTTAAACAATTGTTTTCTCCACCCCGTCTTGCTCTCCACCTCCTCCCTCATCGCCTCCTAAGCACCCACAGATCATGAAGGAAGAACAACGCTGCACAGAAGCCCAATTTGAAGCACACGATTTTTATTCACAAATCAGAGGAGCAGAAGACTTCCCCTGCTCCCCCCCCAAGTAATGCACAAAAGTAATGCTGGAAACATTACAATTACTCCTCAAAAGTAATGAAGTTACTACTCGTTCTATTACCAGCAAAATGTAATGAAGTTACCCACTCGTTACTCAAAAAAGTAATAAATTACTTGTGACTAGTTACTTCGAAGCTGTGGAAATGAGAGGGTAGGTTAGACACATGGACTTGTAGCCAATGTTCCACGTGCTTAGTTCCACTGGGGCAACAGGATTTCCTCTCCTCCCCCTGCACACCCCCAAAACCTGCTCCAGAGGGTCCCCTAGAATTCTCAGGGGCTGGAGGGAACACAAGTGGTAAATGAAACTCTTGCATGCACAGAAGTCCATTACACCAGTGGAGCTGCAGCAATGGATACCACCCATGGGTTACAATCCAAAAAGGGGGGGATCATGTGCACATGGGAGAAAATCATATCTGTAGTCGGAATTTTGCTTGTTTTGCCATAGTAGTCCTTTCTGCTGAGACGACAGACCCATTTACTTTTTTTGTTAAGTCAGCTTTTCTAGTTGACAGTAGGAAGCAATATAGCAAACAAACCAAGCGAAGCTCAGGCTGTGCGTGCTTTTTCTCTCTAGCGTGTATGTTTCTCTTTGGGCTGTGGCTATTATCCATTCTATGCCCTACCCCACCCTCGCTGTTGCCAGCTGCCTGGGAGAGCAACCAAAAGGCGTCCTCTGTCATCTGCTGTGTAGTCACACATTTCCCTAAACTGGCCAGACGGAATGCACGTTGTATCCTCCAGGGGTCTTAGCTATAACCACAGGCTGCAGCTACTAAATGAGCTTCCATTGCCATGCACATCCCCTAGGAAACCCCTTCCACCAGACTCCCCTCCTTTTCGCCTTAGAAGCTTGATGCTTCCTGACATGGCCTACAGCTATCAGGCTAGTCCCAGAGTAGAAGCTGTTTGGGGTCCTGTGAACAAAGGACAAATAGAAATTCACTAATAGGCAAAAAACCTTGCAGTTTAAGAACATACCTATAGCCCACAGCTATTCTATCAAACTTTAAAAAGCAGGGAAATTGGGCAGCTATAGTGAATGCACCAGGGGAGCAGGAGACCTGACCTCCTCTCTGAGATATTGGACTGCCCTACAAATTGGTCAAAATGCAAACACCATTTGGGTTGGTTTTTCACAGTCCAATCCACTTCCTGTGTAGCTTGGAAGAATTTGGTAACATGTGCCTCTGAGTGGTGGCAACACTTGCCATATTCCAAGATAGAGAATTATATTTTTGTATGTTTGCTGGTGTTCTTCTTACTTTGCTTCTTTCCTGTGTTATTAATGTTTCTACAGAGAATCTACACTAGAAAATTTTATTTCCCTTATTATTCATCCCAGAAATCCATGTCAAATTTATTTTTATTGATTTCAAAGCCTTTTTATTGGTCAGTGTCATATGATGGTGAAGACAGCCTTTTGTGTTTAAAATTGGAGGTTATGTTCTATTTCTATTTTGGGTGCATTAACAGTGGAATTTGGACCTGCAGTTTGATGAAAAATCAGACTGATTCCAATATGTTGCTACTTCAGCAATGACTCTAGCTGTTGGAAAAAAGAGGATGCATGTTTTCAGCCTGCTATGTTTAAACCACTCCATTTAAGGCAAGGTGGGCACAGTCAATTAAAAACATAGAGCACACCTAGCATTTTGCTAGAATATATTTCACCTCCCACTGTTTTATCTTGTGCAAATTGAGACACTCCTGAGGTCCACTGGAGACTATTCTGCAGAAGTCAGTGCCATTATTCCACAATTATGTTTGGAGTTTTTTTAGTAGAAATTTTGCAAAGAGTTGCTGTACTTCACATATTCACAGAAATAGAAACAAAAGAAAATGATTTCCTATAGGAAACGTCACTAAAATTGCAAAGGAAATCAGACATATTCAAAGTGACCATCTAAACTATATCAACTGTCTTAATAATGTTGCTTCCTCCCTGCTAAAACAAGATCAGCACAGCACATGTCTTCTTTCTATTATTTGAGCTGATTGCAGGTGTTGCCACCACTCACCATATGCTCAGAGGCACATGTTACCAAATTCTTCCAAGCTACACAGGAAGTGGATTGGACTGTGAAAGACCAACCCAAATGGTGTTTGCATTTTGACCAATTTGTAGGGCAGTCCAATATCTCAGAGAGGAGGTCAGGTCTCCTGCTCCCCTGGTGCATTCACTATAGCTGCCCAATTTCCCTGCTTTTTAAAGTTTGATAGAATAGCTGTGGGCTATAGGTATGTTCTTAAACTGCAAGGTTTTTTGCCTATTAGTGAATTTCCCTGCTTTTTAATCTGGGAGGTAAGAAATGGGATCCTGTCCAAGTTTGCTGAGAATGGATGGATCATTGAGTTCAATGGGATTTACTCCCCTGCAATCATGCTTAGGATAGGTGAAACTGACCACAGAGGATGGGGAGGGGAGGAGGAGGAGGGAGGGAGGAAATGCAGAGGGGAGGACTGGGAGGGGAGGAGGCAGGATGGAGAGGGGAGGAGAAGGACAGGTTTGATCATTTGTATGCTTATTAAATTCAGTGCGATTTACTCCCGTGCAATCATGCTTAGGATAGGTAAAACTGACTGGGGGGGGAGGGAGGGAGGGCTGGAGTGGGCAGGGGGGGAGGAGGAAGGGAGAGGAGAGGAGAGGGGAAAAGCAGGTCTGATCATTTGCATGCTTATTTTCAATGGGATTTACTCCTGTGCAATCTTGGTTAGGATAGGAAACACTGACCATGGGGGAGGAGGAGTGGGAGTGGGAAGGAGCGTATTGGAGGGGGGCAAAGGAAGGTGGAGGGGAGAACAGGTTTGATAATTTGCATGCTTATAGATTTCAGTGGTATTTACTTCCATGCAATCATGTTTAAGATAGGTAAAACTGACCATGGGGAGGAGGAAGGGAGAGGAGAGGAGAGGGGAAAAGCAGGTCTGATCATTTGCATGCTTATTTTCAATGGGATTTACTCCTGTGCAATCTTGGTTAGGATAGGAAACACTGACCATGGGGGAGGAGGAGTGGGAGTGGGAAGGAGCGTATTGGAGGGGGGCAAAGGAAGGTGGAGGGGAGAACAGGTTTGATAATTTGCATGCTTATAGATTTCAGTGGTATTTACTTCCATGCAATCATGTTTAAGATAGGTAAAACTGACCATGGGGAGGAGGAAGGGAGAGGAGAGGAGAGGGGAAAAGCAGGTCTGATCATTTGCATGCTTATTTTCAATGGGATTTACTCCTGTGCAATCTTGGTTAGGATAGGAAACACTGACCATGGGGGAGGAGGAGTGGGAGTGGGAAGGAGCGTATTGGAGGGGGGCAAAGGAAGGTGGAGGGGAGAACAGGTTTGATAATTTGCATGCTTATAGATTTCAGTGGTATTTACTTCCATGCAATCATGTTTAAGATAGGTAAAACTGACCATGGGGAGGAGGAAGGGGAGGAGGGGGAAGGGGAGGAGGGGAAAGAGGGGATTGGAAGGGGATGGGGAGGGAGGGGCAAAGGAAGGGGGAGGGAAGGGGCAAGAGGAGGGGATAGGAGGAAAGAGAAGGGAGGGTGGGTTTGATCATTTGCATATTTCAGTGGGATTTATTTCTATGCAATCAAGTTTGAAAATGAAAATGGACTGCCTTCAAGTCAATCCCCACCTATTGAAACCCTTTGAATAGGGTTTTCATGGTAAACGGTATTCAGAGGTGATTTCATCATTGCCTTCCTCTGAGGCTGAGAGGCAGTGACTGGCCCAAGGTCACCCAGTCAGCTTCATGGCTGTGTGGGGATTTGAACCCTGGTCTCCCAGGATGTAGTCCAACACTGACCCAGGGAAGAGGCAGGGAGTGGGAGGAGATTGGGTGGGTGGGCACTGGGCAGAAGGGAAGCCCCTTTCCTTTCCAAAAGGAAAACATTGTAAACAGAATCATTCTTTTTCAGGCTTTCCCCCACCTTTTTATTCTACAGCAGACACATGTAGCCTCCCACCCAAATTTAAACCAAAGCTTTCCCTGGCCACATCCACACCAGGCCTTAATTTCACTTTGGACAGTCATGGCTTCTCTCAAAGAATCCTGGGAAGTGTAGTTAGTGAAGGGTGCTGAGAGTTGCTAGGAGACGCCCTGTTCCCCTCACACACCTTCAATCACAGTGGCTGACTGTTAAACCATTCTCTCAGGGGAATAGGAGTCTCTTAGCACCCTTCACAAACTACATTTCCCAGGATTCTTTGAGGGAAGCCATGACTGTCTCACATGAAATCAAAGTCTGGTGTGGGTGTGGCCCTCTGATTAGGCAAGCCCAGCAGCTGTGAGGCTTTTAGAACTCTGACAGTTGGTTCTTACTGAGCATGCTCCGCGCTATCATTGGGTCCCAGCCAAAATTTATTAAATTAATTAAAACTCAGCCAGGCATTTTTTAAACTTTTAAACTGCAGCAGATGAAGGTCGGAGTATGGGGCAATTTCAGTATTAGGATTACAGGTACTCTGTGAACATGGCTGATTTTTCATGAATTTCAACAGATTATGAGAACAGAGAAAAAAGTCCAAAAGGGCTCTGAGGTTTTTCTCTCTCTTTTTACACTTTGAACTGTCTATTCTCTCTGACTGTTTTGTGTATCGCCATGAAAATTGACAGGGTTGTTAAGCAAGCGTTTCTGAGTTCAGGACTATAAGTTATGTAAGGTTTTGTTTTGAAATGAGCTTATGGGAAGCATCAGAATGGCATGGGGGGTATTTTCAATTTAACATTGCGGACTGTGAAAAATCCATTCTGGCTATAGTATACAGCCACTCTAGTGGCTGTATAATAAGGACAGAGAATGGCTGCTGCTGGGGGATTCACCTTGTGACATTAACTTAAACCTCATAACCTGAACAGGAATTATTTCTCATTGTTAAGAAGATTGCATTTGAGAAAAACAGGAAACAAAAGCCTTAGCAATAATTAATAATAATAATAATAATAAAAATAGAATGCCAGACCCAACAGACAAAATCAAAGTTAAGAGTTGCCATTTTGGGATTATAAAAGAGCCTTTTAATGTCTGTCTATTGACTAGATATTTTAAAAAGCACTGAGTAACAACCCTTTTACTATTTCTGGCCTTTTGGGTTGTATTTAATGCTTGTCCTACTCACAGTAGTCCCATTTAAATTAATAAACATTAGTAACAGGATCATTAATTTCAGTGGGTCTACTCTGAGTAGGACATAGTTGAATACCACCCTCCGAGTTCTTCTCTAACTTTACAGTTTACTAGAGAGGAGCCATGTTAGGCTGTTGCAGCAAAGAATCTTGTGACACCTTAAAGCCTAATGAAAATAACATGGCATAAGGTTTTGTGGACTAGTGGCCACTTCATCAAATGCTATTGCTACAGCTAGACTGTTATTCAGGGATGGAGCAGCTGGTGAAGGCTGATGAGGTTTTGGAAGGTGAGTGGACAGAGCCTGACAGGGGAACCTGGTACATTTGACAGGGACTAGTGAACCAGGATATGGAGCCAATCGGAACAAAAACACAACACCCTACTCAAAATACCCAATACCTGAATCAGTGGCAAATTTATTGAATAAGCAGGTAAAAATATTTAGCAACCAAACCAAATCCTTCCCTCGCTGTTTTTAAATTGCCGCTCCCTTCACATAGTACCAACCGATCATTTCTCCTGAGCTTTCCCCCCTTTTCATCACTCTCATTTCTCCTGCGGCAGAAGAACAGGATCCAGTAATGTTCCCCTCTTCATCGTTGAGGGCACCAGTTCTGCAACATACCTTTCCCACAAGTCAGATAGGTGCTGCCAGCTGTCAAAACCATCCAAGGCTCTCTGACACAGAGGAATGATCACGCTGACAACTAGGTCACCTCACTTCCCAGCTCCTGCTGAGAATGGCACCAGCCCTACACAGCTTTGCCATTTTAGACCAATTAGTCGGAGCCCTCTATCATCTCCACTAAAGATTTGTGGGAGTTACCTGCACTAATGGCCCAGCCTGTACCTTTCTGAGATCACTCAGTTGCAGGTAGTGCTCTGAACCATGAATGACCCTTAACAGGCAATGTCAACATTCTGTCTGCCAACCCTTTTAAATGAATTGGCAGTTCTCAAGTGAGGAGGACTCATCTTTGGCCTTGAAAGGTTTTTCAACTTCAATTCTGGCCTTTTAGAATATCACAGTTCCCCCTGCTGGCTGATATTTGCAAAAAGAAATACAAGAAGAGATAGAAGTTACAAAGATGAAAGGCTGAGAATGGAACCGCTCACATGAATGCTTTAAACATCATGTGCAAAAATTGTGGAAGTAGCTGTTTTGCTGTGTGTTTGGAAGGGAGGGGTTGCGTGCAATTGAGATAGCGTTTCAAATGGACAATAGACTTTGTAAATTGGGAATAAGCATGTTTAGGATTAAAGTTTTAATGGGGACTATAGAGGTGTTTCCTATCAGGTTTGATAGTGCCATCCTATGCATGTCTATTCAACCATAAGCACTTCTGAGTACAATGGGGCTTGCTTGCAGATAAAGTATAGGACTGCACCCTAGATTATGGAAATATTTAAAAGGACAGGGATGGCAAGTGAAGCAATGCCAGGATGGTAATCTTAACATTGCATGGCACCATGAGACACCTTTAAAACAAAAACCCAACAAACTCTTTACAAAAGTAATGACACCAAGAAATTAAACATATAATTAAAGCAAAAAAGATTAAATATAGAAATTAGATAAGCATACATAATTCGACTAAGATCCATGGTGCAAGAAATTGGGTGCTTTGCTATTAATTTCACCATCAGGTGGTTTCTTAGGTGTGATTGGCTTTGTTCATTTAATTAACATGTTGAAGCACAATTAAGGTTTACCAAACTGAGTCAGCAGTGGAAGCAAGGGGGAGTCACTATCATTAGCAGCAATGTCTAAAAAGCCTTTAGAATTAGTATTTTTTTCACCTGCCCTTTATTTTCACCTTTATTTTGTACAGCTTTTCTCAGAACTGCAAGATTTTAATTACCTTGCCATCCACCAAGATCCTTTCCTTCCTCATGTTATATAAAGTTAACAGCCAGGATTTCAATTAGAGTCCACTGCTCCCAAGCAATGATACACACAAGGAGAGGCCTCCTGTTATGGGCAGTAATGGGCAGTAAACTGCATAGTCCATAAAACAAGAACATCTGTGTCCATTAATCCCAACTGTCAGGACTGGTGAAAGGATGCATTTGGAAGCAATTTAAAACTCCTGCTACCTCTGGCTCCAATTGCTTTAGAAGCAGACTGGGCCACACACTCACTCCAGCACATTGGCCTCAACTCCCTTTACTGCCACAGACGTTTGTACAGATGTGAACATTTGAGCACCTGGGTTAGTCCATAGGTTCATATGGCCTAGGGTGATCTAATTTGACAGGCACCTGTTTTCCAGTGGCTCAGACAGAAGTCTTCCCCAGCCCTGCTTTGCTACCTGGGATCCGGTTTACTAGTAATTGAACTTGCTAGTAAAAGTACCATCGTCACTCCTAACAGAACATTCAGGTGGTGAGAGTGACAGCAGCATTGCAGCCAAGGTGGAGAGGTATCCATATGATATGGTAACCCTGAGGTTTGTACAAGTACACAGAATCTGTAATGCTGCCTAGTGCATAAAGATAGAAGAAAGAGCAGAAGCTGATGAGGGGTATTAAAAACGGAATTACAAGCTGCTGCTCCTCTCAGCCCCTTTCTTGTGCTTGTCTTTTCACTGCTGATTCCACTCCAAAGCTCAGGTCTGTAGAAGTAGAAGTCTCCTGACTACTTAAGTTTGCTAGATCTCTGGCAGATACTGAAAGGAGCTGTGCAGCAGGAAGAAGAATCTATCGTCACGTAGGGTTGCCAGGTCCATGGCCTGAGACTGATCTTGTATCTTTAGGAGAAGAGAATGTCAGCCAAGTGCAGGTGTTCTTGCAACCCTGTAATGGGAAAAACCACAAGGTGGAATTCTCCCTTCGTCCTGCGCAACTGTTAAAGATACAGAAGACCTCTTGGTTGCCAGGCCCAGCCTCCAAGAGGTCTTCTGTATCTTTAAAAGTTGTGGAGGAGGGAGGGAGAATTCCACCTTGTGGTTTTTCTCATTACAATCTTGCAAGAACACCTGCACTTGGCTGACATTCTCTTCTCCTAAAGATACAGGATCAGTCTCAGGCCCTGAACCTGGCAACCCTACTGGTCACTAATAACAAAATGCTGGACTAGATGGGCTTCTAGCAGGGCTCTTCTTAACAAGGTTCCTATTTCAGCTACAGACTTAATTAACTTGTGACCTTGACTGACTGGCTGCCAGGATTTTTTTAGTTTTGGTTAGGAACCCTGACTGGTTGTGGGATGCTGAGTTTTCTGTCTTACTCATAGGAATCTTAGTTTGGTATTGCATTTAGGAAATCATCAGTGTCTTTCCTTTTTCTATTTGCATTTAATTTACCTCTGACCTTACTCCCTTACATCCATAGAAGCAACAACAGTGGTTCCATGTGCTCAGCTCAACCCCCTTAAACCCACTGATGATGCACCTTGTTGTTTGCATGATGGTTTGTTTCTTGCCCAATAGTGATAAAAAAGAATTCACATACTGGGAAGTGTGGCTTCAATTGCTGTTGTTCCCAATCTACTGCCTGTGAAGGTAGACCAAACCATGTGTGTTTTTTCTCTGTTAATTATCACTCACTGGAATTGGGTTGGCTGTCAAAGTGAGTTTATAGCAGCCCACAGCATAGGCAGGAAAGAGTAGAGAATCTTCTTAACTCTTACTCATTTCTCAAACCTCTCTTTGCAGTGGAGTGTGGAGCAGCCATATTAAAAGGCAGGCAGGCCATTCCAGGCAGGGGGTTGCCAACCCTGCTTTGATATGGATATTGTTGCAGAGGATAATAGAATCATAGAGTTGGACGGGGCCTATAAGGCCATCAAGTCCAAATCCCTGCTCAATTCAGGAATCCAGATCAAAGCATTTCTGACAGATGGCTGTCCAGCTGCCTCTTGAATGCCTCCAGTATCAGAGAGCCCACTACCTCTCTAGGTAATTGGTTCAATTGTCGTATGGCTCTAACAGTTAGGAAGTTTTTCTTGATGTTCAGTCAAAATCTGGCTTCCTGCAACTTGAGCTCATTATTCTCCGTCCTGCACTCTGGGACGATTGATAAGAGATCCAGGATTCAGTTTAAAGCCCTCCTGATGAACTTCTCCATGCTGTGGCCAAACACATTTATCCCAGTCCTTGTGAGATGCAACCCATCCCTTGCAAGCAGTCCATTTTCCAGGAAGCATAGACCATGGTCCCAGAATCCAAATCTCTCACGTTGGCACCACCTTTGTAGCCATTCATTCACACGGAATATTTTTCTTTCACTTTCTACTCCTCTTCTAAGTACTGGAAAGATGGATGAAAAAACTATTTGGGTCCCAAACTCCTTCCCATAGCTTCAAAGTCTGATGTGATTTCTTCACAGCTCTGTTTGGCAATATTTGTTCCCACATGGATGAGGAGAAAGAGATCCCTAGTCAAGCCTTATCAACAGCACAATCCTAACAATATCTACTCAGAAGTAAGTCCTGTTGAGTTCCATGGGCCTTAGTCCCTTAGTGTGTTTAGAATTGCAGCCTTCAGGGGCATCCATCTTTACTCCTGACTGTGCCCATCTAACATCTCCACAATACTAGGCTTTCTTCCTGCAATGGCTTTCTGGTGACTGGCCTGGCCTGAGGGCACTTAAACCCTTCTTGCCAGGGGCAAGTAGGCTAGATGAGTGGTTCCCAATCTTTGAGTATGAGACCCTCTTTATAAGCTCAAAACATTTCGTTACACCCCTCCCCACGCTAATTGTAATTTTAGCCTCCGTTAATTGGAAAAATAGTACGCAGCAAAATCACATCTCCAAATATCCCTTTCCACGAACTGGTATCCCCCTCATCCACACACACATAATCTGAAGATGTACAGTTCTGTCTCCCATCACCAGTGGGTTACACCATTGGACTAAGATCCACATTAAAATCCCCACCCAGCCATGAAGCCCCCTGGGTGACCCTGGGCAAGACACAGTCTCTCAGCCTGACCTATCTCACAGGCTTGGTGTAAGGATAAAATGGAAAAGGGGAAACCATGTGTACCACCTTGAGGAACTTGGAGGAAAGGGAGGATAAAAATGCAATATTTAAATAAATAAATACATTTCAGCTGCAGTACGTGGACCTCAGCTTCAGTGAACTTGCTGAGCTTTTAAAAATAATAATAATAATATAAATAAATAAATATACAAAGCAGCAATGTTGTGATGGTGGGGATGCTAGATTGTGAAGACAAAAGGGTGGATAGATTGAGGAGGGGTGTTAGTGCTTTTAGGCCTTGGGATGATCATCAGAACCGATGACTTGGTTAACATGCACTTGGGGAATGAGAGTGGAGCAGAAGACAGATCAACACATGCACACACAAAAAACACGCCTGTCCCTCCTGCAAGCATCTGCAGGCGTGCATGCATTCACGCATGTGGGAGGGGGGAAGCTCTCAACTGCTGCAACATCTTGGAGAGAGATATGGGGGGGCAGAGTGTAGGTGGAAGAAACAGGGGGATGATGGCACACACACTTAGCCTTAGAGATGGGGGGTAAGTAAGTCCTGAGATTCCTCACTGTCTTGGCTCCATATGGGCCAAGGTGAGATCTGGGCAGCCTCACAAATAAGAATAATTTTTTAAAGGAGATGGCAATGAATTAGGAGCCAAGAAAGGCAGGCAGGCTGGCTGCCAGGAAGGGGGAAAGCAGCCTTTCCTTGCAGCCTTGCTTCTATTTGCTTCACAAAAAGCCCTCTCTTGTTCTGAGTAAGGTTGTTGTCAGCAGCGGCAGTGCAAGGAGACAGGAGTCTCACCTCTTGTCCTGGTAGCTCCACCCTTAGCCTCCTTTGGCATGTCATGTGTTTTATAGGCAGATGCCTGCCTTCGGCACGCCTGAAAGATGCTCTGGCACTGCAGCAGAAGTCCTCCCCTGTTGTTTGGACCAAGGGGGAGGTGTGGTCTGCAGCGGCAGTGGGAGCAGACAGTGTCCAGGGAATGAAGACTTAAATAATTTATTTCTTTACTGTTCGTGGCCCCTTGATTACTTTGTGGCCCCCTTGAGCAGTCACAGCCCCAGGCTGGGAACCACTGGGCTAGGTTAAATGTTCCTTACCAAGGCTGTCTAAGCAGGTGAGAAGGAATGATCCTATCACTTCAGCTGGACCTGGAAACACCCTCATTTAGCTAAGATTTCTATCTTAATTTCCAAGCAGAGAATTTTTTTTGAGTGGTATGCTCCCAGCAACTGTGGTTGATGCTTAATGTGTCATGCTTAATGACATCACTAGGGCCCACCCCTGAATTCTCAGGGTTTGGGATGCTTCTGACCTGGCAACCCTGATTATAGCTAGCAGCCATTGATAGCCTGATCCTCCATGAATCTATTTTTTTAAAGCTAGCCAAGTTTCTAAACTGAACAGGCCCAAATATTGTAACTGCCCCTCGTAGGAGAGTTGCTCCAGCCCTTTGTTTTGGTTGCCCTTTCTCATTCTCACTCAACACACATAGCAGCAGCTGAAGGGACTTGATAGCTTAGGACCCCCCAGAGTCTTGGACTCAGCCATACTTCATAGGCATAAGGTCAATTCTTGGCATTTCTAGTAGCAGGGCTGAGAAAGATTTCTGTTTGAGAATTTTGAGTGCTGCTTCTAGATAGACTAGACAAATGAGCTACATGGGCCAATAGTATGATTATACATGGGAGTGTCATATGCAAAGCAGTATTATATAATAATATAGCAGTATTATATGGCATATAGGTTTTTCAATAGCTCCAGGCATTGGTATTCCATGTGTACACAAAATCTTTCAGATCCTTATGTTTAGACAAATTTGGTAATAATAGCAGGTTATGAAGGCAGTTTCCAATGAAGGAATTTTGGCTGTGCAACAGAAATTCCCCTCCCCCCATATCTGTTCTGGGGATTCCCTGTCTTAAGACATGAAGGTGCACGGGGTGAGGGAGATGCTCTGTTGTGCAAGTGGAAATCCTTATGCTACTGCAGGGATAGGGAATCTCTGGCCTCCAGACCAATCATGGCCCATCGGGGGGTCCAGTTTGGCCTATGAGGCCATCTTCCCCCAAACCAGGCCCACCTACGCACCTGCTGATGTCACTAGTGACATTAGCTGATGGGCCGGAAAACAGGGTTTAATCCTGAATCCGCTGCATGATCCTGTTTCCAACAGGGAACAAGATGGCATAGTCAAGGGAGCAGAATTTAATCCCCACACATCTGAGTGGGGATTAAAGCCTTGCGCAAAAGTGCCCTTTGACAAAAGTAGCGTGAGCTACTTCAAAAAGGCTTTTACAAAGACTTCAAGACAGCTCCTGCATTCCCAGTTTGCTCAAACTGGAGAGCAGGGCCTGTCTTAAAACATTTTCCAAGTCTCACAGTCCTTCAGTGATCGAGGACTTAAAAGAGGGAGGGGAAAGACTTGGAAAAGTCTTGCAATTCTCTCCCCTTTCCTTTGAAGTCTCTGATTGTTAATTCCCCGAGAGTTAAGGGGAGCACGAGGGATTTTTTATGGACAGTGCCATCAATTTACCAATCATCTATGTCATAATGCTATCATGTGATTGACAGGTGGGCAGCCCCACTCACCTATCAAAGTTGGCCAGTGGAGTCAAAAAGGTTTGCCATCCCTGTGCCAGTAGAAGCACTTCATTGGATATTACCCTCGGTGTGTGTATTAACACACAAACAATATGTGGGGGTGTGTAGGGGTACATAAATACACAGATGCACACACATTCTTTATTAGTAGCAGTAATAAATTTCTCTATACATGATGACCTGAAAGATGTACGCATGGAGCCAGCAGACATTTGCATGCCTGTAGCTGCTGGAAAAAAGTACATATCACGGAAACGGCTACCAGCTTCCTGTGCCAGGATGGCAATGTCCGCCAGATATCCTAATTCTGCATTCACAGTACATGCCTGGGAACATGAAGCTTTACCATTTTTCCTTTTAAAGTTGTTTCTTTACTCTCAAGGCTTTACAAGGAAGTTTGGAGAGAAAAAACAAACCCACAGCCACGCCAAACCCAAGGTAAAAAGCCACAAAATTGAAAGAAATCTTTCTTTAAGAATCTCACACTATAAGCTAATTTTATGATTAGGTGGCCTGTGGTTTTTGGAACATTTGGGGAGTGCAATTATGCCTAATCCTTGACAAACCTGTTGTTCACTGTTGGCAAGCCAGACCTCAAAACCATAAAAGGTTGAGGCCAGGGGAAAGTGGTTCAATTGAAGCTGAAATCAGAGTTGGAAAATTTGCTTTAAATGTGTAGAGGAACAAGAGGTGTGGCTTCTGCTGCATAGGCCAACACAAACACACACAGCTCAGGATCCTCAAACTGCATCCCCCTGACTTACAGCATGGCAGAAAAACAAAAAGGATACAAAGATTAAGCCAATTCATCTGTTTATTTTGTACATTTCTTCTCCTTCCATGACCTTGTTTTTCTGTGTGCGTGTGTATGTTTTAACATTTCCAATAAGTACTGAGCCGAGAACAACTATCGAGGGCACAGTAACCACAGGACAGGACTGGTGCCGTGGACATCAGTGAAGCCACACCACAGACGATTGCAGCATTTCATCTCATGTGGGGAAGAAAACTGGAGGTTCTAGCATTATTGAGTTCTACACCAGATTCTGCGTTTTGAATGATATCTCTGCAGATGCACAGGACACACAGTCCTATGTCTACAACCCACTATGCATGAAAACAGAGAAGCCCCAATAAGATGCTTGCCATACAAGCTCCCCTTGGTGGTGGTGGTGGTGAAGTTGAATCCAGATGGGCTCACAAAGATGGGCCCCCAAAGTTCCCAGTACCTGGGACCATACACACACACACCTATAACCACTTCTTTACTGGTGCATTGTGGGGCATGATAACAAGTAGGGTATCCTGCGCCACAAACTGAAAAGCAGGAACAATGCAATTCAGGGGACATGATGTGGGTGTGTTAATTCATTCCCTGCCACATTCTCTATTTTGCTCAGTACCAGAGCAAACAATAAATGTCTAGAAGCGACCACAGAACTCAGAGCAAAAAGGTGACAACAGAGCTACTAATTATTCTTCTTTTTATCAAAAAGCATAATATACCTAAAGTAACTTCACCATTTTAAAATCCCATGGAAAGTTTTTATAGTTCATTGTACTAAAGCTTCTAAAAAAGACCAGCTTTCAATGAAAACTAAGACACACAGCACTGAGTCCCAGGCCGCCCTCCAAAATTACTAGTAAGAACAACAAAAAATAAAGAGAAGGAAAAGATGTTTATAGGTCTCTTAGGCACACAAAACCAGAGACTTTGCAGGGCTAAACTGCAAAGAGACATGATTCCTGGTAACAATTCAGTTTGCTGCTCTAGACTTCCTTTTAGCATAACACAAATGCTGAGCTAGCAGCAAGAAAAAGTATCTTCCCAAGTGTGTTGCTTCAGGCTGCCTCTATATGAAGGGGGGAAACCTTCGGGATTTTCCACTCTGATGTATGGTTTCTTCATGGCCTTTGCTTTGGAAAAGAAATCGGGTCCCCACAAAACAAGAGTTCTACGTCCCTTCTTTGGGATCATTTCTTCCACTTCTGCTTTGGGTTTTTCTTTTTAAATTTCTTCTCCTGTTTTGGCCCTAGTATGGCTTCTGATTTTCTCTTCTTGTCACTGAGGAAAAAAAAGTAACACACTGGTCACAAAATGTAGCTGGAGATATAGCATACTTCGAGCTAAAAATAAAATATGGCCTTTTCCTCTCCCATTTTCTGCAGGAAGATCAGCTTGGAGAGGGGGGTTGGGGTTGCAAGGTCACTTGTGGGTGGTGTGAGAAGTGGTGCTGAAAGAAGGGAAAGCCAGTCTCTCCTTCCTCCAGCAGGAGCCTTTGCTGGATCCAAGTCCCTTCCATGGTCATAAGGAGCCTTTCTGTTCATGGAAGAGCATCTGGATCCAACTCCTAGACAGAATCATGTGAATTACGCAAGTTTTGATATACTTGCTTCTTTACGTAATTTATTCTGCTTATGCTTGGAAGGAGGAAGGAACTATGCAGAGTATTTAAAACCTTTAAGTGTTTAAGCACCTGAAATCATAGACCTTCCCTTCTTTTGGAATGTAAGGCACACACACTTTTATGCCTTTTACAACAATATGGTCTAAAACATTTTTCTAAATGCAAATAGGAAATCTCAGCACACCAATTTCTGTCTTCAGTAGCCAATTCTATACTTCATTGGTTTTGCATGCCATTGTGAAGCACATGCAGCCCTAATTACATCTAACTATATTAGAATGGACAGGAAGGGGGGAAAGCACAGTCCAATGTATTAGGATCACTTTTGAGACAGCCATGGTGGAGCTCTAAATGTATATCCCAAGTTACATTAAGAAAGTTCATAGAAGGAACATCTTCCATCTTCTCCTCCTTACAGCTGTCCACACATCCCCACTGCCTTTGTTAAAGGTTGCTAAGGTGAGGTGGGGGCTCCTGAACAATATGGGATGGAGAACAGGGGACAAAGAGCATGGGAAAGTTCCTTAAGGTAACTTATCTTGGGATCAACGTCAAAATGTTCAACTTTCAACTTCTCCCTGGGGTGGTTTTAAGTGAACCTCCCGATGTTAGGACATGTCAAAGACATCTTAAGTTGTAATGCCCAAGTCATTTAAACTTCAGGGGAAGGGTGTCAACCTGTATCACTAAATATTAAGAATTCATGGGGATCATATTCAAAATAAAAAATTGAGGACTACAGGATCAAAAGGGATAACTTCTCCCATATGAAGATATTCACTTGCTCAAGACATCTTCCAAAGCCCTGCTCTCTATTCCCCCACCATCTGATGTATAGTGAGTGGCTATATGTGACAGGGCTCGCTTAGTAGTGGCTCCAAAATTGTGTAACTCCTGTCCAAGGTAGACTTTACCCATTTCCCTTCCTCTGCTTGGTTAGGAATAGAAGAAAAGGAATTGAGATACGGACAATTCTCTTTGCTCCAATTTAAACCTTTAGTCTTCCAGTATTGCTAAGATACTGGATATACCAGTCAGGGCCAAACTCCTTGAGAAAAGTACATCACTAACCTTTTCAGGCTGACAATGGAAGCATTCTGTCCTGCTTTGATCAGCACTTCATTCCACTCTTCATCATCTCCTTGGATTACATATCTAAGTGAGAAGATTAAAACAAACACTTTAAAATGGAGCAACAACCCTGATCAGAAAGTACTAATTAACATTGCAACAAGGATTCTGACTTCATACTTAACTGACCTTAAAAGAAAATTAAGATTAAAAGAAGATCAGAATGTTTAAAACTTCACCAGCCTTTGGAACAGGGATCACAGTTATTCATTTTACACTCTCCTGATATTCAAGCTTTGTTTACAAATCTTTAAAGAATCTGACATCAATCTAATGCACATTCAACATATTTCCCCAATAAAATGGTTCCTTCCTGGTGATCTTTGGGAGGGGAAAAACCATGTCTGTCCTGGTTAGGTCTTCACTGAGAAAATTCTGGAACTGCAAGCCTGTGCCTTAGGGGGGTCACAGGAGTGTCGGCAAACCCATTTCAGGAAGCTTGAGATCTCATCTGCAAGCAAGATGGCACCCACCCCCAGACACCTTCCATAAAGAAATTACACAGCTTGTAGCACATTCCCTTGTAGCTTGTGAGAAAGTGACCATCTGAAGTCGAAAAAACATCAAAACCTATTCTGAACTGCTTCAAGCCTACCAGGATAGTTTAATGAAGTTATTTGTTTCCTAAACAAAGCATTGTGATCTGTATCTTGTCAAACTGCCTTCCTTTGCCAACATAATGGATCATATCCTGCCATTCACAGCCCCACAGGTGGCTATCACCGGTGAAACCAAAACAGAACTAGGTTTTCCCTATCGCATCCTTGGACTATTTGGATACCATAACCAAATAGCTTTAAAAGAAATGGGGGTGCTACAGCATCTGATTGTCCTGATGCGCAACCTATACTCTGCACAAGAGGCTACTGTAAGGACAGAATATGGAGAAACCGATTGGTTCCCCATCGGAAACGGTGTGAGACAGGGGTGTATGTTATCACCCTATTTGTTTAATCTATATGCAGAACACATCATATAGAAAGCGGGATTGGACTAAGATGAAGGAGGTATGAAAATTGGAGGGAGAAATATTAACAATTTAAGATATGCAGATGATACCATACTATTAGCAGAAACCTGTAATGATTTGAAACAAATGCTGATGAAAGTTAAAGAGGAAAGCACAAAAGCAGGACTACAGCTGAACATCAAGAAGACTGAAGTAATGACAACAGAAGATTTACGTAACTTTAACGTTGACAATGAGGACATTGAACTTGTCAAGGATTATCAATATCTTGGCACAGTCCTTAACCAAAATGGAGACAATAGTCAAGAAATCAGAAGAAGGCTAGGACTGGGGAGGGCAGCTATGAAAGAACTAGAAAAGGTCCTCAAATGCAAAGATGTATCACTGAACACTAAAGTCAGGATCATTCAGACCATGGTATTCCTGATCTCTATGTATGGATGTGAAAGTTGGACAGTGAAAAAACTGGATAAGAGAAAAATCAACTCGTTTGAAATGTGGTGTTGGAGGAGAGCTTTGTGCATACCACGGACTATCAAAAAGACAAATAAGTGGGTGTTAGAACAAATTAAACCAGAACTATTACTAGAAGCTAAAATGATGAAACTGAGGTTATCATACCCTGGACACATAATGAGAAGACACGATTCACTAGAAAAGACAATAATACTTGGAAAAACAGAAGGGAGTAGAAAAAGAGGAAGGCCAAACAAGAGATGGATTGATTCCACAAAGCAGCCTTTCCCAACCAGTGTGCCTCCAGATGTTGTTGGACCACAACTCCCATCAGCCTCAGCCAGCATTGCCAATGGCTGAGGCTGATGGGAGTTGTGATCCAACAACATCTGGAGGCACACCAGTTGGGAAAGGCTGTCATAAAGGAAGCCACAGACCTGAACTGACAAGATCTGCATAGGGTGGTTCACTACAGATGCTATTGGAGGTCACCGATTCATGGGGTCGACTTGAAGGTACATAACAACAACAACAAACCAAAGAGTTTAGGCCACTTGACTTCTTTTATGAAGCATGAGAGTGTATTTACTGCACGTAGCAAGGGAGGGCTTACTGTGAAAGATCCAGATCTTTTAGCTTCCCAGTATCTTGTTTATGTTTTTCTTGAAATTCCTTTGCTGCTTCTTCCTGTATCAGGAAAACAACTTCATAAGTAACAGACAATAGATATGGTTATTAATTTTTGGAAAAAAATACAGTTCTCAAACCAAAAACACAAATCATAACAGCCAACTGTTATTTCACCATGCAAGTTAACTCCCTATGTCGGCATTCATAAATCAAAGTGTAAATGTATATTTTAAGTGTATTCTCCTCTCTGCCTAAGCAGGAACTTCTGTGTTTTGCTTAAGGAAAGGAAATGGTCTGAAAAACAAACAGCCTTTGTGTTTTCAAAAAGGGGAACAACCATTGCTTCTCAGTCTCAAAATCCTAGGTGTGTAACCGGATTCCTTTAGCATCAAGCACAGACTTATTCCATTTTCAATTTCTACCTTGGAATCATGTCTAAAAAAATGACCTAATGGCTATAACACCAAGCCTCCTATTTTTAGTTTTTGTAACTTTTGCTTGTTATTTTTTCCTAAGGAACCCCTCCCCCAACATCTCTTGTGTTGTGAAAATTTGAAAATACAAATTACCAAATCCTCATTTAAAGATTTCAGAGTTGGCTCCATTACAACTTCTTTAGTTGCTGCCATCTGCTCTTCCACAGCCTTTTCCAGAAGAGTGTTGAACAACTAGGGGAAAAAATAACCAATAAGTGATGACACTGATTTTTAATAAAATAATCCTCAGTACTATGCTACATACATATTGGTCATCCCCTCCCATTTTATGATAGTTTTAATAGCCTTTATATAGAAGTTTTAAAAGTCAGTGTTATAATGCTAAAGTATGAAAAGCTTCATGCATTCTATTGTGAGTACCATTATTGCCTTAAAAGTTACTAATTTTTATCTATGCAACAGCCCCTATGTAGTAGAACTGCAGGATTAATTCACACAGCCAGCAGACAAAAAAAAGTCCTGCTCTCCACCAGACTCCAACAATCAGTGATGCTTAGTGGAGTTTAACTTTTTCCTGACAGCACACACACACCTTGGGAGGCTGAAATCATGAGTGAAATATCCAAGGTGGTAGGAGGAACTGCTTAACCCATTCCTTTCCTGCCATTGGTCTGCTGAAAATCCCCCTCACCCATCATGTTTTCTTACCTACCAGGGATGCAATGGGTGGGAAAGCAGCTGGGGGAGGGAGAGGAGCCATTTTGAAAAGAAAATCCACAGGAACAGAAAAGTTTGAGCAGCTCACACAGGGGGGGGGGGTGTTTTACTAAACCCGTGACTGCTTCTAATTTATTTAAAAGGGGGAGGAGATGTACATACAACTAAGCATTATATGTAGTTTAAGTCTCAGAAACAGTTTATCCAGGTTTGAAGAACCCACCTAAGAGAACCTATAATAACACACAGAAGCCATTTCTCTACTTTACGTTCTGGACCCTACAGTGTTCTAACACATGGTTAATTCTCCTTAATGCAACCAAAAAATAGCATTTACCTGAACCACCTTGCGGATGGTCCTGTTGAAGAGGCCCATCAACTGGCCACTAGGCAGCTCTATCTCTTTCTCCAGCTGATCCACAGATTTGTGCTGGAGACCAATCCCAAGAAGAAGAGCCTGGGAGAAGATTGAGTTTCACTGCTTTGAGTCAACAGAACGACATGTAGTGGAATCCGTCAATAGTCCCATCTATCATGCCAATTTTTGATCCAACCAATTTGATCCAAATCCAATTTTTGGTCTTTCCAAAAATTAATTTAGGGGTGCAAAACTCACAGGGCCACATTACATTTTTATTAATTCAGGAGTGACACATTACATTCAACTATAGAGTAGCATTTTTGCTACAATTCTAATTCAGTGTTTCTTCTAAACCCATGCTTTGCCAGTCCTCTTATTCTCTTTGCAAGGCAAAACACTGAAAAGTAAACCATCACAGACCATGTTAGCTCTCCTTTTCTCTGCTGTGTAGGATGTACTCCTTCCTTGGTACACAAAGCACACCACTTAGGCTCTCTTCAATATGCGCCAAATATTTGCATCCCCTTTTCTGTCACTCCCCCTTTTCTGCGTATTGTGGCATCTCCTGTGTCAGATTCTCCCCTTTTCTTCCTTTAGACTTTCCTTCCACTCTGTTTTGGTTCCCCAACACCTATCTACTTTTCTTAGTCGAGTTCAGTGGCAACAGCACACAAGGCTTTCATCCTCCTAGCAATTTCACAGAGTTCTCAGATGCAGGTAGGCTATGAAGCATCATTGGCCAAATGCCAGAGGCTTTAAAAAAAACTGTCATCAGCTTCCAACACCTGCCTTATATTCTGCATTCATTCACCCCCACGTCTGACTTTTGATGACCTACATGAAACACAGATACACTCACAAATAGGTGGGAGAGGCCTTCAGAAAATGGGCAACAGGAAATTCCCAAAGGGAGCTGCAATCATCCGGCAGGAATGATCTTGTGGAAGGGAGTTAATTGATAGTAATTGTTTGATTCAGAGGATGGACCTAAACCTGGGCTAGAAGGTGCCTGATGTAGTTCCAAGTCATATGTTAAGTGGGACTTGCTCTGGTGAGCTTCATGTTAAGAGGACCCCTGGAAACCCAGGCATGCCACTGAATTCCACGAAAAAAGGTCAAGATTCAAGGGTAACAAAGCTACTGCAACACACAATATGTAGAATGCAGGAAAAGAGGAAACATGGAGGGAAACACAGTATCAGCCAAAGGCTCACGGACTGGCAGTCAAATGAGAGGAATTAACAGGACAGTAGCTAAAAATACGATACTTACAGACTGAGTAGCAGAAAGGGTCACATCTGCAAGCTGGCTGAGAAAGTACATCCTAGAGATAGTTGGGATCATGTCCATAATCAGGTGATAGTCCACCATGTTCCTGGAGTACATCTCCAGCCTCTTCAGGTCATAAGGGATGAAAGCAGCTTCTAATTCATGACGGCTGATTGCTTAGCAAGCCATGAATTGGTTTAGAGAAGTGAGGAGAGAAAAAACCAAGAGAGAGAAATCACGCATGCTGTCTACTTGCTAAGAACAGGAATCAAAGCAGCATTTGATCAGCAGCTCTTTTATAATAATCTTATGATCTTATATAAGACAGGGGTAGCCAATGCGGTACCCTCCAGATGTTTTGGACTACAACTCCTACAAGGAACCCTTATGTCAGAGCAGTGCATGGAAATGCAACAAGCTGCCCACGTAGGAGGAGACTGCCCTTGGGCCAGAGATTCCCAAGCCTGACCTAGAGAAAGCAAAGACTTAAACAAAAATGCTGCATATGCTTTTTCTTGGGATTTGCTTTAGTATAATTAGTTTTACAAAATATCCTGCAAGGAGCCCGCACACGTATACTTACGGGATTGAGACAGCTGTTTGATATTCCTGTTCTGCAAAATGTTTAAAGCTAACGAAGGAGAGAAAGTGCTGAACTGATACGACAAAAGGGCCAGGAATCTCCTCCTGAAATCTGCAGGACAAGTGGGGGGGGGAATGGAGTTACTGCTTAACGTACAACTGATCACACTAAACGCTGATTAACACAGTAATTTGGGAGGTGGTCTTTAAAGGGACTTGATCAACAACTCTCCACATGAAACCGAGCTGGTAAAATCACCACCACAGTTAAAGTTACCAAATTCATCAGAGTGATGGCTATTTTTTAGGCAAGAGTGATTTCACAGGAACCACCCTACAGGTGGGAATGTGGTGGTAAAGTTACCATGCAAGAGCATTTTCAACTCTGAAATGGCAGTTTGAGGCAGCACTGAAACATCCTTGCTAGTCACCTTTCCAAAAGGCAGTGAGCCAGTTCTCCTGCTCACTGTCTTCCTCTTCATTCAGCAGCTTCAGCATGATACATGAGTGCTCCCCAGTCAGATCATTCTGGAAAATAAAGGCATTGCTTGTCGCTACGATATTTTATGACTGGCCCAATCTTTTCAACAATAAACAATTGGTGTAAAATAAATCTCTCTCAGATAACACACACAAAGTAGTCAGCAGCAACAAGTACTAGTGACTGGAGCAAATAAAAAATACCAAACCTTCAATATACTTGCTTTTCCAACGTGCTGAAAAATGCAGGATAACCTACAGCTGCATAATCAAAAGCTGTCACACTGCTATGACAATATAACACTTTTATTACAGGGACGTATCAGAACCAGAACAAACTCTGCCAACAGGAGATCTACTGGGATCTTGAACCGTGAAGCAAAACTTACTGGAGTCTGTCTCAGATAAACTGGTACAAATCCAGCTCGTTTCCAAAACCTGGTAGGGAAGAGAAACAAAAATGTACGTATAGTCTGTCAAAAGAATGCTTGGGTCTTTAAAATAAAAAAAATAATCCCACAATATAGTTAGTACTGCCTGAATGGATGAATACTTATTTATAGCCAGGGCTGAGCCAAAGTGACACACTAGTTTTCAAAGACATTTGTGGCCAAAAAACACCAGCCTTTTCCACGGTTTTTTTTTTCAGCACTGTTCACAAAAACGTCTATTCTTCTTTCACTTGCCCACACTCTCAATTGCTCCCACAGACACCATCAAATCTGACTAGGTACACACCACTGTGATATCCCTATGTTTCTTGCACGTACACCAGTGTGATGAATCCAGGAAGAAGGAAACAGCAGCCACCACCACCACCGAAAAGAAGGTGGAGGGGAAGCAGCAGCAGTCAGAACCATGCCACTGAAAAAGTGAAATATTTGCCCAATCTATGTATTTTTCCACAGGAATGTTCTGATCTAGAAAATCAAGAACATTTCAGTTCAGTCCTGATTATAGTATCCAGATGTAGGGAAGGAGGTCAGTGAAGTAACTAGAAACAGCACAGCACCACATTTATGCAGAAACATGTTCTTGTACTGCTCCATTCATTTCAATAAGGCTTGCGCACAGAAGAACAGATTTTGGCAGAACGTACCTTCATTATGAAGAATCCAAAACGGGCAAAATGTCCCAAGGCAAGAAACCACACTTGATCTGAATCAGTAAGATTTTGTTTTGTGAAACACACTGATACAAAATTTCAATAGAGTACTAAACCCTTTTGGATCAGTCCAAAGGCCCATCTAGTCCAGCATCCTGTTCTCACAGTGGCTGACTAGATGCCTATGGGAAGCCTACAAGCAGGACCTGACCACACCAACGTTCTCCCCACTTGTGATCCCTAGCAACCGGTACTCAGAGACATACTGCCTCCGACAGCTGAGGTAGAACATAGCCATCATAGCTAGTAGCCATTGATGGAATCCTATGGACACCTGTTATCACAATGGCACCTGCATCTCTTAGCCTCTCTCAGCATAGTATTCAAATGCAGCTGAATGCTTACTTGAGCAGCCTTGGTGTCAAACCATAAGACACACCAAGGTAGTCCAGATTCTCAGCTTGTCTCTCACTAAGTTTGAGAAGCAGAGGTGGCAAATCCTTCCGAGGCATCACAGCTTCTTCTAATAAACTGACAGCCTGAAGCAAAAAGAGGAAGATAGTTTAACAGAAGGATAAGAGTGGCCAACACAGTGGCTTGAAATTTATCAATTTAATGGACAGTTGCCCAAATTACAAAACTCTGAAAAAAGACTGGATATCACAATGCCCACAGAAGCCTTCGTACCTCACTGCTCACAGTAACAATTTCTCTTGGCTTCTGCGTAACTTTTTCTTCCAAACAAGGAAACTTGCCTTCATAGTACATCTGTAGCAAACGCAGCGCTCGGCTGCCATAACCCATCTGGGAAGAAAAAAGTTTTGAGAGACAGGATGCTCGTCTGAGAAAGAAAACTCTTAAAACTTGAATCTTCAGGAAGTTCAGCATTTCTTCTTCAAATATTCATGATGGCATCAAAGCCTCTTTATGTTGGGATGGGGAACCTGTGCCTCCCTGCCAGATGTTACTAGAGATACAACTCCCATCGTCCCTGACCACTGGCCATGCTGGCTCGGACTGATAGGACTTGGGAGTCCAAAGGCATCTGGGAGGGCTGCAGGTTCCTCATCTTACAGAAACAGCTCAGCATCACTCTGAACCACAGAAGGTTATTAATTATAATAGATTACCTAAATATATGCACTGGAAGACACATTCTGTATTTAAAGTAGCGGGAGATTTGTGGCTTAGCTTCATGCTTCTTAAGTAAGCAGTTTGCTAAAACCCTGTTTTTGATAAAATCTAGGTTTTTGAGGCAGGAAAACAGTAAGATTGAAAAAAATAGTTTTTGCAGGATTTCTTGTAAATGCTGGATGTGTGTCCTAGGGCTTGTATCTTTAATGTACCCAGCCAATCACCAGCTGTGCATAAGAACGCATGGAACTGATCTATCCTTCGCATACTTGTCTTTTCCCCTCGCCACCTGCTCCCACAATATTGCCTCATCCCTTTGCAAGCACATAATTAATACCACATGCAGGAGCATTCCTCTCCATGCTCTTTTGCATCTCTCCAGCAGGTCATTGAGACTAGGTTTGTAGAAGACAGATCGGGTGGAGAGCCTTTATTCTGTTCCACCAGCTGATAGGATCCAACTGAGGAGCTCTTAACTGCCATGAGGAATGAAAACTTATGCCTCAAGCTCATGTCTCCAGCTATCCGGCACATGTCCTACAATAGGGGCAGTGAACCCCTGGCCCAGATTTGGCCCACAACGTCTCTTCCAATGGCCTACCATGCACTCCCTAAATCATGTACTTTTTCCTTTTGTCCCCAACTTACCTGCAAAGCTCTCTCTTCTCCCTTTGGTGAGGAATACGAGAAAGTTTTAGTGTGCAGAAAACAGGGAGTTCCTCCTGCTTCCTACACACTAAGTCCTTCTAGCAATGGCACTCTACCAGAGGAAGAAGAGGAGCCTTTGCAAGTAAGTTGGGGGCTTTCTTCCCCATTGCAGCACTGGGCTGGGAGAAGAGCTAGGAGAAGAGGAACCCCTCGTCCCGGCCCAGCAGTGTGACAAGGAGGAGAGGAAGTGCTGTCTTTTGCTCTTCAGGGATCATTGCCTAAATATCAAGAGTCAGTGTTAAATCCCCTCCCATTCCACATTACAGTGCTGCAATAAGGGGAAATGCTATCTCT
This sequence comes from Rhineura floridana, assembly GCF_030035675.1. Classification (NCBI taxonomy): domain Eukaryota; kingdom Metazoa; phylum Chordata; class Lepidosauria; order Squamata; family Rhineuridae; genus Rhineura; species Rhineura floridana. Next base: position 143,675,166 of record NC_084481.1, on the reverse strand, counting down.
TCATTTTCAGGGATAGTTCCCTGAAGACCAAGAGTGTGCTTATTCTCCTTTCTTGATCCCTGAAGATTAAGTGGCTGGCTTTTAATGCAGCCCTCAAACTAACAAGTTTAACCCGGCCCAAAAGGATGTGTGTTACTTTTCTCCATGCAAACCAGCTGCACCTCCTGCAATTATTCTGGCCAAAGAAATACTGAAGAGGCCCTTCTAATCATTGTTAGTGAAACAGCAAGAAGAAGGTTCTAGCAACAGGAGAATAAAATATATTACCCCTTGATAATAAGGATGAACCGCAATGCGAACAACTCTGCCACCAGAGAGACTGCCAAAATCAGGGTCTTGGAACTATAAAAAAGAAAAGAAGTCATCATCAAATGAACTAAAGAGCATTTATAATGTAAAAAGAGCAAAACAGCACAAAATGCTTCCGATGCAACTGAGAAGTTGATCAGTTACCTGCTCTGAGATGGTCCATGGAATGAGATCTCCTGATGCCTTCTTCCCTCTAGACAAACTGTTCATAATAGATTGACGGGAGATCTCTCCCTCCAAACATACCTGCCAAAGGAGGGGAACAAAACGAGATATGAAATCAAACAATTCAGTGCTTGAGTGAAGCACAGCACACAAAAAGACTAGTATCATTTAATTCAGGGGTGGGTAATCTCAGGCTGGGTGGGGGGAGGGTCCTCAGGACTCTCCCCAGGCTTTACCCCTCTTTCCAGGCGTATCCCCATCCCTGCTTTGAATCCTCTGCAAGTGTTATTGCCTGGCTGGAATGTGTCCTTGCCTTGCTTCCATAGATGGGAAATGGAGAAATGTGTGTCTGAGTGTTGGTATAGAAATTCCTGGATTATTTGGAGCTATAATGTGGTTTACTGTGCAAAGATTTAGGCCACATTCACACCATATATTTATTCCACTTTAAACAGTCATGGCTTCCCCCGAAGAATCCTGGGAGTTTGAGGAGTTCTATGGAAGAGGGACTGACTGTTAAACCACTCTGGCAACTGTAGCTCTGAGAGGAGGATAGGAGCCTCCTAACATCTCTCAGCACCCTTCACAAACTACACTTCTCAGGATTCTTTGAGGGAAGCCACGATTGTTTGAAGTGGAATAATAGTGGAATAAATGTGGCGTGAATGTGGTCTACAAGTCACACCCATTGCTCTGCCCACTTACACCTCTGAACCCATTCACTTTTGCCTCTGGCCACACATCGCTGGCATGCGGCCCCTGAAAGGTTTCCCCATAAGGTGGCCCTCAGGCTGAAAAAGGTTCCCCACATCTGATTTAATCAAAACAAGCATTATCTAAAGTTTTAAATGTTATATGTCTAGAGGTCTGAGTTATTTTGGGCTCCTATTCTGCTCCCATAAAGCAGCACTCCCTGCAGTAATCAGAATAAAAGGCTGCTTGAAACAGCCTCTAGATAAGGGCAAACTTTTGTTCCTGTTAAATATTTTATCAAACATTAATACAAAACTACACTAATTGAGTCTCAAAAATGCATACGCAACATCATTGTTTATTTCCAAAAACACTACAGCTGAACACAGGGCCGGTTCTCAAGGGCGGCCAGGTTGGGCACTGGCCCGAGGGCCCCAGAGCTACAGGAGCCCCTGAGGGGCCCTCCACTCCCCTTCCGCAATCCGTCCCCCCCACTTATCTGTCAGACGGCTTTCTAGCATTGCCCTTAATGAAGATGGCGGCCGCAGCTTCCCTAAGGTGCTGAAGCCACTGCCGCCATCTTAGTTGATGGCAGAGATGTGCGCGCGTAGCACGCACGTGTGCCATCAACAAAGATGGCAGCGGAGGCTTCATTCCCCTTAGGGAAACTGTGGTCGCCATCTTCATTAAGGGCAATGGTAAACACTAGACAGGTAGGGGGGCCGCATGGGGGGGTGCACGTATGCGTGCACACCCACCCACCCACCGGGGGGGCAGGGCAAGCTGATGCCCAAGGGCCCCCGCATGCCTGGAGCCAGCCCTGGCTGAACAGAACCTCCCACTTCTTTGCTAGGGCACACAGGTAGCAAACCAATTTCTCCTAGGGGCTAAAAAGTTTAATTCTCTGGTGAAGGATTTTGCAGCCTTTATCAGATATTCTGCACCTTGCTCTTAAACTGCTCTGTTAGATCTAGTTAAAGAAAGACCCATAGATTTCAATAAGAACTAAGTGAAACTAATTTAGTCTGCATCCAGCCCTTTCTGACCCTTCTTACCTGAACAACAGCAAGCACTTCTGGCAAGGAATTCTGGGTAGGTGGAACTGGTGGCAGAAGACAAAAGAGGTGATGGGCAGGAGCATCTGAAAGCATCTGGAGGTCATTGGGAGAATTCTGGAAAATCACAGTTGTGGCACAGAATTAGTTGTCCAAAACATCATACTACCATTCTTATAATTTGATGAGCTACTACAATTAACACTTTTATGTGTGTTGTAGGTTTTTTGCATAGAGACCTCTTTCTTCAAAGCACTGAAGATTATCAGCATCAAATAGATTTTTTAACATAGCAGACAATTTAGGGCTATTTTGAGATAGAAAATAAAAAATGAGAGTGTATATAATATAGCTCTCCCCCCCCCACACACACCAAGTTGTAATATGTTGGGTTGAATCCAGATTTTGCTCCTACCAGCAGGAGTATCATGAATGGAGTCCTGCTCAGGGAAGGGGGGAATTGGATTGGCAAAAGTCATTCTCCCCACCTCCACCAGTGAAATCCCAATGCTGGGTCAAAAGTCTTCCATAGGGACAAGGAGCCTTTCTGTTTGCAGAATTCAAAGTCTAGATCCAAGCCACGCACTTAATCCCTTTCTCCTTGCAACAGGTCTTCCTTGACTTGAAACTTTTAATACTGCCTCCCCCCATTTAATTATAATATTCTCTTTAAATATCATATATTTATTCCTATATGCTGGAAGCCTACCAATCATTTCAGGTCACAATCCCAAACAGGACTAGTATAGCTTTATATTGAAGAATGTTATTTCTGGCATGAAGGGCTCCAGGGGAAGAAAAAGAACTTGAGAGTGCTTAGGCGATGTCTTCAACAGCAGGAGTTGGGAACCTCAGGCCCAGGGGCTGAATGTGGCCCTTGGAACTCTGACCAAGCCACACATACCCCTCTCTGGCCCTGGCTGGAATGTTGCCTTGGTTCTCTGGATGGACAGAAAGGGGTGTGGGTGTAGAAACTAGCCAAGTGTGCAAAGGTAAAATTTACATGCGCTGCTTTGCCCACTTTTGCCTCTGGCCCCACTCACCAGTGGCATGTGGCCCAGAAGGGAATGTGGCCCTCAGGATGACACAGGCTCCCCATCCCCATTCTTCGGAAAGGGATAGAGCAGCCCACAGTCACTGTTTCCATGCTGCATATTCCTCACTGTTCCCTGAACTCATACGACCCTCCTTTCATCCCTGCCTCTCAGTGTCCGTGTGCACAAATGGTTGCCTCCAGAATTAAACTGAGTATCAGTGTGTATCATTCATTCAAATTGTATTTCCTGGCTTCTGAACGTGTTTGCAGAACTCTAAATCATGCTGCCTGCTCTACACAACCACAAAGTAGAAGAAACAGCAAGAATAGTTTTCTGTCTGCAAATCTTAAAATCCACCATATTTAATGGATAAGTATTTCCGGTTATGCAGTCACTCTGATAATTGAAAGAGTAAACAAGGGTATTGTCTGGGGCAGAAGGAAATAGGAAGAAACTAGTATAGATGTCATGTCAACCACAGCTTGGTGAAAGATCCTCAATCTAAAGTCAAAGATCACCAATCTCGAGTCAAAGCCTGGCAACGGAAACAATGTCACCAACCTTGTAGTGAGAAGCCACATATAGCGCCATCATCCTCTGAAGAAAAGCTTCTGATGCTCGATGATAGCAGAACAGGGTGTCCCTGTTCACATAATATCTGAATGCCATGTGTTAAGGAGCAAAAGCCACTGAAAGGGACCACTAAGGATCTATTCTACTACTAGAATAGTAGTAGTAGAATTTCAGACAGGAGATGCAGATGAGTCTGCAGTCTACATTCTTTGCATTGGTATGCATCCAAATATTATTCTGTATGTCTTCAGCACCTTTCACTAAGTGGCAAGGGCAGAGGCCTTGTATTCTACATTGAAGCCATTCTTTCCATTCTTGTATTGATCTTCTTACTTTCCTTGATGTTAGAATACTAGGCCTGATCAGTCCTGTACCCTGAGCAGGACGGACCCTTCTATTAGGCAAGCTGAGGTAAGTGCCTCAGATGATGGGCACTGTGTGTGCGTGTGTGTGTGCGCAAGATGACACCTGCTGGGCCCACCATCTGTCTCTGCTGGCTGGTCCTGACACCTCCTGCCATGAGTCTCAATTTCCTCCCTCCCTCCCTGCCTCACTCACTCCAGGAAGGACTTGAGGAGTGGGTCCTTCCCTCAGAACAAAGTTCAACCTGCACCACCACCACAGTTTGTGGCGGGAGCTAGTTTTGCCTAAAATTAGGGAAGGGGGAGAGAGTTGGAAATTACTGTGACTCTAACTTCCCCACACCTGCATTTTAGGCATTGTTAGCTGCTGTGGCAAACCATGAAGGTGTCACAGGTACTTTCACAATCATCTTGCTCAAAAGGACTCACCTCTAAGATCTTCCCTAGAACAAAACAAGGAGAGGGGAGGCAGAGGGCCTCTCTGGTGAAACAAGGAACAAAAAGTGAGCCAAGGGAGGGAGGCCACTGTTGTTGTAGCAGTGAAGAGTGTCTATAAAAGGAAGGGATGGGGGCTTAGGAGCACTTAACATTGCCACCACTCAAATGATCTGCAAGGAACAGTGTTAATGTTTTCTCCCTTGCGGAAAGATGCTGAGCCCAAACACTTATACTACAACAGTGTGCCTTTCACAGACACCACAGGAAACCAACAGCTAATCTACCAACAGCAGCCTAGGTTTTGCATCAAGCCTGTGTTATCAACAAAAAAGGAGGTGCCATCATCCATGAAAGGGACTGAACTTGCCCAAAGGTCAACTGGCATATGCTGAATAAGGAGCGAGGCTTGGTCTCTACAATATCCATCCCTTTGCAAGAGGATTATCGTAACTGGAATGCACATACAGACATCCCTATGTGCATGCACCTAAAATCCATCCACCCACTTATCAATGTAGGCAGATGACATGGGTGATGCACACATCCTAACAAGTTCTAACAGCACTAAAATTGCACAGAAGACAAAGGCGCAGGGCTGGTCTACACATTCAGCAGAACGGGACAGGAAAATCCTGAGGTGGTAGAATGGATGGTACCATTACAGATTGTATTTTGTTTATTGACTTTTGTTTAACAAAATGTATATACTGCCTGACTGTAATAAAACCTCTGAGCCGTTTACAAAAAGAATAAAACATTAGATTAGAATTATCCATAAAAGACAATTAAAAGCAGATATTAAAAACATTCAAAAGATAATTAAAATCAAGAGTAAGCAAAAAACATTAAAATACATGTGAACTTCCTACATGTCTAGATAATCTTACCTAAACAAAACTTTTTAAGCAGGTGCCAAAAAGAGTACAGTGAAGATGCCTGCCTGATGTCAATAGATTATAGGTGGGGCCATGGGGGATACCATTTTGAATGCTCTCCACATTAAAAACAAAACACACACTAGCACATCAAGGGAGAAAATTGTATTTTTCTAGTTCAATATGTTGCCTGTTGCGTTAGTTTTCTACTATTACGGAGTTTTTCATTTAGGGGAGCCTTCAAAAAAAAAGGTGATCCTCCACTTGAAGTTTATAATGGTACAGTCCATTCTAGTACCACAGGAATGAGGTGACAGAATCCTGTAGCATGCTGTGTATGGCAGACCAGGTCTCAGTCTAGTGTCCCATCATAAAGTTTACTCTGTGCATGAACTAGCCTTTTAGGAGCTAGGAAAAAACTGCCAAGCAAGTCAGAGTCAAAGCTTCCATCCTCTTATTACCAGCTGTCTCAGGTGTGGCTGTTAGCACATGGTATGACCCTGTACATACAATGCATATGGTATGAGCATCAGCCCCAGAAACAAGGATACAAGTCGCAGGTTTCAGGCAGTGGGCAACCAGATATAATCCTTGTGATGTTGAGACAATCCAAGCACAGCAAATCGTTCAGCCACTTTTCCACTGGATCTCCTGGGGCATATCTAATGGATTCCTGGAGGGAAACTTCATGCAACGTGCGAGCTGGAGAGAGCAAAACACACAGGACACAAGTAAAAAATTTAAATCCATGGGAGATGGCTGACTTTGATTCAGAGAAGAACAAAACCCTACCTCAGCATTCCCTAACCTGGTGCCTTCCAGATGTTTGGGACTACAACTCCCAGCAGCCCCATCTAGTGGCCCAAAACTTCTGGAGAGCATCAGGTTGGGGAAGACTGTCTTAGCTGATTGTGCAAATAATTATTTATTTGTAATTTATGTATAAACATTTTATACCACTTAGTATAATAAGAATCTCTAAGTTGTTTATGTAAAAACACAACATGCAACATCATTCAATCACATTTCTTAAAAACTATATAAAAAGGTGACAAACACAGAATGCAACTGTATCTCACAAATAAAACGGAGCGATGTACAGAACAAAGAAATTAAAAATTAAGAGTCAGGAGTCAAGGAATTAACAAGTCTCAGCCCAGATAGTCTTAAATAGCATATGTTTTCATATTAAACCCCCAAGAATGTGTGAACAAGCAGCACTGAAGGCATTCTCAATACTTTCCTATCATACATTTTCATACTGGCACAGGGAGCCCTCAAGGTTTGGTCAACAAGACCTGGAACCTTCCCTCTTTGTCTGCTGCTTGAAGACAAAACAAGTCCACAACTTGCGGGAAGAAGCAGGAGCACAAACCCAAGCACTAAAAACTAGCAATTTCTTGATTTCAGCACTATGCCCTCAGGTCCAAGACACTTAAATGGTTATAGGAGCTCAAAGTTCTTCTATCAGTTTTCTGCAGTTCTTGGGGAACAGGGAGGGCTTTCGTCTGCTTCCGGAACAATTCTTCTGCACACATCTGAATAACTACCTGAGGACAATTTTGCTGTTGTTGTTGTTTTGTTCTCTGCTGTCACACTGGCTTGGGCCTGTATACTTTGTTGCCTTAACTGCTGAATCAGCTTCAATGATAGGGAACGACCGGTACCCTCATATCTATTAAAAACAACAGCCAAAACAAGTTAAGTGGAAAGAGCAACAATGAGTAAAAAATCCCTGATTCATGTCTTACTGTACAACTTAACAACCAAATTCTGTTCTAAGCATCACATGGTACAATTATTTATTTATACATTCATTAGTCACTGATTTCCCTAGTCCTTTAGGAAATACATAACATGAATCAAATACAATAAAATACTCAATAAAATAAAACATCATCAGCACAAAAATATAAATAAATAAAAAGAGTTACAACAATCCCATAAGGATTAAAACTCTTCTAGCTTTGTACTAGTTGAGAATGCAAGGGCATTTCGTGTTCCAGTGGTTCTTCACCTAAAAGATGTACTGTATGCATAAAACTCACACATGACACAAAGCTAGGCCAAAAACATTCTCCTTGACAGTCTACAGTAGGGCCCCACTCATACGGCGGGTTACGTTCCGGACCCCCGCTGAAAAGGGAAAACCGCTGAAAAGCGGAACTCATTGAATAGAATGGTGTGCGATGCCCAAAAACTGCTGTAAAAGCGGAGCAAGCGCCGTATGAGTGGGGCTTTAGTCTAATTGTGTGTAATTGATACTGCCGCATTAGCGAAGCGCCATAAAGTAAAGTGCCGTAAAGTGGGGCCCTACTGTAGTTTCTACAGTATGCAGATGAGGGTGGGATGTTTTCTTTAGTTATTTTGAGCAACACTCAAAAAAATCATCACCAATAATGGACACCTTGCCTATGGATATTTTTCACTTGATGACTGCAAAGAATGATTTCCATGCACATGAATGAGCTATGACAGATTAGTCAAAGACAGAACATTTATATCATCAGGTATAAATTTATTCTACAATAAATTTAAGTGGAAAGAATTCACCCATTCAGCAGAAATATCTGTAAGTGTTGAGTAATCAGGAGATGGAAGATCAAGTGATGTGCATCAATATGTGAACCGCTCCTTAGACCAGGGATGGCTAACCTGCAGCCTTCCAGATGTTGTTGGACTACAACTCCCATCACCCCAACCACTGGCCATGCTGGCTGACGGCCGCTGATGGGAGCTGAAATTCAACAACACCTGGAGGCTCTCAGGTTAGCCACCCCGCCTCAGGATAAACCCAAGCCCTTGAGATTTAATGCTCTTCATCTACTAAGAGTCACAGAAATCCTGATAGTGGATTCAAGTCCAAGAATGAAGTACCTACCCATTGATTGTAGAAGCCATGAAAACAAGGTAAGGACCTAACAGGTTTTTCACCAGTGGGAGGGGGATAGCAGCAGCTTCATCAATCACCACAAGTTCAGCTTGCCCCAGTTTCACAGCATCAGCAGGGTGGATATACTTGCAATGAAATGAGAGAAATGGCACATTAAAAAAAAAAAGGAAATGACCATTCCCTGCTGAGCATTAAACCAACCAAAAAGGAATTCGCAACTCATATACATTTCCCCTTTAACTCATGCTTGACTCCATTTGAAGATAAATCACCTAGCTTTCCTTAGTTTTGTTTTGTTTTGTTTTAAATCAATTCAATTCCAAAGAACGGGAGCAGGATTTAAAGGGTCTTTCTGGCTACAGAAGGAAGAACAGCTTTGTGCGACAGGCATAGTCTACTAATGAGGTGACAATTAATAACTTAGCATGTATATGATGAAGTATAGGCAGCTATTCTAACCAACAGGTGACAGAATTCAGAATTACACTGATTCCACCTTGAGATCAGAATTCATAAAGTATAGAGTCTACAAGAGAAAAGAAAGACAGTGAGTGCATGCATGCGCTAGAGACTAGATGTGCCACGTATAAATCTTGCCTCTACTATAAACCAACCAAGTGGCTTCAGGCAAGTGAAGTAAATGTGGTTAGCTGACAGAAATATTATTATTTACTACATGCTACTGTTCTTCATACAGACAAGCAACTAGTTTAGCACCAAGGACCACACTGGAAATTTCTGCCACCTTTGCAATGAAAAAAAGAAAAAAGGTGCGCTCTTGGGCTTGACACTCCAGGTCAATTGCAAAATTTGTCCACATGTGTTTAAGCCAGGGGTGGGGAACCTTTTTCAGCCCAGGCTGCATTCCCTCCTTGGCAACCTTTTGTAGGTCACATGCCAGGGGTGGCTTCAGCCAGAGCGATTTAATGAGAAAGTTACTTCTGTTGCTACACTGATAGAGGCTTATTTTTACCCATAGCCACACACCCCCATCCTCCTTCCAGGCAAGCAAGAGGCATTATCAGAGTTCAAGGACATATTCCAGCAAAACAAAAACACGCGAAGAGGGTGTAGAGCAGGGCCAGTACGGGGTGTGGTCTGGGGAGAATTCCAAGGGCCTGCTAGAGAGGCTGGATGGCCACATTTAACCCCAAGGCCTGAGGTCCTCCAGTCCTGGTTGAAACAGACAGGAATAGAAAGCTGTATGAAGCACAATATCCTGTATCTTCGAAAAACACGTAGACTGAAGTAAATGAAGACTCAGTCTGATTGAGGATTAAGCAACATTGCCTAGGTTATGCAAATAAGTTATAGCATTTGAAAAGTGCCAGAAATCAGTCCTTTTCTCTACATACATTTAATGGAAAACAGAATAAAGGATATATCAAATATAATCTACCTGGATAGTCTGTCTATGCTCTTTGAACACATTTACTCTGACGACCGCTTTGCTAAATTCAGGGTTGCGAGACTGAATAATCTCATAATCCAAGTGTTCCTGAAAACAACAGACGTAAGCAGCATTATGAACACCAACAATATGCTACCTAGCACACTAATCATTTGTTTCCTTTGAAAGGGTAAGAACTTTCGCTTTCTAACTGCCTTCTTGTTTGGCAAACTGTATACACCAAATGAGCGCATGGTTGAGCATCTGAATTTGATCTGCCTGCTATAACTACACGCAAACGTTTACACACAGAGGCCTCCATTTCAAAAGGTGTTAACCAAGTACAATTTAACAAATACACATTGGAATGCACATAAGTATGCATCATTTATACATGATAGCAAATTCTGTACATTAAAGCACAACCACACTGATCCTCCCCACTATATGTTCGGTGCACACAGCGTGCTGAACATACGCATGGCTTTCCATGAGTTAATTTGTAGGCTAATAATATCAACATTTCATCACTGATTGTGCTCTCTGAAAACACAAACACACAGAGAGAGATAATTACTCAATGAATTAATTCAAAATGATTTTCCAAACCATTAAGCTATTTCTTTGAATTTCATAGCAGAGAAACAATACTCTTTTACTTAAAGAGAGCAAGATACTCAGTACCCATTTCAGCTGGCTAATCAGTTTCATGCAACCAACAGCCACAATCCTATGTATGTTTATTCTAAAGCAAGTCCCATTGTGTTCAATGAGACTGACTGCCAGGTAAGTATACATAGCCATTAGTATGCAAACACACTGGCAGGTCCAGTATAGCTTTAGCATTAACTTCATTTGGTCTCACACTTGTAGCGGATGGCGTGGTGGGGGCCGCCACTCACCTGACCTCTGATGAATTGTATTGCTGCAGTTAACTGGGAAGTGGGGCGAGGTGGAAGTGGGGTCAGCATGGTCCAAACACACCAGCAGACCCAATTCAATGGATCTGCTAGTGTGTTGTCCCACACTGACCTGGCTGCTGCCTGACCCCTACCCTTGTACCTCCCCGGTGAGCAACAACGTGACTGACCAGAGAGCAGGTGAGGGCCACTCCCCACCATGGTGTCTGCTACTGTCTCACACACAGCTATGTTTATTCTTTTGTGCTTGTAACAATTAGAATGACATATCAATTTGAAATCTTTTTTCTCCTTACTTTTTTTCACTTTTCACTTTTATTATAACACATAATATTCCAAAATAACATAAACTCACCTAAACAGTATAGCCATATATAATAATGCAAAAATAATATCAAATCCCAGGCACAGGTGAGAAGGATTTCTATTACTAATTATTTTTACAGAGGTCTCTTATCAACAACTGTCAATTACAGAAAACAAAGAGTTACTTTTTTGTTTGGTAAATAAATATAAATTGGTAGTTTAAGCTATAGCGAAGCGCTATAAATGCACCTGTCTGGCTATTATTCTACAGGGCTCATATTAAAAACCCTTTCATATCTAGCTTTAGTTTTAAAGGTCATCTGAAGCTAGAGCTCTCCAAAATTGTTCCACTTAGTCGGTTGTCCCCCACTCTGGCTACATTAAGACAAATTAAAAGCTTTTCTTTTTTATTCTACCACATCTTTGGGGTGTAATAACTGTCCCCAGCTGATTCTGGGGCTGGTTTTACTCTGTTGGTCACATATTTTATTGATATTATTTTAAGTGGGGTTTTGATTATTAATGCAATTTGTATTGTTAGCCGTCCATTGGGAGGAAGGATGGGATATAAACCTATGGAAAATAAACAAATAAGGGACTGAATCCAGAGAGACATGGCTACTTGTGGACAAAGCATCTTTCATGCAACAGGTTCCCTGCTTCCCTATTGCTGCTGCAACTACTTGCATGCCCAAAATGTCACTCCTGAGGGTCAGAGAACACTCTGGTGTGGTGTGGGTTATGCACAAGCTGCCGTAGGGGGACGAGGAGAGAGAGAGAACTTGATTAGAGGGGAATTGGTGGGAATATGGTGGAAAGGCAATCTTGTGCAACCAGAAGTGCATTCCATTCACATGAAGGGACCCTGTGGATCCAGATGATATCTGCTCATATTACCTGATACTGCAGAGCATCAAAGCCTTTAAAAACAAATTCAAACAGAGTGTGAAGGTTATCTGGGCTGGGAGATGTGATGAAAATGTTGGAGTAGCTACAAAAAGAAGACAGAAACCAATTTTGGAATCTTATATTGAAACAGTAAAAGGAATTATTCAGTATGTTACAGAAGCTTCAAAATACTTGATCAGTTAATATATATGTATATATTTCCATTATAACATGACTCAACTGTCAGAGAAACTGGAGTTAAAGACATTTAAGGTAAATTTACTGATGTAGTTCTGTATGCTTTGGTTACATTTTCGCTGAGGTGGTACATCTGTATCTGTACCATGGCACTTCAGACCACAGAGAAAGGCTCACTTTATAAAAAAGTGTGGAGAAGCATCCCATCATATAAATTTCTACCTACAGTTTAAAGCAACACAGCCCATATATAGGCTCACACCTTAATGAAAAGTAGGCCTTTAACGGAACTGTTCCGGGAAAGTGGGGGAGCACAGTTCTGTGTGTTCACAAACACAGCTGTTTTTAGTTCTCAAACATACAAATCAATAATTTCTTATGTACAGCAGTTTGTTGAACAAGCAAATGACAACATTTTCAGACACGTCTGGACTCAGAAAAGGTTGTGGATGAAACACCACTTGAAGCCTCTTGAGTGAAGGATAAGTTACAAATGTAATATCACTATTTTGCAGTGTTTTTTGATTTGCTGCCCATGGGTTCAACATACAGCATGTCAGAAATCATTTCTTGTTTCAGTGTTAAAGTAAATAATTGGGGGGTGAGAGGAAGTTATTGGTTTGATGCTACTTCTACAGCTAAATCTGGCAAGGGTGGGCACATAACTTGAATATGGGTCATTTAAGCTGTTATTTATTTAAAGAATTGCTAACCTGACTTTCAGGGCACATTGCCCTCAAAGGGTAGTCTATTGAAAACCCTTTAATACACATCACAAACACCATAGGATATAAAATATCCTAAATGTCAGCCAATAAACAGCAGATTACAATTTCAAAAACATTAATTAAAACCAGCAGCAGCTATTTATTTTTCTTCCAAGCACAGCACTTAACAAAACATGGATTGGAACAAAAGTATCTTCAGAGTTCTCTCAAAACCAGCAATGAAGAGGCTGCACATACTTGTCTGGAAGGGAGTTCCAAAAGAGTAGGGCTACCACTGAAACTTCCAGAAATCTGTTGAGGCAATCCACATTCAAAGCCCCATCTGCACCATGCAATTAAAACACTATTATACCACTTTAAACAGTCATGTCTTTTCCCAAAGAATTCTGGGAACCATAGTTTGAAGGTGCTGAGAGTGATTAGGAGACCCCTATTCCCCTTACAGAGCTACAATTCCCAGAGTTGGGAAGAGGGACTGATTGTTAAACCACTCTGAGAACTGTAGCCCTGTGAGGGCAATAGGAGTCTCCTAACGACTCTTAATACCCTCAACAAACTATAGTTCCCAAGATTCTTTGGGGAAAGCTAGGGCTTTGTAAAGTGATATGATACTGCTTTAAATGTATGGTGCAGATGCGGTGCAAGTCATGCCCACCCCTTGCCAGATTTAGCTATAGAAAAGGACAACCAGAATGATCAAAGGGATGACGCAGCTCCCCTATGAGGAAAAGTTGCAGCATTTGGGGTTTTTTAGATTAGAGAAAAGATGAGTCAGAAGCAGCACGATAGAAGTGTAAAAAATTATGCATGGCATGGAAGAAATGGATAAAGAAAAGTTCTTCTCCCTCTCTCACAACACTAGAACTCATGGACATTCAATGAAGCTGAATGTTGGAAGATTCAGGACAGACAAAAGAAAGTACTTCTTCACGTAGCACTTAATTAAACTATGGAACTCACTCCCATAAGAAGTAGTGATGGCCACCAACTCAGATGGCTTTAAAAGAAGATTAGACAAATTCATGGAGGATAAGGCTATCAGTGGCTACTAGCCCTGGTGGCTATGCTCCGGCTCCATAGTGGGAGGCAGAATGCTTCTGAATACCACTTTCTGGAAACTACAGGAGGGGAAAGTGCTCTTGTGCTCAGGTCCTGGTTAGCATCTGATTGGCTACTGTGGACTAGATGGGCCACTGGCCTGAGGTGCCGAGATCTTTTAATTGTTTACCTGGTTAAGGCTGATGGCAAAAATGATTCAATCACATGCCTGCTTTAAAGTTCATGGGCCTCATGCTTAAAAAAAGACAGAATACTGATATTTATGCAAGTCCTGCCCTAACTGTCCTCAGGTATGCAGGCTCCTGTTAGACCTTTGCAGGCTGAGCACAAAGGTTTGAAGCAAGTTTCTAAGTGTATTCTGCGATTGGCAACTCTTATAAGAGAGGCCTTCCAACTGCAAGGAGGTTTTTAAGCACATTCAAATGAATGCACTTAAAATTGCATGAACCCTACATGCCTGGCAATGTTGGGAGTGGAGTGTGTGTACATGTCTCTGCCCCCTCTACTCTTTGAGCATTTGCATGTTCAGGTGAACACCTAAACACTCTTACTGTAACCTAGAGGTGGGGAATTTGTGGCCCTCCAAGATGTTGCTGAACAACAGCTCCCATCATACCCCACCATTGCCATGCCAAGTGGAGGCGATGGTCTGGAGGGTCACAGGCCCCTCACCCCTAATCGCTATACCATCATGGCTCATACCTTGGTTGCAGAGGACAACTAGAGTGCCTTGCCAAAGTAATAAGACCCCTGACCAATGCTCTCATATTACTGAATTACAAATGGTACATTGTAATTTTGTTCTGTATATTTTATTTTGAAACACTGAAACTCAAAATCAATTCTTGTAAGGTAACATTGGTTTCATGTTGGGAAATACTTGTAAGAAACATAGGAAACTGAAACACGTTGCTTGCATAAGTATTCAACCCCCACAGATTAATATTTGGTAGAGCCACCTTTTGCTGCAATAACAGCTTTACGTCTTTTGAGATAGGTATGTACCAGCTTTGCACAAAGTGTCAGAGGGATTTTGGCTCATTCTTCTTGGCAGATTCGCTCCAGGTTGTTCAGATTGGTTGGACATCACTTGTGGACAGCAATTTTCAAAGAGCACCACAGATTCTCAATGAGATTGAGATCAGGACTTTGACTGGGCCACTGTAGGACATTCACCTTTTTGTTCTTGAGCCACTCCAGTGTTGGTTTGGCCTTGTGATTGAGACCATTGTCCTGCTGAAAAGTGAATTTTCTCCCACGTTTCAGTGTTTTAATGGACTGATTTCCCTGTATTTTGCTCCGTACATTCTTCCTTCAATTTTAACAAGATGCCTAGTTCCTGCTGATGAGAAGCATCCCCACAGCATGATGCTGCCACCACATTTCACTGTAGGGATGGTGTGTCTTGAGGCATCGACAGTGTTAGGTTTACATCACACATTAGCATTTTGAATTCCCGCCAAAAAGCTTTATCTTGGTCTCATCTGACCACAAAACTTTTTCCCACATCGCAGCTGGGGCACTCATGCTTTCTGGCAAACTCCAGACATGCTTCCAGATGGTACTCTTTGAGTAACGGCTTCTTTCTTGCCACCCTTCCATACAGGCCAGCGTTATGCAGAACTCTTGATACGGTTGATTAGTACACCATTACTCCACTCCCACTGAACTCTGTAGCTCCTTCAAAGCGATTGTTGACCTCTCTGTGGCTTCTCTCAGAAGTCTCCTTCTTGTCTTGAGTGCTGAGTTTTGAAGGACGGCCTTTTCTTGGCAGTGCCTGGGTGGTGTGATGCAGCTTCCACTTCCTGATTATTGATCCAACTGTGCTCACTGGGATATCCAAACACTTGGATATTATTTTGTACCCTTTTCCTAATCTATGCATTTGTATTACATTCTTTCTCACTTTTGAAGAGTGCTCTTTGATCTTCATTATCCTTCAGATCCACAGCCTGAACAATGATCCTTCAACAGTGGGGTTTTTATCCTGACAATGTGACAGCAACTTTAATGGTTGACAGATGCAACCATTAAAATGATGGAGAACCCCTTAAGGGATCCTGGCCCCAGGCAATTTGGGCCCTTGAAAACTGATAAAGGAAAAATGGATTTCTTTCTCTTAGTCACACACAGCAGGCATTAAAAGCAGGCCAGAGTGTATGGAAAGCAGAAAAAGGGTTAAGCTCAATTTGCTGCAAATTCCTTAGCATCTTCACTGTGCCAAGAATGACTAAATGCGTGACCTCAGATCATTAATTTAGTATTGTTTAACCCAACGCCTACAATCTCTTGATTAATATACCTCTTCTTTGTGATTTTGGAAATCAGGTTTCTGATATTATAGAGCAGCTAAGGAAAATCTTCATAATGGAATCAAAGTGGAAGACAAGATAAAATTTTAGTTTGATATTCAGTTTTTATAATAGCATGATATGTATAATTTTATTCCATAAATGTAGTAAGTGTGTGGGCCACCTTTCTGCTTCCCTCTGTGTTTGATGGAGAGCGGCTGGCTGCCATTTACCCCTTTTCCTTTACTGTGTTCCCTAATCATTCTTTATATTATATTCTTTATATTATATGGCTTTTGGTTATAACATGGTGATTTAAAATTAATCTTTCTCTATAGCAAAGTAGTTATAAGCAGAATTTCACATAGAAACTGCCAGTCACTCTAGGGAGAGCCAGATTTGGCTTTGAAATCATGGTATCACTCAAAGAACATGTTGTAACATCCTAAGAGATATTCTTGACCAGCTTGACTGGTCAGGAGCCATGATAGAATGGAATATAATGGTACATATTGGTTTCAGAACAGTACAAGATCATCAGTAATATATGACAGTAGAATAGTGGTAATATCAGCCAAGGGGACAGATTAACATGAATGAACATAATGGGGATGGAAGTTATCTGTTTGATTATGAATATCCATGAACTCCTGTTAATAAAGCTATCTGGTTGGTTGGAAATATTTCAAGAGGGAGGAAACTGATGTTACAAGGGGAAGAAACTTGGGGGATTGGTTAAATCATTGTCACATGCTGTAACTGTACTCTATAAAAGATATGTGCACACCACACCTCTTTACAGTCCCTCTTAGATTTCTGGAGAACTGTCCTTGCATATGCTTGTAAGTTAATAAAGGCCTACCTTTTTGCTTTAAGCCTGTGTCTTTAATTTACTTAAAGGACCCCCAGCAAAGATTCCACAGGAGAAAATAAAAATTTCTCCATCAGGCCAATGGTAAGGTAATTGTGTCCTCAATAGGGCAATTTCTTCATCAGTGTAAACTGGGAGCTTCCACACCACAGGAGTTGAATACTTATGCAAGCAACATGTTTCAGTTTTTTATGTTCTTACAAACATCTCCCAACATAAAACCAATGTCACCTTACAAGAATTGATTTTGAGTTTGTGTTTCAAAATAAAATATCATACAGAACGAAATTACAATGTACCATTTGTAATTCAGTAATATGAGAGCACTGGTCAAGGGTCTGATTACTTTTGCACGGCGCTGTATATGTATATCCTCTGTTACTAAATGAGTTCTTTTCAGACTTATTTGGAGATTCCAGTTCTCTAAAATATCTTCAGTTTTGACCTTTTAATACACATCCATTCTAAAAATGCCCAGGAACAACTTACCCAAAAGCCACTGCTCCAGCTATGGCCAATCCCAAGGCAGCCGATTTCCCCCGCCCTCTGGCAGCTGTTTGAGCCACGGTGCATCTCAGTGTCTTCTCAGAAATGGCTTCAATGAATTTCAGAACAGCTTTGGCCTAGCATCAAGGTAACAGGTTAGAATATTTGGGCTAGACAACAAGACCATAAAACGGGAGAATTACAAACAATGAGACAAAACAGGAAGGGGATGTTAACAGTTGCTATTCAAATTCAAGTTTATTTATTTTATCATATTTCTTACTCGCTCTTCACCATAAGGTCCCAGAGTTGGTTACAACAATATAATCATACAACTACAAACAAGTAAAACAGTGTACAATCATAAACAGTAAAAACAATTCTAAACAAAAGCAGCACAGTAGAGGTTGAACAAAAAGAAGAGATGGGTCCCACAACAGTACCTTAACTGTCAAAAGGTAAAGAGGTGTGTCTTCAGCATACAGCAGAAGCTGAATAATGACGGTGCTAAACACACCTCTTTGCTAACATAGGAAGCTGCCTTCTACAGAGTCAGAACATTGGTCCATCTAGTTCAGTATTGTCTACACTGACTGGCAGCAGCTCTCCAAGGTTTCAAGCTAGAGTCTCTCCCAGCCCTACCTGGAGATGCTGGGGATTGAACTTGGCACCTTTTGCATGCAAGGCTGATGCTCTACCAATGAGCTGTGGCCCTTCCCCATATGTTCCATTTGCTACCAGTTTCGTACATAAAGCCATACACACTGAGTGAGAAGGAGATGCTCCAACAACTAGTAGTGTTTTCCCTTCCCCTCATATACTGGCTCCTCCTCCCACCATCTTGAGCTTTACCAAGCCCAGTGAATGAGATGTGCTGGGGCAGGGGGTTCAAATAGCTATACCACCTGATCTCTGTTTGGATGTAATACTTGCCTGATCCAGGGTTTTACAGCTATCAACCAACACTCCTACAGGCTGGGTATCCTGGAGGCTCTCCTTTAGTTCCTTGAGCTCCAAGTCTGGAGAACTCAAACTATCTTCCTATGAGCAAGAGAAGAGTTGCCTAAATCAAGAATAACTGCTGCACCTTGAATGCATAATCCATGGGAAGGCTGCCTGCACAAATTCTTGTCAATGGAGGTTGTGCGAGCAAATATTGTACTGCAAACTGTAACCAAGCTGCAGTGATCAAACTCAGGGAATGTGCATCATAAGAAATATGCTGTATTTTCTTTCAAAGCAATACAGTTCAGGGCATCTACAAGCATGCAAAATCAGCAAAATCTAAATGATGCAAAAAACATTGTTATTGCATGGGTGCAATCATGGCTTTGAATATACATTAAGAGGCACAGATTAGTGGGTTTTAAAATCAACCAACCAACCAACCGCCCCTAGGACAGGGCTAGAGAACCGGTGGCCCTTCAGACATTGCTGGACTACAGCTCCCATCATCCCTGACCACTAGTCATGCTGGCTGGGGCTGATGGAAGTTGGAGTCCAACCACAGATTCCCTATCCCTGCCCTAGTCACTAATGGATAAGAATAACACCAGTCCCAATTTGAAGTCATTAGTACTGCTACTTGTCAAGACAAATGCATAATGATGAGAAGTGTTTTGGAAAAAATCTAGGTTTTATTTCTACTCTGGCAGTCTAAAAAACCTGTGTTGTTTTTTAAAAAAATAGGATGGTGACAGTAAAAAAAAAGGAAAATTCACACAAAAGCAAAGTAAGGGAAGAGGGATTGATTTTTAAACCATTTTTAGAATTGTAGCTCTGTGTGGTGAATAGGTATCTCCTAACAACTCTCAGCACCCTTCACAAGCTACAGTTCTTAAGATTCTCTGAGGGAAGCCATGACTGTTTAAAGTGGTATGATACTCCTTTATGTGTTGAGAGCAGATGCAGCCTTTATGTGTGAACAGCAACATTTATTATTTATTTAATAAAAATATTTACAGATGGTCCCTCAATCAAAATATCAGGGCAGCATACAGCAAAATTTACAAAATGAATAAAATACCAACCAAAACATTACAGAATAATCATTAAAAAGACTGACTCATCTTAAAAGTTTAAACTACTAAATTGGCTTGTTGACATAAAAAAGTCTTCAAGAGACGCCTGAAAGTCAAAAGTGAGGATGCCTGCTGAATCTCTGCTGGAAGCGTGTTCCACAGCATGGGACTGGTGACCCTAGATGGCTGACTTCACGTTGAGGCCATTCAGGCTTCTGAAAGATGGGGACAACTGATAACACTCTCACAGATTACCTCAGTGACTGGCTCCCCAAAAACCTTCCCAAAGCTGAGGATAATCACCCTTTTCCCCCAGGCCTGTTTGTTATTGTTACCTAGACCTGCTGCTCCAAGAACAGCATATTTAAAAATCTGAATTATATGAATTCAAACTAGGTTTAACACTAAGCTCCCAAACCTCAACTTTTTATCAAAGGTGTCCTTACCTGAGACCGGGGTGGAATAGCAGCTATGTTTGCTACATGGCTAGAGATGGGGAGGATGTTAAGCTGATCATCAACTACCATGCAGGTTTTGCAAGATGCCAGAGACAGAATGAACCTGTGTGATGAGAGAGAGGACACAGCACCATCATCACTGTTGTACCTGATTGGCTCTCATCCCACAAAACTATTCCTCAACCTACCGCCTATCTACATGGATAGATAAAGTGATCCAAGAGGAATGTTTCAGTGCCTCCCTTCAGCATTAACAGAGCATCAACACTCAAACCCTGCTTTCAGTCAGTGTCACAACGAAGCTTAGAGAAGAATCAGTCTCGTGACTTAAGCCGCGTTTCTAAGATGCATGAAGACACTGTGCAAAAAGTTTCACCTTCTGCACAGGGAAGTTTCTCAAATGTTATTAGGAGCATAAATGGGAAAATGTCTAAGCGAATCTACAGAGCAGAAATCACAGATGTCCCAAAATGTTATTGAAAATTAGACCCTATTCAATTTAGCCTGGGCATAGCCATCCTACACAACAGGTGTGGGGAACCTATGGCTCTCCAGATGTTATTGGACTACAATTTCCATTGTCCATGATCACTGGCCACGTTAGCTGGGGCTGATGGGAACTAGAGTCTAACAACATATGGAGGGTCACAGGCTTCTCCCCTTGCTATGCAACCATGGCACGCATGCCAGTTCTGCACTTCCTAACCAGTAAAGATTATATACAGCCCCACACATGACTTCTTGAACACAATGCAATGAGTACACTATGAAAAAACCCTCAAATTTAAAGTTACAAAGCTGCATTTAGCATCAGACTGACTTAACTAAAAATCTGCCATAATGAGATAAAGTCTTACGTTTAGCAGTGACAGCACTTTATTTTATTTATTTATTTATTAAATTTATTAGTTGCCCATCAGGCTGGCTGTCCAGCCACTCTGGGTGACGTACAAAAGAAAAGCATACAAATACATTAAAACATTAAAAAATCTCAACAATAATAATAAAACCTAACCCACCCCAAAAGCCTGCCTGAAGAGCCGGGTCTTCAAGGCCTGGCGGAAGCTCATCATAGAGGGAGCATGGCGGAGATCATTTGGGAGGGAATTCCACAAAGTGAGGGCCACAATTGAAAAAGCCCTCTCCCTAGTTCTCACCAGTCTAGCTGTTTTAACTGGTGGGATAGAGAGGCCTTTTGAGGCTGATCTTGTTGAGCGGCATCCCTGATGATGTTGGAGGCACTCCTTCAGATAGACTGGGCCGAAACCGTATAGGGTTTTAAAGGTCAGAACCAACACCTTGAATTGGGCCCAGAAAACAACCGGTAACCAGTGCAACTCCTTCAGCACTGGAGTGATGTGATCTCGCCAGTGGCTGCCTTTAATCAGGCGAGCTGCCGCATTCTGTACCAGTTGCAGCTTCCGGACCATTTTCAAGGGTAACCCCATGTAGAGCACATTACAGTAGTCTAGGCAAGAGGAGACCAGGGCATGTACCACAGATGGGAGCAGATGGTTGGGAAGGTAGGGGCGCAGCCTCATATCAGATGGAGTTGATACAGCGCCTCCCGGCTCACAGCTGAGACCTGAGCCTCCATGGACAGCTGGGAGTCAAGAATGACCCCCAGGCTGCGGACCTGGTCTTTCAGGGGCAATTGTACCCCACTGAGCACCAGGCCAACATCCCCCAACCTTCCCTTGTCTCCCACAAACGGTACCTCGGTTTTGTCAAGGTTCAGCTTCAGCTTATTTCTTCCCATCCAGCCCTTCTAAATATTCACTCCTTAAAGGCACATAACAACAAATGAACATAATTATGCTTAAACTTAACATGTAATTTCTGAATACTTCTAACAGAGGGCAGCAAGCACTTTGGCAGATGTAGAATCACTTCTGACCAGATGCCTCAACAGAGTACCTTCAGCTAGGAAGGTAGATACACTTTCCTTCCACATGTTGCTAGTCTGTGCACTCAAAATGGTTGGCCAACCTACCTTTCATTAAAACGGCCTATCACATCCTGATGTGCTTCTGTCCGGTAGCGAGAGTGTACATCCTGGAAAAAGGAAGTGTTATTTATATGAAACTTGAAGGATGCCTTGAAGCTAATGACTTGCTTTGTGCACTAAAGTCTGACAATATTGCCTATGGACATTCCAAGAACAGGAGGTCCTGAAAACAACAATGAGGGTGATGAAGCTTCAGCTGTCGGGGTAACCTATTATGGATTGATTTTTGCATATATTGGCTGTGTGTGCACATAATGCTAAATCAAGGTTTGCTCAATAAATCACAAGTCATCTCACAGATGAGCAAACAAGCCATGGCTTATTTTTCCAAAGCTTGGTTTGTTTACCAGCTTCTCTTGCCTTTGTAGCCTGGTGAGCATCATGGATGAAGTGGCTAAACCATGGTTAAGCAAGGCTGTTGGGTTTGGACATAATATCAACCCATAGTTAAAGCAAACATGGGTACATAAACCAACAACAAACCATGGCTTCATATTGTGGTTTGTTGGCAAAACAGAAACCATAATTAGTCTGCTGAGCTGGGTTCGCACATTCAAGGAAACCACAAGCTATGTGTGAACCAGGCCATGACATTCTTGCCCATTTTATCTATCTTGCACCTTCACATCAAGTTCATTGAGTACATTGTATAGCCTGCCTTTCTTCCATCATGACACTTAAAAGCAACATACATGGACTTCCCAAGCAGTCTCTCATCCAGGCACAGACCAGGCCCAAACCTGCTTAGCTTCAGCAGCCAGTTCTGCTACTTTTCCTCACATCTTTCAAATATGTTCTAAACACGATTCTTAAAAACATTTTTAAAAAAGCAGATGTTTAGGCACAAGCCTACCTAGAATCATGCATGGGGAATGACTGAATTATCACACCTTCTCAGTCATGACTACTATGGACAGCTTATTTTTTCTGTTAGGATGCTATGTTTCTATAGAGCCTGCATGAGAAGTAGAAACTCAGCCGCTAAAGCTGTTCCCATAACTCCATCTCCATGCCAAGAAAACTCCACCTGCTGAATTGCTTGTTCCACTGCTCTTAAGTGCAGAAACAAAAAAATCTAATAACTCTAGAGGCTATAGAAGGGATTCTACATGTGCTCAGAGATATCACTTATTTCATCCAAAATGTGATCTATTTCACCTATTCCAGGGCCAAATCTCAGCACTATGGAATAGGTTCCAGGACTGGAAAAAAAATTCTAGGATTACCTGAAGTCACTGTAAAATGTGCACAAACCCCTAGTCTAGCTGTTCATTCAAAATGGAACATAGAAAACACGCCCTTATAAAAGACATCCTGTTTGCCTACCTAGCCCAGCTATGATTGGTAGTGGCTACCTGGGCTCTCAGGCAGAGATCTTTCCCATCATGTGCTAGCTCATCCTTTTCTAATTGGAGATGCCAGGGATTGAACCTGGGACCTTCTGCATGTAAAGCAAGACCCCTAATCACTGAGCTATTGTCCCTAACAGGAGAGCTGGCCAGTTCTCTGTTAAAACACATATAAAAAAGCTCCTTAGGAGGTATACCATGGTCATGGTGTAGAGCTGCTTCAGGGAGTTCATTGTTCTCAGAAGAATCGCTACTATGCCTCCACCTTCCACAGTTTCAACCGTTCTAGCCAGCAAATTCGGTGATAAAGCTTCGAAGTCCTGGAAAAGATTGTGCCAAAAATATATGGTCTTCAGTAACATGCACACAATGCAAGGATGAACTTGCTAGATGAAAGAGTAAACTTAGGAAGCTGCCTTGTAACAGTCAAGCTTCCCTCAACCTTCTCTCAACCTGCAGGCGTGAATGCCTTCTCCTCCCTTCTGAAAAGCTGCCCTGTGCATTGATGGCCTTTGGGACCTTCACAGATTTGCTTGATTGCTTTTTTTAGGTGGTGAGGGTGGAATATACAGCTTAAAAATAATACAGAAGGAAACAGTGCATTGCTTAATTTAATCCACAGTGAGAAGTTTATCCAAAGATATGACAGATGTGCACTTTCGTTATTCTTGTACAAAGAGAGTTGGTCAGTAATCTGCCACACCATGGGCTAGTTCAGATTATTATATCTGGTCTTAATAAACAGACATATAAACAAGCTTTTTACTCATGCATGCAGTCCCTTCTCACTTCCCCTTGTGGTGCATCTGAATCCATCTCAGAAGTCTCCAGTTAACTATATATTTTTTCTCGTTACACTCAAACCAAGAACTTCAAAACACAATTTGAGATCCTGACTTGTTCTGAGCTGGTAATCATTTCCCACTTCACCCCAAACAGGAAACTATGGCTAATGGGAGATTTCTGTGTTCAACTGAGATATTATTGTCCTGAACATGGCCTGTATTTCACAGAAGTTTCAAATGACATTTTACAGAGCATTTTGGTAATGCAATGTGGAAAATACTTGTTTTGTAAAATTTTGTACCCTAATTTTAATCATAACAATTATTATTATTAATTTATTACCCACCCTTCGCTATGAAGTGCCAGGGCAGGTTACAACAGTTTAAAATACATAGTTCACTAATAGGCAAAAAACCTTGCAATTTAAGAACATACCTATAGTCAACAGATATTTCTATCAAACTTTAAAAAGCAGGGAAATTGGGCTGCTATAGTGAATGCACCAGGGGAACAGGAGACCTGACCTCCTCTCTGAGATATTGTACTGCCCTACACATTTGTAAAAATGCAAACACAATTTGGGTTGGTCTTTCACAGTCCAATCCACTTCCAGTGTAGCTTAGGAGAATTTGGTAACATGTGCCTCTGAGCATATGGTGAGTGGTGGCAATCTGGGAGGTAAGAAATGGGATAACACACAAGTTTGCTGAGAATGGATTGATCATTTGCATGCTTATTGAGTTCAGTGGGATTTACTCCCCTGCAATCATGCTGAGGATACATGAAACTGACCACAGGCAGTGGGGAGAGGAGGAGGGGGATGGAAGCAGGCAGGAAGGGGAGGAGGAGAGCAGGTTTGATCATTTGCATGTTTATTGACTTCAGTGGGATTTACTCCCATGCAATCATGCTTAGGATACGTGAAACTGACCATGGGGAGGGAGGCCTGGAGTGGGCAGGGGAGGAGAAGAAGGGAGGAGGAGAGGAGAACGGAAGGAGGGGAAAGGCAGATCTGATCATTTGCATGCCTATTGAATTTAGTGGGATTTACTCCCGTGTAGTCATGGCTAGGATAGGTAAAACTGACCATTGGGGAGGAGGGGGAGGAGGGGGAGGGGGGAGAGGAGAGGGAAAGGAGGGGGAGGGGGAAGGAGGGAATTGGAAGGGGATTGTCCACATCCTTAGGCAGCAATAATCAAAACCTATCCAGTACAGATGGACTAGATAGAGCTCTGGATACCTCCACTGGACTTGCTCTAACTGTGATATCTGTCTGAATCTGAGTGATTTTGTCCCTCAAGTGCCAGACAAGTTTGTTACAGTAGGCCTCCAGAGGTGTCAGAGCAACGTTCTCTTGGCCAGGTGACAAAGCCCATTCACCACTTGGAAAAGCTCTGCTGGACAGCTACTTGCAGATGCAATAGTGGTGGAGAAGTAAGTTTTAAGAGTAAATATATCTGCTGCAGGGAACATTATGGGTAATGCAGATGAAGTCTGGATGTAAGGAACATGTAAACTGCTCAAATAACCTGAAAAGTGAGGACTCTTCCATAGAGAACATCATCTTACCTGAAGTACACACATGCCAAAAGTATTCCCAAGAATTTTGTGCGTCTCATTGTAGTAACAATAACGAATGTTTGTGGCTGCTATGAACAACTCAAACGGGTCATCTTGCTTCAGATCTAACATTCCAGTTTTAATCTTCTTCTGCAACTGTCTCATCCTTTTTTTACGGTGGCTGACGGAGGGAAAATACAGATTAAATTAGACGTCCTCACCGAGAACATAATCAAATTTGCAATGCAATTCTGTGCATATTTTTTATTAAAATATTTATAAGTTGCACTTTTCATAAAAGTATATCAAGGTGGCATTACAACATACAAAAACATGATAGAATTAAAAACCAATAACAACTTTGTTAAACACAATAAAAAAGCATCCATAAGTACTGCATTGGTTGGAAAAGAAAATTCGTATTAAATGATCTGTTTAAAAACTTCAGTTTTCAGGAGACGCCTGAGAGAAAGAAGGGATGGTTCCTGCTGAACTTCTGTTAATAGGGAGCTCCACAGGGCAGGGCATGCCACACTAAAGGTTCGGTCCTTTGTAGACGCCAACCAACCCTCATGTTTACTTAGAATAAGTCCCACCATGTTTCACGGTGTTTCCTCCTAGTTATGTGTGCATAGCTTTAAAGATTTTTATGAGTGGTGCTTCTAATCTCATCACCGAGGGATGGAACCAAGTGAAGTACACATATTTAGAGTTCATGGGGCTGTATCCAGCCAAGTCATTATGCCAGCAGAAGCACTTCTGCTCACACAACAGAACTTCCCCCCTCTCTCTGTGACCCCCCCCAACTCCTCAAGCAGATCTGGGGGGGGATCGTTCCATTTCTGCAATGACTTTGTTGGTGTCAGTCCACTGACTTGGGTTAAAGATTGAGGAAGCAAGAGCTGAATGGAAAGAATGTATATAAAGAGAGGTTTTAAGGGGACAAGGAATTAAGAGTGGTGGACATGCACATGTGACCAAGAAGGGACTTCCAAGCATAAAGGCAACAAGGGAGAAAACAAGAGTGGACCACCTGCAGCCCTTGGCCTAATTTCATTCTGTGGCAATGGAGGACTGGGGAGGGGATGGGAGGAAAGTGGAGTGGCAGAAAGGTGGGGAAAGAGAATTGGGCTTCAGCTGTGCCCACGGTCAACGTGTGGCCCATGGCAGATTGCCCATAACAGAATGCAGCCCATCAGGAAAAAAAAAGAGGTTCCCAATCCCTGGTTTAAGGAAAAAATATACCGATCATTGATATTACTAAGCAAACAACATGAGAAATTAAGAAAGGAAGGTTATATAGCGCTTGCACCAAAGAGAGGGGAAATAACCATCAAACCTAGAGCACCAAGCATGATTTACCAGGGCTGATTTACTTCTCTATTCATGTCAATAAGCCAAAGGATGTAAATTACTTTGCACCCAAGCACTTGCCTTGAAACAGAAACTTACTTGCTAACTAGCAAAAAATAAAAATCAATGCAAGGGTTTGTACTTTGGAGTCTCACCACATAGCTACAATAACTTTTCAAAAGAGAAGGAAAAGATTTAATACAAACATTTTTACCTGCTAAAGCCCAGCTCTTTCTTATAACACCATAATACTGACGGTCTAGCCTTTACAGCCGCTTTAGACAACATATGGTGAAGTATGACCACCTGTAAAATGATGAAACCTATTATTACATCAGGACAAAGACAACATGGAAACAGGGCTAGTGCCAGAGGACGGTCAGGTCGGGCCCCTCCTTAGGCTGCTGGGTGGGTAGCGCTCTCTTCCATGATCTGCAGCAGCAGCAGCTCCTGACCCTGCCGTGGATTGCAGAGAGGAAGCTCCCAGGCATCCCCCCTACTACCATGCAGGCCTGCAATGCCTGCCTGCATGCCTCACCTATCTTTCCTTTGAAGTAAATGTTGGCCTCGCTGTGGGCGCATGTGTGCCATCAACCAAGATGCCGGCAGAGGGATCAGCCCCTTAGGGAAGCCTCGGCCGCCATCTTGGTTGATGACAGGAATGTGTGCACAGCGCAGCCAACATTCACTTCAAGGGAAAGGTAGGTGGAGCACGCAGGTGGGTGCCGGGGCCCAGGGCATGGAAGTAAAACATCTGAGAATCAAAGAGGAAAAAATTTGCACATTAGAAATATGTTTATGTTTTGAGGGAAGTAATGAGGCTTATATATAATCTTGCTGTACAAGACGAGGCATGAAAATATAAAAATAAAATGATCCTAATGATAAAGAGCTTTGGGTATGAGTATATTTTTCTTAAATCAAAATCAAAATTATTATAAAAAGACATACTGTTGTAATTACTGCTTTAATTGTTTGGGAAGTCCTTTTAAAAAGGCTGGTGTCTATCCAAAGACTTCCCAAACAATTAAAGCAGTATTTTGCCCATTCGCTTTTGCAAGTCCCTTCTTTATTCCTGGGTGTAAATCATCCAATATCAAAAGCCATTAAAAGAATTATACACATAACTGTGTATATACAAGCAAGTTTATTTATTCATAAGCATTTTTAGGTCACTTAATATTTTTAAAATTTCTCAGTGGTTCACAATATAAAAACAAACAAAACAAAACATATCAAAACACAAATACAACTGAAAGCAACAAAACAGCAACATAACAGCAATTTTTTAAAAGAAAGTTAACATTTTAACTTCTTTATATTCTATAAAATATTCTTCAGACTGAATACTCTCTTTAAATTTTCCCAGGTTTTAAAAAAAAGCTTTTAAAGGGAATGTCAAGGTTGACGTCTCTTAAACTGAAGAGTTTACAAGGTTAGAATTTTGAAATTTTTAATGCTTGCTTCTGATGCTTGAGAATCCTGTTGCCTAATTTGTTTTATGCTGTATTTGTATTTTTATGGTCTGACTGTATTTCAGCATTTCTGTTGTAAGCTGCTCAGAGAACTCTGGTTATAGGGTGACATATAAAATGTAACTAAAATACTCCTGGATCCCTCACTGGGTCCACTGTACACTGGGTGTATTACAGTTAAAGGGCCAACTTACAAAGCAGTTTCTGCTAGTGATGTTTCCTCAGGCAATTGCCCATGGTCACACACATAGCTACCTATGGCATTTTTTGTTAGTGAACCAGATAGATTTCCACAAACAATGTTTTTAGGTTCTGCTATGATGATGAAAATCACTGCACATACTTTCTCCACATAAATGTGGATGGGTCACAATGTAAAAATCTACTGGAAAAATGACCATGTGATTGGGGTGGGAAACCAGTGGCCCTCCAGATGTTGTAGGATTCCAACTCCCATCAGCCCCAGTCAGTATGACCAATGGTCAGGGAAGATGAGCACTGTAGTTCAACATCTTTTGAGGGGCCACAGGTACCCAGCCCTGACACAGATTATGATGAAGGTTTCCAATCCAAGCTGTAAGAAGGAAGCAAGCAAGCACATGGTCACCCACAGTGCCCTTTACCTATCTATCCACTGGCTGCAAAAAAAAACAACCCTATAAAATGAGACTAGTATATCTCACAAGCACATTAACAGCACCTGTAGCTGTGCCTGAGTACAGGTTATACATTACAGAAAAAATTAGTCTGGACAGTCCCAGTCTACACTTCACCTGATCTTTCCCATGATCCCCAACAACAACAAAGAGTGTCCTATGTTGTGCCGCCACTCCATTTTCTATCAGTATCCGAATGCGATTGTCCACTTTCTTGCGCTGCATTTTCAGACAGAAGTCCTGTAAAAGTTTGAGGACATTAGAGCAATTCAATGCAGTATTCCTTCAGTTTATATGGAGAAAGCAGTTGGTGGCCAATATTCTTCATCCCAAAATTTCATTTTTCATTCTGTGGGAATACCACTCTCCAGGCACTGCTTTACGCTAATAGTGGGATTGTTTTCAGAGCTATAGCAAGTTGCAGTGTAGCCCTATACACATTTACTCAGAAGTAAGATAGATTCAGAAGTGTCATTCCTCACCACTGCCTATGTTTGTGTCTAATGGGGCTTACTCCCTAGTAAGTGTTGCAACCTTAGACTCACTCCACCATTTTACCGCACAGAAAGAAAAAGTGTTCCAAGTTTTACCAGGCCAGGATAATTATTCCTAGCAGGAAGCAAAAAAAATTTGGTGACAGCCTTATTTGTTTATTTGGCGCGTTTTAGTTTAGAGAAAAGACGAATAAGAGGCAACATGATAGAAGTGAATAAAATTGTACATGGCATGGAGAAAGGGGGCGGATATGTAATGGGCCAGCCCAAATATTGGCTTGAAATATGTGTAACATATGCTGAAATAATTTACATTTGCTTATATTTGCTTAACAGCTTAGGTTATACTGCATAAGTAGCACAGAGGAAAAATGTTCTCTTTTGAAAATGCACTTTGCCCTCCCTTCTGAACAAAGTAGCATTTTGCAGAGAATGTTGATGTATAGTATAAGATAAGACATCTAAGGCAGTCAGCCAACATTCCGGCTGTTTAAGAGGAAGTTTCTTATATGGTATGGTTAACATAACATTCAACTACTTGTTGACACTTGCTATCCCTAGGAGAAAGCAGGGAAAGGCAGCTACTGCTGCTTCTAGCAGGCAGCATAACTGATAATGGAAACATGCCCCCTCTCTGATAAGAAAGTATAAAAAGGCCAGGTTTTATACCACTCTGGACCTCTCAGCTCTGCTGGAGTGGGGGGAGGGGGTCAAAGAAAGCAGGAGAACCATCCATCTATTCCATCCATGACCTCTGATGGGTGATGTACTATGACATGTATTTCTATGTACTTTGTAACTTTGGCTCTGTAACATGACTTAAGAGTTTAATTCAGTCCATCTATTGTAACTTGTTTTAACTAAGATGTGCCTTCATACTTTGATGTTAAATGGATATCCAGCAACGTTGGATATAATTGAGGTTGGTCCGGAAGCTGCAACTGGTGCAAAATATGGCACCTAGACTGTTCACTGGGGCAGGGTATCACCAACATGTCACCTCGCTGCTGAAAGAATTGCACTGGCTACCTATTAGCTACCAGGCTAAGTTCAAGGTTCTAGTTTTGGTGTACAAAACCCTGTACAGGTTGGGACCAGGATACCTGAAAGATCGTCGTATCTTCTATATACACAGTCGATCACTGCACTCTGCAGGTGAGCGCCTCCTGCAGATTACCAACTTATCAGGAGGTCTGTTCTGCACAACATAGGAAACGGACCTCCATTGTAGTGGCACCTACCCTTTGTAATTCCCTCCTCTTAAATATTAGACAGGCGCCATCTCTGTTATCTTTTTGGCGCCTACTGAAGACTTTCCTCTTTCAACAAGCCTTTTCAGTTGAAACCTTATCTTAGTCTGCGTCTGTGTTGGAATTACTTTTTAATATGTTTTTAAACCTTTTTTAAAACAATGTTTTTAAAGATGATTTGTTTTAATATGTTTTAAAGTCTGTTTTTATGACTTTTAAAATGTTTTTAGTGTTTACACTTGCCGCCCTGGGCTCATACTGGGAGGAAGGGCAGGATAGAAACCTAATAAATAATAAACATCTTTCATGCTGATATGTATTCCCATTTTTCTGTGTCTGCAATTATGGCCTAGGCCACCTAGAATGCATGTTATTAGTTGTAGTGTGCAAGATATGAATAAATAGAATATATTATAAAGACTGTTCTGCTGTCTGACTCACACACAGAAAATTTCTGGTATCTCCCAAGACTCAAGAATTCTTGAGTGGGGTCTCCTCTATCCTCTGCCTGCACTGGACAAGTGCTGTTGATAATTTGTGAGTTTAGGTGAACTAATGTTTGACATACAAAGACTCTATGTAAATACGGAGGAAGGGAGAAAGCAAGAACCTTCGACCCTGTGCATTTACTGGCAAGGGGACTGGCCTTGCTGGTATCAGACAGAAGTTTCTCTCTCTCGCTTTACACTAAAAATTATGGACATCCAGTGAAGCTGAACGTTGGAAGATGCAAGATAGACAAAAAAAGTACTTCTTCACATAGTGCAGAGTTAAACTATGGAATTTGCTTCCATAAGCTGCAGTTATGGCTACCAACTTGGATGACTTGGTTTTTTGTTTTTTCTGTTTTACAGTATATTTATTTGTGTTTTTAAGTGTTGTAAGTCACCTCAGAGACCTTTGGGTAATAAGTGACTAACAAGTAGTAGTAGTAGTAGTAGTAGTAGTAGTAGTAGTAGCAGTAGCAGTAGTAGTAGTAATATTTCATGGAGGATTAGGCTATCAATGGCTACAAACCCTGATGGACATGATCTCCCTCCACTGTTGGAAGAAGTATGCTTCAGAATACAAGGCGAGAGTTGTATTCAGGTCTTGTTTGTGGGCTTCCCACGGTCATCTGGCTAGCCACTTTGAGAACAGGATGCTGGACTAGTTGGGCCTTGGTCTGGTCTAGCAGGCTCTTCTTATGTTCTTATGGGCAGGGGAGGGAACCTTCAGACATCAGGATACTCGTATTCTAGGTCAGGGGGGTAAGGAAACTTTTTTCAGCTCGAGGGTCACATTCACTTGTGAGACTCTTCTGGGGGGTAGAGTCTCAAGGGCTGGATAGAGAGGCCTAGAGGGCTGCATTTGGCCCTGGGTCAGAGGTTCCCCTGTTCTAGGTATATACTCTCTAAAAGCGTTTATTTTTATCCTGGGTACAAATATTCATATTTTCAAGGGGCGGAATCCTACCCTTACATTCTATTCAAGGAACAGCTTTTGTTCCAGTGGATGCCTCTGCTAACATAAGAGGAGAAGATATTTCTCTCTAATTACCCTTTCGTGTTGCGGTCTTCGATGTCACCTACAGAGTACCCAGTCCTGTGGAATGGGGGGGCTCAGGGAAAAGTGAGAATGGGGGTGGAGGATCACCTCTCCTGCCTCTTACGTTAACAAAGGCATTCTGCTGGACCACAAGCCACTGATGACAGCACAAGATACCAGGCATAGGTCCTGCAGATGCCAAGAAAATGATTAGGAACAGCAGCAAGCGTGAAACCCTAGAAACATAGCAAGGACCAAACATCCAAGCTGTTTGGGCCTTTACTAGTGAAAAGTACCAATAGTGTCTTCCTCATGAAGAGACATGACTAATTCACAGCATGATCCTAGCCAGGGTTACTCAGAAAAACGCTTCACTAACTTCAGCTGGACTTCCTAATAGGCATGCTTAGGATTTAGCCTCATCCTAAGGCAGGGGTGGCTAACCTGTGACCAGATGTTGCTGGACTTGAATTCCCATCAGCCTCAGCCAACATGGCTAGTGGTCAGGGGATGACAGGAGTTGCAGTTGAACAACATCTAGAGGGTCACAGGTTAGGTGCCCCTTCCCTAAAGGATTACAGCTCACACCTTGACCCCCAAAACACCCACAAAATGATGTCAGACTGATTGAGCTGATTGTCATGTTTATGTACTTTCTAAGATATCTGCTTCCTGAGTTCATTATAAATGCAAAGCAAAGTATGAGAGTGACTCCCCTTTTTATTTGCAGCTAATATTCTAAAGATTGCTTCTTTTCCTAAGAATGTAAAAAATGGCCTCATCTCACCATAGGTCTACTACAAGTGCACTCCTGTGCATACCTACTCAGCAGCTAGTGCTATTAAGTTCAATGCAATACTTCAATAAGAAGGTATAAATAAGATTGCAGCCAGAGTCTCCTGTACACAAAGCTTGATTCTGTACCACTTCACATACTCAAGATGAATCATATAAACAATCATATATGTAATTACAAACTCAAACTGTAATAATAGAAGTCTCTAATAGTAAAAATCTACATTAAGGCTACAATCCAATACACACTTATCTGGGAGTAAGTTCCATTGAACCCAATAGAGCTTACTTCTGAGTAGACATGTACTGGATTGCAGCCTAAGTGTTCTTAAATTCAGTCTACAATTCCCCCTTTAAAATCTAGGGACATGACTAGGGCTACAATGATCCTATATCATTTACTGAAGAATAAGTTCCACTGAACTCAATGGGGCTAGCTTCTGGATTACACTGTAGAATGGGGAGGGGACTGGGAGAGGTAAACAGGAAAAAGATAAACTGTACCAAAGAGTTCAAAATGATTACAAGTACTAGCAGAGAAGGCTTGATGGAAATCTAGGCGGGGGAGGATTAAACAGGAGAAAAAGGCAAGAGCAAAAGGCCTCTAAAAGTTACCGCTATTTTCTACTTATTAGAAAATAAGTCGCACTGAACAGAGCATGTTATTCTAACAACATGAACAAAGCCCTGCTGTGTCAGGTCCAAGTCCCCATCTAGTCCAGCATCCTGTTCTCACAGTGGCCAACCAGATATTCTTGGGGAGCCCGCAAACAGCATCCAAGTGCAAAAGCACTCTCTCCACTTGTGATTTCCAGCAACTGATATTTAGAGGTATACTGTCTCCAAGAGACAGCATAGTCATCAAGGCTAGTTGCAATTGATAGCCCTATCCCCCAAGAATTTGCGTAAACCTCTTTCAAAGCTATTCCAAATCAGTGA
Organism: Rhineura floridana; assembly: GCF_030035675.1. NCBI lineage: Eukaryota > Metazoa > Chordata > Lepidosauria > Squamata > Rhineuridae > Rhineura > Rhineura floridana. The sequence continues at coordinate 143,640,958 of NC_084481.1, read as the reverse complement.
CCCTCACTATACCCTGTGTGGGAGTGAATCCCATAGTTTAACTATGCACTGTGTGAACTCTCTTTTGTCTGTCCTAAAGTTGCCAACATTCAGCTTCACTGGATGGTCTCAAGTTCTAGTAGTATGAGATAAAGCGAAAAAAGGCTCTATCCGCTTTCTCCACGCCAGTCTATCATGTCCCCACCCCAAATTAAACAAAGAAATTGTAACCTTTCCTCCTGGAGGACCTGCTCCAACCCCTTGATCATTTTGCTTGCCCTTTTCTGAACCTTTTGCTGCTCAGCAATATCCTGAGTAAATCCAGATAGGATCGAGCTGCACGTCTCAGCATTATCTACATCTGAAAGACCACCAAACCAAGCCACTAATCCGGAACTATTTTCTTACCTTTTCTTGACTCTTTTCAGCGTCTTTCCTTGCAACGGAGATTCAAAAGCAAGGCCCTGATGCCTTTAAACTAAAGTGCCATGTTCCCACGTGGAAAAAAATACCCCATCCACATGGGCTGCGCAGCAGAGCAGAAGGACCCTGCCTGCTGGCTCAGGAATAGCCTGCACAAATGCCTTCCAAAGAAACAGGAAAGGACGCCGGCTGCGCCGCACTGGAATCACCAGCTAAATGCTGTGGGGACTTCACGGAGAAGGGTTTTGCTCCGAACACAGTTCATGTTGGTCTAAAGATTCCGGGGGGGGGAGCGGGGGAAATCTCAACCGGGGGCCTTTTTCGCCAGCGCATTGCCTTTTACCGAATGGTCACAGGCCGGAAGAGGTGGAGCTTAAAGACACCTTTCTCATCGAGGGGCTGACGGTTTGAAGAAATGGTTGATTGCTAGCCCGGCCTTGGGAGGATTTTTTCAGAATAATCCTGTGATATTTAGAGAAATAATTTTTTTCTGAGACCAACGGGGCCTACTCCCAAGGAAGTGTGTTTGGGATTGCAGCCTTACAGCCCAGCTCCTCGGCGAATAATCATGCATAACATGGGGCTGTAACCTCCCAATAAGATTACACTTCTAAGCGCATTTAGGTTGTTTTTAACTGTTTTATGTGCTTTAAAATTGTTATAACCCACCCTGGAACTCTGGGTGAAGGACGGGAAGTAAATTATAATAATAAAATAACAGGAAGCACGTCTGTTTCATTCTGGGTGAAGGACGGGAAGTAAATTATAATAATAAAATAACAGGAAGCACGTCTGTTTCATTTTGGATCAGACTGTAAAGTGGCCTTTGCTTTTCAGCAATTCATATAGCACCTTTCAATTGTTGGAAGGATATCTCGTATATTTTATCAAATCCTTGCAAAACCCGTGATATTCATTAATATCACCATGGCACTGATGGGAGGCTAAGCAAGTAGTGACTTGTGTGAGACTACCTCGTAAATTAAGCATTTGGTTTGCTGGATCAGACCAAAGGCTCGTCTAGTCCAGCTTTCTGTGCCCACAGTAACCAACCAGATGCCAATGGGAAGTCCGTAAGTAGGACCCGAGTGCAATAGCACTCTTCCCACTTGTAATTCTCAGCAACTGGCATTGGGAGGGAGCACATAGTTATGGCCAATAGTTGATAGCCTTATCCCCATGAATACTCTTAAGTCCTGGCTGAAATTTGATATTGACGTTTCCTCCTCAACCTATGCAAAGACAAATTAAGCACCTACATTCTTGCTGAATTTAAGTTTGGAATCACAGGCTTGACAGAAGCTTTAAAAAAAAACCTCATTCCTGTTAACCCATTTTTAACAGCTGACGCTACTTTACAGAAGCTACTACTTCTGGGAATTAGAAAATTTACAGAAATAGACTTTGGTATTAGACAGCCTTGACTGGACCTCCAAAAATTTATAAAGTATGACATAAGAGATTAACAGCACAATCCTTCGCACATCTACTCAGAAGTCAAGCCTTGCTGAATTCAATGAGACCTACTCCCTACCACTTAAATGTGTATAGCGTTGCAGTCTAAGCAATCTGCCTCTTGAAACCAATTTAGGAACACAGCTTAGAACACAGGAAATCTCATTCTACCAAATTCGCCCCTTGGTTCCTCTAGCTCAGTATTGTCTACACCAGGGTGGGAAATCTCTGGTCCAATGCAGGTTCCAATTTAGCCCACAAGGTGTTTCCACTGAAAGCACATCCAACTGCCCCCCCCACTTGATGTCATATAGTGTAACATGGGGGAGGTAGATGTGGCTGCCAATCCACAACCGGAAGCCTTAAAGCGTATTCCTGATTGTTGCTTGACAAGGGAGGCAGTGGAAGCCTGCTGGGATAGACTGTTACAGAATTCCCCATCTGGAGCTCTGCTGTATACAAAGCAGGGCTTAAAATCAGTGCTTATCAGCTGATCCATGATGGCTTCAAGACCCACTTGGATCACTTCAATATTCCCTTGCAGTTTGAACTAGGAAAAGCGGGTCACCTGTTGTCAAGTGGTCCCACCCATCTGTCATGGTGGCCTGCTGTGGCTGGAGAAACAGGATCCAGTCTAATGGCTGGAAAAGGTTCCTCATCCCCCAACTGACTAGGAACAGCTCTCCAGGGCATCCTACCTGGAGATGCCAGGGATTATACTGGGGAGCTTTTGAATGCAAAACACGTGCTCAACCACTGAGCCATGTTCTATCCTGACAGTATTGTCAATATTCCACTCTCACAGATGATGCACATCTGTTTTGAAGGTGCTCCTTAATCTGAGGATGATTTATAACACAAACCTGTATCTCTTTACTGAAATAAATTCCACATGGGACTATTGTCTAGTAAGTAGATTTAATAGGCCAGTAACTTATTTAAATCACCTTTTAGGCACATAAATGTTTGTAGTTATCTTCTCCAATAAAATGTCATTGTACATTCAAGTAGTGCACCCTCACACTCTACATATTTTTATTTATTTATTACATTTATACCCCGCCTTTATTTTCATGATAGAAACCCAAGGCGGCTTACATATGGTTCCCAGGCGGTCACCCATCCAGGCACTGACCAGCCCTGACCCTGCTTAGCTTCAGCAGGGAGCTAGCCTTATGTACCTTCAGACCATAGCCTGGGACCAATTTTCATAGTCCAGCAGTATTGCCTACACCAAGGTGAGAAATCTCTGGTCTAGTGCAGGTTCCAATTTAGCCCACAAGGCGTTTCCACCAAAGCACATCCAACTGCCCCCCACCTGTTGAAACAGAAGGGAGTACAAAAAGAGGAAGGCCAAACAAGAGATGGATTGATTCCATAAAGCCACAGACCTGAACTTACAAGATCTGAACAGGGTGGTTTGTAACAGATGCTATTGGAGGTTGCAGATTCATAGGGTCTGTGTAAGTTGAAATTGACTTTAAGGCACATAACAACCAGCAGTTAAATAAAATAAAATAAATTACTTAAGAAGAGTCTGCTGGATCAGGCCAATGGCCCATCTAATCCAGCATCCTGTTCTCACAGTAGCCAACCAGAAGACTATGGGAAATCAGTAAGCAGCACCCAAGTGAGAGAGCACTCTCCCTTACTGCAATCAAAAATTCATGTATATAACATTGTACAATATCCTATGTATATTGCCTGAGGCACAGATCTTTGGAAAAAAATGGGTGCATAGTTGGAAAGTAGGACTGTCCTGATTTTGCTGCATTCACATTCAAGAGACATAGAATGTGACTAGTTACAAAGGTAAACCAGTATAACCTTTCTAAACATATAACAAATCTCGTCAGTTATCCGGACTGCAGACAAGTTTCATTTTTCAGCAATCTATAATATAGCCTCTGCAAAATAGTTTCCATTCTCTATGCTGGCTTGAAATAGTTGCTGCACATTAAGCATGTAGCCAAACATAGTTGTTCTCTTTTGCAGAGTGTGGATGATCCTTATGAAGTACAGAAAGTATTTGGGAAAGTATCAGTGAATAATATTGTCTCAACCTTCAGAATACATTAGTTTGCAAACTTGCTGATTATTAATAAATTCAGCACCACAGAAAGAGGTTTTAAATTTATGGAAGTGTTAAACATTAAGGATCTTAATAGTATCAGAATATACTTAACCATCAAAACTAATTACTTTATTGACTTGCATAGAATTGCTCAGTGGGAAATTCATGGGGATTTTTACTCCTAATTAGTAAAAAAAAAACCAAAATCTGTGAACAAGCTGAAAGCATCGTACTATGTTGCATTTACATTGGTTCTGCAGACATTACCCTGTCCATACATGTAGTTTATGACTGATGGTGTTGCTAGGTTGATACTATTAAGTTGGTGAGTGCTGCTGCCTTTACAGTAGTATTTGTTTGCAGAATAGTGTTTAAAAGGGGGGCTTGGTTGACAAAAAACCAACCAAGTAAACATGTTTAGCATAAGTAATAGTCAATAGTAAAAGATTCTAATATCAGGCAAAATTTTGCTACTTTATGAATCCAGGAAATGCAATGGAACAGGACATCTTTGGACATTAAGAGAAGCCAGCGAATAAACAAAAGAGATGGGAATTCAGGCATCTTCCACATGGTATGGAATGAGGTGACCCTCAGTCCACTTCACTGCAGAGGAGATGCTATGTTGCTTCTCTTCAGCCATTACTGTCTTGAAACAAAGTATTATTCACATATCCACTTTTTCTAGTTCAATGTAAACTAGTTGTCAAATAATCTATGTTGTCTCATCTGTATAACATTTATTATGGAACCTAAGTTTTAATTTTAGATATCACTTCCTTTTTCCCATTTGTTCTCACACAATAGGCACCATAGTCTAATTTCTCTCAGAAAACAGAGTAATCTAGTTGCTACTAAGATGGATGGGGAACCTGTGGCCCTTCAAATGTTGCTTAAGTCCAACTCCCACGAGTCCCAGCCAGCATGGGCCATGGTCAGGGATGGACTTGTAATCCAGCAACATTTGGTGGACCACAGATCCACACAACTACTCTTATTTATTTATTACATTTATATACCGCCCCATAGCCGAAGCTCTCTGGGCGGTTTACAGCAATTAAAAACAATAAAAACAAGCCTAATTGCCCATCTCTACAGACTTACATTAGCAGTGTACTCCCAGGTCTTCTCTGGTAAGCTACCATTTCAACACATGGAGCCAGCAACATTTTAAATGTTAAGCAGGTAGAATTATTCACATTCAATTTTCTTTTTTTACATCCCCCACCTTCCTAATTAAAACCAGGCCTCTTTCCACTCTATATTCTGGGATGCAAACTATCTGTGCTACCAGAAGTTCATTTGGAAGAGACTGGTGGTGATATCTAATACAATCATGATTGTTGGCAATGTCCACGTCAAAATAATAAAGCTTCTAATAATTTAAATTGCATTGTTTTAATAAAAATCCCAGTTCTCAAGCTTTTGCCATACAAGAACTACAAAATAAATGCCACATTGGTCTGGAGAAGTAAAAAGCAATGGTTTACCAACCTGATCTGCAGTCAAAAGTCCAGAATATAGCTGCAAAGGCACTAATTTCCGTTTCTGCCAAGAACGCCCAAATTAATCACTAACCTCACATTTCTAATGTTTAAAACTCACAGTATTTGCATAGATATGTATTATTACAAGCTTGGCTTTGAACAATTCTAACACAACATGCATTTTAATAAGCAACAGTCACAAGAGGGGTTACTCACTATAATTTAAATGTACTACTATAGGCACCCTTTCCTATCCAAATCAGGTGTGTAGGTTTAAAAATGAAGTCTGTACATTAGTTAAAAGGCTAAGCTGGCTGCAATACTAAACTTTGTTTGGGTGGAAAAAAATGAACATTACCATGGCTACGCCAGCATCACAGAAAAGGCAGGCAGGTAAAGTGGCGATAGAAACAAAAATGACCCAACATACATTTGAATGTACTGGGGGGTATTTAACAAAAAGTTAAACATCAGAGTCTGATGCCTTGAAGGGTTTTCTTAACACCGGTAGTATTTTAACATACACTGAAGATTAGGAAAGATGGTGTAATTGGCTAGGTTGCCGTGGAATTTGTAAAAAAATACATCCACAATGTTGAATTCTAAATGTCAGTTTTTTTTATAAAGTCATTGACTCCAAGGTACTGCAGTTAAAAAACAAAAAAACTTGCGGAAACACACCAAGGCAGGTGAAACAGTTCAGTTCATGTCTAAATTTTTTACAAAGCACTTTTCCTTAAATCATTCCCATATGCAAATGTAATTCCTACATTGTCTTCAATATGTGCTTACCATTCAGATGCAGAAATCGTAACAAGAGGGATTCAAAGGTGCTTTTTAGCTTTACTCATGAAAAACACCTAGAAGAGTGTAGATGAGCCGTAAACTGATCATGAAGACTGAATGGGAATATTCTATTTATATTATAAAGCAGTAACTCTAGAATGGGCACCACAAACATAGACACACCTTCCTTAAACAATTCACAGTACATCTGTAGATCTCATTACTAGAGACTGATGCGAAAGGCAGTACTTTACTGGATTCAAACAGGAATTAAACAAATTTATTATTTTATCAACATATTAGTTATTATATGGGTTTGGAGATCATACTGTTAAACTTCTGAATGCTGAAAAAGACGTAATTGGCATAAAATACTATCTTATTTCTTTCTGATGGTTGGTCACTGCTGAAGACAGGATGCTATAGTACAAAAGGATGGTCTGACCAAGACAAATAAATACAATTATTTTACACTGCTCCTACGTTGTTGGAACTGTAGCTTTTCTATCACAAATAGGCCCCTATTAAAGAAAGAGTACTTCACTTTTCTCCAAGATGTAAAGGCAGATGACCATTTCCCCATTCTAGATTATCACTTAAGATCCAATTAACATAAAGCATACTACTAGTGTAGCCAGAACAGAACCATATTGATCTTCAGCTCATGCTTAAATCCAGATACCTGCAGTGGAACTCTACTACAAAGACAATTTTTGGGGGAGAGGTGGGGGAGAGAGGAGGTAATTTTTGGTTACTCCTTGTCCTACACACTCCTATGCACCTTACAAATCTGCTCCAGAGGACTTGAAAAGCATAAGAAAAGGGAAAGTCAAGAAAATTGACGTTTCCCCCTTCCTCCAGGAGGATTGGTATTGCAGCTAACAGAATGGATGCCCTGGATCCAACACAATGTTGCCTAATAATTTTGAGTCAATATGAACTGAACAATGAATTTTTAGTATTTAAGAAAGTAGAGCTCAATTTTAAGATGTCTACTTTGGTTTCATTACATTCAGACATAGAAGGGATGCAACAGTGCAAAGTTGTGCCATAGAAGTGAAAGACACCAGCTAGTCCTCAAATTGATTTTCCCAATTTTGTATGAATTATTCCATGAAATAGTCTGAGAATCTTCAAGGGTTTCCCCCCCCAAAAAAAGACAGCAAGAGTTTCTGGCCATTATATCTACAAATATAGGTCCTAGAAAGTATAAGGATTGTCAGGTAAAATCTCAGAAGCTGAAAAAGGAACTGAACAGCATTTCTAAGTATTTCGAATGTATCGCTTGATTGTGCTGCATGGCTTCTTCCAACCTATAGCTTGCAGAAACAATTGCATAAAATAAACACAAAAGCATGCTATTTGCATAATGTATACGTGCACAATTTCTCTAGACACAATTTGGGTTATCTTTGTATTTTTTTTAACACACCCCATAATCCTGCCTATTGAGTTCCCAATTTACCTTTGGCTTCAGATACTGTTCCAACCTGTTAGAAGATTTGCTTAGTTTTTTTTTAAAATGGATGGAGATCATTTTTCAGTAATAAAAAAGGATATCTGTTAGTAATTACATAAATTCTTCCTTGAGGTTGCCCTAGGGGTTGTAACTATCATGATAGTTGAAGATTTGCTACTTTCTAGATACATGGAACCAGGTGCAAATGTAAAGTAACTCACTTGGTAACTGGAGATTTTAAGAATTCACACAATTCTCTTTTCCCAGTTCAGTTAACCATATCCATAAAGCAGAAACAGTCTGAAAAGGGGCTCAGTACACCAATACAAGGGCACTGCATATAAGCAGGCTTCTGTAAATATATTCCCAAATAATTCAGAAACTTGTTCAGAAGGTTCCATGGACTGGATTGCTCCATCCAGCAGGTGCCATGCAAACAATTCTCACCACTGGATCAGAAGCTTATGTACAGCTCCAGTGAGATGGCTGGAACAGTCAGCATTAACGGTCTTTAGCTGTGGAGGCAGAGGGAGAGATGACTGCATCTCCTCAGGGGATAAAAAGTGTTGAGACACCACACAAACGTCTACATGAGGGACATCTATTAACTTTTTGAATATTTTTGAACACACGTTAACATTTAAAGTTCAGGGAATGTGCGTCTGAAGTTTCTGTTTCCCCCTTACATTTGCATCAGTCACTTAAGATACGTTAAAAGAATACATTTTTTTATATAAACATGTTTTATTTATCTTGCTTAGATCTGCAACTGCTGGCTGTAATTTCCCTTAAAGGGGAAACCAATCCAAACACATACTGGTGCTTTTCAAAAGAGAGCAATTTAAAAGGGCAGCAGCAGGGATATGAGATTTCTTAAAACCTTCAGACTGCAAAAGAGAAATCATGTGACCAAAAGTGTAATGAACATCCATTAATTTCTCTCAGTACCGGCATCAGTTATTTGGGTAAAAATAATACAGCAAGATCAAGTATCGGTGACAGACAATGTGCAAGTCATAAGGAAAGATAAGAATACCTATCCTTACAAATGTCATTGCTATCTAGGAAATGTGTTCAGGAGAGAACTCTTTAACACTTCACATTGGAACAGATGTAGCCATTCAGATTACATCTTCTATTTCTTACAGAAAAATTTAAAGTGCCAATCAAAGCCTAATTTGGGGTTTACACAATTATATCAACAGCTACACAAAATAATTAATGCATCCCTTTGCCACAGCATGTCAGGCCTAGTAGAAAATGCTGTAACTAAGGGTGTGCCTAAGCTGTCCATCAGCTTATTAGTTGGGGTGTAGGCATCATTTATTATGCTTTGTATATGTTCAGTGCTTCAGTCTAACAGAAAAAGGTTAAATGCAATTGCTCTGTCAAACCACACTTCACTTCTTCCATCTTCCTTTCATGTAAAAGTTTAAATAAACCAATTGTTTAAGTAAAACATTTATGGATTTAGAGATTTTTATCCAAATTTGCTTCAGCACTTTATAACATCAATGGAGTCAATTGGGTTATTTCTGCCTGTTCAGTTAACTATGGAGATTTTCATCACCCTAAAACTGCCATTTTGCTTTTAATCAGAGCAAGGGTAAAAATTCTGGATCTCATGTGCAAGGCTGAAGATGATGCTTAGGACAGAACATGCAGAGTAAACGTTGTTTCTTTCCATATCCAGGTATATAAAGCCGACAAACTGTAGTCTTGTCTTTATGGGCAATGAAAATAATCCCTTTACTAAGAACTTCCTATAAAGGAGAACAAAGAGATAACTCTTCTGGAACATGTATGGTACACTGGCCAGTGTGTTTTTGGCGTTTAAATGTAATCCTGTGAATTAGTTTAATTCACTTGCTGAGCATTCATTTGAGGCATCCCTCTGTTGGGTCTCGGGGGCCCTCCACGACCTAGAAAATAAAAATAGCATTTTATTTTTGGATCAAGTGAGATCCTTTGATATTCAGAATGGCTCTCTTTCTAAAGTCTGGTCGCCTAGTAGGTTTGTCTCATAATGCCTACAGCCAGTAAGAAGAGGGCTGATACCTGTTCGCTTACAGGGGAAGACAGACTTTGAATGTACACAAACAACTTGCATCAGTCTTAAATCTAACCTTTGTTCCAAATGCCTGCCATTTTACTACTAGTAAGTCATAAGCTATGCTTTGTATACAGTTCTAAACTAAAACTATAAAAATACAGTAGACAATTCCTGTACTGATCCCAGAAATTAAAAGGGCAATATCTCTTTACAACTTCAGTGGTGTTCAGTATTTGAGTACATCAAAACAATTATAACAAATTTCTGTAATTTACTTTTGGTTCAAGAGGTTCTCTAGAAACATCTATCATCAAACTTGCACTAGATGAGATTTAGCAGTCTTTTCTGTCTCATGAAAATTCCTACATCCATTTCTAATTGGTCTATTTTAAAAAAACTGGCTCTGATCCACTCAAGTGCAAACACAGTGTCTAAATGTAGAGTCCATCCGCAGGACTAGAGCCCTTCCCCCCACCAATTGTGCACACGAGTGGCCTAAGGCAGCACTGCAGGGTATCAAAGATCTGCTCATGTGCTTCCTATAGCGCCATCTAGCTCCCTTCTGTGTGCCCTGTGCTTGTATTGACAAGGGAAATTTGGAGGTGGGTGGATAAGGGGCTCTATTGAGCCCTCTGAGATGACGTTTTGCATGGGAGGTGCACCCACATTCGACTGAACTAGATCCCCTGCTTTGCTTATTTTGCAATTACAAATTATTTTGTGTATATTCATATTCAGCAGAGCAGGATAAAGTTGTCAATGTGTAAATTACTTATGTACGAAACTGAATAGGTAGTTTTCAACAGATTCCATCTGAATACAAAAATATAGTAGAATTTAACTTTATGTAGCTGAAAACAAAATTTCTGAACAGTCTACAAATAATGCAAGATCTTTATTGAAATTTAAGTAGCAATAGCAAAACACAAATGCAGACACTACTGGAGCTTGGCAAACATTTCACAGTAGAATTACACACCTCACAACTGAGTAAGCTTACTTTTCAAGGGTTGCTTGTGCAAGAAATAAAAAGCAACCTAGTAGCCTTAAATATAAAGCTTAGAAAGGAAGCTTAACAATATACAATTCAAGAGCCAAATTCATTAACAACTTTCAACAAATGTCTACAACAGTTGAAATATATTTGAACTGAAACAGCTGAAAGTCTGCAACTCTCTAGACCCTCTCTACAGATTCAATCAGAGATTCACCACTTGAATATTACCTCGAGGGGCTCCCCGAGGACCACTTTGTCCAGAGCCACGCTTGAAATTCTGTTGATATCCATCCTAAAATAAAAAGAAGATCCTAAGAAAAGTACAAGTGAAGCTACATTTCAAAAGATTTTTAAGCACTTTTATTTTAGGATATTTTTGCAAATCCTTGCCCAAAGGGGCACACACACACAGAAGTGCTTTCTGTTTATACATGGGACAGTTGGGATATTGGCCCTGGTGTCAACCCTCACAATACTACAAGTTTTCCATAGTGCAATGTAATATATATATATATTGTGTGTGTGCGCTTTGGAGGGTTGAGGGAACTCCCAGAATGGGGAGGAAAGGGAGGGGAAGTTCCACTGCACATCTAAAAATGCTTGTGCTGGGGGAACTATTTAACTGGATGCTGCCCAGAGTTATTTCCTAGCTATATTGAAGGGGGGGGGAGGAAACAGTTCTGAAAAGTGGGAAAAGACAAAAGGCATCATTGCTCCTTCCTTTCTTCTACCATATAGCTTAGGGAGGGGATGTGTTTTTGTTTGTTTTTTAAATGTCACAGCATGCATTCCCTCCCAACTCAACCCCTCAACTCCAAGATACTTATTATATGTAGCCAGGGGCTTGAGCTGGCCAATTTCCTCTCTCTCCCTTTCTGCCATGTTCTCTCCCCTTCAGCTGACACAAAAACTTAGGGCCTGGTCTATTTGTACCCAATGAGAAAATTATTAGCCAATTATTTCTAAAAGTAGATTTTATCTAAGGTTAAAAAAATCTGAATATTAATTTCTTATCCAATGACATTTAGACACTAGAAACTTTATACTTAAAAATATGCATTTTCTCAAGTACTATAAACTAGGAAACCTTTTCAATCAACTTACCCGCTGGTAGTTTGAATAGTCCCGAGGAGCATTAAATTGTGCCTGTGTGTAACCACTATTTGGAGTGTTGGAAAAGGAAGGGCGGTAGCCATCATACCCTCCTAGAAATTGGGAGGAAAAACTAATTGAAAAGTATTGCACACCTTATATAAGATATATGTATGTATTCAGAACTACATGGCAATATTCATTCTGCGCTAGAGGAAGCAATCCAAATGTCATCTAGCTGATTGAGAAAAAACAGTGGGGGGAGGGAGATAACATGTTACACTGGTAAGTTTTTTAAATATATGGAACTGTAAGTCCAATAACATCTGGGGACCCAAGATTGAAGAGCACTATGCCAGATTTTCTGGATACAATGATGTCTGGCAGAAAAGTAAAGTACTGCTATGTCTGGGCCTTCCTGATGCAAAATAAATGGATAAGTGTTTAAACTGCACCTGGGCTCCCGTGCACCATTCAGTGTCTTCTGTTTTGTTCAAGACTTCACATTGTGTATAATATATATTTAGCAATGCCATTAATTTAAGTGATTTAATAAATGCAGTCACCAAAATAAAGAATCTCACTAAATGTCATAGTCTGAATAAATGAAAGACTTGATTTTGTAAGCCAAGAAACAAGCCCTGAAGAAGATGCAGCCATTTAGCAGGTCACAAATATAGAAAGTCAGTTTCATATTATGTTATGTTAAATTTCCACTGCAACAATTCCAATTGTTAGTTCCCACTCATGGCTTTCTGTTCTGTAGTTTTAATTTTGTTCTTATAGCAGAGCAAATGCAGCAAGCTTAGACAACTCTGTTGTATATTATTTCATTAAAAAAAATAAAAAATGTTACTATAATGCTTAAGGTTCTGGACATTTTGCATTTCTGAAAGACATTCAGAATTAGTCTCAAAAGGTTTTTAAGTTTTTACCTCTAAACCCATTGGCTGGTCCCCTGTATCCATTCATTAAGCCTCGAGTGCCGCGTGATCCACCACGAGACACTCCCCGGCTGTTATAATAAGGCTGACTGTTACGTGGGAACCCAGTATTCTGTTGTGGAGGCTGTTGGTGGTTACCTGCCACTTGATGGGACTGGTCCGGGGAACCATGGTAGGTGCCAACCACTACAATGAAGGGGGGAAAAGTGCAAATGCTCAGAATTTTCACTCAAGTTTCCTAAGGACTCAAATAATACCAAGCTAACTCACCAATGAACTTTGCTTAAGAGCCACCAAGTACGACAGTAAATGTTTACCTACCTAAAGAAAGATTGTTTGCAGAATTAAATCCAACATGGCAGTCTAAATACCTTAACATTTAGAATGTTCCCTAGATGTCTAGTAGAATAACCACAGAGATTTAATTTGAGTGTTTCTGTGGTTTCTTTTTTTTCTTTCTTTTTACCAATTGGGAAGTGGATTTTATCATCATAAAGGCACTCACATCATAAAGGCACTCACAGTAACTGTATGAACTGTACTTTTTTTCCTTTCTAGGTTCCTATAAATACTGTAAAGCTGCCTCCCTTCACCACACATGTTCAAAATGCTATTTCAACAATATCAATCAGATTTTGTTTTATTTGGTCTACATTATCTTGAAAACTTATTTTCAGAATAAAGCACTTAGGTTCTAGCTTTCACAAGTTTACCTGTCTGAAGCTGCTGTTCTTGCTGAAGTTCCGATTGCTCTACTTGGTGAGGTTGGCTGGCGAAAGTCTGGCTGTAACTAGTCTGGTATTGATTTTGTTGCTTTAGGGTTTCTGGCTCACTGACAGGAGGAACAGGTGCATTCATGTTAAATACCTGTATGGGAAGTAAATAAGAACCAAATAAGACTCAATATTCTGAATAAAGAAGGTATGTGCTTTTTACCAAATACTGTTTTGGAATTTGTGCAAAGCTAAATAGCTTGTAAACTACTGTTATTGTTCATGGCACAATTTACCATCATTTTATCAAGACACTAGCTTCCAAATATTTTGCCATCTATAATAAATATGTTTAGTACTTACTGTTTGCATGGACTGGAATGGAGCTGCGTTAACATTGATTCCGCTGCTATGCAAAGGTTTGCTAGAGGCAGCCTGAAATACCTGAGGCTGGGATGCAGTTGGAAGTGGTGATGATGTTGGTGTCTGATCTGCACTTAAGGTTATTGAAGCCTATAAAATAAATTTTAAGCTGATGTTAGCAAGCCATGAATCAAAATCATTTGATATCCTATTATGAAGCAGAGGTACCTGATGGTCAAGTGTTTCCATGGCAAGGATAAGCTATGTTTTCCATTGATGTAACAGTTATTGTGATGCTCTATATCACTGGGGAGAAGGACCTCAGTATTTACAACATCCTTAAGCCTGAATGCAGGAAATAAGTTCTTGAGCAGATCACACTGAGTCAGCAATCTTTCTTCTCCTTATCACAAAAATACCATTCATACCCTGTCACCTTCTGATTTATTTATTTATTTATTTATTTATAGCCCACCCTTCCTCCCAGCAGGAGCCCAGGGCAGCAAACAAAAGCAGAAAAAAACACTTTAAAAAGTCATAAAAACAGACCTTCAAATACATTAAAACAAAACAACTTTAAAAACATTCTTTAAAAAAGCTTTAAAAACATCTTAAATAAAAAGGGTTAAAAAAACATTGTTTAGGAAAAAAATGTTTTAAAAAAACATAAAAGCAATTCCAACACAGATGCAGATTGGGATAGGTCTTAACTTAAAAGGTTTGTTGAAAGAAGAAAGTCTTCAATAGGCACCAAAAGATAACAGAGATGGTGCCTGCCTAATATTTAAGGGGAGGGAATTCCACAGGGTAGGTGCTGTCATGCCCCTGAGCCCCTCAAGGCACCAGAAGTCATGCTTCAGACCCAATTCCCACCCTTAGGTTAATTGTTCTGGAAACCCAATATCCAAATTCCTCCTTGCCAAGGCTGTGCAAACTAACACCAACCCTGCAAGGCAGGAAGTAGGCTGCCACCACCCCTGTCACTGGTTCAACTCACAGCTAGGGGAACTCTGAGCCCAGAAAATAGGTAAACCAAGGTCCTATAGGACAAGAGCCAAATTTACACTCCTTGTCAGGAAACCTCTGGTAAAACCCCACAAATTAGACTTAAGCTTTTAACTTCTTTTCCCTCTTTGGTAGTTGTAGCTGAATGGTCAAGGTGCTGAATTCAGAACCACCCTTACCCTCAATGAACACACCAGGTTAAATAGAAGTAGCTTTATTCAAAAAATGTAAGTGCACATTAAAATATAGCAGCAAACAATTCCTCCAGACCATACACCCAAACAGGGGTTTAGGTACACATAAGAGAGTTCATTCACACAACAGGAAAATAACAACCTATCTAGCCTATCTACTTACATAGGAGGTAGTTGGTTGAAGTCACGTCTCTCCTCAGAGAGAATAGCATCAGTTACAAAGCAATGGAACCCTGCTTAGGTTGCCTCCCATAGGCAACAGTCAGAAGGAACCTTTCAGAACCTTCCTGAGGGAACAAAGGCTATGGGTCTCAAGCCCTATACTTAAGGAAAAGAATCCCAACGGTCCAAAATTAATTAACCAATCAGGGGCTGTCTGATGTAATCCCTTTCTAGATGTTTCTTCACTTTTCCACTCCTTCCAGGCCCCCCTCCCAACAGGGTTTCAATCTTCTCAGACACGGATGGCCTTGAGTGCCAGGCTCTTACTGATTAGCACTGATAACCAGGTGCCTCTGCTTAGCCCTCCCTTAACTGTTCTCAGCTGGGAAACGAAACTTAACATTTTTCCCTTTCCGAGGCCTGTTTCTCTAGCAGGATGACACTCCCAGAGTTCTTTGCACTGAGCCATGATGGTACATATAATGTTAATATTTTATGAACATATCCAGGTTCATGACAGGTGCCACCACACTAAAGGTCTGTTTCCTATGTTGTGCAGAACAGACCTCCTGATAAGATGGTATCTGCAGGAGGCGCTCACCTGCAGACGCGGTGATCAACTGGGTATATAAGGGGTAAGACAATCTTTCATGTATCCTGGTCCCAAGCTGTATAGGGCTTTGTACACCAGAACTAGAACCTTGAACTTGGCCCATTAGCAAATGGGCAGGCAGTGCAATTCTTTCAGCAGCGGGGTGACATGTTGGCGATACCCTGCCCCAGTGAGCAGTCTTTGATTTGATGTATAGAAACAAATTTAAATTACTTCTAATAAGGGGGTTAAAATAAAGTGTTATCCAACATTAGAAGACAAAAAAACCAGGACTCACACACAAGCAAGAAAATGGTCAAGCAACAGATACCTTGAAAATCACTTCAATTTCTGATTTCTTTCGGGAGCCATGCATTATCTATACATGCAGGAATGCAGCATGTTTTTCACCTTTCCAGAAAAAAATGAAGACTTGGCACTTGCCTGAATCTGGTCAATTGATTCTTTCTGAGGCCGTTGCTCTGTTGAATGCGAAGGCTGATACATGGGCTGGGATGCTGCATATCCCTCACTTGTGGAAGAAACCAAGGGGACCTGTCAAAGTTTTAAAGTTTAGCACAAACCCCTGCTAGGGCCTCTAGATAAATTCTTGACATGAATTTCATAAGATTTTATTGACATTGGTGCTAACAACTTTTTTCTGCATAATTTAATCAATTTTACAAACACTAAAAGATGGTAGATAACCTTTAGTATTTCTTTCTTTGAGTACATAACCACTGCTCTGGCCAAAAGTCTTATTTTGCAACAGTTCTCATCACAAATGAAAAAATTGTTAAAATGTTGTCACATCCTAGTATTTGCAGGCCTGCATGCAATCATAGCCTGCACTTAGCACTATAAACATCACTTCAGATACTTGGGTCCATGACAAGGGTTTTCATATGATGAGGCAAGACTAGAACTCAGGAACAAACATGCCAAGCAACACAAGAATAGTGGTTTGTTATGAGCTGGGTGAACTAAGCTTATATTGATTATTGGCAAGACAAGATGATCCTTTCCATTCCCAAAATGTTCCTACATATAGCCACTTACATGGGCACTTCTAAGGACCAGTTCCAGGCCTAAACATGTAGGAACATTAGAAGTTGCCTTACACCATCCAGCTCAGTATTGTCTACACTGACTGGCGCAGCTCTTAAGGGTTTTTTTTTGGGGGGGGGAGGGGAATTCAGCCAATAGTTTTCAAGGTACAGTTCTTACCTGGGTGGCTTCGGGTTGTACAGGAACCTGGGTGGGCTGGGCAAGCCTGGATTCAGTATGAACTGGAAATACAGTAATGTTAAGCATAATGAAACAGCATGTACATTATAAATTATCAGAATTACTGCATTTCTATTTGCTTAATACCAGCTTGCATTCAAGGCATATGAGTTTCCCAAAGAACACCTAACAGTTCCAAAGTCAGCCTCACACTGTATCAGATTCTTGTTTTTATTTTTATTTTTTATTATTTTTAATTGAATTTATATCCAGCCCTTCCTCCCAAAGGAGCTCAATTGTTAAGATACAACTGCTTGCTCTTTGGTTAGTAATTATAAACCCAATACCAAACAGACATCATCAGATTATAAGAAGTACTTCACATCCTATTAGCCCACTTGAAAATCTTAACTACAAAAAAAAGGGTTTCTACCAAACTTTCTTGAAAAGACTTAAATAATGCATATTTACTGATTTAGCTTTCTGAATTATTAGTAACTGAGAAGTTCTCCAGCTATACTAAAACCTTGCTTGATCTATGTTACCAACCTGGAGGGCAAACCATCTGTGGCATATCCAAGTTTTGTGCTGGATTCATTGGTTGGGCCGAAACAATAGCAGGGTCGAGTGCCTGGTTCTCAAATTCCAACATGGAGTCCTAAATAATTAAGACAAGATTGGAAAACACTACACTAGAAGCAGAATCCCTTAGAGAGTAACCAATCAGGCAGAGCTGGCCTCTCTGGTTTAAATGAATGCAAATGAAAATGCTCAGCTTCACCTGGATTGTAATCTATTTTTCTAATTACTGAGAATCCCTTTTGAGCAAATCATCAGCTTCAAACAGGGGAAATAACATACCTGCATGAAGTTGTAGGGGCCTTGCATTTGTGCCATTAGGTCCTGTACTCGCTGTCTCCTAACGAGAGGATCTGCTTGAGCCACAGCAGTAAGTGTATGGACATCAGGAACTGGAGGAGATGTAGCCTGTGGCTGTTGCTGCAGTGAATTTACCACCTACATCAGAAATGGCCAACACTAAAAATCAGTCTGTCAGAGGTTTCAGTTACTGGCCCTCTATTATGATTACAATAGCTACACTAACAGCAATTTGTTGTTGTTAGTGCGACCCTGTGAATCAGCGACCTCCAATAGCATCTGGCATGAACCACCCTGTTCAGATCTTGTAAGTTCAGGTCTGTGGCTTCCTTTATGGAATCAATCCATCTTTTGTTTGGCTTTCCTCTTTTTCTACTCTCTTCTGTTTTCCCCAGCATTACTGTCTCTTCTAGTGAATCCTGTCTTCTCATTATGTGCCCAAAGTATGATAACCTCGGTTTCATCCTTTTCGCTTCTAGTGATAGTTCTGGTTTAATGTGTTCTAACACCCAATTATATGTCTTTTTTGCAGTCCATGGTATGTGCAAAGCTCTCCTCCAACATCACATTTCAAATGAGTTTATTTTTCTCTTATCTGCTTTTTTCATTGTCCAACTTTCACATCCATACATAGAGATTGGGAATACCATGGTCTGAATGATCCTGGCTTTAGTGTTCAGTGATACATCTTTGCATTTGAGGACCTTTTCTAGTTCTCTCATAGCTGCCCTCCCACTTAGTCCTAGCCTTCTTTTGATTTCTTGACTATTGTCTCCATTTTTGTGAATGACTGTGCCAAGGTATTGATAATCCCTGACAGCAATGGATATGTAAAAAATGCATTTCATGTAAGGGCCAGCATTCTTTTATAAAAATACCTATCATAACCAAGAATAAAATTAATGACCAACATGGAATTTAATCCAGACTGGCACATAACCCAAAAGGTTCTCTTTCATACGGCTTGCATATTTGAGCATCTTCATCAAACGTGGGGATCCCCTGGCCCTCAAGTACCCTCCCACTTATCAGCTATTCAGCAGGGAGCCACTGTAAGAATAAAAGGGCTTTGCTGTTGTACAAAACATATAAATGCAGTTCCTCCTGCAAGATATGTAGCAAAATGAAAGCAGAGGAGAAAACATCACAGCAAAATGGCAGATTTATATTCACTGAAAATATGTAAAAAGTGTCCATGCATTTGGCAATTGCATGCATGCTATTTTCAGGATGCAATTGCATTCTCAAGTTAGGATTTCAATAGCTGTAAGGCAGGGCTTGCAGTTCTGCTGTGCACTGACTTGTTTGTATTCTTCTACTGGAATTACCAAGTTCTTTCTGCCTTTTGCAGAGTAAGGATGGATAGTGTGTAGGAGATATTTTGTTTTATTATAAGAAATTTTACATTTTAAAAAGTCTATGGAGAAAATAGGTGAAACCTGAGTGGAGGTACTAAAATTAGATGCCTCTGCTTCCATATAAAATAAGTGTGCGCGTGTTGTGTTAAGTTGCTCAAATCATATCGACCAATTATAGCATCTAAAGAAGAGATGGAGAATTTTGGTTCTCCAGATATTACCCTATCAGCCCCAGCCAGCAAGGCGAACAGTCAGGGATGATGGAAGGTGTAATCCAGCAAAATCAGGCAGGCCAAATGTTAGCCACCCCAATCTAAAACATACTATGCACTGATAATACTGCTTGAGCAACATAGCCTATATATATTGTCCATAGCATTTTATTTAAAATTTACCTCTTCCCTATTTACTCATGTGCTGTTTGGGGGAGGGGAGATTTTCTTCTAAAACTTTTTCATCTAGTGCTAGAAAGTTGCGAGTGTTGCTCTGCAAGCAAAGGCACAGAACCCATATGTGAGTCTGTAGAGATCATGAAGAAGGAAAAAAGCTCCAACGGATTGATTATTCAGAATGTCAAGAGTCAGATTTTTTCCCCCAGGACATCTACATGCACAAAAGAAGTTACTGACACAATTTCAGGTAACTATTCTTTTTTATAAATACAATTTCATTTGATAATAATCAACATTTTATTATGGATAGCCCTTGGATTACAAATGATAAATGCTTGTGGCTTTTAAAAGTATATTGAAGTTCCACATAACAATTCTGCAGCATGGCTTTAACTTAATGGAGATGGATGAATAAAATGTTGCAAGTCTGCTTCAGAAAGTCAACCGACAAATGCACAATTTCTTCAAAGGCTGAAGACAACTGTAGACAAAGCTGTAAATCTCCAAGTAGATTCTATTCTAGGGTTAGAGTGAACCAAAGCCTTACATTCAACCATCCTGAAAACACCTATGGTACCTAATGGGGGGGTTCACTTCAATTTGTCTATCAAAACAATCTGAAGACTGATAGCATGCTGCAATTGTAAATGAAAGACTGCAGAAAGTCTTCAATACTGTCAGCAAAAAGGTTCCTGAAATATAAGTACATATCTTAATTACACTATTTTACATATGATGGAAGGTTCCGCAATTGTTTTAAAGAGGAAGTTATAAGGCAGAAAAATCTTCAACTAGAATGTTGAATGACAGATACAGTTTTGGATCCAAAGCTGCACAAGCTGAACTCTGCTCATGCAAACAGGATTTTGCATCTTCTCCTGTTGCAGCCCCCTACCCTCAATCTAAAAAGCCAATCCTGAGGGTCAAGGGATTATTTAGAACAGTGTTAAATATGACACAGGGTGCTACAGAGGGAGTGGGATATTGGCAGAAATTGAGGGGGGAGCTTGTGCGAGCACCTTTGGATCTGAACCATTTTCTTCTAACATGTCAGTTGGTTCTTGGTTATGTATCAGCATATGAATTGTGATTTAGTTTACATATTTAATTTTCAAATGCAACTTTTTGCTGTTAACTGTGGGCAATAAAGCATAATAAGCACAGAAAAGGGGACTTTCATTCAATCTTGCTAAGATACCACAATTTACACAATTGGATTTACAGCTGCATTCAAGTTATGAGGGAATGAAAACAGACTGCAACTTTATGTAAACATTCAGAACACCTTACCTCAACAGTTTCAACTGTCCACTCATCTACCTGCTCCTTCTCACTACTGCTGAACTGAGTTTCTGCCATGAACTGTCTGTTTACATACTAAAATAAAAGTGAGAAAGTACAACAGTAAGACAGCAGCATTCCATTTTAAAAGGCAGCTACAATCTTCCCACTGAATAGTACCTCTGTTGATTCAACTTCGCTGGGTTCAGTGTATTCTTCCGTTGGCTCTGGCTCTAAGAGGAAAATACATGATTTTAGGTAAAACTATTAAAAAATATATAATCCTCACACTTTTAGTATACAATTGTATAAACAATGTTAGTATTGAGATAAAGTCAAGCAAAGTAAAATTATACTGTAACAAAAGAATGCAAATGTTCATGAACTGTTAAGGTTATGACTTTAGTAACGTATCTTGAAAATTAATCTCGATTTGTATTTTCAAAAAGTAAAATTTAGATAAAAGCAAAATTTTAAGTAGTAAACAATTTAGTATATATAAATTACAAGTCCAGTTCTCAAAGGTTGGTTATAATAAGAACACTATAAACTAAACACATCTACACTACAACCTTTACCATATTTTATAGGTCCAAAGGTTGTGTGGGTAAAGCCAATAAAAGTTTTAAAAATCAGTTAAAGTTTGTAGGAGAGATACAATCAGTTATACAACATCTTAATTTTGTTTATGATGGCTAATTCCAACAAACAAGTATAACAAAGGCTTCAGTAGGCCTACAAATCTACCAAGTCTGCAATTCTATGCACATTAACTTAGAAATAAAGCTCATTAACAAAGTACAACCTGCTTCTGAGTTAACATGCTTAGGATTAGGCTGTAAATGTAATTTTTGAGTTACCAGCTTCTGCAACAGCATCTTCGATTGCAGGTGCAGGCACTGTGTCCTCTTCTTCACATAATCCGTTCTGATGGTTGTGAGTACTGTCAAAGTAACTTGTTTGAAGAATGCGTTCAATAACTTCTCTTAGGGCCTTATCTGTGAAAAAACCCAAAAACAGATTTTAAAAATGGTTTCACCCATCAAATGTTTCAGACTGCTTCCCCTGTGTGTTCCATTAATTTTTATCAAATTATTTTATTTATTAAAATCCTAACAAAGAGCATTCTAGATTAATATAACCTTGCACTACCTAGCACAATGGTCTACTTTGCACATTTCTGCGTTTTTTAATTTTATATAATGAAGACTTACTTAAAGTGAATGCCACTTGTATATAAATCTTGATTCCTCAAGAATAATCTTGTATATCAATGGATGAGGTGCACACAATTCAACAAATTATTTTGGCCTTCCAATGCTTCTGTAAGATAAAAACTCTATCCAAAGCCTACATGCACAAGTAATATCTGACTTCTTACTCTTATTTTCACTGGAATGAGAATGGGAGAAAGGCACATGATTAAACAGGGCCATCCTGGATTGGCACTGGTGATAGAAGAGAAAAGGGAATTGCTCGTCTAAAGCTGATATCCACTGTTAGTCATACTCAGACTAGACCCATGAAGATCATGGACTCTAGAAACTTAAGTCCATTGATTTCAATGGGTCTTCTAAGAAAATGACTTACTTGGATATCACCGTATGTGGCTGTATCACTTATTATAAATGGGAAAGATTAAAACTGAAGAGAAAAGGGAAATGGAATCTCAAACAAGAATGAGACCATTTTTCTGTACTATTATTTGGCATGATTTGTCTGTCGCTGAAGCCACATGCACATCAACTATAGTAACACTGATACAGAGCCAGTGTTAGCAGTTGCCACCCTTGGGCCTTGGCACCCCAACAGGACCTAGCACTGACACTTGCCCTCAGCCTTCTTTTATATTTCTCCAGTATTGTGCTCAAACCAATCACCATTTTAATTTCTCACAATGGCCTAAAACAATCCTATGTCAAAGGCATTGTGGAAAACTTAAAAGACAGCTAGATCCAACAATGGGGCAATGCTCAAGAGTGCTGCTATTGTCAACTGCTACCCACCACTTCTTCTAGGGTGCTCTTGACAGATGGGGCCCACCAGATCCCCCTCAAACCTAGAGCTGGTACTGGATGTCTAGCAGACCAATTTATCTGGCAAAGTAGTGGTAACTTGCTTATGACAGTAGAGGCAACAGAAAGTGGGGCTGTGATCTTTAAAACTGATAGACTAAGCTCAAGTTTAAACAGAGAAACTGAACAGTCAGGACTAGGCATAGGGTATCTGAAAATACATGTTTGTAATGAACAATGTTTTGAGGACAGAATGAACCTGTAGCACCAGATAGCTAATAGGCATTCATATAATACAGAACTATTGAATTTTCAAATGGAGCAGGATTGAGCAAAACAAGACCATTACATCCTTTTTGGACATATCTTCTGGGTTCTGCAGTGCTGTACAGAAGGAGCTGACTCAAATTACTGTGTGAAGCAAACCAAGGTTTGGTTTCAGGAAGCCATTATGATCCACAAGGCCTAGGCTAAAGAGAGGCTGTGGAAACTAAAGAGATACTGGCCAAGCATTCTTGAGCACAGAGGATCATTCTTCTACTGTAAAACGTTTGAGATAATCATAAAGACAAGCCCTATATTTTTCCTGACAATGGGGCACCAGTCTAATAAGGGCCAAAGAGATGCTTAGAAGATTCAGTCCCCTCCTCCCAGTATTTTAAATGAACAGGAAAAGATAGTTTTTCCTTCTGTAGACCATTCAAGCCTATGCTGGAACACCACAGCATTTCTGTTTAACTGGAAATGAAATATTAAGCCATAAGGCTAATGGTATCTGAACTATGACCTGACCAGAACTCTGTACCATGTCAGGAACAGACGGGGTGTTTATTGTCCTTGCCAAAACCTGCTGAATCTTCCTTTGATAGAAGGGCGAAGTAATGTGAATCCTAAAAAAACTTTTTATTCTTAGATGGACGAAGTCCTGACGGGTAATAGTGATTGGTGTTATTCTTTGGTTTTAGTCTCTGTATGGTTTATTTTTATGTACACCACTTAGAAATGCTATAAATACCTTATATAAATACCTTAAATAAATAATAAAGCAAATTATCTTCATATATCTTTGTTAGCAGAACTTAAGAGTAGGAGCAGGTCTTCTACTACTTTAGAATATTTACTTTTATTCTTGCTTTGAAAGATCAGTAGAAGCCTATATTATCATGTACTGTATTTCAATTCCCATAAGCCAGTACCAGAACCTATTACACTGATCCATGGTGGGGTTTTTTACTTCATATATTACCTGTTCAGAGTTAAAGAATCGCTTACATTTTTGTGTGATTAAACTGGAACGGAGTATTTATGGAAAAGCACCACAAATATCATAAACCATAGGAATTGGGGCAAAAAGGGGTTATAAAACATGAAACAAGAATTTCAGGGGTGAGGTGAATGATGTTTTCCTGTATTATCTAATGACTATGTAGATGTGTGTAAAGTAAACCTAAGGATGAAGATTTATCTCCTAGAATGTTCTGGGGGTGGTCATGAGACAAAGCACATCACTTTTAAATCAATGCATAGTTAAAAGTTGATAGGTCCAGATGAAATTTTGTTTTTCCTTTTTATTCTTTTATGATTTTATTACTGGGCGGTTGATGCTACATGGTCTTACTGTGAAAACAGAACTCTGTATTTCAAGAGACATTAATTTTCTCTATTAAGAGAGAGAACTGGATGGCCTATTTTTTAAGTGTCCCAAAAGTTTAATAAAGCCCACAGTATTTATGAAATCACAGCTGGTATAGCACAGTGGGGAGGAGAGCCTGGCTGGGAGTCAAGAGTCTGTGAGTTCAAATCCCCGCTCGTGTCTCCCGGGTATCAAGGGCCAGCTAAAGATCACCCCCACAGTGAGTGGCTCAGGGGTTACATGCTCTGCCACCTCTGCAGCCACGGGCAAGCTGCATAGTCCCAAGGAGCCTAGTTGCCCCCCAGCTGGCAGTTACGGACAAGGATGGGACGGGCTTGTGCAGCTGTGGCAAGCTGAGCAGGCCCTAGCCACCTGGGAAGGACTAACCTCAGAGGGAGACAACAGTAAACCCCCTCTGAACACCACTTATGATGAAAACTCTATTCATAGGGTAGGCATAAGTCAGGATTGACTTGAAGGCAGTCCATTTCCATTTCCATTTATGAAATTAGAAGACCAGTTTCCTTTTAAACATCTTTTCCCTGTTTCAACGTAGAAGCCTCTACTTTGGGCAATTAGGTTATGAAAGGGAGCCTACACTGTTTTTCTTCCTCCTTTCACAGTGGCATCTCTCCTGAATGCTGAAGATATGATGGGTTAGGCTGCAATCCCGTACACAACTACCTGGGAGTAAGTCCCATTGAACCTAATGTACCTTTTGAGTACACATGTATATTCGATCGCAGCTTTAGTGTTCTTGGGAGATAGGGAGAGCTCCCCAATCATCCTGAGTGGTTTTTGCACAGGAATCTTCCCATGGAAACCAGTGGACCTCACCACAAGAAATCTGGTAGATATGGACCTTTTGATTAGTACTTTTCCAATTTACAATAATTTGTTTACTCATTATTCCCCAAAGTCTTTAAGTTCATTCCAATCCTAGGGGAGTAAAAGCATTCTTACTGCTTTTGCTCTTAAGTTAGATGGACTGGAGGCAAGGTGTTAAAGCAGAATAAAGCAATTCTCCTCCTGTTTTCCATCTGTAATTCCTTATTATACCTTAAAAGCAGTCGTTACAAATAGTTTTATATTTATTCTATTTAGTGTTTCTAGTAGCTCTACTTTTTCATCTATTACATTGTGATCATTTTAATGTAATTTTCTGTTTATTCCACATCATGCTTTCACTGTTTTTAGTGAATATATACAGTTTTTCACTAGTTTAAATTACTTTTTGTTTTGGTATGTTTCTGGATCGTTGGTAACTAGCCATATGCTCACCTGAGGAAATTTAATATAGTTAACAAATCCTCAGTCAACAAATTCTTGGAAAGAAACCCATTTTAGCAAAGTCTTTTTTGGGTGCAGGGGGCATAGTGCACTCTCTGACATAGTCAGAATGTGGCTCCTTGACTACTGGATTGCTGCTGCTGCTGCTGCTGCTGCTGCAGGCAGCTCTTATACGTATGACTGGAATGGTACTCCTTTCCAGGTGGTTCAGGTGCATCCGCCATAAACAGTGCTTTGGGTGCCCTGGAAGCACTGTTTACTGCAGACGCATCTGCTCGAGTATACAGAAAGATGGCAGAGAGAGACATTTCATAGGGTGGTGGTAGCGGCTGCCCCTTGCCTGCATGCCTGAGTGTATGAAGCCTTCAAGTGGTCTAATATGTAAGGCTTACCTGACCTGGCTGTTTCATTTCAGACATGCATATTATTAGTTCTGAATAAAAAGTTTGCTGAAATATGTTGAACTGCTCTTCTTTTTTATGGTGTAGCAACCTATCCCTATTCTTTCCAGGTTATTCCTACCTCTGGTACCAAAGTTTCTGTTAAAGAAGAAATGTCCAGGAAAACAAAGTAGATGGGTTAACAAACTGAGGTATTGCTGTATAGACTGAATTTAGAACCCATTATTTGACAAACAGAGAAGAAACAGTATTTTCCGCAAAAAACAGGACAAGAGCTTCTCAATATTAAAGACATAGATATGAAAGTGATCACAAATTCTATGATGTACCATTTACTAATGATCATCTGAGCTAAAATGAATACATCAAACCTCCTTCAACTATACGGGAGGTAACTATTCAGTCTTGGTTAATCCGATCAATGTGAACTATAGACATCTCTGTATAAGCCACCTTGGTGCTTACCAAATGTGAATTCAGCTCTATGAAGTGATTAGATCCCAGTGATTCGATGCCAACTCATGAAAATGTCTAGGAGTATATGCCTAGCCTTGATATAATTATATCATGAGTACTTTTAGCAGGTATGATAAGAGAGCACAGAAGGTAGATTTTGCCAGATCCATCTGATCCATCTTGACAACTCTGTTACAAATGTTCTGACATAGTTAACAATCTGGGAACCCAAGAATCCCAAGAAATATTAGGTGCCTATTTTGCATTTCCAAGGAACAGGAAAAAGCATTTATTTTCAGATTTCTTAGATCCACCCTTCCTTAAGACTACAGTAGAATCAAATGTAATGCATCCCTGCAAAACTCTTACAGAATGGGAACAAATTAACAGTATTTAGAAAGCAGTGCTCAAACCACTGTTCGCTCAAAAAATTAAATTGGATTTTCCCAATTAAAGTGACAGGCAACAGGTTTAAGATGTGTACCAAGAAACATATTGCCACACAAACCTACATTTTTGTCAGTGATATAAAATGGAGGAATAGCCAGCAGTATATTTTCCCTCAGATTAGGTCAACTCCAGGGTACCTCTATCAATGCTAGAAAGCCCAATAACAAGGAGAGAAATTCCCACATACAGAGACAGTACCTCCAATTACCACTAAGATATTGATGATTAACAACCAGATGGATTGTGTCTTTACATCCTCCTTGGGAACTATGTTGACTATATAACAGACCTAGCATGGAAATTCTAGAATTCTTACCCAAGAAACTTAATGAAATTAGCAAGAGTCGTACTACAGGAGGCTTCAATCTAAACATACCCATGTTGGGAAGGACTTGTATAAGTGTACTGCTAAGCAATATTCTGGGGAAAAATCATTGTCTCAAGCGGAGTACTAAACTGGTACCTGACACATCAACACTATTTAAACCAAGCCAGTTAACTACTAAATCACCCTCAGTTCCCACAAACAAAAAGTGCTGCCCTTTAAACAAAATTTTAAAACATTACAGTAAACTTTTTTATATAAAATATCTCAGTAAATATTACTACCCCCTCTAGGATGCACACCTTAACGTGGTGAGGGGATTTGAGAGTGTTGAAGAAGCTGAGAGCAATGCCATCAGGAGTCGAGACCAAGAGGCTAGACTCCTAGCAGGGACACCCAAGGCGGAATGGTCAAAGCTGAGACACCAAACTAAGATGCATCCAAACCCAGAGGAAGGCAATGGTCAACCACCTTTGAATACCTCTTACCACGAAAACCCTATGAACAGAGTATCCAAAATGCAACACAAGATAGTGCTGGAAGATGAGACCCCCAGGTCAGAAGGCACTCACCGAGCTACTGGGGAAGAACAAAGGACAAGTAAGAGTAGTGCTGTGACTAATGATACAGCTGGGTCAAAGCCGAAAGGAAGCCCAGAGGCTGATGTGCACAGATGCGAAAGGAGAGTCCAGAATTGTACAATGCACACAATAGGAACATGGAATGTGAGAAGTATGAACCAGGGAAAGTTAGAAATTGTCAAGCAAGAAATGGAACGTATCAACATTACAATACTTGGCGTGAGTGAATTAAAATGGACGAGAAGGGGATATTTTCAATCAGACAACTACAAAATATTTTATGCAGGAAATGAGAAATGAAGAAGAAATGGGGTTGCTTTAATAGTGAGAACTCATGTAGCAAAACCAATTAAGAACTATAACACGTCTGAACAAGTTGTATCAATGAGATTAAACAGGAAACCTATTAACATAACCATTATCCAAGTCTGTGCTCCAATGGCAAATGCAGAAGAGGAATTGGAGAGATTTTATGCAGAAGTACAGGAACAAATTGATCACACATCAAAACAAGATGTGCTGATAATCATGGGGGATTGGAATGCAAAAGTAGGGAACAAAGAAGAACTAGGAATTGTGGTAAAATGGGGCTTAGGAGATAGAAATGAAGCAGGAGAAAGACTTATTAAATTCTGTGAAGCCAATAATTGTGTCTCGCAAACACATTTTTCGAGCAACCGAAAAGATGACTGTACACATGGACATCACCAAATGGTCAGTACAGGAATCAAATCGATTATATGGTAGCAGAAGATGGGGAAGTCCCATACTTTCTGCAAAAACAAAGCCAGGAGCAGACTGCGGTACAGATCATGAACTGGTCATATCAAAAATCAGAGTAAAGCTAAAGAAGAACAAAGCAATCATAATGCCAAAATACAATTTAAATAACATTCCAGAAAAATATAAAGATTAAATAAGGAACAGATTTGAGGCTTTAAACTAAGTTGACAGAGAATCAGAAGAACTATGGAGTGAAGTCACGAGACATTATCAGGGAAGAATGCAAAAAGACAATACCTCTAGTTAAAAAGAGAGAAAGACCTCAATGGATGATGAAGAAAATGGTTAAAGAGAGAAGGAAAGCAAAAGCAAAAGTAGATAGAAACACGGTTAGAACCCTAAATGCAACAATACAGCGACTGGTACGTAGGGACAAAGAACTATTACAATGCTTATTGTATAGAAATAGAAGAGGACAACAAAAAAGGAAGAACAAGAGCCCTATTCCAAAAGATTAGAGAAATGAAAGGGAAATTTAAACCAAGGGTTGGGATGTTGGATAATCAACAGGGGAACACACTGACTGACTGAGATGAAATAAAAGGAAGATGGAAGCAATACACTGAAGAACTCTATAAAAGAGGTCACGATGACAGGTTCATTCATGGAGAAACTGTATGATGAAAAACCAGAGATTTTAGACTGTGAGGTGAAAGCTGCTCTTAAAATACTTGGAAGAAACAAATCACCCGGAACAGATGGCATACCAATAGAGTTGCTACCAGTTACTGAGACTGAATCTGAGCAAAGCTTGACAAAAATTTGTCAACAAATATGGAAAACTAAACAATGGCCCACAGATTGGAAGCATTCAATATACATCCCAATTTCAAACAAAGGGGATCCCAAGAAATGCAGTAATTATTGAACTATTGCCTTACTATTCCATGCAAGTAATGCACAAGATTCTACAACAAACGCCCTTACCATATATGGAGTGAGAAATGCCAGACGTCCAAGCTGGATTTAGAAAGGCAAGAGCACCAGAGGTCATATCGCAAACATATGCTGGATAATGGAATAGACCAAGGAATTTCAGAAGGAAATCACACTGTGCTTTATAGATTATAGCAAAGCCTTTGACTGTGTAGATCATGAAAAACTATGGAATGCTTTAAAAGAAATGGGGGTGCCACAGCATCTGATTGTCCTGATGCGCAACCTATACTCTGGACAAGAGGCCACTGTAAGGACAGAATATGGAGAAACCGATTGGTTCCCCATCGGAAAGGGTGTGAGACAGGGGCGTATTTTATCACCCTATTTGTTTAATCTATACGCAGAACATGTACGGAAAATGGGATTGGACCAAGATGAAGGTGTGAAAATTGGAGAGAGAAATATCAATAATTTAAGATATGCAGACGATACCATGCTACTAGCAGAAACCAGTAATGATTTGAAACGAACACTGCTAAAAGTTAAAGAGGAAAGCACAAAAGCAGGACTACAGCTGAACGTCAAGAAGACTAAAGCAATGACAACAGGAGATTTATGTAACTTTAAAGTTGACAATGAGGACATTGAACTTGTCAAGGATTATCAATACCTTGGCACAGTCATTAACCAAAATGGACAGATGCTATTGGAGGTCACTGATTCATAGGGTCGCCATAAGTCATAATTGACCTGAAGGCACATAACAACAAAAATATTACTAAATACCGTATATTCCGGCGTATAAGACGACTGGGCGTATAAGACGACCCCCAACTTTTCCAGTTAAAATATAGAGTTTGGGATATACTCGCCGTATAAGACTACCCCTGCTTATGACATGCAGGTACTTAGCAGGAAAACTGTCACTTATAAACTTATAAATATTAATATTTGGATTGTCCAGTTGTTTTGTTTTTGTGCCTAGGAATTACCACCAAAAACTGGGGAAAGATGTGAGAAATCTTTTTTTTAAAAGCAACATTAAATGCCTAGACTCTAGTTTCCAACACTATGGAGTATTTATTGATTGATTAAGAGAATTTATATCCTGCCCTTTTGCTGTTAAAAACAGAGCTCAGCACAGCTTACAAATATAGTAAAAACAATAAAAATACACAATCAGAGAAAAACAAGCCAAAATGTTAGGAAAAGGAGTCTTTCACACCACATGCTCAGTTGTAAATACTGTTGCAGCAAGTTTTACAAGTTCCTCCAGTATTCCACTGGTGCAGGCACTCAGACATTCAAAGTACTGTATGTTTCTTAGGTTTTATAAAAGCAGAGCTTTGCTTAACTCAAAATTTCTTCTCCCTTTCATAACCACATCTACACAGGTTCCACCTCCATACTCAAAATGAAACTGAGCCTGGAAGTGTACAACAACCCCACACATACCTTGCTAATTCGATTATCAATGCCAGGATGTCTGTCTTATCGACTACTCTCCTGCTCCCCCCCCCACACACACACACACCGGGCATCATGAAAGACCCAGTCCTGGGCTCAGAAAGAAAATAAATAGCTGGTCCTCTTCAAAGTATTGATAAGCCTCTTGTTTTAATTGAAATAATAATTATAAATTCTTGTTCTTATCACTAATGGGAGTTAATTATCTTGCATATGCTGCTGTTGCTTCTATGGCTGTAACGGAGTGAGGTTAAAGATAAGTGAAATGCAAATAGGAAAAAAAAGTACAGAAGGCAGTAACACTTTCCTAAATGTAATACCATACCAACCACAACAAGATTCCTATAAGGCAAAAAACTAAGCATCTCACAACCAGTCAGGATTCCTAACCAAAAACCAAAAATATGATAAATGAAGAAATATTTATATAAGCATAACTATCAAATATATTTATTATTTACACAAACTGTAAAGATATTTATAGTGCAATCCTAAAGTTATTTATTCAGAAGCAAGTCCCAGCGTATTCAATGGGGCTTACTCAAACAGGGACGGAAATGCAACCTCAAGTGATAAGCAACTTCATTCACACAACCCAAAATTCCAAATCATGCCACTTTACACTGTTTTGCAACTGTTTATACTTGTTTTTATGGTTATTGGATTTTAAATGGCTTTATTTCTTGTTGTGAGCTGCCTTGGTTTCCAACCCTACCTCACAGGGGTGTTGGAAAGACTCCATACACACACGCACACACTGCAGATGTATAAATACATACAGCCCATATAATAGTTTATTGTCAAACCAATTGGTCATTGCAGAAAAATCAGTATTAGTTTTTTAAAAATCAGTATTAGTTTCCTACAGAATAAAAACTGCAATACCTAAGTAAGCCCTGCCTACTTGCTTTAAAATAGGACTGGGGGGGGGGGGCAGAAAGAGAACACAAACACAATTCTTTTTTACATTCACTCCAAAGTCCCATTGATTTTCAGCACATTCATAATCATGTCTACTCAAAAGTAATTCCTACTGAATTCAATAGGATTTACTCTGGACATATGGGATTAGCACTGTTTTTACCCCCAAAAGCAACTATTGGGAAGGTTTTCAAAACACTGCCCAGGATCTGACTCCTACGCACAACAGGGGGAAAAACTGAAATGTATATACCTACCCAATTTATGAGATTTTCAGATAAACAGGAGGGGAAACCACCATTTTCTGGCCTCGCAATTGCAGACACTGCCACCAAACAAACACTTCACTGATTGGCTGAAATCCTGAACGGGTGGGGTTAAAGCTACGAAGTGCTATACAGTAGTTTAAAAAAAGATTTAACCGGGGGGGGGGGTGCCTGACGTTTTTATATATATCTCGAGAACCGCACCACCTAGAAACTTAATTTTTTTTTTAAATGAAAGCTGAGAATCCGGGCCACCTAAGGGGCTAGCCGGGCACCGGGTGGCATGCTTAGAATCCGGGTAAAACCCTGCTATCCGGGCAATATGGCAACCCTAATAAGACAACCCCCGGCGTATAAGACGACCCCCGACTTTGGAGAAGATTTTCCAGGGTTAAAAAGTCGTCTTATACGCCGGAATATACGGTACTTTACATATATTTAAATACACTACTCTTGGGTTATATACTTCCAGCTTTAAATTCTGCTGCTATAACTTCTTCCAGTCATTGTAATCGGAATTATTTTGGAAACAATGAACTCAACCCCTCTGTTAACCATCCTTTAGAAGACCCTAGGTTTATATTAACATACAAAATAGGACCAAAGGCAACAATTCCATTCCCTTTATGAATGATCACATCATATACAGGAGATTCCATCAACCCACATGCATCTAGTTTATTTAGTGTATCTGCTGCAAGATTTATCCCCAGCTATCAACTGCGACTCTCCTTCACTTGATGGCATACGACACATGTATTATTTTATTCCATCAAATGTAACTTTGTTTGAAAGGCTCTTTTGCTAACTCAAGTTTCTGGAAAGCAGTGTTGCTAAGCATCAGTCGCAAAATACTGATGAACAAACAGAAACTAGCAAATGGGTTCCATTAAGTACTGAGTAAGGTTACAGGATAACAGAATACCACATGCTATAAATTAGCATTTTGCCATCTATTCAGCTACTATATAACCTCTGACACTGGAAATAGCATGTAAAAGAATCATCCTGAAAATTCTAAAAACTTGGTATTTGAGGTACTACTTTTGTATATTGTTAAGAAAGGTAAACATACTTACAGGTTGTTCCACATACAGGTTTTTCTTTCCCTTCCAGTAAGTCCCACAGATGAATGGATGCCTGTTCATACTGTTCACTCAACCTTCAATAAAAATATTAACAGAAGCATAAGGTAACTCAAAACTTTTATGTTGCAAAGAAACTAACTGAATTACTCCATAAAACTTATCAGAATTATTTTGGCAATTACAATACCTCACATTCATGTCCCGTTCAGGTTCAACTAGCTTGTAAAATTCATCTAGTGTTGACATTTCTGTCTCTGTTAATACCGGCACTCCATTTGTTCCTTGTTTAAGGTCATTGCGCACTTCATCATCACCCAATTTGTCCAAAATAAACTGCAATTCAAGTACTGTTTTTAAACGTTTTTGTTCAGCTTCTTCTCTCATTAGTTGTTCCCGTCGAGCTGTCTTCTTTATTGTTTTTTGAATCTAGCATAAAGTACACCAGGTTAACAAATATTTGTGACCAGTTTAAACTGTTTTCTAGAAAGGTTAATAGAATGTGGCATGTCAACAGTTAAGTTTCATACGTGTATGCGTGTAGGAGTTTTGTATTAATCTGTTTTGCACTAATTTTTTCATGGTATAATGTATTTCTGTTTTTGTTTTTAAATGTGTTGTAAGTTGCTTGGAGGTTGGGTAATAAGCACCTAACAAGTCTAATGAAGATGATGGAGAAATTGCTCAATGACATTCAATCAAAATGGAACCAGACTACTAGCGCTTATCGAAAGGGTCTATGTAAAACATTCAAGAAAACTTGTTTTGATGACTGTGTAATAGGAGACTAAAGTTAAGATATCAGACAGGAAACATTTCAAATCTTTTAACTTTTATACATTCAAGAATAGAAAGAAGGTCAACAACTTTGTAACTGTTTGTGTCCTCTATCCCCTACTTTTCAGAAGATCTATGCCAATCAACCTTTTTAGGACTATCCCCCAACATCTATAATTAAAAAGATGTAAAGCAGAAATGCTGTGAGAATTGATAATACTAAACTAGATCAACTCTGTGTTACTAGATATGTGAAAGTTGTAAGAAAACATGATTAATATGAATCAACATTTTTAGGAATCTCATATTCACAGATACCACACTCATTTTGACCAACAGTGCAACATACCTAACCATGTCTATTCAGAAATAGGTTCTACTGAAATCAATGGGGCTTACTTCCAGGTAAGTGGGCTAAGGAGTGCAGACTAATACCTTAAACATGAGCTGAACAGAGAAGAATGGACCATTGTTCTCACCTGAAAGGTGGTTTTCCTAGGTATCATACCATCAGATAGGCAGTAGCGCCTCCTGGTGTCCAAAGGCAGGAATGCATAAGAGTCAAGACTTTGGCTGCTCCTTCTGGCTTGACTCCATTCCATTCCATTCCAGACGAACTGTACACTGGATCCATGCATCTCTCTTCAGACAAAAACCTCTCAGCCATAAAATAATATAAGGAGCAGCAAATATAATACACATCCTGATTCTGAACAGGAAATATGTACAAACAGTAAAAAAAAAACTGTAAAGAACAGCCTTAGCAGTAACATGACTCATGCAGTAAATGTAATGCAGGTAATGTAGTTCAAACTGGATTTAACTGAAACAAGTTGAAAAGTTTTTAAACAATGGCAAAAAAGACTAGGCAGCCACCCTCAACAGGGAGGGCCCTGATGGTATGCTACCTGGGGAAACCACCTTTCAGATGAGACCAATGGTCCGTTTTCCCCAGATAGCATACCATCAGGTGGGATGTACCAAAGCAGTCCCAGTAGGGTGGGCCCAGGCTGCCTAAGAGGACAGTACCTGTTGCAATCAGAAGCATACTGATTCACTCTGTAGTGCCTAATGAAAGAACTTGGAGTAGACCAAGATGCAGCTTTACAGATACCTGCAACTGGAACACTGGTTGCAAAGGCAGCCATAGAGGCTGCTGATCTAGTTGAATGAGTTGTGATGTTTTGGAGCACTGGAACTTTAAGGAACTCATGGACCAGGGTGATGGTCCCAATGTCTTTGAAGGAAAGGATACAAATAGAGATTCTGTCACATGAATGTCTCTAGTCCTGGCTAGGTAGACCTTAAGGGCTCGACAAACAACTGGAGAATGCCAGAGTCTCTCAACAAGTTGGCTTGAATGAGGACAGAAGAAGGGTAGGACCATGTCCTGGCTGCAATGGAAGGTTTAGGACACCTTAGGATGAGAAGCCCAATTTGTACCTAGGACAATGGAGTCCTGACAGGTGAGGATCAGGCTCCCAGATCAAAAACTCTGCGAGCGGGGGAGATTGCCAACAGGAAGAGCACCTTGAAGGAGAGCAAGTATAACAGAACAAACTGCAGTTTAGGCACAGTTATTCATGCCAAGTGACCTTGTGGAAAGAAACATGATGTAACGAGGCCCCGATAACTCTTATGTCAGAGAGACGGATGGAGACTTAGGCTAGCCAACGACCTGGGTACGAATGAGGTAAACCTAGAGAGCCCCTTGAACAACTAATGAATGCCCAGTCTTCTCCACAGGATGAGCCGGATTGAAATTAAATGGGACCAAAGGATGCCCTCTTAGTGAAGGTTGTCTTGGAGACACAACGTAAGAGATGGCTGAAACCTCCCAACACAGAGTGTTAGGCTTCAGTCACATATTCAAACCAGGAAGGACGTGTCCCCTGAGAAGAACACCACTTGGAAGGCATGACCCATGAACTCTGGTAGGATCCTAGCAATGATACCCTGAAAGAAAGCCCCCAATGACTTGACTGCCATTGCTGAGAAGACCAGACTCCGGAAGGTTGCCTGGGACAGAAGACCTGGCCTCACTGGCAACCCCCTTGAATCCATGATGGACAGACTCAGGAGAACTGAATACCACGGCCAGTGAGGTCAGTACAAGATGGGAATTCAGTCCGTGCCACCAGGAGTAAAGGAGGCCAGGCGTAGAGCAAACTGCCAGAAAAGCGCTGACTACCTCTGCTTCCATCTTGAGACAACTAGTGAAAAGGCGGGAAAAGCTGCATGTTATGAATCAAGACAAACAGATTTGCAGATGGAGGCCCAAACCTACTAGCAACTAGTGGAGACTTTGTGATGGGAGTTTGCACTCCCATGGCCCCCCTTGTTGCCTGCTAACCTGGACCACTTCCAATTCCATGTCACTGGTGAGATGCTTTGCCCTGAAGGAGCGAAGGGACACCTAGCCCAGGGGACTAGAGGAGTCGTTCCTGCTTGAAGACACATCAACAGAGTACCCCCCAAGGGGGATGAGCCAAGTAAAGAGCAGACTGATACCTGTGCTATATATCAAGCTTGAGGCCCAGAGAAATGATTCCTCTGAGCAGCATAACTTTCTTGTGCGACCAGATTGTGTTAAGTAGATTTGCAGAGGCATTTTAAGATGAGACCACGCACACCAAGATGGTGGCAATCATGTCCCCTAAAAAAACAGCATTCTCAGAAGAAGCAGTGAATTGACAGACCGGAGGGCCAGTGAATTGACAGACTAGGTCTGGAAGGTTCATTGGCCCCTGGGACGTTCAATCAAGCCTGAATGGATGCAAAAGAGGACCTTGAAAGCAGCATGGCTACATGCACTGGAGATGCTATAGTGGAGGAAACTCCCAACTTATTGTTTCCAGCAAACATGGCCTACTAGCCAAGGTATCTGACTACCACTACCATCATATGGTCACCTGGTAAAATTCAAATTCCTATTTGAAGAGGAAACCAGTTGCAAGATTAAACAACTTGATGAATTCCAAAATAAAAGAAACATCTTAGAGACTATTGCCCTCAGAAACCAATCAGAATTCCTTATGGAGTTTCTGGCAGAAGAAGAACATTGCACCTCCATGGAATCCATAAGTCTAGACAATTGCTTCATAAACTGAATCACTGTCTTAAGGCTACCCTGTTATTACACAGAGAGATAGCCAACAACTTGGGTATCCTTACTATTGTCTTACAGCTACTGTGCAGATACGCAGGGAGGGAGCCAGCAGCTTGGCTAAGTCCAAGAAGATAAGGCAAATACATGGAAGACAAGGCAGCAGTGGTCACCAGACATGATGAATATGCTCTGACTGCATAAACAGGGACAAAACGCTTCAAAACCCTAGCCATCCGAAACCGTGGGAGCATGCTGCTGCATTCATGTCCTGCGTCTGAGCCTCCTCTAGACATATGGGGCTGCTGGAGAATAAGCCACAGGTAATAAATACTGGAGAGTCAGCCACAGGAAGTGAATACCCAGGAACATATTCCGACTAAGTACCTGTGCAGTAACCAATCCACAGGACTACCAGTCAAAGCAAAGGGTAAAATGAACTGTTGGTTCTCACCTGAAAGGTGATTTTACTGGATGCCAGTCCATCACGTGGGTAGTAGTCTGTCGTCTGGTCCAAGGACAGGAAATGTGCTGACGTTTGCAGTTGCTGGCCTGCAGACCCCAGTTCATTTTCGGACGCTGTCAACCAAGGCGTAATACTGGAATAGCTTATGTGCAGTCCTGGCACAAATCCAGAGAGGTTAATAACCCTGAGACCAGCGACGGCCTAGTATAGCTAATGGAGAAAAAGGGCTACAGTGATAACGTAGGCAAAAAGCGTTCCATCTATTTACAAGGAAAAATGATTGGCCCAGAAGGTCAATTCTCTCTCTCTCTCTCTCTCTCTCTCTCTCTCCCCTTCTATGAGAGCCTTCGAATGCACTGGCAGCAGTTTCACTCTAAGTTAGAAATAGTGGCCGAGCCCCGATGTATCGAACTGGGCGGGCCGTGATGGACTGGCATCCAGTAAAATCACCTTCCAGGTGATGCCAGTCCATCATGTGGGACATACCAAAGCCGTCCCAGCTGGGTGGGTTGGGCGAGCCCACTAATCTGTAGAGATCGCTTGCTGCAGGACCCGTCTCCCGAAGGAGGCCTCGACCGAGGCGTAACGGTCTATCTTATAGTGTCTAATCAAGGTAGAAGGAGAAGATCAATTTGCCGCTCTGCAGATTTCTCTCAGAGAGGCGTTAGTGGAGAAAGCTGCCGAGGTGGAGGCTGCCCTCATTGGGTGGGCCATAATGCCCTGTGGTGGTGCCAAGTTGCTGGCCTTGTAGGCCAGCCTGATGCAAGTTCTTAGCCATCTTGCTAAGGTTGGAGTGGAGGCCTTTTTGCCCAGAGACCTGGGGTGGAGCGATATGAACATTGCCTCCATGGACCCCCAGATGCTGCAGCTGTCGGGAGGGGGCTAGGTGGCTCTTCTCATGGTTGACTAGGAAGCCCAGTCTGTTGCGGAGAGTTAAAGTAAGGTGCACATGGTCCCGGGCGCACTGTAAAGTGCTCTTGCTCAAGAGCAGGTCGTTGAGGTACTGATAGATGTATACTCCCTGAAGCCGGAGATGGGCCACTGTGGCCGCCATGATCTTTGTGAACACCCTCAGGGCTGACGAGAGGCCAAAAGGCAGGGCTCTGTACTGAAAGTGACGGTGCCCAAGCGAGAACCTCAGAAACCTCCTGTGCCCAGGAAGGATCGGTATGTGGAGATATGCCTCCTTCAAATCTATGGAGACCAGGTAATTGCATTCCTGCAGGGCTTCCCTGATGGAGGCTAGGGATTCCATCTTGCATCTGAGACTGTTCAATCTCCTCTACGGCCTGGATCTCCACCAGGTGTTGTACAGTCGCTGACAGATTGAGCTTTTTTGGTTGATCCCCTGGAAGCCTGGAGGAAATGTATCTGGGATGTGGTGGGTGGGAGAATTCTAATGAATAACCTCTGGTGACTGTGTTGAGGACCAAGGCATCCGCCCCAATGTCCTCCCATGTGGGGGCCAAGCATAGCAGATGGCCCCCGATGTGTAAGGTGTCACTGACAACAGGCCCGACCGCCATGCTTGGGGGCAGCAGCTGTGTAGTCTGAGCAGCATCCCTGAGCTGGACGCTGCTTGGTGTTGTAGTGGGGTCTAGCCCATGAGTAGCAGGAGGAGGGTTTGTAGTCTCTACCTCCTGGGGATTGTCTAGAGGCTCGAAAGGACTGGAAAGAGTTGTAGGGGGCATATTTTCTCTGGAAGCGCCTGCCCTCACGGTCACCATGTATGGCTTTCTCCTTTCCTTGGGGTCCACGAGCACTTCCTTGAGCGTCTCATCGCCGGACAGCTTGCCTCCGGCGAAAGGCCTAGTAGCGAGATTGGCCCTGGCTGTGTTGTCAGCCTCCCAATGCTTAAGCCAGACAGTGCGCCGTGCCACGATGTCGGCTGCCATGGATCTGGCCGTGATTGGGAGGAGTCCATTGTGGCATCTGCGATGAAGGATGCTGCTCTATGAAGCTTTAACAGCGTCATCTTAGTGCGCTCTGGGTCCTGCTCAAGGTTGTCCAGTTGCTTGTCCAGCCATACCAAGGAGGCCCTAGCGAAGGCTGATGCAGTGCTAGAGGCTCTGAAGGCAATGGCGACAGCCTCGTGAGCCCGCTTCAAGGCATAGTCCAGCCGGCGCTCCGTAGGGTCCTTTAGCTGTGTCTCCCCTTTAGGGAGAACGGATCTAGAGACGAGGCCCAGCCCTGGAGTGTCCACTGTCGGGATCTGAAGAAACTCCCATGACATCAGCTTCAATGATGTATAACTTGTCATCCAGGGCCCTCCTTCTACAGGACTGCAAGGGATTGTTCCATTCTGCCAGGGCAGACCTGCAGACCGGAGCTGGAATGGGAGCTGCGAGACAGGGTGAAGCCTGTTCTGGATTTATGCCCGTAGTAGCAGCCTTATCAACCCCCAGGCTTTCCATGCCCAAGGTAGTCCTGACTCTCCTCAAGAATGGGGGGTAGTCAGAAGGCTTGAAGAGGCACTGCAGAAGAGGCTCAAGCTTCTCGTCCTCAGAATCGGTGCTCCAACTCATCCGATGGGAGGTCATGGTCTTGTGGTTGGTCCTTGCGGAACCTGCCTCTCGATGCGTCAAAGGGACTTGGGGACAACTCCCCCTCCTCCTCTGGATAAGGGAGAGGCTCCGTCGTGCAATGAGACTTGCTCCTAGCCTTTTGACTCCCGGAAGAAATCGACTCGGAGGGGCGGGTAGAGACTGTGGCTTGAAGAGAGTCGAAGCTGCTAGCCATGGAGCTAAAGAAGGCTGTCAGCTGTGCACTGAGACAGCAGTGCAGGCAGGGCTGGAAATTCCTGGGTATTTACCAGGGCGGGAAAGTCCTTAGCTGGCAGCTTGGTCGTAAATCTGCCAGGCTAACAAGGATGAAGTGTGATAAGGGCAAGGCCCTTTCGAAGCTTACGTGCCAAGCCAGAAGTCCAGAAGCGAGGTCAGTAGAGGTCTGGGTTCAATTGCTAAGGGGTCAGTCCAAGATAAGGTTCAGGGAATCTGGAAACACATGAAGCCACACCTTACATTGTAGTCAGCAACAAGCTGAAGCCAAGGTTTGTCTTTTAAGGAGTAGGTTTGTCAGCAGGTGTGAGCCATCAGCGTTTGGGCCTTAAGTGGACAGGCCTGCCCCTCTTCTGCCTGACCTTCTGCTGTCTACGTTCTGCAGGTGAGGGGGGAGTATCCTGTTCACTGTCTGCAGGGCCTCTGCTGTGTCTGGGGTGCTCTGCAGCTGAGGGGGAGAAGCAGCTGGGTTCTCAGGAGTTTCCTCTGTTTCTCCTTCTGGGTCTGCTGCTGTTACTCCCGAGTCATCCTCGTCTGATGAGTCCTCTGAAGGGGCCATGACAAAGGCGTCCCTAAACTTCTCCATGAGATCCTCCTTAAAATCCAGAGGCTGGCCCCAGCTCGAAGTAGAACAGCTTGAGGAGGCATTAAGCAAGCTGTTCGCTGTGAGAGGTTACTAGATTCGCCATCTGAGGGCTCTACATTGGGTACATTGCCTGACCCCGGCCCTGAGGGGCCCTGGTCCCTGAGGTTATGGGCTGTCTGGGGCGCTAGGACCTGTGTCTGCTCCTCCTGCCCCATATATCTAGCCCTGCTGGAGGGCTGACTAGAGGGTCTCTTGGACTCGCTGACCACTGTGGTGAGTCCCTTTCTGCTCTTCCCAGTACCGCAGTTGGTAAGGGGTGGCAGCATTACATTTGAGTGCCCCAAAGGTTTGCTCTGCCCAGTACTGTGATTGGTATGGGGTGGTAGCATAACGTCTGAGTGCCAGCCAAGGCTTGCTCTGCCCAGTACCGCAAATGGTATGGGGTGTTAGCATGATGTCTGAGTGCCGGCCAAGGCTTGCTCTGCCCAGTACCGCGATTGGTATGGGGTGGTAGCATATAATGTCTGAACGCTGGCAATGGCTTGCTGTGCCCAGTACTGTGATTGGTATGGGGTGGTAGCGTAACGGCTGAGCGCCAGTCCAGGCCTACTCTGCCCAGTACGACGATTGGTATGGGGTGGTAGCATAAAAAACTGACTGTTGGTCAAAGGCTTGTGGAGGCTTAGGATTCCAAGGTATAAACAAGATCTGCTCTGCTCACTACCGTGATTGCTATGAGGTGGAGCTACATTATACAAAAAACTTGACTTGAATTCCTATTTCATCCTATTAGCTTATTCACATTTCTTTTCATAATTATCTTTGCTTACTTTTAATTTTTTTTAATTATTATTATTTTTGACCAGGAGGGGGCGCAGCAGGCTGAGCAACCTATTCCTTCCCTATTCACCACATGGGAAGCGGTTGCGGCGGTCCGCCAGCCAGCTAAAGGCTGGGGGGGCGGAAGCAGCAGTCCCATCAAGGGGCTGCCTGCTGGAGGACCGGGGGGCA
The DNA here is from genome assembly GCF_030035675.1 of Rhineura floridana. Lineage (NCBI taxonomy): Eukaryota > Metazoa > Chordata > Lepidosauria > Squamata > Rhineuridae > Rhineura > Rhineura floridana. Next base: position 143,598,768 of record NC_084481.1, on the reverse strand, counting down.
GAGCAGGCTGCGTGCCGTCATGCAGGACCTGCTGTCCGGCTGCACACTCCGTGCGGCTGGGCTGGCCCCGCTGGGCTGCCTAGTGCTGGCGGGGTGCGAAGGACCCACTGGCCAGCTGATCGTTGGGTTGCTACTGGGTGGCCGAAGCCGCAGAAGGGAAGTCGTGACCTGCGTGGATCCCCCGGCCGTTGGGTCCCAGTCGATGGCTGCAGCAAAGAGCGGATCTCGCCTGCCGGCGGCTGCCCAACAGCAGCTGCAGCCGTAGCAGGAAGCACCGCTGCAGGAGAGAGGGGGCTGCCACTGCTCTGCGCCGGTAGGGCCGCAGAAAAGCGAGGCAGCCGAGCTGGGTCAGTTTCCCACACACGCTGCCACAGCGGAGCCCGACAAAATGGCACCCATTTGCACCAAAAACTTTAAATAACTTATAAAAAAGAAAAAACCCTTAAGGCTTAAAGGGCCTAAAAAAGGCTAAAAAGGGGGCCAGAAAAGAACAAGGGGGGAAGAATCTCCATCCCCATTGCCCTTAAATAAAAGGGAATTTAACCCCTAGGTAAGAACTCACGTGGAGAGTAGTTCTGATGCGTCTGCCTTGGACCAAGACAGGAAATGAACTGGGGTCTGCAGGCCAGTGACACCCCCTCAGACTGCAAATGTCAGCACATTTCCTGTCCTTGGGCCAGACGACAGACTACTACCCACGTGATGGACTGGCATCCAAGGAAAATCAATATTTTTTTTTAATCCACTGAAATGCCTATTTGCAGGTAGGGAAGCTGAATATGCCAATGTGTGTAACCTTGAGCCACACTACACAAATTTAACAGTGAAGTAAGCCTGACCAAGGGCTAAATCGTTTTGATAAATTTAATATGGAATTTTAAACTGTTGTAAGTAGCTCAGAGATCTTCATATGAAGGTCAGGAGCTGACTGAACAACCAAGTACCTTCCAGGTGAACTGCACCTCAGCACATATATGCCAATGTGAGTAACCCTGAGTCTAGTATCACAAATTGAAACAGCAAAGTAAGCCTTACCAAAGGCTAAATGGAATTTTAAACTGTCTTAAGTCACCCAGGAACCTGCTAGTGAAGGACAAGACTTAATTGAGGAACTAGCTTAATTTACGATATCCTGCTAAATTAAGCTTACACGGGAGGGTGACCAGCAGACCCTTTAAGCTTCCAAGGAAGTCTCTGGATAAATCCAAATATTTACTCAGACTATTATGAAGGACTGCAGCTTTTCAGAGAAGCAAGCTGGAGCTTTGCATTGACGCCCCAGAAACAGATAAGGCAGAAAACCTTGAGTAATTGACAAAGCTGTATTCAGCTTAATTTACTTATCTTGCTTATTTACGTTTTCCCACAAGAATGACAGTAAGATCCTCCTCTCTAAGGAAGTCACTGGATAAATCCAAAAATTTACACCGACAGTTATGAAGGGCTGCATCTATTCAGAGGAAGAGACTGAAGCTTTGAGATGAAGCTCATGAGGCAATTCATATACCTTCACTACACTGAGGTCCCCTTATGGGAACCACTAAGTTATGAAGGGCTGCAAAAATTTACACAGACAGTTATGAAGGGCTGCATCTGTTCAGAGGAACAGACTGCAGCTTTGAGCTGAAGCTCATGAGGCAATTTGTATACCTTCATTACACTGAAGCCCCTTAGAGGAGCTACCACATTATTCTACTACTGTCTCCGTAAATGGCCTGCTGCTGTTCAGACCTTGGGAGAACTGGAGCTTTGAGCTGAGGCTCAGGAAGCAGTTCATATGCCTTCACTACACTGAGGTCTCCTGGAAGAGCCACCAGGTTATTCTACTGTTGCCTCTAGAAATGGCCTGCTGCTGTTCAGGCCTTGGGAGAACTGGAGCTTTGAGCTGAAGCTCATGAGGCAATCACTACACTGAGGCCCCTTAAAGGAGCTACATTATTCTACTGGTGCCCCTGGAAACGGCCTGCTGCTGTTCAGGCCTAAGGATAAAGGGAATCGGGTCTCTTAGAAATATTGAACTTGCTGTTCTAGTGCCTCCAATAAAAAAAGGTGGAAATACTTCTCAGTTGAGGACTATACCATATCTCTGCCCAATAGTTCTGAAGGGTAAAGCTAGGCCCTTTCCACAGTCACTACACAGACTGAGACCATGTGAGAATAGAGGTACCATAAAAAGGGTGGGGAAATTCCCCAGCAGAGGACTATACCATATCTCTGCCCAAGGGTTCTGAATGGAAAACCTAAGCCCTTTCCACAGTCACTGGACAGACTAGGATCAAGTGGAAATAGGTACCATAAAAATGGTGGGAAACCTCTTCAACAGAGGCCTAAGCCAAATCTGTTCCCAAGGATTCTGAGTAGCAAGGCTAGGCCCTTTCCCCAGGGTTCTGAATGGAAAAGTTAAGCTCTTTCCAGTCCCTGGACAGATTAGGACCAAAACTGCAGCATAGAATAATAAAGGGCTGCCAATTTCTCTCAACCACAAGCAACGTCCATACAAAATGTTGCTGTTCTGGTGCAATTTCTGAGGAATACTTGGAAGGCCCAAGTTTGGCTGCCTTGCTTACCTTAGGGCCTGAGGTACCAAGGTATTACACACAGGAAGAACTGAGCACACAAGGTGAAGCCCAAATTACATTTCAACATTCTTCCTGGTGGAATTCCTTCTGATGCGGTCTGTGAGATAGATGGAACTGATGGCCCCTGAGATGGCTGCTGCTGCATATCACTGTGCTGTGCATCAACAGCGATATCCATAAAAACAGCACAGGATGGCCCAGTCATGGTTACATGCACACAGTAGAGGGGAGTGGTACCAGGCATTATATGAATAGATGCCTGATTAATCAACACATGCACAGGTAAGAGGGGTGCGGTGGATTAGCGAGGCCCAAAATAACCGCACACAATAGAGGAGAGTGGTTTGACCTCAAAATGCAGCCAAGAAATGCAGCCAAGGGCAAAAATCACCCCATACAGTGGAGGGGAGAAGTTAGATCTCTAAACGCAGCCAAGAGAGAAAATTCTTTTTTTATATATAAAAAAAATTACTGCCATGACTTCAGCCTTGTCTAAAGAGGAAAGGAAGAAGGCACAGACAGGAGGAACAGACTGGAGCCTGTAGAAAGGGGGGGAGGCAGAAAAGGGCGGAAAGCCTAATAGAGAAAAGGAGACAAAATAGTAGTTGTGAAAAGAGATTGTGAGGCTGTGACTGAAGCCGCAGCTGAGGCGGCAGCAACTGACAGGGAGATTCACCCCCGCTAGCCTCAGCAGCCAAAGGGGCAATCCGTGGCCGCAGACACAATTGGGCAGTAGGAGGAAAAAGAAGCCGCAACTGGGTGGTGTGGGGGGACACAGCTTCCAGATGACTTGAGGGGAGAATGAGGGAGATGCTAAGAGAAGAGAATCCCCAGTAGCTGCAAGGCTGCTGACCAAGCCTGAGAAAGAAGGCCAGCTGTATTAACACGACATTTTTTTTTAATAACAAGCAATTAAGGGAGAGAACAGTATACACAACAAAATAGAGGAACACAGTAATAGAGAACACAATAAAGGAACCAACTCACAAGAGCTGAGGCAGAAGGAGCCAACCTAGGACAAAGGTAGGAATGGACTGGAGTTAAACTGGAAGGAGCAGCCGAAGTCTTGACTCTTGTGCATTCCTGCTTTTGGACACCAGGTGGCGCTACTACCCATATGATGGCATGCTACCTGGAGAAAACGATCCAGTTCACAAATCCGCCAAACTCTAGGAAGATGGTGAGGACTGATGTATTTCCACTTGCTCAAATGATTCACTTTCTGGTTCAGAGTAGCCTGAATTTGCCGTATCACACAAAGCAGGTCAATGCCTTTGCAGATACAGTAGGGCCCCACTCATACGGCAGGTTAGGTTCCAGACCCCCACTGAAAAGCGAAAATCACTGAAAAGTGGAACACCGACAATAAAATGGCGCCCGATGCCCGAAAAAGTGGAACAAGCACCATATGAGTGGGGCCCTACTGTAATTGAAAACTACCATATTAGTGGAACGCCGAAAAGCAGGGCTCTACTGTACTAATTCTCTGTGCAGCCTATGTTTCAAGTATTCAAAGAATATTTCTGAAGATCTGTTTTTATTTTGTAATTAATTTATAAACATCCTATACACAGACACAAAGCACACACTTCTGCATAAACATATTTATCTTTAATAATGAACAAACTAATTTTTCTGTGGTTGATCTGTACTGAATCAGTCTGTGTCTATGTTGGAATTGCTTTTTAATATGTTTTTAAACCTTTTCTTTTTTTTTAAAAAAAAAGATGTTTTTAAAGCTTTTAAAAATGTTTTTAAAGATATTTTGTTTTAATATATTTTAAAGTCTGTTTTTATGATGTTTTAAAGTGTTTTTGGTGCTTTTGTTTGCCACCTTGGGCTCCTACTGGGAGGAAGGGTGGGAAATAAGTCAAATAATAAATAAACGTAAGTAATAATATTTACATCCTGGCTCAGAGCCATGAAACTCCTCTGCAGTTCCTTAGCGAATTCCAGGTTATTACTGACTTCCTGGTACTTGGACACAGCATCCTAAGGAGGAAGGAAAATTAATTTTGCATTTTTTAAGTGTGAAAATTGGCAGACTTTCCACAACTTTCATCCTCGCAAAAACCATCTATCAAATGTTAGTCTTTACTTTAGTGTTTATATTTTTTACAATTATTCAGGCACCTAAAATGTCAATGGCTAGGACAGGCCCTAAAATTCTTGCTGATTGATCCCCTTTACGCATGTTGCTTTTTTCCTAGTAACCTACACAGAATAATTCCTTTTTTTCTAATGGCAGAGGGAGGAAAAGGAAACGTGTACACATCTGTTTGCAGTGCACCTCTATTTAATAAAATAAAGAAGCAGTTATCAAGGACTCCATTATTCATGATACTGCAACAACTAGAACAGAAAGAATAAGGCCTAAAAGAAACCAATCCTTTATAGAAAAAATTGCCGTATACGTCAGCCAAAACATTTACCAATTGGTCTTGGTTAAGGCGTTCTCCTTTGTTCATTCGGTCCTGATAATCATCAAGTTTGCCCTGTAAAGAAAGAAAAATATTTCACAATATATATATACCTCAAACAAATTTAAATGGAACGAAGTGATTATGTTATATACTTTAAACATACAAGGCCAGTTTCCCATGTTCCACCGTTTAACTGAAGAAACCTACTGAAATTATTCACAGACAAATACCACAGGACATGTCAGAAAGTTGAAATGTATTTACTGAACTCTAGAACACTACTGTAACAGAACACTGCTAGGGTGGCATTTGTATTATTTCTTTATATATATATATATATGCATTTTGAAAGAAAAACAGTAATAGTCTGGGGAACAGGGAGTGGGTATGTTTAAAAAGTGTGTATGCAACATAGGATAAAGGTTCAAATGTTTTTCTGACACGAATTAAACAACTGAAATAAATAACTTAGTAGACTGTCACAAAGCAACTCTCAGAGAAATAAAAGTCAAGACTATGAAGCCCTGAGTGGATACAGATAAATAGATGCATGATAAATACTGCATTAATCACCAGCATTCTCTTAAGGAAAAAGATTGGATATCATAGAATCATAGAATAGTAGAGTTGGAAGGGGTCTATAAGGCCGTCAAGTCCAAACCCCTGCTCAAAGCAGGAATCCAAATCAAAGCATTCCTGACAGATGGCTATCCAGCTGCCTCTTGAATGCCTCCAGTGTTGGAGAGCCCACTACCTCTGTAGTAATTGGTTCCATTGTCGTATGGCTCTAACAGTTAGAACGTTTTTCCTGATGTTCAGTCGAAATCTTGCAACTTGAGCCCATTGTTCCGTGTCCTGCACTCTGGGACGATCGAGAACAGATCCCGGCCCTCCTCTGCGTGACAACCTTTCATGTACTTGAAGAGTACTATCATATCTCCCTTCAGTCTTCTCTTCTCCAGGCTAAACATGCCCAGTTCTTTCAGTCTCTCCTCATAGGGCTTGGTTTCCAGTCCCTGATCATCCTTGTTGCCCTTCTCTGAAACTGTTCCAGTTTGTCTGCATCCTTCTTGAAGTGCAGAGACCAGAACTGGACACAGTATTCAAGATGAGGCCTAACCAGTGCTGAATAGAGGGGAACTAATACTTCACCCCATTTGGAAACTATACTTCTGTTAATGCAGCCTAATATAGCATTTGCCTTTTTTGCAGCCACATCACACTGTTGGCTCATATTCAGCTTGTGATCAACAACAATCCCAAAATCCTTCTCATATGTCATATTGCTGAGCCAAGTATTATAACTGTGCATTTGGTTTCTTTTTCCTAAGTGCAGAACGTTGCATTTATCCCTGTTGAATTTCATTCTGTTGTTTTCAGCCCAGTGTTCCAGCCTATCAAGGTCCCTTTGAATTTTCTTTCTGTCTTCCACGGTATTAGCTATGCCCCCCAGTTTTCTATCATCTGCAAATTTGATAAGCATGCTCTGTACCTCCTCATCAAAGTCGTTAATAAAAATGTTGAAGAGCACTGGGCCCAGGACAGAGCCCTGTGGTACCCCACTCGTTAGTTCCGCCCAGTTTGAGAAGGAACCATTGATAAGCACTCTTTGAGTACGATTCTGGAGCCAACTGTGAATCCACCTGATAGTTGCTCCATCCAGCCCACATTTAGCTAGCTTGCGAATCAGAATATCATAGGGCACTTTGTCAAAAGCTTTGCTGAAGTCGAGATATATTATGTCCAAAGCATTCCCACAGTCTACAAGGGAGGTTACCCGATCAAAAAATAAGATAAGGTTAGTTTGGCAGGATTTGTTTTTGATAAATCCATGTTGGCTCCTAGTAATCACTGCATTGTTTTCAAGGTGCTTACAGATTGACTGCTTTATAATCTGCTCCAGTTTTTATAGGGATTGATATTAGGCTGTCTGGTCTATAGTTCCCCGGTTCCTCCTTTTTGCCCTTTTTGAAGATAGGGACAACATTAGCTCTCCTCCAGTCATCCGGCACTTCACCAGTCCTCCATGATTTTACAAAGGTAATAGACAGCAGTTCTGAAAGTTCTTCAGCAACTTCCTTCAATACTCTTGGATGCAGTTTATCGGGCCTTGCCGATTTGAACTCGTTCAAAGTGATTAAGTATTCCTTGACTGTTTGCCTATCAATCTCAAGGTCCAATCCTGCCCCTCTTCTACTTCATGTTTCCTGGGAGGGTCACAGACCCTTTTTTGGGAGATGACTGAGCCAAAGCAGGAATTGAGCACTTCTGCCTTTTCTTTGTCATCTGTTATCATTTTGCCATCCTCACTGAGTAGCTGTGCCACCATTTCCTTTCTCTGTCTTTTACTATGGACATACCTGAAGAAAGCTTTTTTGTTGCTTTTAGCATCCCTCGCTAGCCTCAGCTCATTCTCAGCTTTAGCCTTCCTGACGCTATCCCTGCAATTCCGTGCTACCGGCCTGTACTCTTCCTTTGTGGTCTGCCCTTCTTTCCACTTCCTGTATGTGTCCTCTTTTGTTTTCAGGTCATCTCTAAGCTTTTTGTGAAGCCACATTGGCTTCTTCTGCTGTTTCCCTCCTTTTTTCCTTGTTGGAATTGCTTGCCATTGCGCTTTTAGAATTTCCTTTCTTAGAAACTCCCACCCATCTTGGACTCCTTTTCTCATTAGGGTCACTTGCCATGGAACCGTACTTACAATTGTTCTGAGTTTATTAAAATCAGCTTTCCTGAAGTCCAGTGTGCGCGTATGGCTACTCTCAGCTTTTGCTTCGATTAAAAGCAAGAATTGAAGTATGGTGCGGTCACTTTCCCCCAAAGTTCCCGTAACTGCCACTTCATCCACCAAATATCACCGTTAGTTCAATTAAAACTCAATGGACTTAGGTAGCACTGAGTATGACTTAGCCGGCTATCACCCATAGGTTTTCAAGGCCTTCTTGAATGCCAGACCTGAAAGGGCTGAACAAATATTAACTGGAAGGTAGTTCCACAACTATGGCGCCACCACGAAGAAGCCATGTATCATGTGCTCACCAACCTATTAGATTTCACTAGCAGGATCTCGGATGCAGATCTTAGATTATGGGCAGGATCATACAGGTGCAGATGGTCCTTTAGGCAATTCACTCCCAAACCATTTAGCACCTTAAAGGTTAATACCAACACGTTGAATTGAGCCTGGAAATGCACTGGGCAGCCAGGGCAAATGGTGCTAACCTGGTGTCACATGTTCAGACCTCCTGGCCTCCATTCGCATCCTGGTGGATGCATGTTGTACCAGTTGAAGTCTTTGAGCTATCATCAGACAAAGCTCCATGTAAAGCACATTGCAGAAGTCCAGTCTGAAACTAAACAGAACATGAGTGCCAAAGTGACGGGGCTGCAGCTGGTGTACCAGCCTGAGGTGTTGAATGCACTCCTGACCACCGCCACTACCTCTCTCTCTAGATAGTGATGAGTGCAAGAGCTGCATACCCATGTAATTCTACCTAGGACCAGAGTAACTCCTCTATTCAGACTGACAGATCTCCCAACCCACAGCACCAACATCTTATTTGGATTAAGTTTCAGCTTATTCTCCCTCACCCATTCCAAAAATGCATCCAGGCACCTGTTCAGGAGTTTCATAGCTACCTTGGAATTTGTATGTGGAAAAAAGAGCTATACAGTAGGAGCCCACTCATACGGCGGGTTACATTCCAGACCCCCGCTATAAAGCGGAACTCATTGAATAGAATGGTGCGTGATGCACGAAAACTGCCATAAAAGCAGAACAAGCGCCGTATGAGTGGGGCTTTAGTTTAATTAAGACCGCTGTATTAGCGAAGTGCTGTAAAGTGAAGCACTGTAAAGTGGGGCCCTACTGTACATCATCAGCATATTGATAAGCAGCACAGTTACTACCCTCAGGAGTTTCATATAGATGCTGACATCACCAACAAGCAATAGACCATGGGATGGAACAGAAGCCCCCCAGCACTATTTTCTGTGAACGATCCTCCAATATCATTGTAGGATCCATTGTAACACAATGTCCTAAACTCAGCTTGGACAGGAGACATAGAAGGATTCTATGGTCAAGTGTATTAAAAGCTGCTAGCAGAACTAAGAGAGCTATACTCCCACCATCCAGTCCATGGCTTAAGTCATATTACACAGGAGAACTATACAAAAGCTTACATTTACAAAGCACAGAAGTCCCAGAAAGATTGGGATAATAATATTACATGTATTTATCGAGAGAGAGAGAGAGAGAGAGAGAGAGAGAGAGTCTGATAAAATTGATGAAGTTACACAACCTAAGCTGCAATCCTATACACACTTACTATTCAATTCAATGTGCTTTACTTCTGAGTAGCCATGTGTAGGCTTGCACTGTAAGGCTTTATGTAGTTTGATGAACACATCACAGTTGTTTCTTACTTCTGACTTTAATTCATTCCACAATGTTTGAAGGGTTTTTCCAACTTTCAAAATTTTAGAACTTCTGAGCAATATCCGAAGGCAGTCATACTCAGAGTAGACCCACTGAAATCATGGTACTAAAAATGCTTAAGGTTTTAATGGGTCTGGGTATAACTAACATTCGATATCAGCCATTCTTCCCAAACACAAATGTTGATCTCTTGACATTAAACAACATTTACAGTGTTTCTTCTGATACAAACTTTGTATCACAGGAAAATTTGGATTTCAGCTACTAAGATGCCTCTTTTAATTTTATGACTAAGCAGTTTTACTACAAAAAAATGAAAGAAAAGTGTGGAACATTAACGACTATTATGCAATATTCCAAACCTATGCATGCTTTTTGGAAGAAAGCTTCACTAAACCCAGTGGTGCTTACTTCTAAATGTGTATGTTTAACTTTGCAAAATACACTGTTAAAATGCAACCAATCTTACAAAAAAAAAACTACTAGCCAGATGTCAGAAATGCTTTCAGTTCTCAATGAATGCAAGGGCTGAAAACTGAGACGACCATGCACCATAAATACAACGGCAAGTGGATATGCTGAAGCCAGCTCTTAACATACAAATGTCCAGGTTTTTTTCTGACTTCTTGGTGGACATGGCAAGCCTATCCTATTTCCTGTGATCTACAAAACTCCTAGATCCTAATTCTTATTTTAAGTAGCAGCATGATACGCTCCAGATATTATAGGACTACATCATTTTCCATAATCCCAGACTGTTGGCCATGTTTTTGGGGGCTGGAGACCAGCATCTGGAGGGCACCACATTGGCCACATCTCTGCCTAGACGGTGTCACCCATCCTGTATTTGTACATCTACTTTTGCTTATCTAATGCAGATGTTTGCTATTTATCTCTATTTAAATTCATTTTGTTAGTTTTGGTCCAGCTACCATTCTGAATCATGAATCCTGTTTCGCTCTTCTAAGGTATTAGCTAGCTCTCCCAATTTGGGGTCATCTGCAAATTTGATGAGCATCCCCTCTATTCCTTCATCCAAGTCATCAAAAATTATCTGCTAACTTCTAACCACTGTGTAGTGTTAGGACTGTATAGGATCTAATACTGAAATCAACTTTCCTGAGATAGACATGCTATAAGTCAGCATAGTCCTAACTATGCTCAGCTTTCTCTTTTCTGAGGTACATGAATTCCAGAACTGTGTAGTCACTCCTACCTAATTCTTCTCTGCTGGTGAGGATCAGGTCTAAAAAAGATCAGATCTAAGATTTTGCCTGTTTTTCCACCTTCTGGAAGATGAAGTTGTCAGCAAAGTTTCTTGCTAATAATTTACCAATTATATATATCCTTTTTCCAAAACCTTTTGAGCTCATTAACCTCGCTTCTGGAAATATCCAAATACAATACTGCAAATTAGGTCTTAGTACTTTGGAGTGACTCTTTCAAGTTTTGGGAACAATGGGCTGGATCCAAATATGGCTTTTTGCCAATGGAAAGCCTATTTCACTATATCACAATGGAAAGCCTATTTCACCCTGTTCTTTCACAGAAGAACACTCTTAAGAAAAGTGACCCCAAAGACAGAGGAATGCATCTACTTGCACAGGCTTTTGTATAAGACTGCACAACCTCATTCTCAAAATGTTTTTGGCCTGATAAGAGTTTACACGCCACAGTTGTAACATCCTCATTCACTTCTTCTTATACTGTAATTCAACCCATGATACACTGACACACTGCACTGTGAAAAGTGTGCTGCTACATCTTGCACAGGAATGCAAACACTGGTGAATTTTCTCCTGTTCATGGTTCTTCAGATCCATGTCTTTAAGTACAAAAGTGGCAGCAGTAGTAACTGATTTTATTATTCATTCTATTCACAGATCCTCAAGTGTGCATTCCATGAACCACCATAGCTGATACTTTAAATACAGAATAATCACCCACCAGAAGCCATTAGATCACAACTATTGTTAATTACAAGAGGAAACAACAGCTTATTGCACTGTCAAGTTGTTCCTTTATAAAATTAATAAATATTTCTATTTGTTTATTTCAACTGTCTTTACAGGTATATTTTCTGTAAATGACCATGAAAAGCTAAAGGATACCTTTTAACCATTTCAGAAAGAACATTACATATAAATCCTATAAGCAAGAGTATTTCTAAGGCTCAAAATGTCTTGTTCTCACTGTTTCTAAAATAATCTGACTCTGTAAATGCAATGACAATTACAGTTTATAGGTCTAAACCTAGCATTCTGGCTTCAGAACAAAAAATAAGAGCATAGAAAATATACATCCACAGAAAATGTTGTAGCAAGTCCTTTTTTCACCCCTTTAAGACAGTAACTCAAACACTAACACACACAGAAAAATTCAACATATTTTGCAATCAGATTTAATACCAAGATCAGCTTTCTATGCATGTTTACTAGAACTTATGCTTTAACATTCCACAGTAGAATTGCCTGGGATCTCCTATCAAAACTGGAAAATGTTTTTCTAGTTTCGGTATGATGTTAAGATGTGTACATAACTAAAGCCAATGTATGTTTTTCCAGTAAACTTAATAATCACATACAATAAAGAAATTGCTATTGTTTAATTTTCACAAACTCTCTATATTCTGCATTGCAGAAGATTATTGTAGTTGAAAGCAGCATATCATCATGGCATTTTAATTTCTAAGTGTTTGTCTCTAGAGTCCAAGTTACATCACTGAGGACCATCATACTACATTATGCCATCTAATTAGGACCCTGCCACACCACGTTGCAATGTACTCCCATACCTGTGAATATTCCCTATTCAGGGCTCCAGAAAACCTTGCAAGAATCTTGTAGTGCAGTTCAAACTCCTAAGGGCTAGAAGAGTTTCAGAAGGGATTAAGGATAACTTTTCTCCTCCCTGCCATTCTCTTGCTGTGCCACCATTCCCAAACTTGAGCCTTTAAGTATATGTTAGGGGAGGTTTGGTTCTACCCCTTTTTCATCTTGAAACATCCCTATATAGCACAAGGAGGAAATCCTAATTAGGATACTTACCATAAATTGCTCAGGCTTAATCTCTCTCTCTGCTATCCACTTTCCCTTTTTTGTTTTCCATAACACCCTAATATTCTGTGCCACAACCATACACTTATACTCAGACACTATGCCTGATTTCTGGTTCCTTTCTGCTGCTCCACTGCTGCAGAACTGGCCACAGAAAATGGGGAAACCCAGAATTTTAGTATAACCATGACTGGACAGAAGCATACCCGCTCCCCGAACAAAAGGAAGCAACAAAGACATGAGTTCCCGTCTTTGGCACTCAATATGAATCTGGAAGCCACATAATTCATTTCCAGACTGGATTCAAGGTGCTCAAATTAGTGTTTAAAGCCCTAAATCTCCTAAATGAGATTTTTGAAATACTAATTGGTTTAGAAATGCTTTTAAATACAAAACAACCAACTTAATATATATATATTTACCATTTGTCCAGAGAGTTTGGAACAATTTAAAAATTACATCAACTCTATCCATCCCTCTATTAAGTTTACATTTAATAGTACAAATGACAATCCGCACATCCCTTTTCTAGATGTCCTTCTCACCATTGAAAACAACAAAATAGCCACTGATCTCTACAGCAAACCCACTGATGTCCACACCTATTTAAACTGGAAATCCTGCCATCCTAGGCATATAAAGAAGATTGTGTATAGCTTAGCTCTGAGAATCAAACTTATTTGCAACACTGAAGATAAATACCAGAGAAGGATCAGTGAACTTAAAGAACACCTTCTTCTAACAGGATATTCTCCACATATTATCAATTGCAACATCCACCGAGCCTCCATTCTGTCCAGAGAAAACCTCCTCCATCATACTGAGGTGTCAAAGAGCAGAGAGCAACGGATTCCATTTGTGGTAGATTTCCATCCAGCATCTCCTAACTATCACCAAGCAATCAGGGAGAGCTACCCATTGCTGGCAAACTGTGAACATCTTACCAGAGCCATCAGCAGGCCTCCTGTTATAGCATTTCGTCAACCTCCTAATTTGCGCAGACTGTTGGTGAGAGCTGTGCTTAAGCCACGTATCACCAATCCAGGGTCTCATCCTTGTCACTCCAAACGCTGTATCACCTGTGTGTACCTCAGGGAGACAGCCACTTTTACAAGCACTAGGACAGGCAGGACATATTACATCAAATAGAACATCACCTGCAGGTCCTGCAATATAGTTTACATCATCGAGTGCAAAAGACCAGGATGTCATATCCAATACGTAGGAAAAACCACAACTGATCTATGCACGCGCTTCAGGAACCACAAGTCGGTAATCTTGACCAAAAAAGTGGAGCAACCAGTTGCAAAGCATTTTAACATCGGGGGTCACAGCCTGTTGGACTTTTCCATTACAGCGATAGAGATGCCAGCAGATCCAGCAGCACTGACGAAAAGGGAAAACTTTTGGATTTACTCCCTGGACACATTGGTACCACATGGCCTGAACCTGGAGGACAGTACCACCACTACTTAGCTTCTGCAAATGAAGCCCCTCTGAGCATTCCATCCTCAAAGCTCTATAACTGCCACCTTGGTAGCAGCATTTGTATGCTAGCAGCTGATGAAGGCGGAAGCTGAAACGTTGTAGAATAAAAACCTCTGTTTGGTTATTCACAATTGCACGCACGCACGCACACACGCGTGCACGCACACCGCCCTTCATCCTAGCAGGAGCCCATGGCGGCAAACAAAAGCACTAAAAACCCCTTAAAATATCATAAAAACAGAGTTTAAAATACATTAAAACAAAACAACTTTAAAAACATTTTTTTTAAAGCTTTGAAGACATCTTTTTTTAAAAAAGTTAAAAAACATATTGAAAAGCAATTCCAACACAGAAGCAGACTGGGATAAGGTCTCAACTTAAAAGCCTTGTTGAAAGAGGAAGGTCTTCAGTAGGTGCCGAAAAGATAACAGAGATGGTGCCTGTCTAATATTTAATGTTGTGCAGAAATGACCTCCTGATAAGATGGTATCTGCAGGAGGCCCTCACCTGCAAAGCACAGTGATTGACTGGGGATATAAGGGATAAGATGGTCTTTCAGGTATCCTGTTCCCAAGATTTGTATAGGGCTTTGTGCACCAAAACTAGAACCTTGAACTTGGCACTTAAGCAATGAATATCTGAAAGACCATCTCTTTCCTTACAGACCATCTCAGGTGTTCAATCACCTGAGAGAGCCCTCTTGAAGTTTGTTTATTTAACAAAATTTATGCGCTGCTTGATTATAAGAAAAACTTATTAAGAAATATTAAAATGATCAATAAGAGTTAAAAAACAAATAATTAAAACATTTAAAAGCCAATTAAAACAGTAATAATCTAAAAGAGATTACAACAAATCAACATCTATGTGTCTGGATAGACTTGTCTAAACAAATGTTTTAAGCAGGTATTAAAAAAAATTAGCAATGAAGATGCTTGCCTGGTGTCAATAGGCAGGGAGTTCCAAAGTGTAAGTTCTGATACACTAAAAGAACGATTTCTTAAAAGTACGGAACAAGTGTTGTGGCATTTGCAACAGTGCCTGTTCCGCAGACTGAAGCAGTCAAGCAGACACTGCCTTCAGAGGTTCAGACAGTAGCAACCCAGGCGAGGACACTCTCAGCACCAGCTTCTAAGTTGTGGCATTCCCTCCTCACAGAAGTGCATCTGGCATCATCATTGTATACGTTTTGTTGTATGCTAAAGACACAGCTCCTTACCCTGACCTTTGACATCTGAGATATTTTTAGGACCCACCTTATTTTTCTCATTACAAATTCTTTTAACTGATTTAATTATCACAATTTCCATTGTAGTAACCTGCCTGGGACTGTATGGTGAATCTAATAAATTATTATAATTACTATTATTTCAAGGTAATGGGGTGAATTATTTCTCACTACCATATTAGTTGGATGGGCCCATTTCACTTATAAACCAATAGGCTAAAACAACCTGGGCTCACTGTAAGATATAATAATACTGTCCACAAAAAGTGAAAAACTGCCAAAAAAATCAGTTCAGCTTTTTTCAGAAGTGGTGGAAGAAACAAAGGAACTGATTTTCAAATGGCTTGTTACCTGTTTTATTTGTATTATTATGAGTCACCTATGCAAACGTCTCTAGGTGAGCTACAGCATACAGTATCATAAACACAGTATTTTAAAATACAATAAATAAATACAAAAATTCACTTATAAAAACAACAGAACTCCACTTGAATAAAGCAAAACACAGGGGGCACCATGACTTTTTAGCATATGAGAACAAGAAACCTTTTACATACAATAACTGGAAGACAAGTGTGCACCTAACCATAGTTCGGACAGTCTTGCTGTCATTTTATTTTGTTCTATTTTCCTTTACAAGGTCCTCATGCCAAGAGAAACAAGTTCAAAATCTGGAGGCTCATTATGCAGATTAAATTCAAATTTAAATTCATTAAATAAAATGAAATTTCACTAATAGGCAAAAAAACCTTGCAGTTTAGGAACATACCCATAGCCAACAGATATTTCTATCAAACTTTAAAAAGCAGGGAGATTGGGCAGCTATAGTAAATGCTCCAGGGGAGCAGAAGACCTGACCTCCTCTCTGAGATATTGGACTGCCCTACAAATTTGTCAAAATGCAAACACAATTTGGGTTGGTCTTTCACAGTCCAATCCACTTCCTGTGTAGCTTGGAAAACTTTGGTAACGTGCCTCTGAGCATACGGTGAGTGGTGGCAACACCTGCACTCAGCCAAAATAATAGAAAGAAGATATGTGCTGTGCTGATCTTGTTTTAGCAGAGAGGAAGCAACAATATTAAGATACAGTTGATATATCCCTCCTCCCCTCCCCATCCCGTGTCACCTATCCTAAGCATAACTGAAGGAGAGTGAATCCCACTGAACTCAATAAGCATGCAAATAATCAATGCACTCTCAGCAAACTCGCACAGGATCCCATTTCTTACCTCCTGGATTAAAAAGCAGAGAAATTCACTAACAGGCAAAAAAAACACCTTGTGGAACGTACCTAAAGCCAACAGATATTTCTATCAAACTTTAAAAAGCACAGAAATTGGGCAGTTATAGTGAATGCACCAGGGGAGCAGGAGACCTGACCTCCTCACTGAGATATTGTACTGCTCTACAAATTTGTAAAAATGCAAACACAATTTGGGTTGGTCCTTCACAGTTCAATCTTAGTTCTTAAACTGCAAGATTTGGGGGGGGGGTTGCCTAGTAGTGAATTTCTCCGCTTTTTAATCAAGAAAAGGGATCCTGTGCAAGACAGGTTTTATCATTTGCATGATTACTGAGTTCAGTGGGATTTACTCACATGCAATCATGGTTAGGATAGGTGAAACTAACTATGGTGGAGGAGGGGGGCTGGATTGGGCAGGGGAGGAGAAAGAGGAGAGGAGGAGGGGAGAGGAAGGGGAGGGGACGGGAGGGGGAGAGGAAAGGCACTCTGATCATCTGCATGCTTATTGAGTTCAATGGGATTTACTCATGTAATCATGCTTAGGATAGGTGAAACTGACCACAGGGGAAGAGAAGGGGGAGGGGAAGGGGCAGGAAGGAGGGGAAAGGAAGAGGAGGGGAGGGCAGGTTTGATCATTGTCTGCTTATTGAGTTCAGTGGGATTTACTCCTGTGCAATCATGCTTAGGATAGGGGAAACTGCCTTGAGGGAGGGTCAAGGGAGGAAGGAAGGTAGGTAGATTTGGTGGGTGGGCACTGGGCAGAGGGAAAGCCCCTTTCCTTTCTGAAAGGAAAACATTGTGAACAGTATCATTCTTTTTCAGGGTTTCCCCCACCTTTTTATTCTACAGCAGGCACATGTAGCCTCCCACCCAAATTTAAACCAAAGCTGTCCCTGGCTAATTCACACCAGACATTTATGCCACTTTAAACAGTCATGGCTTTCCCCAAAAAATCCTGGGAAGGGTAGTTCTTAAAGAGTGCTCAGAGTTGTTAGGAGATGCTCTATTACCCCCTCACAGAGATACAATCTGGGAAGAGGGGCTGACTGTTAAACACCTCTGGCCACTGGAGTTCTGTCAGGGGAATAGGAGTCTCCTATCTCCTCTCAGCACTCTTCAGAAACTACACTTTCCAGGATTCTTTGGGAGAAGCCATGACTGTTTAAAGTGGCACAAATGTCTAGCGTGTATGTGGCCCCATGATTAGATGTTAGTCTGGCTTTTAAAATACTGATAGTTGGCTCTTACTGACCATTATTACAGACTCCAATGTTAAATTTCTTAAATGAATTAAAAATCAGCCATGCATTTTTTTTAACTTTTAAACTGCAGAAGATGAAGATCAGAGTATAGGACAAAGTCAGTAATAGGATTACAGGTACTCTGTGAACATGGTTGATTTTTAATTAATTTCAGCAAATTATGAGGCCACTGACTGAAAAAAGTCAAACAGGAGTCTGGATTTTTTCCCTCATTTTACACTTTGAACTCTAGATTCTCTTTGAGTGTTTTGTGTATCTCTATGAATATTCAGAGGGCTGTTAAGCAAGCGTTCCTGAGTTCTGGAGTTTTGTAAGATTTTGTTTTGAAATGAGCTTATGGGAAGCATCAGAATGGCATGGGGATATTTTCAATTTAACATGACAGAATGTGAAAAATCCATGCTGGCTATAGTATACAGCCACTCTTGTGGGTGTATAATAAAAAGAAGGAAAAGCAAAGCAAGACATTTACTCAATAACGTAGCTGGAGAACCAGGCAGAATTGCCCATATGAACTTATCCACATGGTGACTAATCAATATAATCTGAAAATGCGGGTTCCATGTGCCTTCACTCTTAAGAAAGTAAATGTTTTTTTCTCTGTAATCATAGACTTGGTTCCATGTGCCTAAGGGAGCACCGGACTCCTGCTTCTTGAAGAGGAGCTCTCTCCCCCACTACCCAAAACATGCCACAAGGCAAGTCTATTTTGAAACAGAAGAAAGTTATAAAGCCCGACAGAGGGCCTGTCATTTAAAGAAAAAATGCAAAACTCTCGTGTTATGTAGCTCTTTGTATCCAAGCAGGTGTAATTTTACCTCTATTATAAAATGTGTCAATAACCACAATATACAAACCCACTTGTTTATGAGGACAGTCCTAGTTTGCGCCATTAGCTGTACTTAGAGCCCACTGAGTCCCACACTGTGGTTAAAGTAAGGATGAATTTTTGGGCAAGAAGATAGGTATACTGAAGTCCATGGAACAGGAGCGGGCAAGCAATTTTGCACTATGCAGATATGGAATTTGAGGAAGAGAACAGAGAAAGCCTGCAGCAAGAACTCCTAATCAGTAATTTGAGAATTGTACATCTGCATGAGGCTAATAATGTAGCTATGTAGTAGGCTTATTTAAATCTACTACATATTCTATGAGTGTACATAGCTACTGCTCTTTTAGAAAAATTCTAGGAACTATACACATAGAAATGATAGGGAAGTATGGCGATTTAGAGTGCAGAGCCATCAATATGTTATAAGCTCCACAGTGCCTAGAGTTGGTAATGGGTAGATTAGGATAAACAAACTGAAGTTTAATCCAAACAATACAGAAGTGCTTCTGGTAAACAGATCAGCCAATCTGGGACAGGAATTCATCCTATTTGCATGAGGTTGTACTCCCTTTAAAGAACTGGGTTTCCACACTAGGGGTGCTTCTTAATCTAGCCTGCTCAAGAGTCAAATGCGGCCCAGAGTGCTTTTGCCCATTTTAGGTCCGTGTGCCCGTTCCTTGAGACATGAGATGATACACATCTTAAATTATGCCCAGATTTACTACTGCAATGCGCTCCACATGGGCCTGCCTCTGAAAAGTGTCCAGAAACCTCATCTGGTGTAGAATGCAGCAGCCAGACCTAATCAGAGCTGGTTACTGGATTCACGATGGGATCATCATATTTAGATCTTCCTGCTGTAACACTTACACTGGCTTCTGAGTTGTTTCTAGGCACAATCTGAAGTGTTGGTCATAACCTTTGCAGCGCTAAACAGGACAAGCTACTCGGTAGACTGCTTACTCCTCCCTCTGTTATTCAGATCTCCTGGAAAGGCTCAGTTGTGTCCCCCACCAATTTCTGAGTTGTAAGAACAAGAAAGGGCATTTTCCATGCTGCCTAGAGTGCAGAATTCTCTTCCTACAGACACCTCGCTCCCATGTCTCTGCCTTTGGTCTGTAAGATTTGTCTTATGCTCCTGCTACTCTTTCTATTGTTAATGTTATTTATCTGTTCTTTTTTTACAGATGTCATATTTTGTATATTTGTTATATTAATCCGTCATTTTTGCTACTGTATTGTTAACTGCCTTAATTTATTTCTGTATTATTATTATTATTATTATTATTATTATTAATCACCTTCAGCATGATTCAAAGAAAGATGGGATACAAATATTTATGATAAATGCCCACACATAACACTTGAAAACTCTACTTTGAGAACTCTTTATTGATATCACACCTTTCAGCCACAACTAATTTTTATGTAAACAGTTGAAATGCACTCCAGGACAAGTAATCAAAATATCTCCCAAGGAGCAATTTCTACATACAGAATAAAGCAAGGAGAAGAATATTAGTTTTAGGTACCAAATTAAATGGGCAACACATGAATGTTAGGCAGAGACAGAAAAATCTCTACTGCTAGGATACTAAGTGAAACTTGCAAGATACACTCAATCATACTTCATTTTCAATTTGGTGTCACTTTCTGCTTATCATATGGACAGGTAAGAGAGCTAGACAACTGCTATCTGCAATATAACATCTGTACATTTTGGCAGTTGAGCGTCAGATTTTTTTAAACTGAAAAACTATTTGACACAATGATTTGTCTCAAGGACCAGTGTGATGTAGTTGTGAAAGTGCTGGACTAGGACTTGGGAGACCAGAGTGGCCATGAAGCTTGCTGTGTGACCTTGGGACAGTCAGTCTCTCAGCCTAATCTACCTCACAGGGTTGTTGTGAGGGTAAAATAGAGGGAGAACCATGTACACCTCCTTAAGGAAAGGTGGGTTATAAGCATAATAATAAAAGAAATATATATAAGGAGAAATACAATTTTCCTTATAGTAAAAAGGCTTGTTTTCATTTTTCATAGTTTAGCTTACCTTTTTTCCAAAAGCAATTCCCAAAACATACAAAACACATATTAAACATTTTACAAATGGCTACAATCTTATGTACTCTTACCTGAGAGTAAGCAATAATTAACACAGTAGGACTTCTAAATAACTAGGTTTAGAATTGCACTTATAAATGCTTGGCAATTTGAAGGAATACAGCTATGTAACCCTGTTCCTAAGGACAGAATATGGAGAAACCAATTGGTTCCCATTTAGAAAGGGTGTGAGACAGGGGTTTATTTTATCACCCTATTTATTTAATCTATACGCAGAACATATCATATGGAAACAGGGATTGGACCAAGATGAAGGAGGAGTGAAAATTGGAGGGAGAAACATCAATATGCAGACAATACCATATTACTAGCAGAAACCAGTAATGATTTGAAACAAATGCTGATGAAAGTTAAAGAGCAAGGCACAAAAGCAGGACTACAGCTGAACGTCAAGAAGACTAAAGTAATGACAATGGAAGATTTATGTAACTTTAAAGTTGACAATGAAGTCATTCAACTTGTCAAGGATTACCAATATCTTGGCACAGTCATTAACCAAAATGGAGACAATAGTCAAGAAATTAGAAGGCAGCTAGGACTGGCGAGGGCAGCTATAAGAACTAGAAAAGGTCCTCAAATGCAAAGATGTATCACTGAATAAAGTCAGGATAATGCAGACCGTGGTATTCCCGATTTCTATGTGTGGATGTGAAAGCTGGACAGTAAAAAAGGCAGATAAGAGAAAAATCAACTCATTTGAAATGTGGTGTTAGAGGAAAGCTTTCCGCATACAATGGACTGTGAAAACGACAAATAATTGGGTGTTAGAACACATTAAACCAGAACTATCACTAGAAGCGAAAAGGATGAAACAGGTTATCATACTTTGGACACGTAATGAGAAGACAGGATTCACTAGAAAAGACAATAATGCTGGGAAAAACAGAAGGGAGTTGAAAAAGAGAAAGGCCAAACAAGAGATTGATTGATTCAATCAAGGAAGCCACAGACCTGAACATACAAGATCTGAACAGGGTGGTTCACGACAGATGCTATTGGAGGTCACTGATTCACAGGGTCACCGTAAGTCGTAATCGACTTGAAGGCACATAACAAAAGGCTGTTCCATATGTTACATGGCTGGAAATATGTGCACATGCCCTATATACACAGTGAGGAACCAAAGCTAATTGCAGCTTCATGGAATGTGTACCTGTGAGATGCACAGATATAGTAGTGGAGATAGTAATTGTGCACATATTATATCACATTTATATGCCATCCTTCCCTCCAGATGCTCACGCTGATGTACATGGTTACTCGCAAAGCAATCCTATGAGGTCTGTTAGGCTCAGAGGTGGAAACTGGATCAAGGTCTTCCAGTGAGCTTCATAGCTAAGTGGGGATTTATACCCAGTCTCCCCATTCCTAGTCCAACACTAACCACTAAACCACACTTGCACTTTTTGGGGATACACTGAAAATCTGAACTATGAAATGGCTTTAATTATTACACTTTCAACCTTAAGATAGCAAAGAAGTTATTTTCAGTTTCTATTCCAAATAAAGTCTTCTGCTTTTTTCACATTAACTTTTACCTTTGACAAATACTTTCTTTTCACTTGATCCAATACAATCAAGGATGCTGAAAACTAAAATACTGTTGTGGTTAGGTCTAAATTTCATTAGCATGAATGAAATTTGTTTTAATGAGAAGGGAATTATCAATCTTGTCATGGAAATTTAAAATAAAAATAGTATTTTCTACCTGCTTGAAGTAGTTATTAACTGAACCTACATTCTTAGATCATATTTGATTGCACAGTATATAGCAGATGAAAAATCCTTCCCGCTTAATTTTGGTATTTGGAGCCAGATTTAGCATCACCTTAAAAGCAGTATATTCGCATTAGAAAACTGACCAATGGCTTCTTCCAAGAGAATTACTGTAATGTTCTCATCTTACATCCTCCTTTCAAACTACAGTTACTTCTTGAATTGGGAGCAATGCATGCATACAGAGCATTTATGGACCTTCTGCTCAGATTCTATATTTAATATATCTAGTTGACATTGTGACATGGATCCAGGGTTGTGCTCAGTGGAGTTCTGTTGACACTGGAGAAAGTGGGCAGGTAGGTGATCTTCACTAATTCCTCCTTTCCTGCAGCACCTCTTGAAAAGCTGCTCTAGATGGTTTGGAAATCCACAGCAGCATGACAGGTAGTGTGAGGGTTGCAGGAGAGAATGAGAAATCAGTAAAGAATGCCTCCCTCTCTCGTTCAGTGGGGAGACTCTGCTGGTTCTCAGTGCATTACATGTAAATCCAACCCATTATGTTTAGCTTCACATAGTTTTCTAAGCATTTATTTAATTATTTTATTTTACATTTATTTACTTACATTTATATCCCATATTTCTTTCACCATGGAACCCAAGGAGGCAAGTACTAACTCATCTAACTGCAATATTGTTTTGGCTGTCACCCACTCCTTATCATTATTTGCTTTTTAAAACTACAGAAGAATCCACTGGACAGTCACTGTGTTGACAAACAGTCTGCAGAAGCATCTACAGTAATTCAGAATAATCTATACATCTACAAACTTGTAGTGGCTTTGAACCTTCAGGAAGCTGCTCTCAATGCAACATGCATCTGCTACACAATCTGATAAATGAACTAAATAATGTATAAAATATACTATATGTGAACAAAACTGTAAGCAATGTTTCTTACAGAGAATTCAGAGGTAAAACTCACAAAATGTTCAATTCTTCCATTTCAGCTGTTGGTATATGAAGACTGGCACTCTGACCTAAAAAAAAGCTTAGTACCAGATCCTCAGATTAAAGCGGTTGAGTGGGCATAAATGGGGTAGACGATCTGTCAAGTAAACTGATTTCAAGCTCTTAAGGGCTTTATATACCAACAGTAACACCTTGAATTTGGCCCAGTAGCAAATCAGCAGCCAGCACTGATCTCTTAGCAGGGTGTAATATGCTGACAGGGTCTCACTTCTCTCAGCAATGGTGCTGCAATATTCTGCACTAACTGCAGTTTCTGGACTAAGCACAAGGGAAGCCCCACATGGAATGCCTTGCAGTAATCCAATCTTGCAATCCACCAATTGCAATCTTGAAGTCACCAATGCCTGCACTACTGTGGTCAAGCTCTCTCTATCCAGGAGCTGTCATACCAACCAAGACTAGTAAAAGGCACTCCTAGCTATGGCCACATGAGCCACCAGTGACAAAGACTGGATTGAGAAGCACCCCCAGACTGTGAACCTGCTCCTTCGGGGGCATGCAACCCCATCTATATCAGGCAACTGGCTAATTTCTTGGACATAGGAACCTCTCACCCACAGTTCCACATTTTGGCAGGATTTATGCTCAGTTTATTTCCCCTCATCCATTCCACTACTGCATCCAGAAACTGGTCCAGGGTCTGTACAACATCTCCAGATTCAGATGTTATGGAGAAATAGAGCCGAGTGTCATCAGCGTTCTGATAGCATCTCACTGCAAAATTGGTAATGACCACCTACAACAGCTTTGTATAAAATAACACTGGGGATAAAATAGTGCCCTGCAGCATAACTGTTAGGGGCTGAAAAGCACTCTCCCAATGCTGTTCTATGGACTCTGTCATGTAGGTAGGACCAGAAGCACTGGAATATAAGAGGATACCATGGTTTATGATCGCAAAAGCCACAGAAAGACTGAGAAGCAGGAACAAGGTCGCACTCCCCTTGTCCTGCTCTGGTAAAAGTCATCCATCAGAGTGACCAAGATCCAACCCGAATTCATGACCAGGCCTGAACCCAGGTTAGAATGGATCTAGATAATTTGTGTCATTGAAGGATGTGTGCAGCTGCACTGCCACTACCTCACCACTAGAGATGGGAAAAAACAGGAAAAAATCAGAAAAAAAGCCTTCTGAAGCCTTTTTTGTGTTTTTCTGAAAAATTGGGAAAATGAAGAAAAAATTGATTATGGAATGTTTTATCTTAGCATTATGAATAAAATGTTTAAGACAAGGTGTTCATATATTTACTTCTCCAAATGATTTCTAAAAACTATGTACAATATCAGATTATTACAATTTCTGTGCACCGAGGACAAGCAACTCCTAGGTTGCAAACTGAGACTACAACTCTCAAATGCAAGAGCAAGATGCATTTCTGCCTCTAGGGGGCACTGCCATTGTCACAAGAGAAGGGAAAAGGTTTCAGTTTCTTATTTGCTTGTGGGTGGATCTGTTTCCTTCTGTCCTCTTGACTAGGCCTCACAGGACTGGAAGAAAGTACAGGGCAACAAAAAGGAGCTTAAAGTATACTTAATTGAAAGGTAAGAGTTTAAATTTATCTGATTTCAGAAAATTGAACTGCATTATTTTATCTTCATAACCCTTATGTAAATAATAATTTAATTCCTACTAATCTGATGCTTTATTGCCCCTCATCATAGCTTAGTGTTTACTTGCAAGCTAGCCACTAAATTATTTTTCTCCCCCCCCCGCCCTTCAGGAAAATGGTGAGACCAGCATCCGTAGCATATGGAGGCATTTCCACACTACAAGTTCTTCTGAGAAAAAATGTGATTTGCAAATACTGTCAGATAAAGTATGCATTTCCAAATGCTACTAGGATGACAAAACACATTCTTGTATGTAACAAGTGTCCTGTAGATGTTAAAAATTCCTGTAGATATTAAAAAATCCTTCATGGACCTAAGTGATGAGGACCATAATGATGAAAGTAATGTAGCTTTCCCCAATGTTCTCATTCAAGAAGTTCTCTTTCTGCTCCATCTGTAACATCAACATCATCAAAGTGTTGTCCCATCAGCAGCATCTTCAAGTAAACAAATACTGAAAACAACTGCATCCAAAAAATACTCAATAGCTTCATTTGTAGACAAGATGACACCTGAAGATCAGGAAAAAATTGACCAAGCTCTTGCAACAGCAATATATTCTTCTGGAATCCCATTGTCAATAACTGAAAATACATACTGGCAGCAAGCTTCTAAATTACCAAGACCATCATACCATTTGCCCAGCAGACACTCTTTGAGCAAGCCTCTTTTAGAGTCAGAATATGAACGTGTGGTG
Source organism: Rhineura floridana (assembly GCF_030035675.1). NCBI lineage: Eukaryota > Metazoa > Chordata > Lepidosauria > Squamata > Rhineuridae > Rhineura > Rhineura floridana. The sequence continues at coordinate 143,573,037 of NC_084481.1, read as the reverse complement.
GAATCTGTGCAAGGAAAAATCAACAAAGTGCTGTGTCTTGCAGTACTTACAGATGAATGGACAAATGTGAGAAGGAATTATAAATTTTGTGATAACACCTCAACCAGTTTTTTACAGAAGCGTTGAAACAGGAGAGAACAGACAGCATATCAGTTGTAAAATATGCGAAGTCCTACAGAAAATTGCTGACTGACAATGCAAGTAATATGAAAGCAGCATGGGAGGTCATAATGGATAAGTATCCACATATTACTGCAATAGGATGTGCATCTCATGAGCTAAACTTGCTTCTTAATGATATTATGAAACTGGACACCCTTTAAAGCATCTACAGAAGAAAAGAAGTTATAAAACATGTGAAAGCTACTCATATTGTAGCTGCAGTTTTGAAGGAGAAATAAAAAAATAAAAAATGCAAAGAATAAAATAGTGACACTGAAGCTCTGTAGTAAAACTTGGTGGGGTGGGGTTGCGATCTCCTTTGAAAGTTTACTAAAAACAAAGAAGCTCTTCAATAAACAGTAATCGTTGAGGATCTTAAAAGTACTCAGGAGTGTAAGGAACACTGTACTTGACGAGGATGTCTTCTGGGTTCAACTGCAGAATTCCTTGAAGATTCTAAAGCCAATTTCTTCAGTAATCACTGCATCTGAATCAGACAGTGCACTTTTATCAGAAATTCCTTACCAATTTTCTTTGTTATTAATGTTGATGGTTTCTTTGGTTGTTTTTTTTAATTGTTTTTTGCCTGCTCCTCATATACAGGCAAAATCAAAGAGGTTCCTTACAGCTCAGGTGTTCCTTACAGTTCAGGAGCTTGTAGCTCCATTTGTTACAAAAAAAGTAAACATTTTAAAAAATAAATTCAATTTGTAATAACTGTTTGAATAAAATGTACTTTCAATATACCAAATGTGATAATTTTATGCCAAACCAACTTGTACATAATTACATTTTATGTTCCTGAAGTAACAAAGTGACTTTCAATCTGTGAAAAAAATGCTAATGTTGCTTTTTTTCCCCCAATTTCCCCCCAAATTTCTGTTTTTTTCTGGAAAAAAATGTTTTTCCCCCACGGATTCAAAATTTCTGTAAATGTTACATCTCTACTCACCACCACCTTCTCTAGAAACTGAATATTTACAACTGTTCAGTAGTTATCCAAAGGGTTCAGGTCTGATGTCTTTATTTATGACTGGTTGTACCACCACATCTTTCAAGGCAACAGATACCACACCCTCACACAATGAAGCTTTAAACACTCTGAACACAACCAGTCAAACCCCTTCCACAAGATTTAATAATGTAAGAGGAACAGGGTTCAAGAAGGCATGTGGTCAGGCATATAGCCACAAATACCTTATCTTCCGGCTACATAAACTGAAACCAATCCCATAATACATCATAGTCTGTAGCACTGAGTACTTCAACTGGAACTGCAACAACTGCAGAGCCAAGGTCACTCCCAAGTGACCTTTATCCTCAAAATGTGCAGCCAGTTAGCTGCAGCAGGGCCTCAAATGCTCCAGCAGTTTGGGAGTCAACGAACTGAAACAGCAACTTCAGTTGGCTATTTGATGATGCAACGCAGGCTGTGAGATGTCACTTGCAGTGCCAAATAGTAGGCACAATTTTGTGCACTACCCAATGTTTGTGTTTGGTCAGAATAAGACCTGTGCCACTTATGCTTTGGTCTTCATCCATCTTGTTTCATAACCTGTAGCTCTTCAGAATACTGAGCCATTTGAACTCTGCAACGCTGGAAAGGATGCTCGGGATTGATATTAATCACACATTTCACCTCACCATTCCATAGCAAGACCAGGATTATCAGGTTTCTCTGCTGGAAAATCTTCCAGAGCATTCAGGTACCCAGCAGGTCCATCAGCCTCTAAAGGTGGGCCATTCAAACAGGGCAACCACACTTTCAGGGGCGAATTGACACCACCTATCCAAACTTTACCTAATAACAATCAGATCATAACAAGGGATTGCATTGCAACCCACCAGCAGCAGCTGCAGTCCATCCCTCATATCACTTGGGGTAAAGACTACATCAAGGGTGTGTGTGTGTTGGACCAATGACCATTTGAGACAGCTTCATGGTTATTATGGAGGCCATGACTATCCAAGCCAGCCCAACAACAGCCTTCACGTGGATACTGAAGTTGCCTAGAACGATAGTCCTGGGGTCCTCCAACAGCAGGGAGGTCAATACACCAGCAGCATTCCCAACTTCTCTCTCTGGTCCAACACCAGATGCAAACTCTCTAAGACCAACCCAATGTCAAGAGATTTTCTGGCAAAGGAAATGGTACTTCTATGGACAATGACAACATTTGCCCCCTCCCCCCCCCCTGCAAATGTCTGGCTTGATACTGTACCAAGTTCCCAGACAAGCACAATGAGTTATGTCAGGCCCACTTACCTAGCAAACCCAAATTAGTCTCAACAGTACATGCCAGCCCAGCCCCTTTGTCCATGATCTAATAGTAGATGAGCATAGTCTTGTTTTGGACTGACGTGGCATTAAGTAGCAGCAGCACCACACCATAGAGCTCATAGTATAAGCCTCCAGAAAGGGTCTGAAACAGCAGTTGGCCCCTCCACAAAGTATCCTTCCCCTGCCCAATATCACCACCAAGATTGGGGCGGCATCTTCATAACTCCCTGCCACATACTCAAACAGACACATACTGACAACATCATCCAACATTACTCCACCAAACCAAAAAATTCTCCTACACAAGCTCTTATCCTGGGTTACAATCACAGGCCTGTTTCTCCTACAGCACCTGATGTACAGTTCCAATTCCTAACTGAAAGTAGGGGCACCTCTGCACCTCCCCAAAGTCAAGTTTTGGTGCTGGCCCCTTCAGGGATATGGCAGAATCTGTTCTAATAGCCAAGATCAGGCTCTGTACCACCCACATTCCAGCTGTACTCACTCAGCCAGTAATTAAACAGTTCACACTTTGAAATCAGCCAGAAAAACCCCTCTTACTTTCAGGCAGAAATTAAACTGGACAAGATAAAACGAACACAAATACTCCACATTCCCACTGGGTGAGAGGGCTGCAGTCCAAAACATTTTGAAGGCACGAGGTTGGGGAAGGCTGACTTAGGCTACAACTGTTTCCATCATGCATGGTCTGGGGGTGCTCCTTGATCAATCTTTGTCATTGGAGGCCCAAGTGGCTCCTGTGGCTAGGAGCATCTTTTTCCAGCTACAACCAGTACAATAGTTATGGCTGGTCCTGGACTAGGATAGATTGGCCACAGCTTGGCATACTCTGGTAATCTTCCAACTAGACTACTATCATGTGATCTACAAGCACTTCACTTGAAGATGATCTGGAAACTGAAGTTAGTACAGCATGCTACTGCTAGAGTGATAACTGGCACTTTGATGTGAGATCACATAACTGTGTTGCAGAATCTGCACTAGCTGCCTATGTTACTGTGACCAAATTAAGGTGCTGGCATATAAAGCCCTGAATGATTTGGGACCTAGGCAATGTCAAACTGGCTGGGCCCAGAGATCAACAGAAGATCTTGTCGATCCTCCACCACCAATAGTTATGATGAGTTGAGAGATAGGCCTTTCTTGAAAGGTGTGTCACAATTATGAAACTCTTGCCTTAGTGGCAAGATCAGCTACATCTTTGGTGATCTTCCGCCACCATCTGAATACATTTTTATTCTCCAAGTCTTACCGTGGATCTAGTTAGCTGTTCTGATCCATGAATCTTTAGATTTTAAATGTTGTTTGATTATATACACTTTTATGATTCCTAAAAATCAACAGAAAAAGATCCTAAGCCTGGAATTTTCTGCTTGTACCTAGGGATCTGAAATATTTTCATTTATTTCCAGGATGCGTACATAAACATTTGATTCTGGGTTCAATACAAGAACTATTTAGCTTAATGGTGCACTCCTGTGCACATTTACTTGGAAGTAAGCCTTACTAAACACATTATTTACTCCCAAGCAAGTTAAAACTACAAGAGGTCTACTGGGTAAGATCAAAGGCCTATCTAGCCAGCAGTCTGTTCCCCACAAGACAAGCATGTGTGCAATAACCATCACCTGCTATCGTTCCCCATCTAATGGTCCTCTGATCCTGGAGGCTGTATACCACCATCATGAGCTAATGTCCTCCATGAATTTGTCTATTCCCATTTTAAAGCCATCTAAGTTGGCAGCCATCACTAGACCTGACAATAACACATTCCAGACTCTGTACTGAATCAGCTCCATTTGATGACCCCTGGTTCTAACATTATGAGAAAGGGAGACACCTTCTCCACACTATGATACATGTGCATCATGTCTTTCTTTACTTGTTTTTGTAACCTTCTCACAAGGAAATTCCTCCAGCTCCTTGATCATTTTGATCCCTTTTTTCTGCACTTTTTACAGCTCTACAATATCTTTGAGATCCAGCATTCATTTTGTCATTTTAAGCAGTTCATCTGCTTGAAATCTTTCTAGGCTAATTAACTCATTACAAGAACTGTAACTAAGGAATCATGCCTTCGTTTTCTTTTTTTCCCCTCCCCCCCTCAATTCCTTGATATTGTCTGTCAGATTGCAAGCCTGGAGGCAGGGGCCTATCACTGACATTTGTAAGCAACTCCAGACTTTAAGCTGAAGAGTGGGACAAAAATGCTTTAAATTAACTAGTTAACAAGCAAGGTCATACATACAATACAGAAAGCTTCTTTAAGCAGTACTATAGAACTCATGGGCAACTAGCGGAATTCTTATCATATTTTCCCCTTCACTACTAACTTTTCAAACTCCTTGTTTTTTTAGAAGTGGTTTGCCACATAAATTCCACTGAATATGCAGAGGAAGCTACATGGTTCTCTGAACTGTAACCTGAATGCGATTTTTTTTATCCCAGTCATATATCGCTTTTGCAGGAAGAAGAAGAAATATGGTGGAAGAACAGGTTATTTTGGCAGTATAAAGATAGCAAAAAAGTCTCAACTCTAATCAAACATTCACAAAATCCTCAGTATTGAGAAGCGGCTTAATGCTATGCATGCTGCCTTGAGGGGAACAGCATCCCAGGTTCGTATACAAAGGCAATCCTAACATAGATAACATAGGACAACTTAGTACTCAGTAAGTACTTAGTACTCCTTTAAAAATGCTGTTCACACACTATCCTTGATATGGCCCAGCCTTTAGTGTCAACTTTCCCACAAGAAGCCTGAGCTCTTGTCACCCAGAATAGAGCAGCAACTAAACTGCTGGAGACGTTTAATAAATACTAAAGCCCTTTAATACTGCAGTTCACCAGGGCACACCCGTCTTTACAGGGCAGCGAAGTCATGTTTTCATCTCGCCTCTACTCCTCCGACACTATGGAAATAGTAACTAAAATGGGAGAGGAAGGAAAGGGGGGGCGCGCACGCACACAGAACCGAGACCGCGCGTCTCGGGCAGGAAGGAAGCCTGCCGGGCCTTTGTGCAGCCGCCGCTCACACAATGAGCCTCCCTCCCTAGGAAGAGTCCCTGCCTCTCGACGCCGCCATGTTGGGTCCTGGCCGGCTCCATGTGCACCGGGAGGAGGGGGGGCAGGGAGAAAGAGGAAGAAGAGGAGTGCGTCGCTTGTAGGCGGCTATAACAGAGGCTCGTTCCAGGTGAGAGGCAGGGAGAGAGAGGCTCGGGAAGAAGGAAGCCCTCTAGGGCCAAAGACACCCGTTTGGACCTAAAAAGAACAAAGAAAGGAAGCCATGCCGCCTCCCCTCGGCATCGGAAACAAAAGAGGGGCTAGGCCGGGAGGCGCAAGCAGACGATCTCTTCCAAGAAAGGAGCTTTCTCTCTCTCTCGCACACACACACAGACCCGCGCACAGCAGTGTCCCAGGAACCATTCCGCTTTAGGCACTGTGCGTGTCTCTTCACCACCCGCCCAACGCTCCTTCCCAGCCCCAAGTTAAAGGAGGGAGGACTTGTATCCACACCTTTTTCTTCTCCAGGTTGCGCAACTTCTTGTCGATGACGCCCAGAATCTGCTTCATTGCTTCGGTCTGCACCGAACTCGTGCTACCGCCTGGAACCGCCGTCACCGTTTGAGATGGAGCTCCCGCAGTTACTGTCACTGCTGGTGGTGCTGGTGCCGCCGCCTCGTTTCCCGCTTTGCTGCTGTTACTCGCCATCGCACTGCTGGTGGCCGAGGGCATCGCTTACTGAGGAGAGAAGGAGGAAAGCGGATGGAGTGACGGGCCGCCAGAGGGGACACTACGCGGAGAGGAGGAGAGGCGAAAGGAAACGCCTCCCACCAGGATTCCCTTTATTCTTTTTTTCCCATCTCCTCCTCTCGAACGCGTGACTCAGACCGCACCTGTCAGCGCGCGCCCAACGATTCTAGGCAACCTGATTCGTAAGGTCCGCCGGCAAAACCCACCGCGGGCTCGTACTCGACACTCACGTGACCAGCGGCCTCATCGCAACGCCGTTCCCCATCCTCTCCCCCCCAACGGTCTTTTAAGAGCCACCCTCCGATCTCCCAATCCTGGTACTTCCCCACCCCCTCCTCACCGTGTGTGGTGCGTGCGCACGTGTGTGAGTGAATGGAATTGAGTATCCCGGGGGGATAAGGTAATGGCTCAATGTGCGCTTGCTGTGTTGGTACGGCCGCCTCTGCCCGCTCCAGCCCCGTCACTTGCACCGTTCCTCCTGCTACCTTTACACCGAGATAAGGAGGGGCGGAGAGAGCGAGCAAGGAGCGATCCAGCGAGAAAAGGCAGAGCGCGGGGACGCGCGAGGAGGGCTGGACGGGGTGCGAGCGAAGGGGGCCCTCATCTGGTAGGGCTGTCCTCAGAGAATGCCTGATTGACAGTGAGAAAAGCTGGCCAGTTCAGCCTCATGTAGTCACCGAGTGCGCCTTCGCAGAAGCCTGGATCTTGTGACGGCGGTCTTTCAGGCGCACGGCCACCTAAAAGTGGAACACAATGGTGAGGGGGAGAGACTTACTCGTATCAAAGGGCCCTGGGGTGGAGTTCCGCGGGGCAGGGCTTGAATAAAGCTGTTCTTTTGTTGGAGTCGTAGGTTCGAGTGTGGGCCTTTAATGGTGGGAGGTGAGCCTCTGTGAAAACTTTTCTTTCCAGAATGCTCCCAGTGAAAAGAATCTCCACGTTTAGATCCCAAACCTAAACACACGAAGAGGAACGCTTTCTTTAGAATCAATGAGATTGCATAACTCTGGCTAGTTAACTTACCAGTTCCTTAGTTGGCTGTTTTGTAAAGGGTTTTGGGGGGGGGGTGATGTCTTATAGGAGGATAGAAGTAGTCAGGAGAAGCATCGGAACTGGATTTATCAGAGGGGTCCCAAAGGACAATATGCTTAATGGAAAGCTAAGGTGATGTATAAGTTGTGAATTGGAAATTATGACTGAATTATACCCCAAACGTCTGCAGTCTTCTGAGCAAACTAATACTACTTTCAGGAGAATCATTACTGGAAAATCTTTAGTGGTGCAGGAGTAAGAGTACTGAATTTTTGAATGTATATGTTGGTAACTTGACTTAACTCTATATATCTTGGGCTAGTCACTATCTCAGTAAAATCCTTATTTTGTCGTTCTTCAAAAATGTAAGGCAAATTAAAAGATAAAGGCACTCTTGCAGACATAGTTGCCTGATGAAAATTTCAAAAACTGAATATTTGGGAAGGGATACACTTGTTTCTGGTAAATGATGATAGTAAGTTACAGTAAGCAATTAAATTAAGTCCTTAAATTATATTGCAGGAAAGTTACCTAAAATGCTCATGGATGTCCACAAAAGGCTTTATAGTGGTTTTGATCCTAGTATACCTTTTGGTGATAACACTGTGACTAGGTGTGAACATCTTTTTCCATGTCAGGGTTTTAGAGAAGGAGCCAACGTTGTTCAATATAGCTGTCTTCATGTCCATGGTAAAAAATAAAAAGTATTGCTTCTGGGCAGGAAAATGGCCTGAATTCTGACGGCATATGTAGTGAAGGAACTGAGCTCTAGAAACACCCTTACAATGGCACACCCTGGTACTTGTGTTGGAACCTGCATATACACATGCAAGTGTACAATCACTGTTTGCCCAGAGTTGCTGTGACTTCCTTTGATCTTAATGAGGAGGCAAGAAACAGTTTTGATGCGCTGATAGGTCATGAGAGCTCTGACAGAATGATTCTCTTTGTGATCATCTCGTCATTTAATGGACATCACGCTTAAGAGCAACCTTGTGCAACAATGAAGTTTTAGGCCAAACAGAATACTAGGGTGTTTTTTATGGAATAGTCTCTTTGACTTAGGGATGTATGATTTGGGGTTGCCCAGGGCTTATTTTGGGGGTACAACCCTCCAGTTCCTTATTCATTAATACGTGTTAGGAAGGAAAGAATATATATTGGCAACGAAAGAAACTGGCATCACATGTGACAGTGACTTCCACAAAAAATGTGTGCATGGAAAAAAAGGGCAAACTTCCATTAACTGTTTTTCAGAATAAAAGAGTCAAACTTTTATTGTGATTGGGGGATAGAATTTAGCCTCTGAAAAAATATTATGAAGCTTCAGTTATGCCAACATTATCTGATATTCAACAATAAAGATGAGCTCTGGGTGGACATGGAACTGTCAAGTTCAAAGGATGTCCCTTGGCAGGTGCAACCTTTCCTTCCAACAAATTCCCATGCAATTGCAAAATTCTGTAATGCTTTTGCATGGTATACATTTATGGTAAGGAAATCATGGCAATCCAAACAATTCCAAGTTGCTCCCCGTCCCCCATATTTGTATTGAATCATCTATTAAGGGGAGGGACTGCTATATGTCTTCTCACGGAAGAACAGTTGAGAGTTAAATTAGCCATTGTCCAAATCAACTTAATGTCCATTAAATCAGTTATTTTATTTCCAACAGAGTGATTTAGCAGCCAGCTACCAGCAGTCTTATGGATTTTGAGGCTTTGATTTTGGGCATGATGGATGAGCCTGCCTTTAAAATTATATTCTGCATTAATAGAAGATACCATGAACAAGATGGTTGGCTTTAGGGTGTTTGGGGGGGGGAGAGAGGGGAGGAAATCTCACCTAATGGAATAGCAACTGGAAGGTGAACCGTTGTCATGGGATAAGCAAAACAGAATGCCTTTTTTGTAGAATGGAGTAGTTTTTTCCATAAAGACATAAGGACATCTTGAGCCCAATATTTTGACAATTTGGAAAAATAATTAATGATACAAGTGTCTGGGGAATTATCATCAGTTAATGTTTATGATGCCTTAAGTCCCTCTGCCTAATGAGTATGATTACAGTGATTGTCTTCAGCATTAGAGCCATAATGAGAGTGTCATGTTAGCTCAGTTGTTATGAGAGAGAGTTATTAGAGAGAGTTATGTTAGCTCATTGAAGTCATTGGACCTTTTACCTGGTCTAGAGTTTGACTTGCTTATTGGTGATTATGTTTGATACATGTAAAAATTGTCATTCTCAATAAATTAACAAATAATAAAAAAATTAAAAAACAACCGTTTTAAATACATTAACCTAAAATAATAAAAACCTTGAGTTGAGATTGCGCTTATTCCAATCATCAGCTCTTCATGATTTGGGCATCCCAAATCAATAAGGAACTGAAAGCTAGGAACCAACTTCAGCCCTTATATAATGTCCAGCTATGGGATTAAGCTTCCTTGATTACCATACCATGTGTGCCTCTATACCTTTCTCAATGGGATAGTCTTTTGAATATTTTATTGCTCTTGCTTGCTGGTGCATTAATGTTTTAACATCCAGGGCCTAATTATACTTCTTGCTTATTTACTAAAACCTGTTCGAGTTTTTATTATTCAGAGAATGAATCTTGTTTGACTATAATTTTATTATGAGAAGTTGGTCAAGATAGTATTTTGGACACAGCAAGATTTTGCTTTTGTTGGGCTGATCTTCTGTTAGCTTTTGAGAACAGCTTGATTCATGTTAATCTTGTAGAAATGTCTGGCGATGTGAAAAAACTGCAGTTAATAAAAGTCTCAAATGTCTATACCTCTGAGGGGCAGAAAAATTCTGAGAATATTGTATCACTCTTGTGGCATCTGATTTTTGCTGCTATTTCCACTGTCTGTTGAAATATTTAAATTGTATTACTTCTTACACATATTGCATAAATATTTTCACCAAGCTTCATTCAATTGTTTGAAAGAAAAAGAGGTTACACGGTAAAATAAAAAATTAGCAAGTTTTTATATTTAATACTGCTATAAACTGCCTAGAAAACCTATTTATGTAGGTGTATGCAAATGGAATAAAATAAAATAAAATTTAAAATGTGCATCTTGGAGGGCATGCATAATTTTAACAGCTGTTAAAAATGTGCAGGACAAAACTTTCTTTGTTGTTCCCAAAGTGCACTAGTGGTAGATTTGAATAATGCACCATTTACATCACTGTCTCTGAAAATTCTATGCAGTGTTCTAAGAAGGACTTATGGGCAGCATCCAACTAACTCATTCCATCAGCACAAGGATTGTCAGTTGTACAAGAGAACTTTCCCCCTCTTCTCTCCCCACATGCATCCTATGGCCTCTTCAAATCTGCTCCTGAGGGTTGGGGGAAAACCCAGAACAGATTGGGGGGGAGGAGTTCTGTTGCTCATGGAACAAGTTAAGTTGGATATTGCCCTATGTTGGGACTGTATTGTCTCCAGCATGAGCACCAACTTTTCAAAAAACTTTTTTAAGGAGAAAGCAACAGAAAAGGAGAAAAATGACTTGGTTAAAAAATGTGAGACAAATATTAAAGGTGGATTGTGGCCTTGCTGCTGCTCTAGAGTAATAGAAAGAGCTTACAAACAGCAAAAGTGGCAGGGGAAGAGATGCAAATAGCAGGAAGGCAGGGTACAATTGGCCCTGCCATACTTACTTTTTTATTTTTAAAAAGCTTTTTAAAATGTTATTTTTGTATATAGTTTTTTTTTTAAAAAAATGCTACTATTAGGCTCTAAGAAGAGTCTTCAAGAAAGTTTACATGAAAAGAAAATCAGTTTAAACATCAACAGAATGCAAATATTAAAAACAAGGAAGAGCAGAGTTAAAATTTAAAAGGTAAAATTAAGAACTAGTAGAAGGCAGGCAGAATGAAAATGTTTTTGCTGACTGCAGAGGATCAAGGATAGGCCCAGCCCAGCCTATGTTTAATTTGCTTATGTTTCAATCCATGTCTACTCAGAAGTAAGCTCCATTGAGTTCAATAGGACTTACTCCCAGGTAAGTTTGTATTATAGACCCTCCGTGGTGCAGAGTGGTAAGCGGCAGTAACAAAGCTGAAGCTCTGCTCACGGCCGGAGTTCGATTCCAACGGAAGGAGGAAGTCGAATCTCCAGTAAAAGGGGTCGAGGTCCACTCAGCCTTCCATCCATCCGTGGTCGGTAAAATGAGTACCCGGCATACGCTGGGGGGTAAAGAAAGGCCGGGGAAGAAACTGGCAATCCCACCCCATATATACGGTCTGCCTAGTAAACGTCGCAAGATGTCACCCTGAGAGTCGGAAACGACTCGCACTACAAGTGCGGGGACACCTTTATATTTACCTTTAAGTTTGTATTGGATTGCAGCCTCAATCATGTTTTATCCTGTTTTTCTACAATATGTAAAAACAAAAACCTAAATCATTCAAATTGCTAAAACAAAAATATACAAGTTAAAACTATGTAATTGTTAAGCTATGGCAGCTGTACAGTAAAGCTAGTTAAATATTTCAAACAGCAGACCCCTAGATATTAAAAACTGGCTTAAATGCATGAGAAGGAGCACAGCATATCTCTGCATGGAGAGCATTCAATAGTTTTGGTACCACCACCCAAAAGGACCTGCCTCCTCCAGTATTTCTAATAGTGAGTGGACACAGAGCAGGACCTCTAAAGCAAATCTTAGGGCACAGGCAGGTTCATGAAGCAGGGAAAGAGAAGAGATGGATCTTAAGCTGATCCTGAGCTTTTGTCCTGTTAAAAGTTGTAATAGTTGGAACTGGCACTTTGAATCAAACTGGAAACACATAGGCAACTTACAGAAATGATACAAAGTCAGAGACATATGGTCTGGCTGCCAGGCAGCTGCATTCCAGACTAATTGTAGTTTTTGGACCATCTTCAGAAACATTTCCACATAGAGAACATTACAATAATCCACCCTGGATATAACTAGGGCATGAGTAACAGAGACCAGATCTGTTTTCTCAAGGAAAGACTGCAGCTAGTAAACCAAATGAAGCTGGTAAAAAGCTCTTCTAGCTGCCATGTCAGTATCCAGGGTCAATACTGAATCCAGAAGGATCGCAAGCGCCATACTTTATCTTTCAGGAAGATTGAAACTCCAACCTACTTCCTGATCAAACAAACTCTGACCAATAGTACACCTATCTTCCCTGGATTACAATTTAACTTTTCACCACCACCCTTCGTTCCTGTACTGATGGCAAACAGTTTAAGGTAATAACTGTTCCTGTAATAGCAATATTTAAAGGGAGCCTTTCTGGACCATTGTTTTGTGTTTTGTTTTTACTCCAGCAAAAAGTGTGCTTTTGCTTATTCCAAATATTTAATTGTTGACGTTCCAGATGGCCAAACATTACAAAGTGATCTTAACTAGAAAGGCTTTTTAAAGTTTTAATTAAAAAACTTTTTTAAAAGGTTTATTGTGATATTTCTTGAAAGAGAAAGAAAGCTACTGTTTTATTTCAAAAACTTCACATTGTTAAGGAACTAGATCAGGGCCTTCCCTGGGTGTTAAATCTTGGTTCCTCTTTATACATGCAGCCTGCACAGAAGTACTGTAGTAATAGTATATTAATGGTGCAAACACTGTTAACAGTGATTATCTCAAGGGCAGGTTGAGGGAGCACCTGTAACATGTGAAGAGACATGTAGCTGGCACACTAGCCAGCACCTTTCTTGCAGTATCAGCTTACAATGCCACCGACTTTTCCAGTGTAACAAAATAATGTTGACATGTGTAAATTCTTGTGCAATCAGATGAGAACATAACAAAGTCCAGCTCTTTGTACTGACCTGCTTATCTTAGGCCGGGTCATGCATTTCCCTTTGTCAGCCTAGTGTAATCTCTTCCATATGACAAAATTTCATCAGAAACAGAAAAATAGACCACTTTCACCAAATAGCTGTAATAGTATAGTAACGTGGGGAAAGGTACATCAGGTTAAATGGCACGGTTAAAATGTGATAATCTCAAGCACCCACATTTTCACAGAAATAAAGGGATATAACAGCTTAGTGAATACAGTAGGGCCCCACTCATACGGCGGGTTACGTTCTGGACCCCCGCTATAAAGTGAAAACAGCTGTAAAGCGGAACTGATTGAATAGAATGGCGCGCAATGCCTGAAAACGTCTGTAAAAGCGGAACAAGCGCCGTATGAGTGGAGCTTTAGTCTAATTGCATCTAATTGAGACCGCTGTATTAGCGAATCACTGTAAAGCAAAGCGCCTTAAAGCGGGGCCCTACTGTACTTGTCTGAACCATAACATGAAGTCCAGTGTAGCCCAGCATTGTATGAATCGTGGCAACATCATTTGGAAACCATTACAGTTGGAACTCCATTACTCTTCTGTGTGGTTAGAGGAGAGGCCTTAGACAGGCACTGGATGAGCTTCAGCTAATCACTGTTTCCTGGCCTAATCTACTTCACAGGGTTGATGTGAAGATAAAATATGGGGAAACCGGGAGAGAACCATGTATGCCACCTTGAGCTCTTTGGAGGAAAGATGGGCTATACATGTAATAAATTAGAAATAAATATGTTCTGAAGTTGTTAAAGGTCCTTTTGTTATGTGAAAGATCAGCTCAAATTTCACCCAGTGATGGAATAAACTTTGTGCCACGTGTTCAGTACATATTGAGCAATGTGAAAGTTGGGTGCTGGTTTAGTTAGTAAGTTTTGCTTGAATGTTTGCATGATGTTCAGTTACCAACTTGCCAACTGTGTACAAGACCCAGTCAGTTTCCTGTTCTATCTTTTGGACTATCCTGGGGCTGGTGTGTGTGTATTAAAATGCCTTCATACTGCCAATAGCTCTACACAGACATCCATTCTTTTCCATTTCTAAACAGGCCAGCTGTGTGGGAGAGAATTTTAGAGGTCAGTCATCTTTTCTCCCTTGAAGCACATGAGCAAATGTAGTAATAATTTAGTGCATTGCCATGAAATGGCAGCTTTGAGTGTCCTAACATTCACATACACCTGCTGATGATAGGAATTAAAAGGCCATAATCCATCAGACTCAGTAGCTGATCAGTCAATTCTTCCCTTTTCTCTTTCTGGGAAGAAGGGTGGCGATGTATATATATAAGCATATAAATAGATAAAAATAGCTGCTGAGCTTAAAAATTACAATTTTAGAAATGATCATTTTTCCCAAAAGTGCCTAGATATGAACATGATGCCTATATAGAATCTTCTGTGAGTCTATTGTGTCATTGAAAGAACTTTCAATTTTTCTTCCACGGTATTAGTAAGTGTAACCAGAGCATGAAGCTGTTGTTCCCAGTAAAGCCAAAGATGCCTAACATACATAATTTGTTCTGTGGCCACATTAACACCATGCCAGGCTGAGTCCAAACACAGAGGCAACCTCATATTTCCAAAAATCAAGGCAATTCACAAAGACTTCAGAGATGAATCAAAGTAAAACATAGAGTTTGTAGTTTTTCAGTTGTTAATTGTTTTATTTAATAGTTTGAAATATTTGTAGATGGAGCCCAAGAAAATACTCTCACAGACAAACTCAAGAGATGTGCCAACTATTAATCATCCCTAAAACAATAAGGGCATTTGTTGTTACTGTCTATTGCCTGTTCTCAGCTTTAATCTGTCTTTTGGATTTGACAGTGCCAGATTTTCAGAAGTGGGTCACCCAGTTTTTTCTGGATTTTGTGCTTCTGCTAAGCAATTAAAATTAGTATTTTCTATTATGCTGCTGGAGATTTTGGAAAGATCTTGAGGGCTAGTTTAGTAACACATTTCCTGAAAATCCCCTCCCATAATTTCTGATAATAAAAAAATCTGGTAATAAAAAAACCCAATTCATAAGTACAGAAGAAAAACCTAAACAAGTAATGTACTCAAAGAGATGGATCAGTGATGGTAACCAGCTTGATCTCTAAAACTAGAAACTACTAATTAGCATAAGTAAAAGGCTGTTATGTTACAGTACTGTGTGAGAAGTAAGGTTGCCAGCCTCCAAGAGGTCTTCTGTATCTTTAAAAGTTGTGCAGGGGGAAGGAAGAATTCCACCATGTGGTTTTTCCCATTACAGTGTTGTAAGAACACCTGCACTTGGCTGACTTTCTCTTCTCCTAAAGATACAGGATCAGTCTCAGGCCCTGAGCCTGGCAACCCTAATTCTCACACAGCTTGCACTTCATACAATAACTAAGGTCTGTTTAGCTGCCTTTGTAGTAAGTAAATGCAAGGATTTAAAAGGTTTCTTCACCCCAAAGCAATCAACTCCATTGCTCGTATCTGGTTTAATTTAAATAAGAAGAAATGAACTATATATTCTGCCTATCTGCCACTAGAGGGTGAGAGCTATGTGACAAAAATAATTGAACATTATAACTAACCTATTCAAGGCTCAGGAATTAGCATTTCAGCAGGAATATTGGCCAGTGTCTTTGAGCCTGCTAGAACAAGTTGCAAGTGGCTAGGGTTCAGAATATTCAGCAACAAATTAGCACAACTTTTCATCAGTTTGCAAGATCCTTGAATTGAGGAACACTCCTCTTCCTAGCCACATACAAAGCATCTGAACATCTTTTGCTCTCCAGTGTTTGCTTGGCATTCATAATATTTATTTGGAATTAATAATGTAATTTATCGTATGTCTAGTTCTAAAGTTCAGTGAAGACTATTTGAAAGTAAATGACATAATTTTATACTATGTTTCAAATCTTGTATCCTTCCTGGAGAATTTGACTTCTGCATTTGGTGATTAAAAATAACATTGCATTATTTTAACTTATACTTGTTTGTAATAGATTAAATTTAAAAAGTGCAACAGTTAATGGGTGGTTAATGAGACCTATTTTGTGTAAAATTCCACAGGTGTTTAGGCTACTGCCTAGGACTGATCATTTTGCATTTAAAGTCAAGATGAGCTGACTTCACTCTTGCATGGTCAACTTTTTAAAAGAAAAAAAATCAAAAATGTTCTACCAGTATATTTTTAAATTTTCAAAGCAGTAATGCTTACTCAGGTTTTCTTAACTAGTTATAGGATAACTTAGTTACTGTAAACTGCCCAGAGAGCTTCGGCTCTGGGGCGGTATATAAGTACAATAAATAAATAAATACTCTGTGGTAACTGGTCCTAATTAAGCACTCTTTGCTTAACAATGGAAGAAGGGCCTTGCCAGATCTGATCAAGGTCCACCTAATCCAGCACAGGAAGCTACCTTATCCTGAGACATCTAGCCCAGTATTCCCTGCTTTGGCTGGCAGCAGTGCTCCAGGATTTCAGACAGATTCTTTCTCAGGCCGGCCTGGAGATGCCAGGGATTGTATCTGGGACTTTCTACCTTGCAAAGCATGTGATCTACCGCTCTTCCCCAAGGCATACTCTGCAAGAATCCTACAATGAGCAGGTGTTAGATAGTCTGAGAGAAATTGGCCAGTTGTCTAGTGGGTTTAAATTGCACTGTCCTTATGCCGTAATTGTATTTATTTGCGCCACTCGCTGGATCATCACCTTGCAGTGGTGAGTGGGCTTGTGTGTTCCAGTGAACCCTGTGAGCGATGCCGTCGGGAGTCATGTACTCCCAGCAGGGTCACCCATGGCGGTAAGGTCAAGGAGAGGAACCAGACAAAGAACGATCCAAGAAGGTCCTCAACGGCAGAACAGGTGGAGGATAACAATGTATATGTTACAACGGCTGTGAAGGCGGATGAAGGCTGCAGCAGATAAAAGACTTCCAATCATCGTGGTATCCATGCCATTGGATCAAAGCCTTTTTCTGTCAAGATTGTGTGTTGAACGTCGTGCACTGATCTCCCCACATAAAACAAATTCATGCACAGGCGTCTTCCAACCAAACCAAAAGTCCCATGGCAATCGGCAAATGGCAACAGGGGCAGGACTGTGAAATCCGGAAGCCCCTAGTCACGGACTAGCACATGGGCGGTGGATACAGACTCAGTCATCCTGGCTGAAGGACTGAGGTAGTTGAGTAGGCAGCTATACCCACAACTGAGCAGTCCTATTCAGGATCCACTCTGCTCACCCCATATGGGGAGGGGGCTAGAAAAGGTGCCCTAAACATAGTCTGCCTCATCTCTCTCCCTGACTGGATCACCGCGTCCAGTGGGGTCACCACTTAGTGGTCGCAAAAGACAAATGAACTTTGGAGCGTGGAATATACGGACATTGCTAGACAATACAGATAGTGAACGTCCTGAACTCAGGACTGCCATCATTGTGAGGGAGTTGAGACGTTTTAATATTGACATAGCAGCACTCCAAGAAACTGGAAGAGCAGGAGAGGGACAACTGAAGGAAGAAAAAGGAGGTTATACCTTCTTCTGGAAAGGACTGCCTGAACAAGAACGACGAATACATGGAGTAGGCTTTGCTATTAAAAATGATCTTGTGAAGCTCTTGTCAGAAGTTCCTACTTGCATTAATGAACGACTCTCAACTCTCCAATTAAAACTCGCCAAAAACTAGCAGGCAACTATTAGATGCTGATGAAGACATCAAGGAAAAAATTTATACCCAGCTGGACACCATCTTATCAGATACCTAAGGAGGATAAAATTATCCATCCTCCTGGGCGATTTCAATGCAAGAGTTGGGCGTGATTTTGATTTATGGCCAGAAACCATTGGGAAAGAAGGAGTTGGCAATAGCAACCTGAATGGCATTCTACTTCTGACTAAATGTGCAGAGCATAATCTTGTTATTACAAACACACTCTTTCACCAGAAAGATAAATTTAAAACATCATGGAAGCACCCTCGGTCGAAGCACTGGCATCTCCTGGATTACATAATTGTCCGTGCCAAAGATTGTTGGCTGGACCAGCCATGTTGTTCGAATGCCTGATCTCCATCTTCCAAAGCAGCTACTTTACTCCCAATTTAAGGATGGAAAATGGAATATCGGTGGACAGCAAAAGAGGTTTAAAGATGTTCTCAAAGCTAATCTAAAAAAATGTAACGAACATCGAGAACTGGGAAGCCTTGGCCCATGAGCGTCCCAATTGCAGGTCGGCCATTATCAAAGGTGTTATGGACTTTGAAGAAGCATGAGTACAGGCGAAAGGGACAAACGAGCTAAGAGGAAGGCACGTCAAGCAAATCCTCATCATGACCATCTTCCACCTGGAAACCTATGTCCTCACTGTGGAAGGCTGTGTGGATCCAGAATTGGCCTCCACAGTCACTTACGGACCCACTGTTAAAGACTTTACCCTGGAAGACAATCTTACTTGGCCATGAGTGATCGCCAATGAATGGAATGAATTTATTTGCTATTTAATTCAAGAATTTGCAATGGTGGTTTTTTTTAAACTGGCCCTTGATTACAGATAGGCCTTGTGTTCAACAATGGGGGAGACCAAGACAATGTAAACAGCTTGTTTGGTGCCACCACATTGTGTTTCGCTTTTGAAATACAGTTGCTATAATCAGCTTAGTAAAACAGCTGCTAGTACTGTGTCTCATTAGTGAAATGAGCAGGGAACTTTAATTTTCTCTCTATCCAGGGCAATATATTTTTGCTGGCCTCCAGGTGGCACCAGTGCTTAAATGATAAAACCTAGCTTTGACCTTAAAAAAACCACAGCATCTTTGTTTTGAGTTTCTCTGTGTAGTAATTAGATGTGGCTTGGGACCAAACTACATAAATTAAAGCTTGTCCAGATTGGGGGGGGGGAGCAGGACAACTACTCACATTTGGCTCATAGATAAGTTTGTTTCTAAAAATACAATCTGTGTGCTCAGTTTGATGTCATTGAGTAGGCAATTGGTATCTGCTGAAGGAAGGCTCTTTGATCAAGCAGATAGCTTCTCAAGTTGCAAGTCTGAAGACATGAGTCATTCTTAAGCTTGCACAAATCGGCAAACTTCTTGTATTAACTAGCAATGCATACACCTGCCTCTCTGGCATACCTGTAGCTCTATAAATGGTTCAGAAGTATTTCTCATGTCAAAAACAAGCATAGGTTTTACAGTAAAGACGCTTTTTGTTAAAAAAAATATTAAGCAGCTTTGTTGGGAGCTTCTTCAGCCAGATGCAGCTTCTTTAGTGAACCAGAGAATTTTCAAGGCTAATTCAGTGTTCTAATGCACACTAAGAATTCAAACTGTGTCCACTTTCCAGAAAGTCATGTAAATGAGACTCTGTTTTCATTTGTCTGCAGATGATCCATATCTGCAAATTTTCTAGGGCTTTCATATCCAAGTTACTTGAAATCATGATGAAGTGGTTTTTAGACTGCTTGTACCATCATAATGCCTTGATTTTGCTCTGTGTAACAGCTTTTCTGAAAAATAATAATTTTTCTATTGCGAAGATGATTTTGTGCTTCAATGGATAGGTTTTGAAAGTGTCTGGAACTTATTGTAACAAGCAGAAATGATATTTCCTTTAGTGTTATCGTCTGAGCCATACATCATGTTGATAAAAAAGATTATTTAAATCCTTTTTTCTATTAAGCTACCATTCTCCCTTTCATTTTCACATAACCATGAGAGGTTCCTATCTTGCATCTATTAGAAGACTGATGTATGGCTTTATATCTGCTGCGTGATCGAGAATATTACATGAAATTCAAAGATAACACAAGAATGCTGTTGACAGTTATTGCTTATATTATGGCACCATCTTATTACATTTATATTGTATTGTTCATCCCAAAGATTTCATGGTGTTTTACAAATAGATACAGATAGATAAATTAGTTCATTCGCACCTTGGAAAAAAGGACACCTTTTCCATTAGAAACCAGATGAGCAGCCATGCCTATATAATTTTTTCCTCTTTCTGCTTTTAGATTTAAAAAAAATCTCAAAAGAGCAGGTGCCTTTTTCTTTGTTTTTCTTTCGGTCGTGGTAGAAACATGGATGATGAAGTCAGTATGATATCCCCCTCGTTTTGCTTTTTTAAACTGTCCTAGGCTGCAAGTGGATCTTAGCCTACATTTTCTGCTGACATTGCTCTACTGAAGGCTGTTATGTCTTCACTTTTTTTGAGTTTATGAACCCAACATTTCCAGCTAACATAATTAGGCATTGTGTCATTTCAGGCTGTAAGGACCATGTATAGGGTTGCCGTAAGTCAGAATCGACTTGAAGGCAGTCCATTTCTATTTCATGTCTACGACATCCTGTACAGTAAATGCATTTGAAATTGAAAAACAAATTGATTGCCCTAGAGATCTTTCATGCCCTTTCACTCATTGCCAAGGCACATACATTTTTTCATGTCATAGTACTTATGGACAAATCTTCTTTGCTAAAACACCTTCTTCCAGCTCACTACACAAGCGGAAGCTGAGGTAATAGAGCTGGTATACGAAGTGGTTGTAGAATTAGTTTGTCCAGCTTCCATTTTGTAGCTGCAACAGGAAAGTGTCCTCTTCTCTGTTCAAAACAACAACATGACACTGTTTTTTTGGATCCTGCTTCAGTTGCTATCATTATAGAAACTCCTCTTTTCAAGGTATTTGTCTCTGTGTTAAGACTGATAATGACATGAGGGTTGGAAGAAATACCACTCCCAGTCTGACCACATAGCCTTTTCCCTTTCCTTTGTTGCCTTCTTATCCTCACTTCTGGGGTGGCAGGATGTATGGGAGGAGGGATAGCTGTTGTCTCATTATCATTGTGCTGCAGATAATAGACACACCAGTGCATTTATTTGCAGTGTGGATGTCTTTCACATAGGCTGTCCATTAGTCAGTTAGCAATTCTTGTGCCACATGTATGACAGTAAGCAGGGCTGTGTTTGACATCGGCTTTTCTGTATATGTGGGGTTAAATGTGAGAGCTGGCACACAATCTGGCACAGAATCCTTAGTGTCTCATCTGTTTTATGTTAAATGTTCAATCAACATAAACAATAGTTTTGAAATTGTGCATACATTGTTTGCAAATAAGTAGAATATTTGCATAGGTCTCCTTGTGTGCCCTACACAATCATTTCTCATAGCCTCTTGCTGAATACCCTTCACATGCCAAAACAACACCTGGAATGTTCATGCTTTCCATTGCATTTTTTATTGCAAGGGTAGTCAACCGGGTACCCTCCTGATGATAGACTCCAATTCCCAGCCACCATGGCTAGTGGTCAGGAATTATGGGAGTTGTAGTCCAACAACATCTGGAGAACACAAGGTTACCTACCCCCTGATTTATTGTATTTATATTTCAGTTTTCTTCCACTGAGCTCAAAGCAGTGTTCATCAGATTCTCATAAAGTCTTCTATCCAAACAAACTAACCAGGGCAGAATGCTTAGCGTTTGCAAGGTTAAGTGCCTTCTGGTCATGCCATGAGGCATAACTGGTGTTATGCTTTCATTTCTTTTGGGCAGCACTGTACCTTAGAGTAATTTCTGGGTTTTAGCCAACAATATGCTTGTAATGCCTAGCTTTGAAGGCCATAACTTCCACCCATTTTCCCTTTAAAATATTTGGTTCTCCAAAAATAATGAGCCAGGTTGGCAGAAAGAAATCTTTGTTCTCCCTCACCATCTCCAATGTGAATCATGGGCCCAGACCGAGGCAGGTAACCTTCCCAGTGTCTCTTGCCCTCCAAACTCACAGGGGGTTGGTTGTCTCTCACTGCTGGAATTTGCTCCGGGATTGCACCCATCATGTGTGGCACCCAAGGGACAAAGTCACTTGGGGATTTTATCTTGCTCACCTTCCCAGTTCCCCTTCGACTTGCACTCCCACCTCAGGCTTCTACTCCTGCACTTTTTCTTGCACAGCCATTTCTCCAGGTGCTGGCACTCCTCTCATACACACACCTCCTTCCCCCTGCACTTTCTCTTCCACAGCTGGCACATATGGGGTGAAAAAAATCCACCAACAGCTGCTCTTCTCCAGCCTGTAGTTCGCCTTTCTCCAAGGCCCTTTCTTCCTCCTGCACTACTACTTCAGGCACACATGGAGTGGAGAAATCTATGAGCAGCATCTCTTCTCCAGCCTGTACTCCACTTCCTTCCAATGCACCTTTTCTGTGGTGGCCCCTGAGTTGTGGAACAGCCTCCCCGAAGAGGTACGCCTGGCGCCTACACTTCCATCTTTTTGGCGCCAGGTAAAGACCTTTTTATGCTCCCAGGCATTTTAATCTTCTTAACTTTTTTAATCTTTTAATCTGTATTTTAATTTTTGTAGTATTTATTTTGTTTTTGCTGTGCTTTTCGTTGTTTGTTTGTATATGTTTTTGTATTCTTATTATGATATATTGTATTTTATTTTGTTTGTTCACCGCCCTGAGAGCTATTTCGCTAAGGGCGGTATATAAATTGAAATAATAAATAAATAAATAAATCTTCCTCTTCATTCTCCAGCTTTAATTTTTCTTTTCAGCCTTTTCATTTTGCTTCAGTTCTTAGAGCTTTACATCCAGCTTTCTGGTGTCTTCCCCCCTTGCAGGCTCCTGGACAATCAAGGCCTCTTCTTCCTCCTCAGCTACAGACTGCAACCCCTCACCGTCCAAGCCCTCCAGCTGCCCATCCACTTTCTGGATCTCTTTAACCACCCCAGTCTGGGTGCTCTGCAACTGGACTCTTAGGTCACTCTCAACCCCTTGTAGCATTCGATCAGGCAGGGCTCTCATCTCCTCACATGGGGTCTCCTTTTCCCTCCAAAGGTGCTTCCAAATATCTCCCCCATTCTTTGCCAGTGCTTGTGGTGCTCTCGTTGCCTTTGCTGCTGGTCCTCTTGGTGATTTTTCTCAATCTGTTCTGTTTGCTACTGGAACATGAATTTCATCTGTTCTGGGAGGGTTGCTAGTTCTCCCTCCATTTTGACTCAGGCACACCTTGCTCCCAATGCTTCTTCTAGGAAACTCAATATCGCTCCTTACAACAGTGTTGCATGCCACCCTAATCTCCAAGCAATGAGAGGTCCCTGGGCTCACCCAGGGTTTGGTGTCCTTGGAAAGAAGGTCAGCAGAGTCTGTGGCGTGTTTATGAAATATGGTTTCTCTGTTTCCATACATTCCAACCTGAGCTTAAGATGGAGGGGTTCAAAGCATCAGCAGACCAATAGTTCTTGCTTTTCCATAAGGCTTACTGGAGGCATCCTAAAGCCATGGTGCAGGGAGCCAGCCTCTGCGTGTCTCCAGTTCCCATCCTTTCCTGAAATTCAACTCAAAACACAAGCCTCTGTTAGGCTGGGGGGGGGGGGGCTCTCCTGAAGAGTTTCAATAACAGTTTCAGAAGATTAAAGTAATGGCAACAGAAGATTTATGTAACTTTAACTTTATAGTTGACAATGAGGACATTGAACTTGTCAAGGATACCTTGGCACAGTCATTAACCAAAATGGAAAGAATAGTCAAGAAATCAGAAGAAGGCTAGGACTGGGGAGGGCAGCTGTGAGAGAACTAGAAAAGGTCCTCAAATGCAAAGATGTATCACTGAACACCAAAGTCAGGATCATTCAGACCATGGTATTCCCTATATGTATGGATGTGAAAGTTGGACAGTGAAAAAAGTGGATAAGAGAAAAATCAACCCGTTTGAAATGTGTTGGAGGAGAGCTTTGCGCATACCATGGACTGCGAAAAAGACAAATAATTGGGTGTTAGAACAAATTAAACCAGAACTGTCATTAGAAGCTAAAATGATGAAACTGAGGTTATCATACTTTGGACACATCATGAACATAAGAACATAAGAAGAGCCTGCTGGATCAGGCCAGTGGCCCATCTAGTCCAGCATCCTGTTCTCACAGTGGCTTCATGAGAAGACATGATTCACTAGAAAAGACAATAATGCTGGGGAAAAACAGAAGGGAGTAGAAAATGAGGAAGGCCAAACAAGAGATGGATTGATTCCATAAAGGAAGCCACAGATCTGAACTTACAAGATCTGAACAGGGCGGTTCATGACAGATGCTCTTGGAAGTCATTGATTCCTTGAAGGCACATAACAACAGGATCTCCCTGGTCCATTCACCAGCTAATGGGCACTTGATAGACCCATTAGCCCACCTGGCCACTCTATTAGATTAACAAAAGAGACTCCTCTAACCAGTGGAGCAGGTTTCTCTGCTGCAGAGCCCACCTCCAGGTGCAGGGTTCCAAATCAGAGGCTGGAAGGGAACTCATAGAAATCATCTATCTCAGCCCCCAATCCATAACAGTATGGTGTGTACACAGCCTGTCTTTCAGGATCACCATAGGAACATAAGAAGAGCCTGCTGGATAGGCCAATGACTCATCTAGTCCAGCATCTTGTTCACACAGTGGCCAACCAGGTGCCTATGCAAAGCCCACAAGCAGGAACTGAAGCACCCCTCCTGTGGTTTCTAGCAACTGGTATTCAGAAGCATACTTCTTCCAACCATGGAGGCAAAGCATCCATCCTGGCTAGTAACCATTTATAGCCTTACCCTCCA
Source organism: Rhineura floridana (assembly GCF_030035675.1). Taxonomy (NCBI): domain Eukaryota; kingdom Metazoa; phylum Chordata; class Lepidosauria; order Squamata; family Rhineuridae; genus Rhineura; species Rhineura floridana. Next base: position 143,548,393 of record NC_084481.1, on the reverse strand, counting down.
TGTATTTGTCTAATCCTATTTTAAAGCCATCCAAGTTAGCCATCACTGTCTCTTGTGGAAGTGAATTCTGTAGTTTAATTACTTTCTTTTCTCTGTCCAACATTTAGCTTCATTGGATGTGCATGAATTCTAGTGTTATGAGAGAGGACAAAAAGCTTTTCTGTATCCACATTCTCCATGCCATGCATAATTTTACACACTTCTATCATGTCACCTCTTACTCACCTTTTCTCTTAACCAAAAAGCCCAAAGCTGTAATCTTTCCTCAAAGGAATGTTTAGCTCTTGAGCAGTTCCAACAACAGATGAGTTATTTGCTTTGAGGCATTGAGGGTCCTGTGCCATATGGATGATGTAACTATGGAACAGCATGAAACACAGTTGTGACAGGTCCTCCAACAGCTCCAGAAAAAAGGTCTTCAACAAGGAGAAATGTGAATTTGGAGTCTAATGTGTATACTTTCTGGGACATGCTATTGATGGAGAGGCAGTACAATATGACCTAGAGAAAGTGATGGCAATTGGGACATTTGCAAAATAAAATGGATTGAGGAAGTCCAGATTCTCTTGGAGCTTCCTAGAACACTTTCTGCTTCAGTTATCAGATCTTTCAAACTCACTCAATGAACTGTTGAGAGTAAACAATTAGTTTCTCTGGGGTCTGAATCAGAAATAAGTTTTGCAGGATATCAAAAAGGCTCTGACCATAGTACCTGGTCTAGTGGCATTGGGACCAATGAGTCAAACCGTATCAAAATTATGGCCAACTTAATCCAATTGCTTTTGTCTCAAGGACATTACCCATAATGGGAAAGCTTTATGCCCAGATTTAAAAAGAGGCTGTAGATGTCATAGGTCCCATGGAGGACTCTTGGTAGAGAGATCAGGAGGAAAAGGAGAAGAATAAGACCCTGAGGAAGGATCCTGTAGACTGCAGAGAGAGATGGCTGAAACAGGAGAAGCTTAGACAGTGACAGCTCCCCCTTTTGTTCCAGTTAAAACAGAAGAAGCGCTGCCTGACAATGAGCTGGCCCGTGTCTGGCCTCTCAGTTCTTCCTTGTCTGCCAAGCCACCACTTGCACCATCTCCTAAAAAGGAGGGGAATAGAGGCTCAACCAGCAGTGGTGTCAGAAGAGGATCTGGATGCACTGTCGCCATTGCCAAGGACATGCTGGCAGATGCACAGTCGCTCACAGATAGCACCAACTTTTCAACCTATTTGTAAGAATGCTTGCCTGCTCACACAGTCCCATTCAGAGAAGCCTTCCCCACGCAAATAGAAAGCCCACCCTGAGCCTACTTAAACGGTCTCAAGGGATGTATCTAATTGCTGCAACAACGTCTCAGCTTGAGTAGTTACAATTAATTATGGTTGTGTAGAGATGCAGAGTGTTGTATAATCTGTAAACTGATCTATGAAACACTAAGCTAAGATTCCACATTAAACATAATGGAGAAAAACACACCAATGAGTCCAAGTCTGAATCTAATGGGGTTGGCCAGGACACTAGCAATTAGATGGGCATGTAAATGCTCAAAGATTTTACTGTTGGACTACATTTCATGATCAAAGTGGACCATGAACTCCTGGTCCCTATTTTTATGACCAAAAGATTGGATGACCTTACATCTAGAGTTCAATGTAGTGGTGCAGTAATCATTTGGCATCACTTATGTACCAGCAAAAGACCTGTGGGTCACTGACACCCTTTCTAGACAGCCATTGACAGACTGTGGAAGTGGTAAACTAGAACAAGTCATTGCCAGCCTGCAATAAAATCAAATGATGAATAGTTCTAATGTTCTAAAAGTGTTACAAAATCCTCTGTGTTGCGAATATACTTGCAACCTCCCGTTCTAAAAAAAGGAAGTTTGAAAGGCAGAATTGCAGACAATACCAACAAGGAAAAAAGGGGGAAGACAGCAGAAGAACCCAATGTGGCTTCACTAAAAGCTTAGAGGTGACCTGAACACAAAAAAGGACACACATTGGAAGTGGAAGGAAGGCCAAGCCACAAAGGAAGAGTACAGATTAACAATGGGCTCTGTTTCTGCAGTAATCGGAGTTGTCATCGGGTTAATTATTATTTCTGATACTCTCTGTCTTTGTGGAAAGAATGTTGAAGTAGCAACTCTCCATGCCTGATTTCTGATTAATCTTTTTCCTGACTTGTTTCTTTAATTGCTTTGAAATCATCCATAGTGTGAGTGATACTTTTATCAATCTACTTTCCATGTGAGCTGTTCAAATGTGTATTCCCTTTCACTGATGTCAATGGGGTATTGATTGTGAGGTATTGATTGTAACTGACAGACAGAAAGCAGCAGGGAAGAATTAGGTGTTGATTGTAAGCAGCAGAGGGAAAAGACACTGACTTGATTATCTGGCTTAATCTGTCTGCAATCCACTTGAAAAGGAATGTAAATAGGCAATCATTACAGAGTTCAAAATAAATACCAGTGGAGACTCATAAATAAATAGCAATTACAATATTGATAATTCTCTGCAAAGTAAAAAAAAATCAGAGCTGAACGGGACAAATAAAAAGATATCCATCCCCAGTACAGTCAGGTAGCGCAGAATTGCAGGGATGGCGTCTGGAAGACTAAAGCTGAGAATGAGCTGAAGTTAGCAAGGGATGCTAAAAGCAAAAAAAAAGCTTTCTTCAGGTACTTTTATAGCAAAAGACAGAACATAAATATTGTTTCATATAATCAATGAGGATGGCAAAATGATAAGAGATGGCAAAGAAAAGACAGAAGTGCTCAATTCCTACTTTAGTGCAGTCTTCTCTCAAAATAGGGTCTGGGAAGCTCCTGGTGTGAGGGACAAGTTGAAGGGACAGGATTGCAGCTTCAGATTGATAGGCAAATGGTCAAGGAATACCTAATTACTTTGAACAAGTTCAAATCTCCAGGGCCCGATGACTGAAGGAGGGCTAATGTCCCTATCTTCAAAAAGGGCAAAAAGGAGGAAGTCCTCAATCCATAAGCACCTGGAAAACAATGTAGTGATTGCTAGAAGCCAACATGGGTTTGTGAAGAACAAAACCTGCCAGTCTAATCTTAATCTAATTTTTTGATCTGGTAACCTCCCTGGTAGACTGTGGGAATGCTGTGGCCGTAATATTTCTCGACTTCAGCAGAGCAAAGTGCCCCATGAAATTCTGATTAGCAAGCTAGATAAAGGTGGGCTAGATGGAAGATGGATCCAGAGTTGGCTATAGAATCGTACTCAAATAGTGAGGAATCCATGGTTCCTTCTGAACCTGGGGGGAGGTAATGAGCGGGGCACCGCAGGGCTTGGTCCTGATCCCAGTGCTCTTCAACAGTTTTATTAATGACTTGGATGAGGAGGTGCAGGAAATCTTATCAGATTTGCAGATGATACAAAATTGGGAGGGATAGCTAATACCCTGGAAGAGAGAAACAAAATTCAAAGGGATCTTGATAGGCTGGAGCATTGAGCTGAAAACAACAGAATGAAATTTAACAGGGATAAGGTCTACACCTAGGAAAAAGAAACCAAATGCACAGTTATAAGATGAGGGAAACTTGGCTCAGCAACACCACATGCAAGAAGAATCTTGGGATTGTTATTGATCATAAGCTGAATATGAGCCAACAGTGTGATGTGGCTGCAAAAACGGCAAATGCTATTTTAGGCTGCATTAACAGAAGTATAGTTTCCAAATTGCGTGAAGTACTAGTTCTCCTCTATTCAGCACTGGTTAGGCCTCATCTTGAGTACTGTGTCCTCACTGCATTTTAAGAAGGATGCAGACAAACCGGAACAGGTTCAGAGGAAGGCAACAAGGATGATCAAGGGACTGGAAACAAAGCCCCATGAGGAGAGACTGAAAGAACTTGCCTGTATAGTCTTGAGAAGAGAAGACAGGGGAGATATGATAGGACTCTTCAAGTACTTGTAAAGTTGTCACACAGAGGATGGCAAGGATCTCTTCTCAATCATCCCAGAGTGCAGAACACCGAATAATAAGCTCAAGTTACAGGAAGTCAGATTTCAGCTGAACATCAGGGAAAAAATCCTGTTAGAGCAGTACGACAATCAAAGCAATTACTTAGGCATGTGGAGGGCTCTCCAACACTGCAGCCATTCAAGAGGCAGCTGGACAGCCACCTCTCAGGTATGCTTTAACTTGGATCGTGCATTGAGCAGGGGGTTGGACTCAATGGCCTTATAGGCCTCTTCTAGCCCTACTATTCTGTGATTCTATACATTCAATCCATTGTTGCTGGTTCTCCAGTATAAGACAGAAAAGTTTGGGTGAAACAACAGGAAGATGCAATACTGCATAACTATTAGAAGAATAGTGAAGAAGGCATAAGTATTAGAAGAATAGTGAAGAAGGCTGGCCTGAAAAATGCATATTAGATTAGGAGTACCAGAAGTTTTGGCAACTGTGGCATGAGATAGCTGTTCAAGAAGAATTATTAATGAAGGGAATCATCTGTTTGTTCCAACCAATATACGCAGAAAGATTCTCATATCCACATTGGACACCAGAGGATGCAGGGAGAGCATCCAGCTTTAACCTATAGGAGCCCAAGAACTTTCCTGTACATCCCCCCCTCCCCCACAAAATTTCCACCCCAAATGTTGGCATTTTTCTTTCCCAGAGAGTTCTTAGTTCTGGGGAGCCTAGAGTGAGAGTGAGGAAGAGCTTAGATGTTTGTGTTATTTGCCTTGATAAGTTGTGGAAACCCTTGATCAAGAACCACTAATGACACAGGCATGATTAATCTTACTTCAGGACTGTAAGCTTCTCTGGACATCATAGAATCAGAATAGTAGAGTTGGAAGGGGCCTATAAGGCCATCAAGTCCAACCCCCTGCTCAATGCAGGAATCCAAATCAAAGCATTCCCGATAGATGGCTGTCCAGCTGCCTCTTGAATGCCTCCAGTGTCAGAGAGCCCACTACCTCTCTAGTAATTGGTTCCATTGTCGTACGGCTCTAACATTAAGAAGTTTTTCCTGATGTCTAGTTGAAATCTGGCTTCCTGCAACTTGAGTCCATTATTCAGTGTCCTGCACTCTGGGATGATTGAGAAGTGATCCCGGTCCTCCTCTGTGTGACAACCTTTCATGTATTTGAAGAGTGTTATCATATCTCCCCTCAGTCTCCTCTTCTCCAGGCTACACATGCCCAGTTCTTTCAGTCTCTCCTCATAGGGCTTTGTTTCCAGTCCCCTGATTATCCTTGTTGCCCTCCTCTGAACCAGTTTGTCTGCATCCTTCTTGAAGTGCAGAGACCAGAACTGGACACAGTATTCAAGATGTGGCCTAACCAGTGCTAAATAGAGGGGAACTAGTACTTCATGCAATTTGGAAACTATACTTCTGTTAATGCAGCCTAATATAGCGTTTGCCTTTTTTGCAGCCACATCATACTGTTGGCTCATAATCAGCTTGTGGTCAACAACAATTCCAAGATCCTTCTCACATGTTGTATGGCTGAGCCAAGTATCCCCCATCTTATAACTGTGCATTTGGTTTCTTTTTCCTAAGTGTAGAACGTTGCATTTATCCCTGTTGAATTTCATTCTGTTGTTTTCAGCCCAGTGCTCCAGCCTATCAAGATCTCTTTGAATTTTGTTTCTGTCTTCCATGGTATTAGCTATGCCCCCCAATTTTGTATCATCTGCAAATTTGATAAGCATGCTCTGTACCTCCTCATCCAAGTCATTAATAAAAATGTTGAAGAGCACTGGGCCCAGAACCAAGCCCTGTGGTACCCCACTTGTTACTTCCGCCCAGTTTGAGAAGGAAACATTGATAAGCACTCTTTGAGTACGATTCTGGAGTCAGCTGTGGATCCACCTGATAGTTGTTCCATCCAGCCCACCTTTAGCTAGCTTGCTAATCAGAATATCATGGGGCACTATGTCAAATGCTTTGCTGAAGTCGAGATATATTATGTCCACAGCATTCCCACAGTTTACAAGGGAGGTTACCCAATAAAAAAATGAGATATTAGTTTGGCAGGATTTGTTCTTCATAAATCCATGACCCCACCCTTCAAAAGCATACAGTTCTCCACAAGAGGGCTTGCCCCATAGTTTGAATTCCACCCCATTGTGCTTCCAAAATGCTAACAGCTGATTCCTAACAATTTGGCTCAGCAGTATAATTTTAAAACTCATTCATGTGTACTTGCCAACATATTAATTGTTGACAATGGTAAATAGCCTTTTTACAGAATTGATTTTGGAAATAATTGACATCCTTTATTGGGAATCCTGATGTTTATTTTCAAGGCAGTAGAATATAAAAGACTAAATAGACTAGCAAACAAAATTTAGCAACAAGCCACAATTTAAGACAGCAGTTTTACTAACCCTTACATATGAACAAATCAGACACACAGATAAAATAATCAATGTTTACAGTACAAGAATTCCCTACCTTTCCTGATATTTTTCATAAAAGCCAATAAAGAAACACAGAACACCACAATCTGTTAGATGTATCATTTCAACAGACGTTTTAAAAATGAATATGAAATTACCCATTATACTACCTAAGGAAAATTACTTAGCTTAGTCAATTGAAACAGTGTTGACCATTTTCATCATTTTTTTATTCTTGCAGCATTGATCCTGCTGTGAATATTCTCTTCAGATGTTTAAGACTTATCACTGATTTGGGAATGTTTCATGCACTCCCAGAGAAAATATTGCTTAGGGAAGAACATTGTACTTGAACGTTGTATCTAAGTTATAATCAGGGTAGATCCACTCAAATCAGTAGGCTTAAGTAAACCATGACTAACACATCTATTGATTTCAATGAGCCTATTTTGAGTATGACTTAGCTGGATACAACTCACAGGTTTTGTCTAGAATAGAAGTAATTTCACCCCGTGCAATAAATTTGCGCAAATGCAAGGTATATTTGTACTAAAAAACAATTTTGTAGCAATGTCCTAGTGCAGCCTTGCATTGGGAAAGGTAATTATTCATTTAGTAATCATGCTTGCTATGTTATCTTCTACATCTTTATTTCAGAATCTTCACACTCAGTCTGCATCTTCACCTTTAATAATGCAACATGTGTATTATACATATTATGCTATGCAAGGAAGATCTTACGTTTTGTATAGCACAACTTTAATTATCTCACAATGTCATGAGTAAGGGACTTAGCAGATGATCACATGAGACTCCTAGGCTTTCAGATTCATAATGGGATTTCAGCAAAGTTGGCTGCATTATATCTCCCAACATTTGAACTAGGCAGAGTACTTTATGTACTTTTCATAAGAGAGACGAATGAGCTTTTTGAATTGTGCCTCTCTTACGGTATTCTGACAACCACATGCAATATGCATGTTTTGTGCTCCAACTCTTCCACTACCTTTTTATTTCACAAGAGGGAGACTAGATGTTTTCGGCTTTGCTGATAATGCATGTGTTCTGTTGTAAGACAGTTATTTCACAGGGACAGAGAAACACAGCAGCTAGATCATTTTAATTAAATTGCAAGATAGATTATTATTCTCATTTAAAATAACTGATGTTCAGAGTATGATATTCACATTTGCATTTTTTTTAAAGTATCTCTGGTGTTCCTTGTCCCTTAATCCTCTTTTTTCTAGATTAATAAACCTATTTAGCCCTTCTTTATTGAGGTAAACCTGTTTTATTTTCAGTCCCTCTCCTAAAAAACTGAACAAAAAATTTATGGGTTTTTTTTGTTGCAGATGTCACAAATTAGAACCAAATTAGATGAGATATTGGAAAATGCAATACCACATTTAGGTTTGCTTGTTTAGCCAGAGGGTTGTATATATCCCCAAAACCAGGGGTATTCAAACACCTCAATTCTGCGGAAGAGAAGCTTTTACTGTCTGCCTTCAGGAGGGAACAGCAACCAACTACAGGCTGCCTTCTTATCACTAAATCAAATATAGAATGTCCAATTTTACTTTACTGGAGATGCTGAGGACTGAACACATGACTTTCTGCAAAATATGTGTTCCACTACTGATCCAGATGGGCTTTTGTTCTTATGAGCTGTGGTCATATAAGTCCCCGTAAACATCAGCAGAAGAGTGGGGTCAATACTGAATGAGAAAGGAAAACTCCAAAATGGTGCAAAGCAGTATGAGTTTCAACATATTTCAAGCCAATCCTCTTGATATGGGAGTAATTTTGATCAAAAGACAGATCTGCAGTTTGGGCATGGGAGTTTTAATAAGAATGCTGTTCTATTGCTCTCTTGCATTTTCACTGTGAACACAGTTATGGTCCTTAGTCTAAGCTACAGTATAGGATTGTTAAAATTAGGCTATATTGCAGCATTCACTGAGGCCTTGAAAAAAGGAAGACTATAAATTCTAAATGCACAAATGACATTTCATCTTGAAAATAGCTTCTTGGTTGCATGTTGTTGCCCTAGGATTTTGAAGATTAAGGGAGGCATACTCTGATCTCTGGCACTAGCCAGGCCACCAAGAGCCTCTGGGAGGCTGCATCCCTTCCTCCCAAGAAGATTATCTCGGCAAGGGGGAGACCAACCCCCCTTGCCAGAGAAGGAGCAGCTGGAGGGAGCTTACTTTCCCTCCCCCTGCATTAAAGAACTTTCTGCTCCAAGTGCCAGTTATTGCAAAAGTAAAGGGGGCAGTCATGTGACCTATGGCCATTTGGAGGCTACAACCCCTGCCTCCCAAGAAAAATGTGATGGCAAGGGGAGACTAATTAGGCTCAATTCATTGGCTCAATTCAGTAAAGGAGCAGCTGCTCCAGTGCTTCTTTGCTTCTACCCTACCTATTCCTTTTTCCTTTTGGATCACATTTGTTAGATTATGAGCTTGCAGACCATATAAATTGCTGAATTTTAATCAGAAACAATAAATGGACAGTACATGCCTACAGTTTTTACCAACAGAAATAAGTAAGTAGCAATACTGTCCACACCATGTCAGCACTAACAGTAACTTATCTCTTGAGTAAATCTGTCCAAAAATACATTTGAGAGGCTGGGGACCTCAGCACATTGCCATTGCAGTTATCATATACAATAAAATCATATGCGGCATGAGCGGCAGCATGAACGGGTTCCTGTAAGGTTGCAAGAAGACAGCAGAGAGCAGTGGGCAAGCTGCTGGTGCTTTATTTTGAACACTTTCACCATTTGGGACCTGTGCAGAGCAGTTACCAGCAGAGATGAAGTTGTGCTACCTTTAATTTTGAAAAGCTCTTGCCGCCGCCTCTGTGTCTTCCTTGCCGCTGCCCTTCCTGCTGGGCTTTTTGTTGTCCAGTTTGGCGGAGGGGCAGCTGTGCCACCTTCACCTTTGAAAGCCCCAGAGCCACCAAGCACTGCCACCGTGTCTTTTTTGCTGCCGCCCTCCCTGCTGGGCCTGTTGTCGTCCAACCCAGCCCTGATGGCAGACCCGTACCAACTCTCCAACAATATAAGCTCTGGCGCCCCTTTCCGAGCCCATCGTTTCCACCTTTGCAACGATCTACAAGAGCCGGAACGTCAACCGCTTCATCCCCGTGATCAAGTTGAAGTACTGCTTACCGTGGATATTGTCTATGTTAGCAAAAAGCTGGACTGCTCCTGCCCCTTTTCCTATATTAGGACTGGCAGCTGCAGTACCAGCAGGACACCTCAGTGGTATGTTTTGATGTCAACATATTGATGTAAGAACTAGTAGACAGTGCCTAATTGTTAGGAATTTGTTAGGAAAATGTTAGGAAAGTGATTTGTTATTGTATTTTCATTGAAAGTTGTTATTGTCTTTTAATAATGTTATTACGGAGGCCCGGAGGGTGATGACAAGATCTAGGGCCTTCTCAGTGGTAGCCCCCGAACTATGGAACAGTCTCCCCGAGGAAGTACGCCTGGCGCAGACTCTGCTCTCCTTCCGGCGCCAGGTCAAAACCTTCCTATTCTCTGAAGCATTTTAAGTTACACTGATTTACTTTTAAAAATGTTTATTGTATTGGATTGTTGATTGTATTTTAGTATTATTTTGTTATTCATTGTATTTTTATGCTATTTGATGTTCACCGCCCAGAGAGCTATTGCTAGTCGGGCGGTATATAAATTTAATAAATAAATAAAAATAAATAATTTTTTTGTAAATTGTACAGTTTTTATTGATATGTATTTCTATATTTGTGTTTATTTTTTGTAAGCTGCCTTGAGGGCCTTTGGCCAAAAGGCGAGATAGAAATAAACCATCATCATCATAAAAGGAAACCATACTTCAGAAAATTTACCTCTTGTACTTTGCCTCTAGATAACCTATAAAGCTAAGGCTGCATACACACCATACATTCAAAACACATGACTTCCCCCAAATAATCCTGGGAACTATTTTACCCCTCACAGAGCTACAACTCCCAACACCCTGAACAAACTACAGTTCCCAAGATTCTTTGGGGGAAGTCGTGCTATTCCTGTATAGTGTGCACACAGCCGAAGTTAGCTTCTCGGCCAACACTACTCATCATGCCCTATCATGCCATCTTTACATAGAGAAGCCCTCCTCTGAAATGAGCAATTTCCATACAAGCTGCCACAAATAACTGTACAACCAGAAATTTATGAATCACAGTTTTGTTACTCCCCGTTAAAGTAATAATACCAAGGCCAGGCCAGTGCAATAGGTCTTAATCTTGGCACATTCACACTTGGGAATGGCACATCAAAGGGGGCATGCTGCATGCCTTCCATGGACTCCACCTAGTAAGGAGGTCAAAACAAATACACCATCATATATATTGAACTTTATAACAGACTAGGGACTCTACCCCTGCTCTCTTCATTCGCCAACCCCGCCTACCGTTGCCAACCCCCCTTCCCTGCGGGTCACCAAAGCACACCTCCCCCTCCTGTGGTTCACCGTAGGTCTCTTCCTGTTCCTCCAGGGGTCGTCAGAGCTCTCCTCCTCCTTCTCTTCCCCCCCCTCGGGGTTGTGAGCGCTCCCTCCCCTTCTACTCTTTCCCCCACCCTGCCAGGGAACTGAGGCCTACTTAAGAGGCCAGGTGATCCATCCCACCACCACAGATGGATCAGCATGCTCCTTTTAATATATGCACAGTGCTTATAACATTTTAGGTACTTTCTATGTGTTTAATAATAAATAATAATTTTCAGTGCAACTTTGGGCATTTTCAACTTTTATTGCATTTTAATAGCATTCAGAAGTATGATGGAAAGAGGCTACTGATTCATTAAATTCTTCCTTTAGCTGTTCATTCTGGCTTCCCTCAAGCATGCAACATTCTTCTTGTCTCATAATATCTCTGGACCAGTTGTGACTGTAATTTCATTGCTGCTAAAGTCTTTATGCACTTCTGAAGCAGGAAGTTCTGGAACAAATCATTATAATTTAACTGTACTGCTGGATATTGCAACACAGCCCTTCACCTTTACCTTAATGGATTCCTGTTGGCCACTGTATCATCTCTATAAATCCTATTACTATATAATTTTTATACACAGTCCATGCAAATGTTAATTATCTTATAACATGGAGTTTGAGGTGATGCAACCTGATGCTGCAGACACAACTCAAATATCACACCAAAACATGGGAAAAGCAGCATAACTATGATTTGGGGAGATGTTCAAATTGTCAAACCATAGTCTGTGATCAGACAGCCAACAGGAATCTAAAACACGGACAGAAGTGTGTTTGCAAACTATGGTTTATGCTAGCTATGGTTTGACACGATGTCTGAATTGACAGACCATGATTATGCCTTCACCTCATGAGGTTGCTACACTAACACCACAGAAGCAGGAACAGTTCTATATCATCATGTGTATGTTTCGAAGCTGAAATCAAGGTTTGGCATGAACTGAGTCAGAGTGAACATATTCACTACCATGTACACTGCTTAGAGATTTCTGAAATATTAAGTGGTTTATAAATGCTTTAAATGGGCTCTTGCAATAAATAAAATAAATATTGTGATAATCATAAACGGTGACACTCATGTTTTTCTAATGTCAAAATCCAAAGTAAGCCAGGAAGAATCACAGCTGTTAATATCCTTCACGAAATTCTAGGTAGAGGTTTCCAGCACGAAGTCTCCTTCAGGTGAACAAAGCATTGTATATATGTATCACTCCCTCATAATATCAGATTATAACTTTCAGTACATGATTAGGGCCAAATCATTCAGAAATAAGAATAAATAGACTTTTCAGTGCATTTTCATTTGTTCGAAAAGTCTTGGAAGGTTTCAGCACATGTCCATAGCCTTACTTGCCACATCCTGACTGAGATATTTCAGACCTAGCAACATACTATCTGTCACATATGTAAACATGCATAAGACCCTTTGGGGGCTGTGATTTGTTAGAAAGTGAGGTTACACGCATCACAGTTTCAATTGTCCAAATTACAAAAAAACATTTTTTAAGTTCATTTATATCCCATTCTTTATTAATTTTTATATTAAAAATAATCAAAGTAGCCATTATGTTAACTGCAACACATAAAAGCTTGTTGTAAGAGCAATCTCTTACTTCAGACCTCAGCATCTGCTAGACATTATGAAGTGAGTGAGGCAAGGTTCAGAGAGTGCCTCTCTAAGGGCATTAGATAGTTATGCATACTTGCCAAGATGATCCAGGCTCATTTCAGGTCATCCCTGGAGGCATCATCATTGCAGTAGGCCTTATTTAAGAATCCTCAGATTGGATGTAAAAGTAGTTTCCTGGACATTTTTATCCCAGTTTTACCCAATTCATGCCTACTATTTATTGAGGTTCATTCTGATTTGTTTATAGGGAGATATGACATTGCTTCAAACAAGTGTTATCCTACATTTTCCAATGCATTTCCCTGTCATTTTCCATATCACAAAAAGTCCAATTTTTGGAGGAAATGTGTTTGTTGCGCAGGAGTGCCAATTCAGCTTCAGTTGCACAACCTGAATTTGCCAGTATGTGACTGAATCCAACCTGAAAATAGTGACAGTCTGGAAGTGTCCTATGACACACAGGCTCATCTTTATCAGAAGGAGCAATTGCTGATTATCAAAAAATGAGAGGGGAAAGAAAATGGAGTAAAAGCTCTAAGGCAGCGTCCTTTTTCGTTCACTTTGCTGAAATTTCTATTGCGTTAAAGAACAAGCAGCTCATTTGTTTCAGAGGTGCTGCACATCTGTTTCTGTGTCTAATCACTGTTAATTATAAAGGACCATGTCGCAGTCATATTCCCAGACCCAGAGCTGTGGTGTGCTTGTTGCCTTAGTCTGCAGTGCTTATTGCCAACGTTTGACACTGCCTCGTTTCATTATCACACACAAAAAGGTAAAGCTTTTACTGGATCCTTGGCATACACTACAAACTATCCAAGCTTAGTACTAAAGCAGTGACTAATCAGGGAATTCCCATGAGGAAGCTTTGTAATAGCTCTTGCAAGGGTAACAAGGACAATTTCCATAGCCGTGATGTTTTAAGCCAAACAAAATGCAAGCAGCATGATTTCTCCCCCATCCAGCATAGCCAAACACGTACACACACGTGCACGCTCACACACACAGAATAAATGATGTCCTAAAACAGAATGGCTGTGTGCAAAGTTTGTGCTGCTTTATCACAGAAGGGCTAATAGCAAAATTCTATTAATTGATGGATGCTGTTTTGTTTGGCAAATCCAGGAAGCAGTTTACATGGCTACGCAGTGCTCTGGTTCACAGCGCTTCTGAAACAGTATTATTGTAAAGGACTAATACTGATTAGGGACAGTTCCCCGGAGGAAGGAGGGCCTTTTGATGATTGAGTCATTTCCGTTCTCTGTTCTGCTTCAGTGATACAGTGCTTCTCTCATCCCAGATACGCACCCCTTCTATCCAGAGAGTCCCTCCAACAGAGTCTTCAGAACTTCATGCCTTGGCCTGATGTGGAGAGTGTTGTGTTCATGGCTCCTGAAGCAAGCAATAAAACAAGTATTGGCTGACATACATTGACAAGTCCAGGTGTTCCTCCATCATATAATACTGCAGACTTCTCCATCGCCTGGACCGAAAGACTCTCACTTTTTTTGCAAGTAATTTTCCAAAAGCCTATGCAACAGATATATAAAATCCTTAATGTCATTACACGGTAAGGTTGTCCAATGTCCAGTGGAGCCTGGTCCATTAAGGCAAGTGGGGCCCTGCCCTGCCCTGCCAACCTCAGTTGGCTGTCAGCCAGTCCCCACCTTCCTGCCTTCTTCCTTGCAACCACCATACCAGCAGGATGACACTGGCTGTCAGCTTCCTCCTCCTTGGTCTCAGTGTTGCCATTTCAGAATTCATCTAGAAGGGGGAGGGGGACCACATTCACACCATACATTTATTCCACAATCATTCCATTTTAAACAGTGGTGGCTTCTCTCAGTGGTAGAGCAACTGCTTTACTCGCAGAAGGTCCCAGTTTCAATCCCTGGCATCGCCAGGTAGGGCTGGGAGAGATCCCTGCCTGAAAATCCTGGAGAGACGCTGCCAATCAATGTAGACAATACTGAGCTAGATGGACCAAGGGTCTGAGTCAGTATAAGGTAGCTTCCTATGATCCTATGGCCTCCCCCAAAGAATCCTGGGAAATGTAGTTTGTGAAGGGTGTTGAGTTGTTAGGAGCCTCCTTTCCCCTCACAGAACTACAATTCCCAGAGTTCTTACGAAAGAGGAACTAACTGTTAAGCCACTCTGACAATTGTAGCTCTGTGAAGAAAATAGGCTCCTAACACTCCTCTCAGCACTTTTATCAAACTACCCTTCCCAGGAGTCTTTGAGGGAAGCCAGGGCTGTTTAACATGTCAGTAATGTTTATCATTAACATTGATTGACTGACTGATTGATTGATTGATTGAAGAAGCAACACTGTGAAGCACTCTAAATAAAACTGAATAGAACAAAAAGTAATCCAGCAGATGGTGGATAAATGACAGGGAAAGAGATGGTCCATTTGTCCTAAAAGTGCACAAGAGTTTGCAGGCTTCCTTTTAACTCTGCCTTTCACCCCAAATAGTAGTAAACGGGAAAGCTAGCCTCAACTGACCTTGCAATCTGCTCATGCATTTCATGTGGCAAATCTGTAGCAAGAACACTCTCTATAGCAGTGGTGTCTAACCTTGTTTTGACCCAAAGTCCACATTCACCCTTGGCCAATCCTTGGGAAAGGGGGTGCATGGCCAGTGGTGAATGTGGCCAAAAGTAGGTGTAGCAATTCCACACACTCTCATGCACACTTCCATGCACATAGGCACACAGCCCCTCCATTCAGCTGAGGAGGGGAGTTATTGCCCTCTCTCTGCTTGGCATGGACAAATCAGTCCATTTCAGTTCTCTCAATTTCTCGTTTTCCCAATCTTAAATGTACTTCTCCACATTTCTGCAGCAATTTGCAATTTTTTAAAATAAAAATCCTCACTAACATCTGCCAGTATTTTAATGCAAACATCTCCTAATAAACACATTTTTGTTGGCAGTTTTGATAATGTACATATTTTGCAAGCAATTTTCCTCAATATAGTGCATTCTTGCATACTATTTTCACTAGTATATTCATTTTTATGCACATTTCCCACTAATATATGCATTTTTTTAAACATTGGTAAGAGAAATGCATCTCAATATTCAAAGTGTGAATTTTGAAGGATAGCTGTGTTTTGATTCCCATGTTGTTTCAGAAAGTGCAAATTACATAGTTTCACCTTTAAATGTGAACTGAGTCAAATTTCTCCCTCATCCCTACTCTCTGCTCATCAAATTACTGATCCTATGGCCAGGAAGGGAGTGATCTGCATCCCCATCAAGGTACTGGGCTCCGCCCACTCTAGCCCTATGTCTACCAAAAAGAAAAAAAATAGTACTGCCACCCAAAATGGTGGGGTCTTGGGGACAACAGAAAAATTGGAGGAAGCTGAATCAAGTCCCCAAACTGGTGTCTCCCAACCCCACCTTAAGAACATAAGAACATAAGAAGAGCCTGCTGGATCAGGCCAGTGGCCCATCCAGTCCAGAATCCTGTTCTCACAGTGGCCAACCAGGTGCCTGGGGGAAGCCCGCAAGCAGGACCCGAGTGCAAGAACACTCTCCCCTCCTGAGGCTTCCGGCAACTGGTTTTCAGAAGCATGCTGCCTCTGACTAGGGTGACAGAGCACAGCCATCATGGCTAGTAGCCATTGATAGCCCTGTCCTCCATGAATTTGTCTAATCTTCTTTTAAAGCCATCCAAGCTGGTGGCCATTACTGCATCTTGTGGGAGCAAATTCCATAGTTTGACTACCTTTATAGGAAATTTCACACAAAATACATGTTGATTATCATATGATTATCCTAAAACATATACACATTTGGAAACTGCTCATGGCTCCCCAATATGCTGCAGAAGAGATGCCAGCTTGCTCTACATAGTCCAAGTGAACTTTCAGTAAATCACAGCAATCTCATGCTGCAACAACCTTTGCAGAAGAGCCTATTTTATCAAGATGTTGCAGATATTATCCCTATTATCCATTCGTTTGTGGTTGTCACACATTTTCTAAATGGGTAATTTGAAATGACATTTAAGGCCAGCAAGGGAAGGCTATCACATCTAAGCGAAGCCTAGACGTTTTAAAGTGCTTTCCCTCTGGAGGTGCAGTAATTGCTTTATGATTAGACAGGAAGCTGTATCAGCATTATTGCTCTAAAGGAGCCAGTGTTATCAAAAAACAACACTTTGGGGGCTGTCCTCACAGGAAGGGCATCGTGAATAATCAAAACCGCTTTAATCCAATTGGCTGTGGGACCCTTTGTGTGGATGGTATAGCATTTAGGGGGGAAATCTGGTCACCATTATTTTGTCAGATAACCCGAGAATATAAATTTAATAAATAATGCCACTACCATGGATACAAAGGTTTGGGTTTTGTTTTTTTGGTTATTTAACCCCAATCATATGCACATAATGGTTTGTATCCAACCACAAATACATTTCCTTCTGCCTTAATAAACACTTTTTCAAATGTTAAAATCTTTTACTTTGTTTCTGAATATGAAATTTCACAAAGCAAGTAGGAGGTTATCAAGGTGTTTAATAGTTGCTTGCAAAATGCAATAAATCCTGATTAGATGTACAAGAATAATGGATCCATCTTTTTTTTATAAAGATATTGATGACACCTTGCTTCAGATTATCTGTCCTGGTGGCTTTTGATACATTGTATACCACAGAGCTCTGTGGAATCATTATCTTCTGAGACCATCCAGGAAGGAATGGACCTCGTTCCCAGCTGACCAGCAGAATGTGGTGACCAACCATGTTAAATATGCTGGGATGTCCAGTAGGATAAGCAGGGTAGTATGCCCCTTGTTGGTTGGTGTACATGGATTGACCAGATCTATAGTGAAGTCACCAGGATATTTTAAAACATTCTTCAAACATGAAAGGGCATTATCGTGCCTAATAAAAGTGGTATGTATGATATTTCAGTGTATTTCATTATTATTTTTAATCATATGTGCAGGCTAATTTAGTCTGGCAAGGTGACAGCTATTGAGAAGAGTTACATCAGGTCCCAATGGTATTAACTAAATGATTGTACATACCTGTTCAGAATAAATCCTCTACCACAGCATAGATCCTTAACTACTTGAGGTGGGAGCAGTGGCTTTAGGATCTGAACTCTGTTCTGGGTTGTAGATCTGAAAATAAATGTGTTCTTTGTAGTTCATTCTGGAGATTGGCAAAAAGATGTAAATGTGAAATAAAATAATCCTCAAACAAACTAGTCATATTGGGAAACTTATAATTTCATCTCTCCTGACAATAGTTTGATGCCACATTTACAGCAAAAATAATAAAAACCGTGAGCTTTAATTCTGATCAGTGCAGTTAATCAACTACAGTTTTTATAGCAGATTGAAGTCCCCTTCCTCAATAAATTATTTTTGTGGCTTATAATAAGCAAACATCAATGTCAGAGGAAGTAGCTCAGTGGTAGAACATCTGCTTTGCATGTAGAAGGCCTTAGATTTAACCTCTGGCATCTCCACATGGGGCTGGGAGAGATCCCAGCCTAAAACCCTTGAGAGCCACTGCCAATCAGTGGAGACAATACTAAGCCAGATGGGCTAATGGACTGACTCAGTATAAAGCAGCTTCCTATGTTCCTATAATGTCCTGGAGTTTTGAAGGGCCACACAGACAAACTAGTTCATCCCATCCCTGTAGAGGCTTTGATGAAAACAAAATTTAGATATACCCTTTTTTGTCTTCTTATTTCTAACAGAAAGATTTTCTTTCAGGCTGAAACAATTTTGTTTTTCATTATAACTAAGAACACCTGATGATAACTGATGCTGAGAATCGAAAACAATGCCTATGCATCTTCTTAATCTATTCTCCAATACTAGTAGGTCCTGAACTTGTTTCTTTTACGGGCCTATATACTTTATATTATTGTTAATATATTATAAAGGATGCATTCTGCATTCTCAAATGTGATAACAAAATATTGAAGATGATTTTTCTTCTTCTACCAATATATGACAGACTACCTTACAGAGTGGTAGTGAAGAATATTAATTAGGCATATGATAAATGCTAAGATAAGCATATCATATAATGATAGTAAGCCACGAGCCTTAGATATGGGAAATTCCTATTGAACATCATGAATTCTCAAGTTAGAGCCAAGAGTATTACAATGATATATTTTGGATTTGGCTCTTAGTAACTTGGTATATGAATGTACTTTCCCCAAAGGAGCATTGGGGCAACCTTTTGAAAATCCATTTCTTAGAAAAGGAGCATGTGAAAGACACTGCAAAACCATTGGTTCCCTCACATGGATTTTCCTAACCCCCCCACCCCACCCCGAGCTTCCAAGCAAGCAACAAGTCAAAACAAACAAACACCTGGTGTTTTTGTGTTGATCAAACTTTCCCAGAGATCTACCTCCCACACCAGTTTGAAAAGAAAATATGCAACACAGTCACACAACATACTGGCTCAAATTGGAAAGGGGAATGTGTTTTTAAAAAGAAAAGCACACATGCATTCACTTCTAGCCATACCCCTGCAGACTATGCACAACTAGGGATGGAAAGATCTGTGAATTTTTGTTCTTGCTGTTTCTCATTTTTCCTATCTTAAATTCAGTTCTACAAATTTCAGCAACAATTAAAAAAAACTCCAAAAATTCTCCAACATTTTAGTGCGAATTTCTCTTAATAAACACATTTTTGTAGGCAGATTTGACTAATGTACACATTTTTGCAAGCCACGTCTCATCATATAATGCATTTTTGCATGTTATTTTCACTCATATATTCATTTTATGCACATTTCCCCCTAATATATGTATTTTTGAAAACATTGGTTGTCAAAGTATATTGCAACATTTGAATAAGTGCATATTTCAAAGGATGGCTGTGTTTTGATTCTCATATTGTTTCAGAAAGTGCAAATTTGATATATGCGGCTTCAAATGCAAACTGAATCAAAATTCTTGCCCATTCCTAGTTCACACGGAGAGCAGGGTGTGTGTACACATGATTCAGAGAAAGTTAGAGCCCAATCTTCCAGTGGAAGTCCCTCACTAAGGACAGGTGGGGCACTGCCCACCCTAAAGCCTCAAACCTATAGCCCAGTCTTTCTCTGTTCCTTACATTCATATTCAATACAATACCCTTCATTTAGAGAGACACTCTGGACTTGTTTCTGTCCATCTTTTGTTCTGGCCAATCATCTTTGCATACCACAGCCAATCACAATAATTGCTATGGTCTCACCAGGGGTAATAATAATAATAATAGTAATAATAATTCTAGTAGGAGTGGCTTAGGAAGGGCGGGGTTCCCCTCAGCACCTCTGGGATCTCCATTTTGATTTTATTTCCCATAGAATAAGCTCTAACCAATCAAGAGGAGTCCCCCAGAAAAGCATTGGAAGTTCCATAGTATTAGGGCAGACTCTGAAGAGCCTTTCCAATCCTCAGAGGCATGCATTTCAATCTGAGCCAATCAGATGCATGCATTTGCAAAGTACTTGTTGCTCTTCTGTGAGGCTGAGTTACTTTCCCCTCTTTTTGCAAGCACCACCTTAAAGCATCAGCAACCTAATCCTTTTCTTTTCTGTGACTAGCCAGTCACTCTGAAAATCTTTAGCCAAAGACTATTACCCACCATACTTGAATCTGCTGCTCCAAGTTAGGGAGAGAATGAGCCAGGCATAGCTTAAATAAAACATAATGTTCCTGAATATAATATTTGCTGTGACACATAGTCTCACATATATAGTGGTTAACTATACTGGGGAGGAGGTATGGTTTAGCTGAAGTAACTAACATAATCCCAGAGTTTGGAAGTAATTAGTTACAAGTAATTCATTACTTTTTTGAGGAACGAGTGGGTAATTCTTTTACATTTTGATTGTAATAGAACTAGGAGTAATTTTTATTATTTTGGTGAAGTAACTGTAATGTTTCCAGCATTACTTTTGGGCATTACTTGGGGGAGGGAAGCAGGGGAAGTCTTCTGCTCCTCTGATTTGTGGATGAAAATCATGTGCCTCAAACTAGACTTCTGTGCAGCATTGCTCTTCCCTTGTGCTCTGTGTGTGGGTAGGAGGTGACGAGGGAGTAGATGGAGAGCGAGAAGGGGTGGAGTGGAGAAAACAATGGACAGTGGTGGTGAAGAATGGAGTGGTGGGAAAAAGGAGCTGGAGGGCAAGAACATGGATAAAGGAGGAGAAGGAGGCAGCAGCAGAATTGAGTTAAAGAACTGGAGGTGAAAGATGACGTGTGTGCGTGTGTGTGAATACTGTGTTTGCACTTGGCACACAAAGTGGCCACCGTCCTCTCTGGCTACTGTGCTGCATTTGCAGTATTTTAACTTTTTTTTGCATCTCAGGGGAAAATGTTTGCTTGGGTGAGTGTCCCTTCGTTGGTGGCAAGGCAGGGTCCAGGAGGCGGTTAAGTGAGAGAGATTATGCTTGCTGGCTGAGTGGGGGGTTGCACTTGGTTTGATGTGCAAAGATCTGAGTAGTGGCCTCTGCTTCCCTCCCCGCCTCCCTTACCAGCTGAGAGACCACCATTGCTATCTTATGGATAAAAAGAGTTATTCTACTACCTCTGTATGTGTGTGTTTATTTTTAATGTTGTTGTAGGCTACTTAGACGTGCAGCAGCAAGGCCAGCACCTTGCAGACATTTTTTAAAAAGTAACTGAAATGTAATTGTAGTGATTACTTTTGAGTAAAAGTAAAGTAATCAGTTACTTTCAGAGCAATTGTAATTGCAATGCTAATTACTACTTTTTTGGGCCATGTAATTGTAACTGTGAGAGTCAGCGTGGCATAGTGGTTAGAGTGTTGAACTATGACCTGGGAGACCAGGGTTTGAATCCCCACATAGCCATGAAGCTCATTGGGGGACCTTGGGCCAGTCACTGCCTCTCAGCCTCAGAGGTAGGCAATGGTAAACCCCCTCTGAATACCGCTTACCATAAAAACCCTATTCATAGGGTCGCCAAAAGTCGGAATCGACTTGAAGGCAATCCATTTCTATTTTTTCAATTATAACTGTACTATATTACGTTTTAAAAATAATCTCCCAAACTCTGTGTAATCCTATTCATTTTACTTAGAAGTAAGCTCCACTGTGTTCATTAAGTGGGTATAAAATTGAACCCTTGTCTTCCAGGTCCTAGTCCAACACTCTAACCATTAAGTTTATACAGTTACAGATGCTCATTTTAAATAGGTTTTAATTTTAAAATATATTATCAAGATCTTCCATATGGAAGACCTCTGAGCAAGGTGCAACACTCCATTCAGAGGTTTTTAGAGAATAGGCAACACTTGGAATAGTATCGAGAAACATATAGGGTGCTAGTGCAACTGTCTTAAAATTAGTTTAATGTGATCCTGTCCACTAGCCAATTAGAAGAAGAAGAGTTTGGCCCTTGTCTGGATTAAATGCCAGATGGTTTATCCTCATCCATTTGATATCCTGAGACTGTTATTCCTTGACTGGTAAACTAAGAAGGAGGAATCTACTTGTCATCAATATCATCATTATCATTCCCTAACTGCAAGGAAAACATGATTCTTTCTACCCTTTTATCCTCACCACAATCCTGTGAGGTAGTTAGGATAAAAGATAGTGACTGGCCCAGTGTCACTCAGTGAGCTACAAGGCTGAGTGGGGATTTGAACCTGGATCTTCGGGATACTAGTCCACCAGTTCCGTTCTTTGCACACCACATGCACATACCTATGACATCTCACTCCGCTTCTCTACACAATCTGTCTTAGAGACTTATATTGATGTTAAACAATAAAGGAGACAAGTTGGGCTACTTAAGGGATCCCATGGAGTAGTGAGCAAAAAAGTAATTCTACATATTAATAGTGAAATCCTTCTCCAAGTGTGGATCCTCATGTAGCCAAAATACAACCATCACAAGAGGGAGGTATTCACTGGCTTGTGTGAGTGTGTGTGTGTGTGAGAGAGAGAGAGACAGAGAGAGTAATGTAGCATCCTGGCAGAGAGGATGGCTGGTTGGCTGGAACACTGAACAGGAACATTCCACAGATTCTCCTTGTAATGGTCTCCTAATATCACTTTCTGTGGACATCATTACTACAAAACACATACACACACACCTTCTAAACCAAAACAGTGCCTTCCCTTGCGCTCCTGCAAATTCTTTAGAAGATACCACTGACTTTTCTTAACTGGAAGGGCTATAAAGTGTTCCTGTTCTGGCAAGGACTTTGCCTGGCCAATTATAGTCTTTCTTGTTTAATCTCCCAGCTCTCACCCGACTTGACTCTTTGCTCTTGGTTCCCAGCTTCTGGCTCCCACTTGATGGCTGCCTACAGTTCAGCACTGATGCTACAGACAGCCAATAAAGATAACAACTTCCTTTGGGGGCAAGGTTTGACAGCCTTATTAACTGCAATGACTTGAGGCAGCAGAGCACTGTTAGAACCGGGCTGAGACCTCTGCAGTCCTGCCGAAGATTGAGTGTTCTGATAACATCTGAGAACCTGTTTATACATCCATGTTAATTACTCCAGAACTGTATCAAGTGAAAATCTGTGTGATCAAGCACCACAAATAGTCATCTCAAACACGAGGGGTCAATCCAAAATAACAAGAGTTCAAATGTAACAGAGAACCCTGGTTAGTTTAAAAGTGGAAGTAGCTGCTTCTGATGGCCCCATCAGAGGGAGGCCTGAGGCTTATGTAGATTTATACACATAATGCTAAAACATAGTTTAATGCTATGTCTGAACTGGACCAGAGCTTCCTAAGAGTGAATTTCATGATTAAAATAACTGAAAAGCATGATACCGTGATGCTGGTTGGAGAATTTTTCACTAAGCTTTGTATGTAAAGGAGCCAGGTCACACATTATGTTTTCTGAATGAGTGCATCCTCAAGGAGAGTTGTGAATGTATTGTGTAGAGAAAAAAACCTGAACATGAACTAGCTCCAAGTACTGAACCAAATGCTGCCAAAATGGCTTTTCCTTAGTCAATGCCAGTGCCCATCTTTCCTGTGCTGCACTGTGTGGACTGTGGAAAGACCACGCGGGCAGCATCTGACTCTTGAAAGAACTCTTGTGTGTTTCTACCCTGAAATCTTCTGATGTACCAAGTTTCAGAGCCAGTTTCCACAGCCATGAACTTCACTTTATCATCACTTGATTACTCAGCTCCAAGGCCTGGTGCTTGAAATGGTGCCACTCAAAAATAATTGTCACCTCAACATACACCGCAGAATGTACTGAAGGAACTGGCTGATTTCCACCACATATTCTTTAACATGCATTGCACAGAATCGGGTCCTTTAACAGCTGGCCTACCTTTGTTATGATGAATACTCAGTTCTAATTGTTTGGTGAAAAATATTGCTCAGTGACTATGTAAACAATTTTAATTGGCTCAGGAGCCGAAAAATGTGCTTTTTTTGTTTGGCTGCCAAGCCTGCTTTCTCACTCACTAATTATGCTGAGCTCTAGCTTTTAGCAAAAACAGGAAATAAAGCATCCATTACTCAAATGACAACTTCTCACCCAGCCTGCATTTCAACATCCATTGTGTAATTTCCTATTCTTGAGCCCAGTTAAGAGCCAAACACATTTTAAAAACAAGTTGCCCCTTTTTGTAAGGGCCACAGTACGGTTTATGCTACCCATTAGTAGACTGCAGCGCTTGCAATTCTAGATACACTCAAAAGAGGTTAGCTGCTCACCCAGCATGCATCCATGAGAGAGAAGTCATTATCTCTCAGTATGGCTCCCGATGCCTACCTATTTTCAATAAATAAGCCCACTATAGGACTTGTATCAGCCTTCAGGCAAGACAACAGGTAACACTGCCCTGTGGGATTGCGAGTCATTGTCCTTCAGGGGTAACCTCTTTCTACACTTCCCAAGAAAGAGTCATTGTGAAGCATCAGCCACCCTCAATACACTTCCCCACTCCAAAAATAGATTCAGCAGATTTGCTCAGCTTTATCTAGCAGCAAAGAAATAGATTTATTGACTGTTTTACACAGATATAATTGGACAATTGTTCTCATGGGAAGTCTCTGCTTTTGAAGTGAGACCTTAGAACAGGAAAGAAGGAAGAATGCAGCTGTGACCTCTTGGAGGTGGAGAGGGACTTGAGAACTTAAGATAGAGAGACCTTGTCTTTCCCTGGCATAGCAATTTAAGGACAGCTTGCTAGAAGGGGAACATTTCACCACAGAACAGCAGATAACTTATGAAGCAGATTTGAATTTTATCAGGGATGTTATTACGGTATTTTAATGGTGACCTGGCACAATTAGTTTGGTTACCTTTTCATGGTTTGCATGTAAAAAGGGGGGGGGAAGGGGAAGAAACTGCACTGGCTGATCACACATACACAGTACCTCAGCCTAGCCATTAGAGTCTTAGGGTAAAGATAATCTAACATTTTTAGCACTGGTCACAGCTGGATCTTTGCTCACTGCGAGAACGCAGCTTCTCAATTTACCTTGGACATGTATACTTTTTGCACTGCATTCTAGACCAGCCGTTGGTCTTGCCTCCTCATGCTTCCTCATGCTGTCTGCTTGTTAAATATTTTTATGTATTGTACAACATGCACATCTCTTAATTAACAGAAAAGCCTTTGATTGAGTAGATACACATCAAGCCTTAGCAGTCAGTCAGGTCAGGCACTGGCCAAGGGCCCCAGGGGCTTGGAAGGGCCCCTCACTGGCCTGACCCAATTGTGCCGCCATAATTTAGCATCCTTCCCACCAAGCTCCCAGATGCTTTTAAGCGGCAGGCAATGGTGTTGGTTTCAAACGGGAGCCAAGCTCAGCTGTGTCTTGTCCTGGTGGTGGAGTTGTGGGCCTATTGTCAGCACAGTAACAAGGGCCCACCAAAATCTGGCCCTGGTCCTGAGTGAATGTCTTCCCTCCTCCTATGTTGCCATTCTGTGCTGCTTCTATGTTATACTTATATTGGTAAATTTTGTGGTTTTATTTTATTATTTTAATTGTACACTATACTTATTTTAAGTGTAATGTTCTTGTAACCCACCTAGGGACTGTTTTGTAAAGGCCATAAGTACTAGGGCTGTGCACAGCTCCCTGATCCAATTTGGGGGGTGATCCAGCACTTCCAGTGGCCCTGATCCAACCCAAGATGATCCAGAGCTGACTCAACCTGGATCCAGGCCCCAAACCAATTAAGGGGCTTTGGGTAGTAATGCGGTCAGATAGGAGGGAGAAGATGTGCCTCTCTATCTATGTCCCCCCCCCCAACTGTATGTGTAATCAGGTTTTAAAACCCCTAATTAAACATGCAGTCAGGAGGGGAAGGAGAAAGAGATGCGCGTCATTCCACCTGCGCCTGGCCACCTATTTAATCAGGGTTTAACCAGGGCCAGGTGACCATTAACTTGCTTGGCTTCTAAATCAATTGGACTCCTTGAGTGTTCATATCAAATGCTTTAAAAAACCCTCAATAGGTTTCTCCAGTGTTCTGCTTGAACAATCAATCAGGCCAGTTCCTCTTCACCTCCTCTGTTCTCCTTCCTTCACTGCCGTGCTGAAGAAAAACAAATCCTTACCTTGGGCAAAGGGAATAACAGACAGAGTAGGAGAGCAAGGCAGGCAGCATAGAGCTAGCATATCAGTTTCAGCCGGAAGCCATGTGGCTTCCAAGCCCCATGATCTCTGGCTGCAAATGGTCACAGTGAGATGTGAGCCCAGCCCCCAATATGACCCAGGACAAGCTCAAAGTGGGTCTGTATCGAGGTAGGATGTCTCAAATTGTGGGTGCTTTAATTCAAACAGGGATGCTCCCATTTTCAAACTCTCAGACTCTTTTATTTATTTATTACCGCTTTGCAGACAATACACGTAATCAACTTGCTTAATATACACTGTTGTTAATTACCACACTAGGTAAGAAACCTTTTGCATTCACAACATTCACAAGATGGAATTCCTCTATTTGAAGGCTCACTGTAACTCTCTTGCCTCTGCTAAAGTGCACATCATCAGAGCAGCACAACAGTCCCCACTCCATCATACTACAGGCTTTGTGCTTGCAGCATAGCTTTCTGTCTCCTGCCTCATCTCTCTCACCACACCCCCTGCAAATCAAATGTGTCTACAAGGGATATCACACTATAGGGATTTGTGGGAGTATTCCACAAAGGATAAGATGCATTTGGGACACCCTTCACTTGATCGTGTGGAAAAACCCTTTATCAAGGTGGAGTCAGTTCATGTTCTGTCCCTGAAGATTTGGATAAGCTGTGCTCTGAGGAAAAGAGGGTTCCAGCTCCTGACTCAGTGTGGCTGATGAGCTGAGCTCAACCCTTATACAATCTTTTCCCATAGCCTTTCTTTTTTCAACACGGTGATTTATGTCCCTTTCTCCATTGTTAGTTACAATTTCATAATGGGATGAGGATATCCTTCAGAAACACATCGTATCCAGCACTGGAAAATACAGAAAGTGTAGAAAATGACATAATTGCTCAGATCTAGACAGAAGTAGTAAAATCCATTTTTTAAAAAAATCTTTGTGCTGTTTTTTCAAAATACATTAGAAAGAACCACAATCATACATGTCTATTTCAAAGTAAGTTAATTGGTGGTGATGGGGTTATTCCCATGTAAGTAGGATTACATCCTATATCACAAAGTGGTCAGGTCTTGTCAGGCCCAGGATGTGACTCAGGAACCAGACCAACGATTGTAGTTAATTCGTGTTTTATTAGGGTAATGTCCAAACAAAGACTGCGTTTTCTCATGAATCAATACAGGGATACAGGTCCTGCGGCATTGGGAGAAAGTTGACAGAGCAAGGGACTTCTTCCCGCCTGTTCTTTAAGAAGGGGCCAAACGGGCGCGCAATCTTTCACTCCTCCTTAACTGCCCCTCAGGTACTGCCCGCCTTCCCCCCCTTCTCTCCTGTCTTTTCAGCTGTCTGCGTGTGCGCGGTGAGGGGGAAAGCATCACCCCCTCCTCTTCTGAAGTTTCCGATTCCAGGATGGGGGATAGGGGAGGGGCTGATGGTAAACTGCCTCCCCGCTTTTCGGCTGTGAGCAGCCCTCCCTCTTCCCCCTCTTGCTCTGAGCCTGAAAGAGGGGGAGGCGTGAGAATGTCCAGGGAGGGCTCAGGCTCCCCGTTGCTAAGCGACCTTATCACTGGCAGTTCCTCTGTTTCGTCTTCGCTCCAAAGGGGGGAAGTTCCTCCCCCTTCCCTCTGCCATCCATCCGAATACTCTTCTCCCAACTCTCCGGGATCCAGCTCCCCGGGATTGGGACCCCAGCTCTGCCTTCTGACAGGTCTTCTCTCTAACCAGTGTGAAGTACTTCACATATCCTGGCCAAGAACAGAATAACATCTACCCTGGGCTATGTTTTTCCCTTACTGGAGCTCAGATGAATAAGCACCTAACTTTTATTTTACAGTATCTCCCTTCCCTGCCACAATGATCTAAACCAGCCCAACCTTTTCCCATAGTTATTCATGGGCTGCTCTTAACTGATGAAGTGCAATTATGTGCAACTGTCGTCATAATTGCTTCCCTCTTTTTATATGGCAGTGGTAACAATGGCAGGCTACAGGCCAAGTCTGGCTAATTGTTTATTGCTGTCTGGTCTACTGACCAGGAACCTCTGATGGAATCTTGCTACATAACACAATACAACAATATAGCATAACCTTTGAGTATATGTGTAAGCTGCTTTTACTGCTGTTTTTATCCCTGTGTTAATGTTATTATATATCATTTTCAACAATGTTGTCAGCCACCCTGGAAAAACAATGAGTTGAAGGGTAATCAGGAAAAGGAAAAAGGGAGAACTGGAGGAGCCACGTGGATGGCTACCCATAAAGACACCCACACCATACATTCAAAGGACATTCAACACACATTTAAGGCATGTGGCTTCCCCCTAAAAATCCTGGAAACTGTAGTTTACCCCTCATAGAGCTACAATTCCCAGCACTCTTAACAATTCCCAGGATTTTTGGGGGGAAGCCATGTACTTCAAATGCACATTGAATGTGCTTTAAAAATATGGTGTGGATGTAATCAAAGACAGAAGATGGGCCCAGCTATGAGTTAAGTGGGAGTTGAACATTTTCCTGGAGAAGAGTTGGCCTACAACACCAGGTAATGCCTTAATATAGTTTTGGAACAAATAAGCTTATTGACCCCTGTAAAGTTTTAGGGGTGGTGTTTGCTGATCTCTCATTTCCTCTCTTAGCATGCCACATTGCCTCATCTTTATTCCTTGCCCCACCTTCCTTGACTGATATGCACTAAGCTTCTTCCACTTCCCTGCTATATATTCTGTCTTGGAACTTTTTATATAATTCTGTCAGCACCGCATTCATACAATGTGATCCTATACTTATCTACTTAGAATTATCCTCCACTGAATTCAATGGAACTTAGTCCTACAGGGACTGGTTCACATAGAGAGTTAATGTGAGAAGGGTGCCACCTGCACCCTAGTTTAATTTGCACAGCTTACATGACATTGCAGGCAAAGGGAAGGTGTATAGCTGCTTTTCCCTTTAAATCCAAATCAAAGGAACCAGCTGAAAATGCAATAAGTAAAGGAAAAACCATCTCTGCTTCACTGCAGTCCTCCCATGTAGGCTCTTTACTCTGAAGTTTTTTGCTGTGCGGTGGATTGTCACTTCAGATATTCCCCTTTCTCCACTCACTAAACTGTTCATGAATTCTATTTCACTTCCCATCGCTCAAGAAGCAACTTCTGACTGGCTGCTCCCAAACTGCTGCAGCCCTCATTTCTTTCACACCTCACCCAGTAAACTGCCTTTTTTCACTCCTGTTCTTTCGAACTCTTTCCACCTAAACTCCCTCGGGCTTTGCAAAAGCAAAACTGAACTACCCCACGACTTTCCCGCATAGTGGGGGCAGGGGCAGCGGCAGCTACTTTTCATTGCAGCATCGTCTCTCACACACACGCACACACACACAAAAACCTGTCTCCGACTACCTAATTTAAAAAAAGAAAAAGAAAGGGTTTTGCTAGGAATGGAGGGGGTCTAGTCAATGTCATGTCAATTTCAGGCTGAGGAGCTCTCCCGGCTTCAGACTTTAAGCCCCAACAGTCATGGGGATTGCACCCCTCTCTCCATTCTAGTTCCATACGCCCAATTACCGATGTGACAGAAGGCATGTGTGCGCACACACACACACACTCTTCCACTAAAAATTGAAATGTACTTAATAAAAAAGGGGTTTTGCTATAAATATGTCAGGAGGAAATGAAACTGACAGAATAAAGTATTTTATGTAAATTGCACCCCACGTTATCTGGGCTTCAGCAAAGCCCCTCCCCTTCTCCATTAGCAATACTCCGGAGGAAGCAAACATGTAAATTTGGGGGCAGGGCCACAAGGAAATAGCTATAGTATATGTGACTGGACAACAGTGGATTGCAAGGTAGTGGAAAACAGCGGATTGGAAGATGTGTGAACACTGAAATCTATCGCAATGGGAAAAGCTTAGTCTTTAATACGAAGTTTGGCTCCCGTGTGAAACGCCCTAGGATTGCAGCAAAAATGATTCTGGGTTGCCTTCTAATTTTGAGATGGCACTCAAGCTGTACCTTAAAGCCACCTATCCAAGACCTCTAAAATGTTTTGCAGATGCAGCCCACATATTTCCAAGATGTTTCTTCAAAAGATGAAGGCTGAGGTTCCTTTTGGCATATCTCATATGCCAAAACTTTGCAATAAACGTAGGTGATTTGACACTTGTAATGATGTTACTGTACTGAGAATAGAGCTGTGGGGACAGGCACTTAAAGAGAGAATAAATGAGAAAGTAGCATATGTTTTAATGCACCGCTGCTATCACCATTTGATTAATATATAATCAGGTATTTCACCTTACATTAAGGAAGTGGTTTCAAATTATTTAATATGGACTACATTAATGGAACATAAATGAAGAGGGGAAAGAATTAAGGACAAATGAATGAGAGAGAATAAAAGCAGGAGGGAGCTCTTCCACTCACCATGTTCCATATTATACAGCCACGAGTATAGCCAGCTTGGATTTTTCACATTCCGCAATGTTAAATTGAAAATACCTTCCCATGCCATTCTGATGCTTCCCATGAGCTCATTTTAAAACAAAACCTTACAAAACTTATAGTCCTGAACTCAGAAATGCTTGCTTAACAACCCTCTCAATTTTCATGGCAATACACAAAACAATCAGAGAGAATAGAGAGTTCAAAGTCTAAAAAGACTGGGGGGGGGGAAACCAGAGCCCTTTTGGACTTTTTTCTGTCAGAATTCTCACAATCTGTTGAAATTCATTAAAAATCAGCCATGTTCACAGAGTACCTGTAATCCTGTTAATGACCTTGCCCCATACTCTGACCTTCATCTTCTGCAGTTTAAAAGTTTAAAAAATGCCTGGCTGATTTTTAATTAATTGAAGAAATTTTGGCTGGAACCCAGTTATAACATCGGGCATGCTCAGTAAGAACCAACTGTCAGTGTTCTAAAAGCCAGACTCACAGCTGCTGGGCTTCCCTAATCAGGGGGCCACACCCACACCAGACTTTTATTTCACTTGAGGCAGTCATGGCTTCCCTCAGAGAATCATGGGAAATGTAGTTTGTGAAGGGTGCTGAGAGGAGACTTCTGTTCCACTGACAGAGCTTCAGTGGCCAGACTAGTTTAACAGTCAGCCACTCTGATTGAAGGTCTGTGAGGAGAACAGGGCATCTCCTAGCAACTCTCAGCACCCTTCACTAACTACTCTTCCTGGATTCTACCAAATTCTTCCAAGCTACACAGCAAGTGGATTGGACTGTGAAAGACCAACCCAAATTGTGTTTGCATTTTGACAAATTTGTAGGGCAGTCCAGTTATCTCAGAGAGGAGGTCATGTTTCCTGCTCCCCTGGTGCCTTCACTATAGCTGCCCAATTTCCCTGCTTTTTAAAGTGTGATAGAAATATCTGTGGGCTCTAGGTGCGTTCTTCAACCGCAAGGTTTTTTGCCTATTAGTGAATAGGTCTTTATGTTAAGTACACCACAGATAATTAAGGATATAATGGAATGACCAACAAAATACATCCGACGGTAACTGATGCTTCTATTTCTCTTTCCTGCCTCCCGTTCTCCCTATCTGGATTACTTAATTTGTTTTGCAGAGATGATTGGAGACAAAGGTCTCTTGTTCAGGCACAGAACAGGTGCGGTATGAGTCCAGGCGGTAGTTAGTATTTGCCCTGCACTGTGCTCTGCTAAGACGTATCCAAATCTCACAGACCTCTATTTCTGCTCTATTTTTCTTTAAGGCAGGTTCCTCATTTCTGATATTGTTTGGGGGGTTCAGTGATACACCAGGCCTATATTGGTCATTGGTCAAGGTTGAGCTGTCCAGCTTAACATGACTGTCATCTATTTTTAACATGGCCAAACTCCATTTTAAGAAATATCAAAAAGCAGTCAGTCCTAGTGGAATGTGTATCTGGGTATTTGTCACTAGTGCAACTAGAGGAAACTGGCTAGACTCTCCCAGACTGGTGTCAGATAGAACACTAGTCTTCAGCCTTTTCAGACTCAGGACCCACCACTAACCAAAACTGTGACACAGGACTCAAAGAAAGGACTCTGTCTTCTTCAGGACATATCTACAATGCAAACATATTGGTTTAAAAGTCATTCTCCTTGGAGACGAGAGCTGTAATCGTCTGGGGAGCCACCCAAAGAATTCTTACTATGTTAACCAACCTACAATTCCCAGGATCTGAGAGACTGATGTATGGAAAGTCATGCAGTATAGTACTGAGCCAATATAACTGGATGATGCAGACATTCCCTGACTTTTTTCTCCTTGTCTTTCCAGTCTACTCCACCTTCTTGTTACTTAATTTTTAAAAAAGCAAACTTTGAGGTGCTACTGTGCAGTCAGGCTGCAGAACTCTCATGTGGGTCAAAGCAGACTCATAGAAAGCCAATGAGATGAAAGAAATTCTATCCTTTCTAGAATTCCAGCTCAAATGTTGAACAACTAGTAACTCAGTAGAAATATGTTGGCCCCACTTGTACATTCATATCATTTTAACAAATCTTGCTTCCTGTAATCATGTAAGATACTGATTAATCCACACCCTAAAGTGTAGAGAACACGCCTATTGCCCAATTCTGAAGAGTTTTCCCTGTTGAAGTATGGGGCTGTTGTACCAGTTACATTCACATAATCAGATTCAGATAGGTAAGTTTCCTTTTTTCAGAATCTCCTGCTATTGAAACTGTTTGTTATTGTTTCTAGATAATGTTCTTGGGGTTCATGGAATTTGCCATACTCTTATACCCTGGAACTTGGCTTTAAGAAACAGGCTCTTAGCAAAGCATGTGTTCTACTACTACGGGATAGGAAACTTGTAGAAATGTGTTTTTATGTTTTGAGTTCCAAGTTATCTGACTTCCTAGTAATGTGAACCCCTATTTATTTAAATGGTCTACTGTACTACATGAAACTGATAAATATTTTGGTTGTATGTGGGGGGGAAAGGCATTTTACTGTGTATGTCATTTAAAAAATAATAATATAAAGAACAATCTAAGGGGACAAGGTTTGTTAAAAACAGCAAAACAAGGAAAAGTTTGCCTGGCCAAATGGGTTTTCTGTACTTCCAGCCTATACTTTTCAAGAGCATTTATGGCCATTTAAATATCTTTGTAATCACAGCTCATAAGACCAAAATGCAATTTACTAGAGCTGTCAATTGATTCATGGCTTTTTTAGACAATTAATTATCTGCCTTCAGCTATTTAAACAATTGCTTGATTATTTCATTTGAATAAATGGGTATATTATAGATGTGTTTTATGAGACTGAAGAAAGTTTTAAATAACTTGTAGGCTAGTGAACAAAATGTACCATTCATTTTCAGACAGAATGCTATTTTTAATATTTTGCTTTTCAGACTCTTACAATAACATGCCTATAGTATAATTAAGCGCATACATATTATTGGGCTGTGGTAGCCAAAGCCAATGATGAGTATAAGCCATATCATTAGGACAAATAATGGTGCCCTTTAAATAGTCCATAAAAGCACTAGATTCAGAGTACCTAGGTTTCCATAGGCAATTTGCTAAGCTTATTGATTCTCTTCTATTTAAATTAAAGTTTGATGTGCCAGAACAGGCTATTCAGCACAAAGCACTAATAGAGTAAGATAACTGAGATACACAGACACATATATGTCTACAATGGAAATATTAACCTGCACACAGAACAACAAACTGGATATGAGCTGCATATACACTTCATACTTATGAATACTGTGGAATTTGCTTCAAGATGTGATAATGGCCATCAATTTAGATGGCTTTATAAGGAGGTTATTTGTTTGTTTATATGATTTCTTACCTGCCCTTCATTATAAGGTCCCAGGCCAGGTTACAATAATAGAATATACAGTTATAAAAACAGATTAAACCATTACAATTATAAAAACAAGTAACACCATTCAAAATGGAACAGAATAGTATACATTCCACAGAAGAGATTGATCCCCAAAAACTAAAAACCTCAACAGTCAAAGGCCAGATTAAAGAGGTATGTCTTCAGTATATGGCAAAAGCTATACAAGAAGATGTTAGGTGCTTCTCTGTGGGAAGGGAGTTCCACAATTTAGGGTCTGCCACAGAAAAAGTCCTCTCCTGGCTGCTACTCCCTGCACTCCTAAGGATGGCAGAACTACGAAGAGAGTCCCCTCTGCAAATCTTAACACTATAGGTTGGTAGAGATGGAGACAATCTCTCAGATATTTAGAGCCTGTTTAGCCTGATAATATGAGCACCTGGAATTGGGCCTGGAAACAAATTGTATTGGCAACCAATACTGAACAGGGGTTGTATGAGTTTGAAGTGGAATGCCAGCCAGTAATCTGGCTCCTGTATTTTTCATCAGTTGAAATTTCCGAATTGTCTTCAAGGGCAGTCCCACACAGAGTGCATTGCAATAATCCAGTCTGGAGGTTACGAAAGAATGGCCAAGTCATCTCTGTCCAAGAGGGCCATAGCTAGTGAATCAGCCCTAGCTGGAAATAGACGCTCCTGGCCATTGATACAGAATAAAGCTATCAATAGCTACTAGTAATGATAGTATCATGTCACAGTATAGGACGGTGGACTGGTTCAAAGGGCCACAGTTTCCCTGCAGTGTTTGGGTAGAAACACACTCACTGTTCTGCAAGCTCTAGTGTGTCTCCACCTCTCTCTTCTGAAAACAGGGGCCCATGATGCAAGTCCCACCCCTTTTTTACTGTAAAACCTGGCAGGATCTGCTTGAGTGTTTTTTTTTTAATTCAGCTTCAAAGAGATTTCACAGCTGATCGGCACATGTTACCACATTCTTCCAAGCTACACCAGAAGTGGATGGGACTGTGAAAGACCAACACAAATTGTGTTTGCATTTTGACCAATTTGTAGGGCAGTCCAATATCTCAGAAAGGTGGTCAGGTCTCCTGCTGCCCTGGTACATTCACTATAGCTGCCCAATTTTCCTGCTTTTTAAAGTTTGATAGAAATATCTGTTGCCAATTCTTAAACCACAATGTTTTTTGCCTATTAGTGAAAAAGCTTTTGGTTTGATCTTTCTTATGTTCCCCTTAGTTGTTGTGTTTTAAGTTTGCAAGTAGACCACTAGCCCAACAGGGATAAGTGTCTGGAATAGTCCTGTTCCTGAAATAACAAAATGTCTTGTGGTACCTTAAATACTAACACATTTATTGTAACATAAATTCCAGCATCTGATGAAGTAGGTTCTAGTCTATGAAAGCTTATGCTACAATAAATGTGCTAAGCCAAGGTACCATAAGACTGTTTGTTGTTTTTGCTGTGACAGTAAAATAGTAAAATGATTACAGTAACTACATTCTAACAGTGTTTCCAATGATGTAACAATGAAAAATACCTTCTTCTCACCGCCCCCCAGCAATCTATAGTGGTACAGCCCAGAATTCAAACATTTCAGCTTAGTCTCGGTGAAACTAAACATGTCACCATACACAGAATTAATGAATTCTGGAAGGCAGGCACAAATCATAGTTTGCCGGTTCAGATGCAATGATGAGTTATGGTTTATCTTGACTCCTAAACCAGGAAATAAGTATGTAAACTAGAGCATGCAAGAGATGATAGGAGTGTGTGAACAGAAGATTTGCTAATGTAAAATCAAACCATGATTTCATGTTATGTATGAACCAAATCCTCCTCTAGGATGCACACCTTAACATGGTGAGGGGGTTTGAGAGTGTTGAAGAAGCTGACAGCAATGCTGTCAGGTGTCTAGACCAAGAAGCTAGACTCCTAGCAGGGTCACCCAAGGCGGAATGGTAAAAGCTGAGACACCAGACTAAGATGCATCCAGATTCAAAGGAAGGCAATGGTAAACCACCTTTGAATACCTCTTACCATGAAAACCCTATGAACAGAGTATCCAAAATGCAACACGAGATAGTGCTGGAAGATGAGACCCTCAGGTCAGAAGGCACTCAACTAGCTACTGGGGAAGAAATACCAAAAAATATGAGTAGCACTGTGACTAATGATGCTACTGGGTCGAAGCTGAATCGAAGCCCAGAGGCTAATGTGCACGGATGCAAAAGGAGAGTCCAGAGTTGTACGACGTACACAATAGGAACATGGAATGTGAGAAGCATGAACCAGGGAAAGTTAGAAATTGTCAAGCAAGAAATGGAGCATATCAACATTACAATACTGGGTGTGAGTGAATTAAAATGGACAGGAATGGGACATTTTCAATCAGGCAACTACAAAATATTTTATGCAGGAAATGAGAAATCAAGAAGAAATGGGGTTGCTTTAATAGCGAGAAGTGATGTAGCAAAAGCAATTAGGAGCTACAACGCAAGGTCTGAGTGAGTGATATCAGTGAGATTTAATGGGAAACCTATTAACATAACCATCACCCAAGTCTGTGCTCCAACAGCAAACACAGAAGAAGAGGAATTGGAAAGATTTTATGCAGCAGTACAGGAAGAAATTGATCACACACCAAAACAAGATGTTCTGATAATCATGGGGAACTGGAATGCAAAAGTAGAGAACAGAGAAGAACTAGAAATTGTGGGTAAATAGGGCTTAGGAGATAAAAATGAAGCAGGAGAAAGACTTACTGAATTCTATGAAGCTAATAACTTGTTTCTTGCCAACACATTTTTTGAGCAACCAAAAAGACGACTGTACACGTGGACATCACCAAATGGTCAAAATGGGAATCAAATTGATTATATAATTGGTAGCAGAAGATGGAGAAGTTTCATACATTCTGCGAAAACAAGACCAGGAGCAGAATGTGGTACAGATCATGAACTGGTCATACTGAAAATCAGAATAAAGCTAAAGAAGAAGAACAAAGCTGCTCTTAAAATACTTGGAAGAAACAAATCACCAGGAACAGAAGGCATACCAAGAGAGTTGCTACAAGTTACTGAGACTGAATCTGTCCAAATTTTGACAAAAATTTGTCATCAAATATGGAAAAGAAAACAATGGCCCACAGACTGGAAGCATTCAACACACATCCCAATTCCAAAGAAAGGGGATCCCAGGGAATGCAGTAATTATCCAACTATTGCCTTAATATCCCACGCAAGCAAAGTAATGCCCAAGATTCTACAACAAAGGCTCTTACCATATATGGAGCGAGAAATGCCAGATGTCCAAGCTGGATTTAGAAAGGGAAGAGGTACCAGAGATCATATTGCAAACAAACATACGTTGGATAATGAAACAGACCAAGGAAGTTCGGAAGAAAATCACCCTGTGCTTTGTGGATTACAGCAAAGCCTTTAATTATGTAGATCATGAAAAACTATGGAATGCTTTAAAAGAAATGGGGGTGCCACAGTATCTGATTGTCGTGAGGCGCAACCTGTACTCTGGACAAGAGGCTACTGTAAGGACGGAATATGGAGAAACCAGCTCCAGACGCTCTTGGATGAGACCGATTATCTGGATCCATTTCAGTCGGGTTTCAGGCCTGGTTTTGGCACGGAAACAGCCTTGGTCGCCCTGTATGATGACCTTTGTCGGGAGAGAGACAGGGGGAGTGTGACTCTGTTGATTCTCCTTGATCTCTCAGCGGCTTTCGATACCATCGACCATGGTATCCTTCTGGGGAGACTAGCTGAGTTGGGAGTGGGAGTTACTGCATTGCGGTGGTTCCACTCCACTTGGCAGGTCACCTCCAGAATGTGGTGCTTGGGGAACATTACTCGGCACCCTGGACTCTCCAGTATGGGGTTCCACAGGGGTCAGTTCTGTCCCCCATGCTGTTCAACATCTACATGAAACCGTTGGGTGCGGTCATCTGGAGCTTTGGAGTGCGTTGCCATCAGTATGCTGATGACACGCAGCTCTATTTCTCCTTTTCATCTTCTTCAGGTGAGGCTGTCAATGTGCTGAACCGGTGCCTGGCTGCGACAATGGACTGGATGAGGGCTAATAAACTGAGGCTCAATCCAGACAAGACTGACATGCTGCTAGTGGGTGGTTCTTCTGACCAGATGGTGGATGTCCAACCTGTTCTGGATGGGGTTGCACTCCCCCTGAAGGAGCAGGTTCATAGCTTGGGGGTTCTCCTAGAACCATCTCTGTCACTTGAGGCTCAGGTAGCCTCGGTGGCATGGAGTGCCTTCTACCAGCTTCAGTTGGTGGCCCAACTATGTCCCTATCTGGACAGGGATAACCTGGCTTCAGTTGTCCATGCTCTGGTAACCTCCAAATTAGATTACTGCAATGCACTCTACGTGGGGCTGCCTTTGAAGATGGTTCGGAAACTGTAGCTTGTGCAAAATGCAGCAGCCAGATTGGTAACAGGGACCAGACAGTCCGAACATATAAAACTGATTCTGGCCCACTTGCATTGGCTGCCTGTATGTTTCTGAGCTCAATTCAAGGTGCTGGTTTTGACCTATAAAGCCTTACACGGCTTGGGACCACAATACCTGATGGAACGCCTCTCCCGATACGAACCCACCTGTACACTACATTCAAGATCAAAGGCCCTCCTCCATGTGCCTACTCCAAGGGAAGCTTGGAGGGTGGCAACAAGGGCGAGGGTCTTCTCAGTGGTGGCCCCCAAATTATGGAATGATCTCCTTGACGAGGTGCGCCTGGCACCAACACTGTTATATTTTCAGCACCAGGTCAAGACTTTCCTCTTCTCCCAGGCATTTTAGCATGTGTATTAAATTGTTTTTATATTGTTTTAAATTTTAAAATTGTGTTTTAAATTGTTTTTAAAATATGTGTTTTAAATTGTATATTTATTTTAATATTTTTGATTGCTGTAAACCACCGAGAGAGCTTCGGCTATGGGGCGGTATACAAGTGCAATAAATAAATAAATAAAATAAAATAAACCAATAGCTTTCCAATCAGAAAGGGTGTGAGACAGGGGTGTATTTTATCACCCCATTTGTTTAATCTATATGCAGAACATATACGGAAAGCGGGATTGGATCAAGATGAAGGAGGTGTGAAAATTGGAGGAAGAAATATCAATAATTTAAGATATGCAGACGATACCATACTCTTAGCAGAAACCAGTAATGATTTAAAACAAATGCTGAGGAAAGTTAAAGAGGAAAGCACAAAAGCAGGACTATAGCTGAACATCAAGAAGACTAAAGTAATGACAACAAAATAATAATAATAATAATAATTTTAATTTATAAGTCGCCTATCTGGCCAATGGCCACTCTAGGCGACGTACAACTCAATTAAAATACATCATAATAAATACAGTACAACAATAAAACAGTAAAACAGTGACAGTTCAGAGTAGCAGGCAATTAGTAAAAAAGATTAACCCTCCCCGGAAGTCCCGAAGGCCTGTCTGAAAAGCCAGGTCTTCAAGGCCTGGCGGAATACATTCAGGGAAGGGGCATGCCGGAGATCATACGGGAGGGAGTTCCAGAGAGTGGGGGCCGCCACAGAGAAGGCCCTCTCTCTAGTCCCTACCAGCCTAGCTGTTTTAGTTGGTGGGACTGAGAGAAGGCCCTGTGTGGCTGATCTTGTCGGGCGGCATAATTGGTGGCGTTGGAGGCGCTCCATCAGATAAACTGGGCCGAGACCGTGTAGGGCTTTAAAGGTTAATACCAACACCTTGAATTGGGCCCGGAAAACAACTGGGAGCCAGTGCAGATCGAACAGCACTGGGGTGATGTGCTCCCGGCGGCGACAGTAGTCGAGCCGCCGCATTTTGTATAAGTTGTAGTTTCCGGACCGTTTTCAAGGGTAGCCCCACGTAGAGCGCATTACAGTAGTCCAAACGAGAGGTGACCAGGGCATGTACCACCAATGGGAGCTGATGAACAGGGAGGTAGGGTTGCAGTCTACGTATGAGGTGTAATTGATACCAAGCTGCCCGGCTCACTGCTGAAATCTGAGCCTCCATGGATTTATGTAACTTTAAAGCTGACAATGACGATATTGAACATCAAGGATTATCAATACCTTGGTACAGTCCTTAACCAAAATGGAGACAACAGTCAAGAAATTAGAAGATTAGAACTTGGGACTGCAGCTATGAGAGAACTAGAAAAGGTCCTCAAATGCAAAGATGTATCACTGAACACTAAAGTCAGGATCATTCAGACCATGCTATTCCTGATCTCTATGTATGGATGTGAAAGTTGGACTGTGAAATAGTGGATAAGAGAAAAATGAACTCATTTGAAATGTGGTGTTGGAGGAGAGCTTTGTGAATACCATGGACTGCGAAAAAGACAAATATTTGGGTGTTAGAACAAATTAAACCAGAACTATCACTAGAAGCTAAAATGATGAAACTAAGGTTATCATACTTTGGACACATAATGAGAAGACATGATTCACTAGAAAAGACAATAATGCTGAGAAAAACAGAAGGGAGAAGAAAAAGAGGAAGACCAAACAAGAGATGGATTGATTCCATAAAGGAAGCCACAGACCTGAACGTACAAGATCGGAATAGGTGGTTTATAACAGATGCTATTGGAGGTCCCTGATTTATAGGGTCTCCATAACTTGAAATCAACTTGAAGGCATATAACAACATGAACCAAAGATCTATGTCCCCATATCCATGCTGTAATATGTAATTCTAGATGAATAACACCCTAACTTCCCCAGTCTTGTAAGCCATCCTAAGATGCTGCATAGTATATACAGTGTAATCAGAGATTTGCTAAATCTTACTGGAGCATTTGAGACAGCCTAGGCACCCATGAAGTCTCCTTCTCATACTATAGTATCTGCATGTTATGGAAGTGGAAGCAAAAACTATATAAAAATGGGACAGAATATTTTTAAGGAAAATAACAAAAAAACAAAGAGGAAACAGGAGAGACACAAAAATAATGAGCATCATGTGAAAAGTCAGGATCCATTATTAATTTTGTAAAGTTTTTGAATGAGAAAAAATTGACCCTGAGAATGAATAGAGATTTAATTTCAAAGCTGGCTTCATTTGCTGTTGAATAGAAAATAGTTCAGAAGTAATGGGAAATCCAGATACTAAAAACCCTGGATTTGGAGCTAGCTACAGGTTCATCAAGTACAATGGAAAATAAATTAGTCTGGAGAATAAAAAATATGATGACATGGAAATGTGGTAGGGAATATTAAGTAGTCTTATAGTAAACTTAAATATACTTGTAAGTTTATGAGACCTCTTGAGTAATTTGAAACAAAACAGCAAATCTCAACATTTTTAATGACTTTTATTGTTTTTCACGTAATACAACAGTCAACAAAACACATAATTGAATAACAACAATTGCTTAGCCAATGGGTTCTGCAATTACTCAACTTCTCTTCATCTGCTTAGCACATCTTTCCATAAAGCTCAGCATTTCTAAGGTCTGAGATTATGAAATGAATCTCAGTGTTTATCTATGGACCATTTTTGCTGCTCAGTTTGAGATACTGAAGTCATTATGCAATCGGTAGAAATGAATGGCTCCCCAGAGCTGTGAAAAAAA
This sequence comes from Rhineura floridana, assembly GCF_030035675.1. NCBI lineage: Eukaryota > Metazoa > Chordata > Lepidosauria > Squamata > Rhineuridae > Rhineura > Rhineura floridana. The sequence goes on along the minus strand of NC_084481.1, from coordinate 143,506,858 downwards.
GGCAATACCAAAGCCAGTCGAGAGGATCAGATACTTTAGGAACCAGTCTATGTCACAGCAGGAACATTCCTAGACAGGGTCTACAAAATTGGCTAGGGCACAGCATCAGGCCTTTGGTCCTGCCTGCCTCTCCTGTTTAGTGCTCCTTCTCAACAGACTAACTGTAGAAGCAAAGCCACTCCATGGCACAGGAAGATACAGAACTGCATACAGAGTCCAGGGCTAGTGTGGTGGACTGCTTAGAATGTTAGATTGTGGACATTTGCATTCAAATTTCTTCTTACCCTTGGACTTTGGGCCAATCACTCTCTCAATATAGCCTACCTCAGAGGGTTGTTGTGAAAAAAAATATCATAAAATATAATAGTGCTTACTAGAGTCTCCATTTTTCATACACTAAACTAGACTTTTGGGATATGCACAAAAATGTTGGTCAGTTTCCTTTTACACCTTTTTAACCTGCTACAAATTTAATTGTAAAATAAGTGCTGCCACCACCACCTTCACTAAGTTATTTTTGCTTCACAATTACTATGATTCTCAATATTAAACATAGAAGAATATTATTTTTCTAAACAATGCTCATAATCTTATTACAGAAAATTCACTGGGCTCTGGTGTAAATACAGGGCAATCCTATGATCCTGCTACACCAGGCGGCCTGTATATAAGGACTAATGCCAGTGTAAAATAATCATGATCCTATGTTCAACCTATGCACAAGCAACCATACAACAATAGCTGTAAAAACAAAAGGTAACATTGATGGGCATGTTCACAATATTTCTGGCAACTCATCTGCTACTAACTAGTCACAACACTGTGCACCAATGAAGTCTGCATATTTGTGCTCTCACAGAAAGAAACCAATGTGTTGTCCTCATTGCTGTCTACAAGGTGTGGATAGATAAATGGCCACAGGGCTTTCTAGGGCATAAACCTCAACAACATATAAACTGCTAAGAAGAAGTAAAGGAGGAAAGCCCAGTGAGAATGAGGCATATAAAGAGAATTCATCAGTTCCTCAAGAAAAGGATCCAGATCTCACCCAAACATTCTAAGAAATTCTACCCAATTTCATTGGTACCTGTGATGGAAAATATATGTATTGCATAGGACATGCACAAGAAAGGGGGTGAGAGGCAGGAAGAAAACCACAACAAATTATTTTGTAAACTGTGTCCAGGCAGAGTGGGTGTGTGTGTGATGCAATGTTAGCTGTGTTTTGTTCCTTTATTGGGTGCAGTAATGTTTTAAAATAAATTTTTAAAGATGTGTTTTAAAGATCTGGATTGTTTAAAGATTGAAAGATGTAACCTCTGTGGTCTTTCCCATCATAAAGACCGTCACCAACTGCCTATGCTTACCTCTCTGACAATGTGACTTTCTTTCCTCCAATTATAAATCTAGGAGACGTCTGTACGTTTTTTACAACCACCTTCTGTTTCAGCTTTCTACAAACAGCACTAGAAAAATGGAAAAACATTAAGTAAATTTGAGATTAAAGCGGTAGATTATAGTTTGTGGTCATAACGATGCAGAAACCCTATCTCAAAGGCTCCAGGCCAGTAGTAGGTGTTTTTTTCTTAGATTTACTAATAGAATTTTAGATTATTAACAGAATAAACTTAATTTTCCATAACACAGTAATAACTGGAAATGCAGTCTGTAAATAGAAGGGAAAAATTATACAGATTTGTGTTCATTTTAAAGGACAGAAGAGAAAAACATATTTTATAAAAAATATTTCCCTTTATCATATTATTTTCATATAATTTTCCTTTCACCTTTATAATAATGTATATAAAGAACATGAATAATATTATCCTGGATCTTGTTTCAAAACATAATAAATAAAGACCACTGTTCTACAAATCTGTTTACTTGCCCACTTTTTTCTCTTCTAAGGTGTGTTAATTTTATCATTAGTATTGTCTCCCAGACTTTATTAAACCAAGCAAAGATTGACATCTACAAGCAATCACATACCCTCACAGGTAATAATTTAAAGGTTGCCAGGAGTAGTATCTTTCAACCCTCAAATGCCTGGGTAAATGGCAAGAGTGTAGCGAGACATTTTTCATTGGGTGGGCAGAAACAAAAATGGGTGGAGCAGAAGGATTAGGGCATTGGTACCTATAAAAGGTTTATGGGGGGAAGTTTTCATAGGTAATGACAAAAATGAACCCCAATTTATGCATTGTAATTAGGAACTATGACTTGTAAAGTTTACAAAAAAGCAAATTAATTTAAAATACAATACCTTCCACATGCAAAATATTTGTGTAACAAAATAACAACAACAAGGAAGTAAATATATATTGGGCAAGTCATCCTACCATAATGTTCTGAACTGTTAATAAATTCAATTGTGCTGTGATTTCTCTGCAAACTTGCAGAGCAACGGTTCATTTGAAATTCCTTCAAATACGTTACTTTCAAAAGCCAAGATTACTGCTTTTCTCTGCTGAAGCATTAAACGCCTGTATGGTGTCAGCACATGTGTCAAAGTTGACACTGAATTTTCACACACAGCTGTAGATGCACCAAAGGTGAGTCCAGCAGCAGTGGCGTCACTAGGGTTGGTGTCACCCAGTGCGGTAACTCATGGTGTCACCCCCATGGACCTCCTCCCGTATCAGACCATACAGAATCCTTAGTAATGTTTTTTGTACTAATGTTACTCGTAAATCGTAATTCCCGTATATCACTGAATGTAATGGCAATAGTAGTGACATAAACAACTAGCAAAATTAAAACTACACCTTTAAATAACAATATCATATGCACAGCCCAAATTCTTGCTCTTATCACTAATGGGAGTTAATTATCTTGAATATGCCCATAGTAAATTTTCAGATACTTTCAGACCCTCAGCAATTTTCAAGTGGTCTATGTAGAAGAAAAGTTTGGGAACCCCTGGTATAAGACATCTGCTTATGTCCCTATGCTGCTCTCACCCCTCATTTAGGTGCCTGGGATGCATGCGTGTGGACATACCTCCTTACAGTTATGGAAAGTGATTCTTAATAATAAGTCTCCAGACACAAAGTTACATAGGTATTTATCAGTTGTTTAGTAGAAAATTCAGAAGTGCAGAGTCCCTTCATGATAGTTGCAGCCACATACACCCTTTTTTACTCCTGGATTAAGAATGAGATCTTTGTGAATGCATTCTGTCACAACAACAAACATCTCTAGGAGCCAATCAGCATGTAAGTGGAGAGTGTTAGCAACTGAGAAGAGTCTTCTCAGTGGCTGACTCACCTCCTTTCACTCTGATTGGCTCCAATCTGCAGAAAAGGCAAGGAAGCATATTAGAAGACTCTTCTCAGTGACTAACACACTCCCTTTTCATGCTGACTGTAGGATGCTTGGAGACATAGGGACCCTGCTCCCCAAAAAGCAGAGGGACTAAGATCCCCTGGGTGACTACCCTCCTGGTGCTTATGGACATGACCGTAATATATTTTGTGACGTGCAAGTTCGATATTATTTATTAAGTGTGTTTAGGATTACACTGATGGCATTCCCAAATATGTACTTTCACACAGACTTTGGTTTTCCATAACACAATGTTTGTCCAAGCCTCCACACTTGGGGGGGCACTACTTGCACACCCCTTCCATAAGCACATCAAAGTTGGATACACACCTGAACCAAGACCCAGACAAAAGGGCACTCAAAACAAAAAGGTAATTACAGTGGCTGAGTAGATCTTGTACAGTGGTTATACTGACTGGGCAGCCACTGTCCTTCATATTTTACAAAATACTTTTTCCTATACAAAGATTAAATTTCTGTTTATGAAAAAGTAATAGATGAAGTGGTCTCAATAGTGAGAAAAGTAAACAAGTGAATGGTGATCCAAATGTTTTTCATTCTCACGTTATGAAGCTAGCTGCCAGATGATGTATCACCTTCCCTACGCATGCAGCGTAGACTGAAAAAACAGCACCCAAGCCACCATTTAAAACGTGCATGTGTTCTTTCCAACATGAATCTACAGGTCTCAAAAAGTAATGTGTGACAAAGTCCTCAAACACCTTATAACATGCCTCAAACATGGTCTCTTGTTCTACCAGCATGCCTTCACACCATCACTTTGCCAAAACATAAGGATAGGTAAATTGCTTTTAGGGAGGTTCACAATTATGATTTCCTATTTATTTAATCTAAAAATATTTAAAATACATAAAAACAGCCAGGGAAAGATATAAATATAAAATCAATACAAATAAAAAAGGAGGGGAGGTGAAGAAACCTTAAATGTGCTACTCACCATCTCTCAGCCTATCCTCCCCTCAGGATGAAAACAATGGAGAACCATGACCACCCCCAGGAAGAAGGGCACACTTAAAATGTAGAAGAAAAAATCATCTACAACCATAGTGTGAAATCAAATACTTAGTGGGACACAGTATGAAGAAATATTTATATAAACATGACTCTCAAATATGTTTATGAATTACACAATCTGTAAATATATTTATAGTGCAATCCGATGTTTGTTTACTCAGAAGCAAGTCCCAATGTATTCAATGGGGCTTACTCAAACTGGGAAGTGTGCAGAGAACCTCAGTGATAAGGAACTTGTTCTTTCAACTTGTTCTTTTAAGTTGAGACCTTATCCCAGTCTGAGTCTGTGTTGGAATTGCTTTTTAATATGTTTTTAAGCCTTTTCTTTTTTAAAAAAATATGTTTTTTTTAAGCTTTTAAAAATATTTTCAAAGATGTTTTAATATATTTTAAAGTCTGTTTTTATGATGTTTTAAAGTGCTTTTAGTGCTTTTGTTTGCCGCCCTGGGCTCCTACTGGGAGAAAGGGCGGGATATAAATCATATAATAAATAAATAAACTTCATTCACCCAACCCAAAATTCAGAATCATGCCTCTTTAGGCTGTTTTCCAACTGTTTATTCTTGCTTTATGGTTATTGGATTTTAAATGGCTTTATTTCTTGTTGTGAGCTGCCTTGGTTTCCAACCCTACCTCACAGGGTTGTTGGAAAGACTACACACACACACTGCAGATGTATAAATACATACAGCCCATATAATAGTTTATTGTCAAACCAGTTGGTCATTGCAGAAAAATCAGTATTAGTTTTTTAAAAAATCAGTATTAGTTTCCTACAGAATAAAAACTGTAATACCTAAGTAAGCCCTGCCTACTTGCTTTAAAATAGGACTGGGGGGGGGACAGAAAGAGAACACAAACACAATTTTTTACATTCACTCCCAAGTCCCACTGATTTTCAGCACATTCATAACCATGTCTACTCAAAAGTAAATCCTATTGAATTCAATGGGATTTACTCTGGAGATATGGGATTAGCATGCTTTTACCCCCACAAAAGCAAGTATTGGGAAGGTTTTCAAAACACTGCCCAGGATCTGTCTCCTACACACAAGAGGGGGAAAAACTGAAATGTATATACTTACCCAATTTATGACATTTTCAGATAAACGTAGGGGGGGGGAACCACCATTTTCTGGCCTTGCAATGAGGTTTACTAGACACTGCCACAGGTCAAACAAACACTTCACTGATTGGCTGCAATCCTGAACGGGCGGGGTTAAAGCTACGAAGTGCTATACAGTAGTTTAAAAAAAGATTTAATGGGTGGGCTGTGGGGTACCATCTTGTCCCCCATGCTGTCTAACATCCATGTGAAGCCCTTGGGAGCAGTCATCAGGAGCTTTGGGGTGAGGTGTCAGCAGTATGCTGATGATACCCAGCTCTATTTCTCTGTAACATCTGAATCGGGAGAGGCCGTGCAAGCCCTGGACCGCTGCCTGGACTCGGTGGTGGGCTGGATGAGGGCCAATAAACTGAGTCTGAATCCTAGCAAGACGGAGGTGCTGTGGGTTGGTGGTTCCCGAGTTCGGATAATTGGTCAGTTGCCTACTTTGGATGGGGTTGTACTCCCTCTGAAAGAGCAGGTCCATAGCCTGGAGGTGCTCCTGGATCCATCTTTGTCGCTAGAGGCCCAGGTTACCTCCGTGGCTAGGAGTGCCTTTTACTAGGTTTGGCTGGTGAGACAGCTGCTGCCGTTTGTGGACCGGGATAGCCTGACCACTGTTGTCCACGCACTGGTAACCTATAAACTGGATTACTGTAATGCGCTCTATGTGGGGCTGCCCTTGAGGTTGGTCTGGAAGCTGCAGCTGGTGCAAAATGCGGCGGCGAGACTGCTCACTGGAGCAGGGTATCGCCAACATGTCACCCCGCTGCTGAAAGAATTGCACTGGCTGCCCATTTGCTACCAGGCCAAGTTCAAGGTTCTAGTTGTGGCGTACAAAGCCCTATACAGCTCGGGACCAGGATACTTAAAAGACTGTCTTATCCCTTATATACCCAGTCTATCACTCGCTCTACAGGAGAGGGCCTCCTGCAGATACCATCTTATCAGGAGGTTCGTTCCGCACAATATAGGAAATGGAACTTTAGTGTGGCGGCACCTACCCTGTGGAATTCCCTCCCTTTGAATATTAGGCAGGCGCCATCTCTGCTATCTTTTAGGCGCCTTTTGAAGACTTTCCTCTTTCAACAAGCCTGTTAGGATGAGCCCTATCCCAGTCTGTGTCTGTGTTAGATTGCTTAATATGTTTTTTTTAATATGTTTTTTATTTGAAATATATAAAGAAAGATTGAATATTAAATATTCACATAATACAGAAACCATATACACAAAGAATAGTACATTACATATAAAAGTACAACTCAATCTATCACTATCCACATACAATACAAATTACTTAACAATGGTTATTAGGCAGTTTTAGATAATAATTAATTAACAAGAGGACAAATCCCAGATCTCCAGAGAAACTATTGTAGCCATAAGCTGTTAAAGGCAATTGGAACCTGTATTGGTGCTGATGTTTTGTTTGTATGTGTAATAAAACACGACCATTCTGTAGCAAAACTATCTTTTTTCTTTTGTCCTCTTGCCACTCTCAAACATTGAGTAAGTTTCTCTGAGAGCGCTATTTCCCATACTATGCTATACCACTTCCCAATGTTTAATCCTTTTGCCTCTTTCCAGCATTTAGCTATCAACATGCATGCTGCTATTAAGAGATACTCAATTTGCTTTTTATGTGATATGGTTTGGTTTTGGCCATCGAATTTATTAAGTAATGCCAATTCCGGTGTTTTTATTACTTTCATTCCCACTATAATGGATATTTCTTCAAAAACCTCCATCCAGAATCTTTGAATACGTTCACAGTCCCACCTCATGTGAACATAGGATCCGCGGACCCCACATCCTCTCCAGCACAATGGTGAGTAAGACTTGTCTATCCTTGCAATTCTGGATGGCGTTAAGTACCATTTTTGTAAGATTTTGAGTGATATTTCTGTGTATTTAGCTGATATGGCTTTAAAAGAAAATTTAGCTATCAATTTTGATAGCCCAGTCAGATTCCCAGCAAGTTCGTAGCCCTTGTTGTGATCCTAAATCCTGTTCAAGTAGCAATCTATATAGGGTAGTTATTTGCCCTTTATCTTTTTCTGGTATGCTAACTACCATTCTTTCAAAATCTGTCAAGTTTCTGGTGCCTTGCTGTATGATGTGTTGCTTCCTAATAAATGTAGATAGTTGATACCACTCTAACCATGTAATATTTGAACTCTTCAATGATGTCCTCCAGACAGTCCTAGATATGGGTAATAAATCAGTATAATAATGCATTAATCTGTAGAGTTGATTATCTTTTAATGCCTTTTTATTTATCATTCTCTCTTTTAGGTGAAAGTCCGGGTGTCCACAAATTGGTATCAGTGGGGATATCCCTGGCATCAATGATTCCTTTCTATATTTCCAGACCTTTAATATGGGATTAATGCTTGTATGTTGTTGTTGTATTCCCTTTTTAATTTCTTTTTTAATAAAGGTTAATACTGCCAGATCTATATCTTGAAATAAAGACTTTTCTATACATACCCAATATTTTTCTTGAGAATCATTGATTATGGACATAAGTGTCTGAGCTGATAAGCTTCATAATATAGTTTCAACAGGGGTATTCCCCATCCTCCTTCTTCTACCCTCCTATATCTCAAGTTTTTTGATGTCCTAGGTCTTTTACTTTTAAAGATAAATGTGTCAATTGTTGATTGCCATATTTTAAAAATTTTTGGTGCAATATCAGTGGGTAATACATAGAACAAGTACGTAAATTTTGGCACCACCATCATCTTTATAACTGATATTCGGCTCATTAGCGACAAGTTCATTTTATTCCATCTTTTAATATCTGCTGTTACTTGTTTCCAGATTCCATGTCATCAACATACAAATTTATTAAATGAGTTTGATTTTTAACTGGCGCTCCCTTGATGTTATCATTGTTTCTTAATTTGTCTGCTAAAAATTCAGTTATCAGATCAAATAATAATGGGGATGAAGGGCATCCTTGTTTGGTACCAGATTGAATTTTAAAGGGGGATGTTTCCGTATTATTAAATCTAATTGTAGCTGATGTTTCGGTGTAAATTGTTTGTAAAACATGTGAAAATTTTGGGCCAAATTTGTATGCTTAATATGTTTTTAATGATGTTTTTAACCCTTTTTAAAGTTTTTAAAAAATGTTTTGAACACTGTTTTGTTTTAATGTATTTTAAGATCTGTTTTTATGATGTTTTGAAGTGTTTTTAGCACTTTGTTTGCCGCCCTGGGCTCCTGCTGGGAGGAAGGGCGGGATACTAATTAAATAATTAAATAAATAAATAAATAAATTCCTTCTGAATGGTAATAATGAAGGAGACAGATGTATGCACCTCACCACACTTCTAATTAGCTATTGATTGTCTTCTTCCCCATAAGACTGCATTTCCACATCTTCTTAAGTTAGATGCTCCCAATACTTCTGGGCTTGCCTTGCCCTGGACAATGGTCTGTAATCTCCCTCAGTACTGTAAACAAATTAGTTTATCTTATGACACCTTTGGCAACCAAGCCTGATATGTACTCTCCGAGGCACTAACATGGTGGCAACGATCCTTTCTCTTCATCAGCTTACATAACAAATAAATGAAATTAGGATGTATGTTTGTCTGTGTAAGCCAGATAGGAGAGAGGAACTGGATTTCCTGATATTCTTTGTACTTTCATGAGACTTAGGGCAGACAAATGTCATGTTTAAAGGACCATCACAACAGGTCCTTCAACCTTGCTGTGGATTTAGCTCATGCACAGTGAACAGTAGGAACTTGCATAACATAAAAGAGTAGGCACTCAAATGCTGGATCAGTCCGTAGCCTTGCCTTGTGACACAAGCAAAAAAAGAGATATAGAGAATGAGAAACACAAAAAAGAGAAAAGAGAGAGCAAGATGGGCAGGGATGGCACAAACATTTATTTAAAAGCTGCAAAACTGCACCATATTTTTGGCCGGGAAAGATGAGCTAGTGATCTCACAGGCACTATGTACCCTCCATCCTGGATTGTCCCCCCTGCTCAAGTAGTACCATACTGAAAATACCATGCACAGGAACAGGGGGGGAAATGGTTTGTTTAGAAAACAGCAAAATCATCTTTGCTACTTCAAAAATATTTCACTATGTTCACTCTACTATGTGGTCCTGGATCTACAAGGGATCAGACACCACGATGGTGAGCTATGAAACATTCACTTGTTCCACCTAAATTCTCCTACACTGGGATCTTTGGGAGGACTGCTTGAAGAATATCCTCACATTTTATATCCCCCAGTAGAGTAAATCAGAACATAGGAACTAATCTGAATAAATGAGTGAAGCAAATTTCCTATTAAACCCATCAGTATGAGATTTCAGAACTCTCAGAGCTTATTAAAGCTAGGTAGGGTAGGTAAATATTGGCTATGATAGGATGTGCATTAGAAAATCTTCCTCATTATCCAGGAGTCATGCCTGGGCAAACTGCCTGCTATTCCTACATTTAAAAAGAAGCTATCTTTTTTTTCAGGAGGAAAAAAAGGCAAATTAACTGTGCAGGGGTCACTTCATGTCGGTATCAACCAGATTGTGATGTTTTATCTCCTGTGCAAGTGTGACTTCTAGTTGCTGTATCCAAACAGCAGAGGTTCAGATATGCCTTTTTGAGAACATATGAATCTATCTTCTTCTGAGTCAGCTGACCTATCATGCCCAACAATGTCTAGTTCTCCTGGGTCTCAGAAATCTTTTCTGCAATTTTACATATAATTAACGTATTATAGCCCAGAACAGGTATCAACTCATGATTTCCGTGGAAGTTTTGTGGCTTATTGCATGAATCACATCTAGTCATGGGTGACTGGTGAATTTGGTAGGTCTGGCTTGCTCAGAAGTTGCCATTCTGGGCTTTTCCATTCCGGATGGCATTTTGGTTGTTAAAGGGTTAATAAAATATAACATCGGAAGGATTTTGGTTCTTAAATATTGTTATCAAGTGTCTCTAACACATCCCAGTGTTTTTGGCATCAATTTCTTTTCTTTTATAGCAGGCCCATTCCGTTCCATTCTGACCTTTACACCATTCCAGAAAACTCTGTAGCCACTGCAAAACCTGCATAGATAGATGGATAGATAGATTACAATTACAACTGGCCCACTGGCTTTCAGAGGAGAAATCTGCAGGTAGCTATGAAAAGAAAATAAAAGAAAAGAAAATACACATTCATCTATCCAGCATGCTGTGGTGACCAGGAAGAGCTATCACAGGAAGCCATCTGTAAAAAGTCTGCCTATCAGTGTGCTGCTTACAGTTGGAGAGGGTGGTGGTGGTACAGGAAATCAGGCATACAGGAAGGCAAGCAGAGGTGATTGATGCCTGACCAGTAGCATTTTCAAACACAAGCCTCTATTGCTGTTTGTCCTTAACATTGTCTCCAAGTCCATTAGGGCAAGAAGAAATAAGCTGCTTGTTGACAATGTATGATTTGCTGTGGAATGTAAAGTATGTTAGCAGACAGCCTGATGAATGACAGATTTTAGGTTATTTCCTCTAGGGTGTGGTTGCAGGATATTCACTTAATTTGTTTAAAATACTTTTCTAGGAATAGGAATTTCAGCTCATTGGAAGATACTCTGGGCGTATCATATCAAAAATGAAGGGTGGGGGAACTTTAGGGTTGTTTTTTGCAGTGAAAGAAATGGAAAAAGAAGTTGTGCAAAAAACATGTAGGCACTGCCAGAATCCAGACTGCAGTTATATCTACAGCAGAACATAGGAACATAAAAAAGAGCCCTGCTTGCTCAGACCAAAACTCCATCTGGTCCAGTCTCCTCCTTTTGCTACAGTGGCCAATCAGATGCCACAGCCTCATGCTGTTGCCAGGATCTAGCAGTGCACTAGTCTTTCCCATGGCAGTAGTCATGTGGAGGCTCAATGCATGTATGCCGAGGGAACATAGCAGCAACACTCCTAGCCCCAGCCTGTGTGCATTTGTTTCACATGAGATGAGATTGTTATATAAAAAGGATAACTGCCGCTGAACATGGAAGCTCCATTTAGCCATCACAACTAATGGCTATTGATAGAACTATTTCCCCCAAAGTGATAGTCTCCATCTTGTTTCGGTATTTAAGGCCAGGGAGTTATAGTGGCTTTTAGGAAGTTTGAAAGAAGGTTAAGAGAGGCTTAGCCTTCCATGGTTTACACACACATATCCTTTGTCCCACTGTCATATCCTGTCAAACAGGCTTTGCAGGAAAACTTGTTTATCAGAGGCAAAACTGAGAAGAGTGTATTCTATGAATAGTTATCCTTTCAAACTGCAATCAGGTCTCTTTCTCCAAGAGCCTACAGATATGCCCTTTACTGGATTTCTATGTCCCTTGCAGTCATTAGCTTCAGTATTAGGACTAAAAAGATTAAAAGAAGGAGGTTTGTCAGAATAAAAAAGGTTTCTTTGCCACTGGAATCAAACCAAATATAGAACCTGCTCAGTGTGTGTGTATGTGTGTGTGTGTGCACGTAGTGCACAGAGCCACACACAAAATTCATTCTCTAGTTTAATGCATGCGGATGTTGAGTTAATGTAGTTCTTTTTTCAAATATTATACTAGAAATGATATCCTTTCCTCTGTCTCATCATGAGTCATATGGGTCATAAATCAAAGAGAATTTTGTACTCCAAAAAGAGGAAGTGTCACAGTCTACATAGCAATTTCCTTTGTATAATCTCAGCAAGATCATGAGAAATCTATTCTTACCCTAGTGCACTTGTAAACTGGAGAAAAATATCATTCATTCAGCTAGAAAGAGGAGATCAATATGCCCTGAAGAGGCAAACTGAATCCCTCTTTTACTGCTGTAATATTGTGCATCCCATTTAGGGATGGGTTTGTTCTAATGTGCTTTAGGATTGTTGGACTGATAATCTTAGCTGGAATATGAAGGGGTGATTGCAGAGTGAATACTCATATACCACTGAGTTGAGATAAGGCACAGTTCATACTAGTCTGTAAACTCCCCCCCCGCCGCCCGAACCATTATGGATTATGAACTAAACTTATAAACAGTAAATTAAAGGTTCTCCAAATGGCAGGGCATTGTGGGATGGGAGAGAAATGACTGTATCACTCATCATTATGTTAAAAATAGGACTAGCCTTCTGCACTTTTTTGCAGTGACAAAGCACATCATTTATCACCATCAAGAAAATTACAAAAATGATTTAAAGTGGGGTCTTTTAATGGGTGGGGAAGCTATCTCACTTCACTAATAATCAGAAATGATATCACTGATTATATTCCAGTACTGTCCTGTGACTCTCACACAACTATATTCTGTATAGCAATCTGAAACTGTGGGTGAACTATCTGGAGGAAGAATCATATATTCCTAGGTACGTTGTGGTCTGTGTGCTAGGAAATGTGATGTTCCCACAATAAAAGTGTAAACCTTGATGGAAAATGTGTAAAAGAAAGTCACTCAAAATTATTTTGTTGAATAGTCCTTACAACCAATTAAATGAACAGCATAAAACAATCATGGATTTTCTGTAAAAATAGGAGTGACAAAAATTGTGCAATAAATTAAAGCAGCTCAGAAATGAGGAAGGAAACAACATGTTAAATCATTTTATTTCTACGCTTATTCTGTTCCTTGCAGATAGAGACTTAGAATCAGAGCTGATTACAGGGCGAGGATTTGATTAAGTTAGACAGAAAGAAGAATGATCTAACAGAAAGATTTCAATCCATTCCCATGAATACCATGGTATTACAAATATTTTCCCCCATAGAGGCTTCAATACTACCAAGTGAAATGTATCTTTCTGTCTTTTTGAGCCAAATTCTATTCTTGGCAACACTGCTGCAAAGCCAGTGTAAATATATTTTTCTTTCTACATTCCTGTCTTTGGTGGAGCCAACTTGATTGTAATAGAATTTGATTCTAAATGAATTAATAACAAATGTTCTTTCTCTAAGGAGGTAGCATGTTGCTTATTTTTATTATTTGGGGTTAATCTAGGGCCATATTTTTACTAACGTCTCTTGCACGTTGGCTGCTTGTATAAAATTCATTTAAACAACAGGCTCTGAACCATTCCATGCTACCCTCTGCATACCCTTGGGGTTAGGGTTCCCAGGTGAGAAGCATCCCAAACCCTGAGATTTCAGGGGTGGGCCCTAGTGATGTCATAGGGGCATATCTTAATGATGTCATAGGGGGAGGGCCCCAGTGATGTCAGTAAACATGATACATTAAGCATCAACCACAGTTGCTTGGAGCATACCACTCAAACAAAAACTTTCTCTGACTGGAAATTAAGATAGAAATCTTAGCTAAATGAGGCTGTTTCCACGTCCAGCTGAAGTGATGGGATCATTCCTTCTCACATGCTTAGAGAGCCTGGGTAAGGAACATTTAATCTAGGCTGCTTGCTTCTGGCAAGAAGAGTTTAAGTGCCCTCAGGCCAGGCCAGTCACCAGAAGGCCACTGTAGGAAGAAAGCCTAGTGTTGTGGAGATGTTAGATGGGAGCACTCAGGACTAAAGATGGATGCCCCTGAAGGCTGCAATTCTAAACACACTTACTAAGGGACTAAGCCCCATATAACTCATCAGGACTACCTTCTGAGTAGATATTGTTAGGATTGTGCTGTTGGTAAGGCTCGACTAGGGATTAGGGTTGCCAGGTTCAATCCCTGAGACTGATCCTGTATCTTTAGGAGAAAAGAAAGTCAGCCAAGTGCAGGTGTTCTTGCAACCCTGTAATGGGAAGAACCACAAGGTGGAATTCTCCCTTCCCCCTACACAACTTTTAAAGATACAAAAGACCTCTTGGAGGCTCGGCCTGGGCTCCTGCTGGGAGGAAGGGCGGGATACAAATTAAATAAATAAATAAATAAATAATAACACCTGCACTTGGCTGACTTTCTCTTCTCCTACAGATACAAGATCAGTCTCAGGGATTGAACCTGGCAACCTTACTAGGGATCCTCTGCAACAATATCCATATCAAAGCAGGGTTGGCAACCCCTGCCTGGAATGCCCTGCCCGCCTTTTAACTTGGCTGCTCCAAACTTCTTTACAGACTTGACCCTTCACTGCAGGGAGAGGTTTGAGAAATGAGTAAGAGTTAAAAAGATTCTCTCCTCTTTCCTGCCTGTTCTGTGGGCTGCTATAAACTCACCTTGACAGCCAACCCAAATCCCAGTGGGTAATAACTGACAGAGAGAAAACACACAGGGTTTGGTCTACCTCCACAGGCATTAGCTTGGGAACAACATCAATTGAAGCCACACTTCCCAGTATGTGAATTCTCTTTCACCACTGTTGGGCAAGAAACAAACCATCAAGCAACCAACAAAGTGCATCATCAGTGGGTTCAAGGGGGTTGAGCTGAGCACATGCAACCACTGTTGCTGCTTCTATCATGTAAGGGAGTAAGGTCAGACGTAAATGAAATGCAAACAGAAAAGGAAAAAGACAGTGATGATTTCCTAAATGCAATACCATACACAACAAGATTCCTATGAGTAAGACAGAAAACTCAGCATCCCACAACCAGTCAGGGTTCCTAACCAAAACTAAAAAAATCTTGTCAGCCAGTCAGCCAAGGTCACAGAAATCCCCAGACAGCACAACCTGACCTGGGTGCTGCAGTTAGCGCAGAATGCTGCGGCATGATTGCTGACATGACTGAGACCCTATCAGCACATAATACCTCTCCTCCGAAATCTGCATTGGTTGCCGATTTGCTACCAGGCAAAGTTCAAGGTGTGTTCTCCATGTTATGGGTTTTGCATAGTACTTGTTCTGCTCTTGTAAGATATTGATCCTTTAATGTGGCAGTACCTACACTTTGGAATTCTCTGCCTATTGACATTAGGCAGGCACATTCATTGTACTCTTTTTGACACCTTTTAAAAACATTTTTGTTTAAGTAAGCCTACCCAGGCATGTAGCAGCTATTATGTATTTTACTGTTTTTAACTCATGGTTTTATTATTTTGAATGTTTTTTAAAACCTGTCTGTTTTTGCCAATAATGTTATTGTTTTAATTCCTTCTATAAACAGCTTTGAGTTTTTTTACAATAAAGCAGGATATAAATGTTGTAAATAAAATACATAAATAAATTTTGGAGTCACTGTGCCCCTTGGGTCTCTTTCTTCTTTTATACCAACTCATGCCATTTGGTACCATCTAGCTCAGTACTGATGACATTGGCAAACATTTCCCAGGATTCTTTGGAGGAGGTCTTGCACTTTAAATGCAAGTTGGATGTGTTTTAAATGTATTCTGTGGATCTGGAAACTTGCCTGCATATAAAACATTTTAATTAAATTTTAAAATGGAAATAAACTACAAAGTTTACTGGGTGACCATGAGCTATGCACCATCTCTGAGCCTAATCTGCCCCTCAGTGTGAAAACAACAGAGGGGAACCATGATCACCCCAAGGAAGTAGGGCACACTCAAATGTAGAAGACACAATAATTTGTAAATAATAATGTACAAGCATAGTGTGAAATCAGATACATATCAAGACATAGTATGAAGAAATATTTATATAAGCATGACTGTCAAAGATGTTTATTATTTACACAACCTGTAAAGATATTTATAGTGCAATCCTATGCACGTTTACTCAGAAGCAAGTATTCAATGGGGCTTAGACAGGGAAGCATGCAGAGGACTGCAATTCAGTGATAAGGAACTTCATTAACCCAATCCAAAATTCAGAATCATGCCAAGTTAAGCTGTTTTGCAACTGTTTTCTACTTGTTTTATGGTTACTGGATTTTAAATGGATTTATTTCTTGTTGTGAGCTGCCTTGGTTTCCAGCTAGGGTTGCCAGGTTCTTGGCCTGAGACTGATCCTGTATCTTTAGGAGAAGAGAAAGTCAGCCAAGTGCAGGTGTTCTTGTAACTCTGTAATGAGAAAAACCACAAGGTGGAATTCTCCCTTCCCCCTGCACAACTTTGAAAGATACAGAAGACCTCTTGGTTGCCAGGCCCGGCCTCCAGGGGGTCTTCTGTATCTTTAAAAGTTGTGGAGGGGGGAGGGAGAATTCCACCTTGTGGTTTTTCCCATTGCAGAGTTTCAAGAACACCTGCACTTGGCTGACCTTCTCTTCTCCTAAAGATACAGGATCAGTCTCAGGGCATGTACATGGCAACCCTATTTCCAACCCTACCTCATAGGGCTGTTGGAAATATTCCATATGCACACATACTGGAGATGTAAAAATACATACAGTGCATATGTTTATTGCCAAAACCAGTTGGCCATTGCAGAACATTTTTTTTAAAGTATTAGTTTCCTGCCAAATAAAATCAGTGACACCTAAGTAAGCCCTGCCGATCTGCTTAAAAAAATGGATTGGAGGAGGAAACATTTACAACACAATGCTTTTCTATGTTCACTCAAAAGTCCCACTGTTTTTTTAGCACAATCCTAACCATCTCTACTCAAAAGTAAATCCTACTGAATTCAGTGGGGTGAGCTCCCAGGTATGTGGAATTAGCATTGCAACTTTACTCCCAGAAAAGCTTCATATTGGGAAGGTTTTCAAAACAGGTTATAAATAAGACAAATAAACTGCCCTCTTCAACAATCCAGTAAAATTTAACTTGTTTGACTCCTTAATTAGAAAAGTATAACACTGCAGCATGTACACTTTTAAAAAATTCTGTTCAAAAATTATTTGAAAGGTAAAATGTTTAATATGCCATTTTCTGCAAGTAAAACCTGCATGTACACTTTTATGCCTACCAAGATCCTGCTGTGATCTTCTGTTGTAGTGCAATCCTATGCATGTTTTCTCAGAAACATGTCCCAATCCTGTACAGAGAAAGTACTCTTTACACTGCTGACAGCTATATATTTATTAGGGTTGCCAGGTTCAGGGCCTGAGACTGATCCTGTATCTTTAGCAGAAGAGAAAGTCAGCGAAGTGCAGGTGTTCTTGCAACACTGTGGTGGGAAAAACCACAAGGTAGAATTCTCCCTTCCCCCTGCACAACTTTTAAAGATACAGAAGACCTCTTGGTAGCCTCCAAGAACACCTGCACTTGGCTGACTTTCTCTTCTCCTAAAGATACAGGATCAGTCTCAGGCCCTGAACCTGGCAACCCTTATATTGAAGCAGGAAAAGGAAACTGCTCTCAGAACTTGAAATGGGGTTTAGCTATTGCCTGGGCGTCAAGAAATCTTGTCAATCACAACCCTGACATCACTTATTGGCTGAAAACCTGAAAAGGCAGGGATTAGAGCAGCCAGGCCTGGCAACCAAGAAGTCTTCTGTATCTTTAAAAGTTGTGGAGGGGGAAGGGAGAATCCCACCTTGTGGCTTTTCCCATTAGTGAGTTGCAAGAACACCTGCACTTGGCTGACTTTCTCTTCTCCTAAAGATACAGGATCAGTCTCAGGCCAAGAACCTCGCAACCCTAGTACTAACAGAAGTTGCAGGGGGACCCCTGACATTTTGGTTTATGTTTTTTGAACCAGACCACCTAGAATTTACTTTAAAAAAATAAAAATAAAGCTAAGAGTCTGGAGATTAAGGTGACTCACCTGGAGACCTGGAGAGGACCCCCCCAAAACTGGAGTCTCCGGGCAAAATCGATAGACCTGGCAACTCTAATTGGGATGTCAGTGCTATGGAACCAATCAGGAATGTTTGGTGCTGCTTGTCAATAGTCTGATTGGTTGAGAGGTACCCAATCATCCAGAGGTGTGGGGTTTGGCAGTTGGATTTATTTTATTTGCCATATTTGTATTTCACTGTTCCTCCAAGGAACACAAGGAGGCAGACATGGGGTTATTCCATTGATCCTTACAACCAGCCTTTGAGATAGGTCAGGAAATTATAACTTGCCCAAAACTACCCAGTAAGTTTCATGACTGAGCAGGGAGTGGAAGCCCGAGTCAAGCACAACACTCTTCCTGCTACAGTTGTATGAAGTCACACTGCAAAAAGAGGATGTTAGTATCTGGGAAGGCAAAGCAAATTGTAATGAGTGTCAAGTAAATTAAAGCAGGGTATATTACAGGAACCAAACAGATGGTTTAGGATTGTGACTAAACTGATAGGATGGGAAACCTATGGCCTTCCAGATATTTGTTGGACTCCAGCTCTCTTCATCTCTAGCCATTGGCCATGCTGGCTGGGTCTAATGGGAGCTGGAGTCCAACAACATGTGGAGGGATACAGTTTTGCTACCCATGGTTTATATCAGAAACCAATCACAAAGTTGGGCTTGGAATCAGTCTAATACGTGGTGATCTTGCAAGGAAAAGTAGGAAATTTCTTCCCAGGATGTGTGTCCATACCAGTTTAACAGTTCATGGCCTCTGGATCATTGATCTTGCAGTGGCTGCTTAAAATCTTGCCTGTGGCAGTTCTTACTGCATGCACAGGCAACTGTTTGTTTGTATCTTCCAAGTCATGAACCAAATGTTCCAGCCAACTCCCTGTCCCTGTTTCTCTGGATTTCCTTGCTTCTCAAAGTGGTTAAAGGCAACATGGATGAATTGTTAAGTGGCCACAGTCCAGAAGATAGTTGCAGAAATACGTATGTAGCTCACAGAGCCCACACTTGAGACTCCCCCTACATCAACTTAAATGCCAGAATTGCCTGCTGAGCTGACACACTGTTAACCTTCAACCAGCCTGCAGTGCACGCAGTGAGTCCCGGGCGGCAAACCAAATACAGCCCACAAGCCCGATAAAGTGGTTTTCAGGTACTTCACACCTGATTTGGCAATCCCAGACAGGCAGTAAAGGCGTGAGATCTATCTTTTCGGGGCCTTTTGAAGACTTTCCTCTTTCAACAAGCCTTTTAGGTTGAGACCTATCCCAGTCTGTGTCTGTGTTAGAATTGCTTACTATGTTTTTTAATAATGTTTTTAACCCTTTTTTAAAGTTTTTTTTAAATGTTTTGAATGCTGTTTTGTTTTAATGTATTTTAAGATCTTTTCTGATGTTTTGAAGTGTTTTTAGCGCTTGGTTTGCAGCCCTGGGCTCCTGGTGGGAGGAAGGGCGGGATACAAATTAAATAAATAAATAAATAAATAAATGAAATGTATTGACCCCCTTGTGACCCTTCCCCTTGTGAGCTGCGTTCAGCTTGGGCAGACCACCTGACATGTATTTTTACCAGTCAGACTTCCTGTCTAACGTGGCGCAAATGGAGTTTCAGCTCCACTGAAATCTATGCTCCTAGGCAAGGCCATCACTCCTTCTGCAGCACCTGACAAAGTAGTATGCCTCTCTCCCTCTTGAGGAGATTAAAGCAGCCTTTCTTTTGTGCTACCTGGTGATTTTTATGCTCGTGATAAAGTTAATGTACAGGGCTATCATTCTCAGTTTCATTTAACCAGAGTGCCCAGCCCTTTCTCTGGACATAGCCTAACTCCAAACTATCTACAGATAATCTAATAATTACCCTAGTCTGTTCTTAGGCCCTTCTCGCTCCTAAAAGCAGCAAGCAAAGCCAAGTAGCATGCACACGTAAGAGGATGCTATTTTCATTTACTCTTTTTATGAGATTGCACTGCAAAACAATGCATTGCGGAATAATTTCTGCTGATGAATACCCCCCTCTCCTAAAACTGGGAGCCTTGTTTCCATGGCATTTCTAAACACTATACAAATTCTGAGGCCTATGGATAGGGAAGAAATTTGATAGAGTTCACACTTAAAGGCAAACCAACCTAATTCACGATTTCCAGAGCAATATGAGAACTGAAACACAGCTATCCTTCAACATTCACACCTTTCCAAATTTTGCAAGACACTTCTTCATTCAAGTAATGTGTACAAAAAGAAAGAATAAATTAGGGGAAAGTGTGCACACCACTTAGATATTATTTAATATTAAATGGTATGTAGATTCTTCTAAATAAATAAATAAAATGCATACATGAGTGAAAATAAGATATAAAAATGTATAATTTTAGGGGAAATTGCTTTGCAGAAATGTGCACACTAGGCAAAACTGCATATCAATATGTATATTAGGAGAAATTCTCACTTAAATGGTGAATTTTCATGAGGACTTTTTTTAAAAAATCACAAACTGATGTGGAAATGTAGAGAACTAAACTTAGGCTATGAATGTAAACACACTAGTCACCTATAGCAAAATGTTTCCATTGGCGACAGCTGGAGGGGGAACAGGTTGATCTGCCAATCAGTTGCGAAATCTCTTTGAAGCTGAATTAAACAAAAAAAAGAAACTTCAAGCTGCTCTCACCAGGTTTTACAGTAAAAAGGGGCAGGGTTTGACTATCATCGTGTGCCCCATTTTCAGAAGAAAGAGGTGAAGACACACTGGAACTGGCAGAACAGTGAGTGTGTTTCTATCCTTAAGACTGGAAAAATGAAAAACAGAAACTGACAGATTTGCCAATCCCTACTGAGGCCGTCTGAAGGTTCTTTCTTGCATCTGGAACCTGTGCTTTCTGCAGAGGGATCAGAGTGCAGGATGTAATCACTGTTACTTTCATTTTTAGGAATATGAACCATAAGCAAATGAAGCTCATACTGTCCAGTTGAAATCTGGACCTTCCATACTAATTGAACTTGCCCAGCATGTGAAGCCATTATGACTTATGATTGTATTTGTCTCCATTTCAGATCTCCAATTGATGGGGAGGTTCCTACAGGAAAGGCTAATGGTTTTTCCTTTTAACAGTATCTGGTAACTTTGGGCTATTAAATTCTGGGTTGTTTCAGACTGAAGACAAATTGGCCCAATTCATATGTTATCCAGGAGCATTGTTGCCACTAGAAGCGATGGAGGAGCAATTCTTTCTAAACAGATTTATACTAAGATTTTGGCGAGTTTTGCTCGCATCAGAGCATTTCTTTCTTCCAGCACCTGCTTATGTCCAAGCTGCTCATGCATTGTTGGGGTTTTGTTGTTTTAAAATCCAACTAATTATGTGGAAAATTATACACACAATTATATGTTAAAATACATATATGTATAATATATATAAATGAGTCAAGCCTCTTGCTGTAATATATTTCTGCAGCATAATTTTATTTATGCATTTATTTAACAAAATGTATATACTGCTTGAATGTAAAGCAGTTTACAAAATATTAAAATTATCAAAACAGTTAAAAACAAGTAATTAAAAACATTAAAAACTATTAAAACAGCTGCTAAAAATTAAAACAAATCAACATCTATGGGTCTGGATAGGCTTGTCTAAACAAAAAAGTTTTAAGCAGATACTAAAAGGATAACAGGAAAGGCACCTGCCCGATGTCAATAGGCAGGTTGTTCCAAAGAGTTGGTCCTGCCACACTAAAGGTACAATTTCTTACAAGTGCAGAATGAGCATTATGCGGCAGTGCCACCTGTAACATTGCCTGTTCCACAGAGTAAAGTACTCAAGTGGACACATATGGGGTAAGGTGGTCAATCAAGTAAACTGGTCCCAAATTATTAAGGGCTTTATATACCAACAGTAACACCTTGAATTTGGCCTGGTAACAAATTGGCAACCAGTGCAGGTCTCTGAGCATAGGTGCTAACCCTAACCCTAAGATGTTGTCATAGCAACCAGTCGTACCCCCTCACCATCCTTAAGTAAGGATGGGTAGGCACCCTACTGGTGTGAACTGAGTGTCACTGTTGAGAACACATGTGCATACGAGCGTTCCTCCTCAGAGGGGCCATGAGGGCATGCTGAATTTGCTGGCGCAACAGCCTCTGTGTACGAGATGCGGGCGGCTGCTCTGCCTCAGCAAAATCCTCCCCAGCAGAAGGAGGGGGGCTGTGCTGTGGCAGTGGCAAAGTGGGCTTTGGAAGGGGATGAATGTTGGGTGGAGAGGCAACTGCCTGACTGAGTTGAGCCTCCTTGCAGGTAACTGGAGCTATGGGGGGAGCTGTCACTGTCCATGGTGTAAGAGCTCTCAGAATCCAGTGCACCTGTAGGCCCATCACTGAAACAGCCATCCCATTCAAAGTCCTTGTCCTCCTCTTCACCACTCCATCCCGTTATAGCAGGGCACACAACAAATATGTTTAAAAACCCTGAATATTGATGTGCATATAATATGCACATTTATTTAAATTTTAATAAGTTTAACCAGCTAATACTTCTTGCCTGCTCACATAAGTTGCCATTGTGGTATTGCATGAGTTCCCTCTGTTCACGCAACTTGATCAATCACATAACCTGACAAATCTATGAAAGTCAGCCAAATGCAATTTTATTTTTAATGCAGACAGTATTTATCACGAGCACAAAGGAACATGCATGCATGCACGTATGCACACTCATGCGTACACACTTTCATCAGTGAAAGGAATTACATTTTGGCTATAATAATACAAAAGAAGGGGTCCCTTAATGTACTGAAATTGTACAGTTACAGTATGACCAGCTCTGTCAGGAACTGCCGGATGAGTGATGGTCTTCTTGTTGACAGCCTTCTAATTGGACAGTAGCAGGAAAGAGCAGACAACAACTCTGCCAACACACAACTGTCAACGTGAAGAAACGGAGCTCGTGAGACATGAACTGGGAAAACAGAAGTGACTAGTTGCTTCCTTGTTATGCTATGAACTAAATCAGAGGTTGTCAATGCAGCATCCATGGGTGCCAGTGTGTCCACCAGTACCTCCAGTGATGCCTGCAAAAGATCTCAGCAAATGTCCCCTGAAACATCCACATGCATGAGAGAATGTTTGCTATTCCAGCTCAGTTTTTGTTTGCACTGGCTCAGCCTACATCGAACATGTCCCCTTAAAGATGCCCACGTTTCATTGGATAGCAGGATTGGATGCCCACCCTCCCATTCATTCTGAACAGAGGAGAGATGCAAAGAGCTTCTCTCTGTAAACGAGCATGGTGGTGGCTGATGCAAGTGCCTTTATTCCATTGATGGGGGTGGCTGATGTTTCTTTTTCTTTTAGATGTGGCAACCATTTTCTGTTATGCCACACACCCCATGGCACCCATTTTGTGACTTGTTCCCATGGCACTCCGAATGTGCCCATGTGGCCGAAAATGGTTGATGACCCCTGAACATCTAGAAAGCCCTTAGAACTGCTTCCAAGTTATGCAGTCCTAGTTCTGTGGCAGGGGTAGCCAACCTTGATGCCCTACAGATGTTTTGGACTACAACTCACATCATCCTCAACCATTAGTCATGCTGGCTAGGCTGATGGGAATTGCAGTCCAACAACATCTGGAGCGCACTACATTGACTACCTATGTTCTATGGGTCTGCCCAAAGTTTAGTTCATAGTACAACAATTAAACAATGGGGATTGTTGTTTGGTGGTATCACATCGCAGCACTAAAACAACAGTATCTCATCACTGGGAAAATGACACCACTCCCGAAACTCCTTCAGACACCACATCTACCCATATTGTGATTGCCATTTGGATTTAGGGTTCCCAGGTCAGAAGCATCCCAAAACCTGAGATTTTAGGGGTGGGCCCAAGTGATGTCACGGGGAGGGCCCAAGTGATGTCACGGGGAGGGCCCAAGTGATGTCATGGGGCGGGCCCAAGTGATGTCATTAAGCATGATACATTAAGCATCAATCACAGTTGCTTGGAGCGTACAATTAAAAAAAAATCTGACTGGAAATTAAGCTAGACATCTTAGCTAAAAGATGGAGCCTGGGTAGGGAACATTTAATCTAGCCTACTTGCTTTCGGCAAGAAGGGTTTAAGTGCCTTCAGGCCAGGCCAGTCACCAGAAGGTCACTGTAGGAAGAAAGGAGCCTAGTGTGATGTTACGTGGGAGCATTTGGGAGTAAAGATGGACGCCCCTGAAGGCTGCAATTCTAAACAAACGTACTAAGGGACTAAGCCCCCATAGAACTCAACAGGACTTACTTCTGAGTAGATATAGTTTGGATTGTGCTGTTGGTAAAGCTTGACTAGGGATCCTCTGCAAAGACATCCATATCCAAGCAGGGTTGGCAACCCCCTGCCTGGAATGCCCTGCCCTTATCCTTTAATGTGGCTGCTCCAAACTTCTTTACAGATTTGACCCTTCACTTCATTTTTTTTTTTTTTCAATAATTTTTATTCAAATTTTCATAAAACATACAAGACGAAATCATAAAACATCCAAAGACAAAAAACAAAATCAAAAACAGCTAAACAAACAAACAAAAAAAATAAAAATAAAAATAAAAATAAAAATAAAAAATAAAGAGTAAAATATTGACTTCCCATTTGTCAAAGATCAGATCAGTTATAAGTCTATAATATATAACAATCCTGTCTCTTAAGTCATATTATAAAATCACTTTCCTCCAATAGTTATCTTACTTAATCATCAAATCTCATAAACATTACTTTATTCTTTCCACAAAAAGTCAAAGAGAGGTTTCAATTCTTTAAGAAATATATCTATCAATTTTTTTTTTCCAGATAAGCATATCAATTAATCCATCTCATTACTAATTATGATAATCTTATTGTCATAACCATAGTCAAAATAAACATTTCAATTAATCCATCACATCAGAATCTGTTAGGTTCAGTAATTTCAGTAGCCATTGTTCTATTATCCCTATTAGTTCCATTTTCCATCTTCCATCTTCAGTAGTCTTGTTAAGTCCAGTAATTTCAGTATCCAATCTTCCATTATCAGTATTCCATAATAATCTTGCTGTCAAAGCCATAGTCATATAGTAAGAGTCTGATGGGAATTACCTCTATCCCAAATATTTTCTTGCCATCCATTCTGAATAGGTTGCTGAAATACTGCTGTAAAATCATATCTCTGTTCTTTTTTTCAAAATACACTGGGTCATCTCTTGAAAGTTTTTCCATTGTTACATGGCTGCAGTTAATTCCATAAATTTTCTCTATATTGGGCTCCATCACATCATTCCAGTCCAGAAGATTATCCATGCCATTGATAACTTTATCTCTAGAATCTTCATTAATTTCTTCAGAGATAACATTGAGTTCCAAACAATAGATTTTATTTCTAAAGTCCATAGACTCCAAATCTTTTTCCTGTTCCACGTTTGTTCCAATCTCCGGGGTCTCCTCTCTCACAGGGACCCCTGTTCCAGTCTCCAGGGTCTCCTCTCTCACAGGGACCCCTGTTCCAGTCTCCAGGGTCTCCTCTCTCACAAGGACCCCTATGTCTTTAATCTCCTGTGTCTCCAAACAATAGATTTTATTTCTAAAGTCCATAGACTCCAAATCTTTTTCCTGTTCCACGTTTGTTCCAATCTCCGGGGTCTCCTCTCTCACAGGGACCCCTTCCAGGGTCACCTCTCTCACAGGGACCCCTATATCTTTAATCTCCTGCGTCATTTTACTCAATTCAATTTTCAGCTCCTTACAACCCTGTCGCAGGTTTTGTTTCGTTATCTCAATCTCATCCATTATTTTCTGAAACATAGTTATTTCCAGATTCTCAGCCACTTTCTTAATTGCCATTTTAAAAGAAAAATATAGGAAAACCACTTCTTATTTCAGCAACAATTGGGTTAATACTCCAAACTTGGTGACATCACAGTATAAACAGAGCAGACAGCCTTATCTCTCCATAGTTAAGTAAACAAAATGCAGTTCCCAGGATCGAAACAATTAATGGCAATCGTCAAGAAACAGATTCGTCAAAATAAAATAGACCAAAAAGAGAGTAGTCTCAGACAGTATAATATTCTTCAAAATAAAAATCTGGAATAGAAATCCCTCTTCTGTGTATATCTTTAGAATGCAAATCCAGGACAGCTTTTTGCAACAAAAACAGAGATAAGCTATTAATTAGTGCGTAGCAGAGAGAAGTTATGGCTCCCCAGTGAGATGTCAAAAACCGATCAATCTGGCAAATCTCTTTTAAACAGCAACAATTTAAGTCAAGTAAAAGAAAAATATAGAAAGAAGGGTGCTTGCCTGTTAGTGCGTTCTCTCTTAGAAGATAAGATGAACGTTCGCTTTAACAGATAGAGCTTGCTGTTGAAAATCCGTCCCACCTTCGTCGGCTGGACCTCGTCCCATAAATTAATGAGATCTGGTCGTCCCAACAAAAATAGGCTTTGAGGTTAATCTCAATTTGACCCTTCACTTCAGAAAGAGGTCTGAGAAATGAGTAAGAGTAAGAAGATTCTCTACCCTTTCTGTCTGAATAGATGCCTTCATCCTTCCCCTGCGCCCAGCAGAAGCTCTGGGCCAGGCGGGACGCACTGGCATCTCATAGAGGACACCCTCCCCTTTCATGGGGTGTATGATTTGTCCTGGCCCAGAGCAGATTTTGGGGTGGGCACCCCCAATTACTTATTTTTCCTGTATGCCTTTTTCTGCTTTGATTTTGTATAGATGCCCTCTTCTGTGCCCTGCACCCAGCAGAAGCTCTGGGCCAGGCGGAACACAGTGGCATCTCATAGAGAACACCCTCCCCTTTCCTGGGGTATATGATTTGTCCTGGCCCAGAGCAGATTTTGGGGTAGGCACCCCCAGTTACTTATTTTTTTCTACATGTTTTTGTCCATTTTGATTTTGCATAGATGCCCTCCTCCGTGCCCTGTGCCCAGCAGAAGCTCTGGGCCAGGCGGGACGCAGGGCATCTCATAGAGGACACCCTCCCCTTTCCTGGGGTATACGATTTGTCCTGTCCCAGAGCAGAGTTTAGGGTGGGCACCCCCAGTTACTTATTTTTTATGATTTTATGACATCATTATGTATTTATGATAATATCAAAAGCCTGATGATTTTGATTGCATAAATGTATTGTTATTCTTGACAGGGAGAGTCCACTATCACAGTGATATATCATACAGGGTACCCCAACATATATTTTGGGGTTCAGAGACATGTTAAGTTTGGTTTGAAGTTGCTGTAGTTTCTTGAAACAAGGCTACAGTGGCAGAGCCATTGCATCATCTTCTTGACAAGCATGCTGCATAGCAGTGGACAGCCCTGCATGATAAGACTTTCCATGATGTAAAACACCTGTTATCATCTGACAATGTCTTGGTGCACTATGATGAATATAAGCCCTTGATTGTCACATGTGATGCATCTCCATATGGTATTGGAGCTGTCCTGAGCCACCAACTTGAGGACTCTTGTGAGGTGCCTATCGCTTTCTACTCCAGAACAATGTCTTCAACAGAACGGAATTATGCCCAAATTGATAAGGAGGCCCTGGCTATTGTGGCTAGCATAAAAAAATTCCATGACTATGTCTATGGTCAACCATTCATTACTGCTACTGACCACAAGCCATTATTGGGATTGTCTGCCCCTAACCAGAAGATACCTCAAATATTATCTTCACGCGTGTTGCTGTGGGCGATTTTCCTGAATGCGTATGATTACACATTGCAACATCGGCCTGGCAGGAGCATTGCCCATGCTGATGCTTTGAGCCGCCTTCCTCTCTCTTCTGCTGGGGTTGATGAAACCCTTCTGCTGGATGTGTTGTTGTTAGAGTCATTACCGGAACCACCTCTCCATGCTGGGAATATTGGCACTGCGTCGTCCAAAGATCCAGTTCTTGACTGTGTTCTCAACTGGGTGTGGAGGAGATGGCCATTAGGAAAGCTTGAGGAGAAATTCAGACCATTTGTATCCAAACAACATGAACTATCAGTGCATAAAGGATGCCTCCTGTGGGAAATAGAGTTGTCATTCCTTCTGTGTTGAGACATCGGGTGTTGGAGGCCCTACATGTCGGACACCCTGGTATAGTGTGAATGAAGGTTCTGGGGTGCAGCTATGTATGGTGGCCTAAGATGGACAGCGAGATTGAAGAATGCATCAAGAGATGTGAGAAGTGTCAGGTTTCAAGACCAGCTCCACCACATGCCCCACTGCACCAATGGGAATTGACAAAAATACCGTGGTCACGGCTTCATATCGACTTTGCAGGCCCCTTCCAGGGACAAACTTTCTTGATTGTTGTGGATTCATACTCCAAATGGTTAGAAGTGGTTCTGGTATCATCAATGACATCTCCTGTTGTTATCAAGACCTTACTCAGGCTTTTCACAACACATGGGTTGCCAAACACCATTGTCTCAGACAATGGGGCCCAATTAACATCTGCGGAATTCTGCACATTCCTGGACAGATTCGGCATGTCACTTCAGCCCCTTTTCATCCAGCAACCAATGGCCAGGCCGAGAGGATGGTCAGGACAACAAAGGATGCATTGAAATGGATTGTAGAAGGTGACTAGGACCGACACCTTGCAAGTTTTCTCCTGACAGAACACATCACACCTTGTGCCACAACTGGAAGGAGCCCAGCTGAGCTATTAATGAACAGACAACTAATGACTCTGCTTGACCAGTTGCATCCTGACTTGACTGAGGACCAACCAAGGGAGTCCGTTGCAGTTCAAGAACCTGCATGGGTGTTTACCCCAGGTGACCTGGGGTATGTCAAGAACTACGGTGCTGGTGAAACGTGGATTCCTGCCACTGTGACCCAAGCCACGGGCCCATTGTCCTACAGGGCTCAAACATCAGACGGCCATGTGTTACATCGACATGTGGACCAGATGAGAGGACAAAGCCCAGCTTCATCAGTTCTCTCTGAGGGTGCTGGAAATACTCAGGTGGAAAGAGAAAATGAGCCAGTGGCTGCTCCTGATGCCGGACAAGAGCAGTTGTGCCTGGACCCTGAAGTGGACCAGCATGAACCAGAGCCAAACAGGGAACTAGGGGATGCACCATCAGCTTCAATGCAAAATAGTTGTCAATCAACCCGCACCAGGGCTTGTCCCAAGTATCTTCAGGATTATGAGAGTTGGGGGGAGGGGTGTAGTGTATTGGCCCTCCAGGCTTGCCATACCAGGAACTGCTGAGTCAGCCCCAGGCTGTGGCAGTTAGGCCTGCCTTACAAGCAGCACCATGCTGTGGGCCTTGTTCTCTGTATATTATTAGTTATAGTAAAGTTCTAGTTGTTGTTTAGATCCTCTGTGTGGCGTCCACTCTGTCCAATGTATCTTTTCAGTGGTAGGGGCCTAGTTGTACACATTCACATGTACAGTAGGGCCCTGCTTTACGGCATTCCGTTTTCCGGCATTCCGCTGATGCGGCAGCTTTCAATTAGGGGAAATTCCCCGTTTTAAAGCTGATTTTGCACTTTTGCGGCATTTTCGCGTGGCGCGACCCATTATAGCCAGTGGGTTCTGCTTTATGGTGGGGGCCTGGTCCCTAACCCGCCGTATAAACAGGGCCCTACTGTAACCAGTATTGTTAGACCAACAGGTACATGAATGAAACTGACAAGAAGACAGGAAGGCTTTCCAGAGAGAAGTTGATAAGAGTATAAATACATAACAAATTCCTTGTTAGATCAAATCAAAGATCCACCAAGTCCAAAATTATTTTTCTTAACACTGACCCTATAAAAAATTATAACCAGTTCATTTTGTTTATGTTATAATTAGGTCTCTATTGTCTCTGAATCTAAAGATTCTATTTTTAGCTATCAAACCTTTGGGAATTGCCCTCACTCTATTACCCCCATTCTTGCTTTGCATGACTATCCAACGTATCCACCCCACTTGTTAAAAAAATACATTGTCCTTCAGTAGTTTAATAGAAAAGTAGCAAATGTTATTGGTGTTAAGTAAAAATGTTTTTCACATTTACTCAATGCAGAATGTCAGTGTAGCCAACCAAATCAATACATTTATCACAGGAAGTACAAAGAACATGAAGATCAGGTGTTTAGAAATAAACAAAAAAAATACACTTATGTATAAACAGTGTCCTAATTCAGGTGATAATATTTATGAGCAGGGTACTAATTCTTACCCTGTAAAACAGTAACCAGTCCATCTTCCAAATAGATTTATTACAAACAGCTTTGGATGTGATAATGAGGCTGGGGAACCAGGAAATACATGTGTCATGTGCTTCCTGTTTCTGCTCTTCAATGTCTCATCTGAAACAAAATATTTGACACTTTTCCAACAAGTGGGCATATTCACAGGCTCCTCGTGTATAGGCAGCTTGCTTATCTTCACATCTGGAGAGATGCAAAAGTTATATTAGATCATGTTTGTTATGCTGCAAACCTAACGGAATAATGATGCATACACTACATGAGATCTAGTAGAGACCATGCTTCCCAGGTGCAAACCCTGGCCTCCTGCTGGGAGGAAGGGCGGGATATCAATCAACCAACCAACCAATCAATAAAATGGCATGTTCTGAAAGACAAAGTCCACTAAGCCTTAATAACCTGCTGTTTGTCCACAATCTTCATCTGTGGAACAGATGAAGATGAGTAAACTAATCTCAGCACGGCAGAAGTATGGAGATGGGTGAGAGAAACAAGAGCAAACAGGTGTTTCTGCTGCTAGCTTACATTACTCTAATGTTATGTGTAGAGTGATAGCCATTGCTTGGCAGCAGAACACATGTTTGCATGTAGAAAGCCCTAGCATGTCCAGTTAAAACGATCTCAGGTAGCAAGGCTAAGAAAGGTCCCTGCTTGAGCCCCAAGAGCTGTTCCATGTTAAAGCAAGTAGTATTTGGATAGATGGACCCAAACAAGGCAGTTTCATATGTAGTTAAGGCCATAAGATGAGCTCTGCTGGATCAAAACAAAGGCCTATCTAGTCCAGCATCCAGATGTCTATGGGAAGCCCACAAGCAGGACATGAAGGCAAGAGCCCTCTCCTACTGTTGTGCCTCAGCAACTGGTATCCATAGAATCACACTACCTCTGATCCTGGTAGTCACATATAGGCACCATGGTTGGTAGCCATTGATAGCCTTCTCCTCTATCGGTTTGTCCAATCCCCTTTTAAAGCCATCTAAGTTGGGGGCCATCATCCTGTTGAATTCATATGAGCATGCAGGTTCTGTGAACGATCAGAAACAGAAAGCTGAATGCCTGCTGGTGTTCAAGCATTGCTAGCAAAGTATGCAGTGCTCGCACACAGAGATCCTCCACTTCATCTTTGGTATGCACACAGCGTCCCTTTTTGCTGGCAGATCAGAACGGTGGCACTGACAACAGCTGGAGAGGGTCTCTTGAGATGAAACAGGTGTTGCACGGCAGCAATTAGGGAGAAAGCAAGAAGGCAAAATAACAGGGAATTGCCAAGAGCTAAATCCTTCCCTCAGGGACAGTGTCTGACCTCAAGGATGTCCATGAGCCATCCAGCTGGACAAAAAAGAAAATCTCGTCCCTCTAACAATGCATGTTAGCCAGTAACCCCCCCCCCCAATGTTCTCTCTTTATATTCAGGGTGGGAATGAAATCTCTGTCAAAATGATGCCCTAGATGTTGTAACCGCTGTAAAATAATGGCATAAGAAACAAAGATCATGCTGCAGGCAGCCTTCAGGCTGCATAAACTGAAAGGATGTCCATTTGAAAATCTGGCTGTCATTAAAAAGAAAGCAAGGCAATTTCATGCCACAGTAGTTAAAGGCAGCCAGTGTTCTGGTCACTGGTAAGTACAATGTTGTTGCTAATGTCTCCAGTAACTGCTAATTTACTCTTCCATTTTGCTCCTCTACACCAGCCACAAAGGGAGCTGTCTCCAATTATTTTTCAGACAGAACCCAGCCTGGTGTTTACCATTATCTCCCTGACAACCCCCTTCATGTGACAACATTATGCAATGTAATTGCAAAGCTACTTCATCTCACTGGGGTGGTTATTTTCAGTTATTTTTTCCCAAGGTCAAGGATAATAATTAAGGGATTGCCTGCAACACAACCTTGTTATGTACAAAAAACCCACAACTCCAACAAGGCACCCACTGTTCCCCCTGTGAGGAGATTTCTGTCCGGTTAAGAAGTGCTGGAAGATCATTTGAAAGGAGCTTGGGGAGAGCAACAGTAGGGAATAATTTGTAGGGAACAGCATCTGGAAGCCCACACTCAGGTAATACTGAGCCAAGCTAAGGCTAAGCGTGAACAAGTGTGTAGGCAAGTGCATGGAGTGAACGTTGTGGCGGCTTTGCTCCTCCTGCTCCTCCCCCAGTCCTGCTGCTGCTCCGCTACCCAGAGCGAAGGTATGCTTTGACTTTGGGTTACATCTGAACCCAGGTCCATGGTCTGTCTCACTCCTGACAAGTCACAAGCTGTAGCCATGGTTTGCCTCTGGCTTTGCACTCAAGGTTTGTCTGGGGGAAACGAATCACAATTCCAGGTTGAGACAAAACACTAAGCCAAACCATGGCTTAGCTCTGGGTAGTGTGGCAGCAGCAGGACTTTCACTCTGTTTGCATACTTACTCATTCACAGCTATAGTTTAGCTTAGCATTATATGCAAAGTGGCCTACAGAAATGAAATAACTGAATGAAATGGATCAACATGGCCAAGTTCCCAATGACATTAATTTTATTCTATAAGAACCTTTTTCAACCAGAGGGTCACGTCTCCTCATGGACAACCTTGCAGGGGCCACATACCAATGGAGGGTATGGCAAAAGGGTGTGGCCAGATACACACCACTCTCCATTCTCCATCCAGGCGAGCAAGATTATCCTAGTTCAGGAAAAAATTGCTCCCTAGTAAAATCACTCAGGGAGGGAACAGCAGGGACAGTGGAGGGTGTGGCCTGGGGAGGGGCCTGGGTAGAATCCCAAGGGCTGGATAGAGAGGGCTGGAGGGCCGGATTTGGTCCCTGGGCTTAACGTTTCCCACCCATGGAGTAAAATAAACCAGTGACAATCTGGGACAGTTCAGGGATCAGGAAACTTTCTTTAGACACCAGTACACAGAATGGGTTTAGCTGCTATATCTCATATGAATTGCTGCAATTCACACCTGTGAGGCAAGTAAAGCACTTAAGTTAGGGATAGCATTGTAATGGTGGGGCAAATTGTCCAGGACAATGTGGGCTGACGGTCTCTGAGATACGGGGATCATCTGTTTTCTCCACATGCACTAGGGTTGCCAGGTTCAATCCCTGAGACTGATCCTGTATTGTTAGGAGAAGAGAAAGTCAGCCAAGTGCAGGTGTTCTTGCAACCCTCTAATAGGAAAAACCACAAGGTGGAATTCTCGCTTCCCCCTGCACAATTTTTAAAGATGCAGAAGACCTCTTGGTTGCCAGGCCCGGCCTCCAAGAGGTCTTCTGTATCTTTAAAAGTTGTGCAGGGGGAAGGTAGAATTCCACCTTGTGGTTTTTCCCATTACAGGGTTGCAAGAACACCTGCACTTGGCTGACTTTCTTTTCTCCTAAAGATACAGGATCAGTCTCAGGGATTGAACCTGGCAATCCTAACATGCACCCACAGTCTTAAAGACAGACAGCAGACATGATATATAAAAAAGTGAATAAGTGGCTACAAAATGAGAAGCTACAAACAAACAAAGCCATTTTGCTTCACTGCAGGTATATTAAGATGCATCTGCATAGGAAATGTCTCCCCATGTTTCCAGCTGTCTGGACACGGAGGGAGCTCTCGTGCCTTCATACCCTTACAGATGGCAGACAAGCAACTCAGGGCACATTAAAAAGCACTTACTATAGATGAGAACCCCCTTCACTAGGGATGAGTGAGAAATTTGATTCAGTTTGCATTTAAAGCCGACTTTATCAAATCCGCTCTTTCTGAAACATGAGAACTGAAACACAGCCATCCTTCAACATTGGCATTTATCTGAATTTTGCGATACAGTTCTCTAAGCAACGTTTGCCAAAATGCATACATTAGGGCAATATGCATAAAAATAAATATACTAGAGAAAATAACATACAAAAATGCATTCCATTAGGAGAAATTGCTTGCAAAACTGTGTACATTAGTCAAAACTTCATACAAGGATATGTTTAGTAAGAGAAATTAGCAAAAAATGCTGGAGAATTTTCATGAGAATTTTCTTTTTAATTGCAATTTGCTACAGAAAATTGGAGAATCAAATTTAAGTCTGGAAAAATGAGAAATGGAGAGAACCGAAATTGACAGATCCTCCCACCCCTACTCTTCACATACACCCTTTTAACTCCCCTTTGTTGTTGTTATATGCCTTCAAGTTGATTACACTGATGGCTACCCTATGAATCTTTTGGATATATTCATAGAGTTTTCATGGTAAGAGGTAGTTTACCATTGCCTTCCTCTAAGCCTACAGCCCCTGGTATTCCCAGGCAGTCTTCCATCCAAGTCTGACCCTGCTTAGCTTCCAATATCAGATGAAATCAGGCTTGTTTAGGATAGTATGGCCATTGGCTTTTAACTTCCCTCACATCCATACAATCAAGGTAATTAAGTAGTGACAAATGATCATTCTTTCAGTGTATATTTATGTGTGGACGGGTTATTCTTATCCAGACTGCACAGTTTGTGACTCACCATGCTGAACTGAATTCATCTATGTGTTGTGGCCTGGGCACTACTACCAGAGTCTGCATGGGTATCTTGAGTACCGTGTACATATGAAAACCTCAGCTGTCTGTCTCTGTCTCTGTCTCTGTCTCTCTCTCTCTCTCTCTCTCTCTGTGAGTGTGTGTGTGTTTCTAGGGTGCAGTTGTTCCAACCCCTGCTTATTTTTCCTTTTCCTTTTTTGCAAGAGTTCTCTACCAATGTTCTCTCTCCTACCCTGGCTGCCCTCCCCCTCCACAGTCTGGCACTTTCCTAGTTCACACATAGACACAAATACTTGTCATGAGCCCTGTGGAGAACTTCTGGCAGAGCAGCTCTGACAAAAAGGAGGACTAGGATCCAGGGGAGGGTTCCAGTGGTCTGCAAGAGGGGTACAGTGAAAAGGGCTATGATCCAGGGAAAGGTCCCAATGGTCTGCAAGGGGAGCTGGTGAGTTTGGGGAGACCCTAGTGATCTGCTGGATAGCAGCCCCACTTCTGTGTGGCAGACTAGGTCAACATGACAGATGGCTATTCTCCCACCCCTCCTCTGGAGTGCTCGCCAACTTCAGAATTGCCTCCTGATCCATCTCATGACCCGCCTCCTAGTGGAGGCATGCTGACCAAACAGCAGGAGTGCTTGAGAGTGGAGCCACCAGAAGAGTTGGTTGAGATGTCTCCACCCCATCACCAAGGATGCATCACAGGATGTGCAGGCATGAGCAGACAGAGGCTGCCATTCAGCATACCCGTTGGAGTGCCCACTTGCTTCCCCAGTCCTGATCCAAGTGACAGTTCCTGTATAAGTAATGTGTCTGCCCTGATCCTCCTTAAGGGAATTCTGGGGGCGTCAAATTATTGTAACAATGTGTATGGTTGTCTAGCCATGCTTAGAGATGCTCAGGGGAGACTTAGACTATATAATCTGTAGTTTACTCCATGT
This sequence comes from Rhineura floridana, assembly GCF_030035675.1. Classification (NCBI taxonomy): domain Eukaryota; kingdom Metazoa; phylum Chordata; class Lepidosauria; order Squamata; family Rhineuridae; genus Rhineura; species Rhineura floridana. The sequence continues at coordinate 143,471,192 of NC_084481.1, read as the reverse complement.
ACCACACTCATTTTAAGTTCTGCATTAAAAGAAACAAGAAAAAATGACCCAGCGTTCCTGTGTCTGACAATGCAGGGATTAGCCAGGGCAATACTTAAAGAAGTGTCTCCCTCTTCATCAACCTCCCCATGTTTTAAGATCATCAGGGAGAAATGTCTTGGTTCTCCACCGCTAAATAAGATTCATTGTGCAGTGCCATGGAGGAGGGACTTGTAAGTGGTGGTGCCTTGTTGGTGGACTGCCCTCCCTCTTGAGATATGGCTGGCTGAGCCTGTTCTTGGATTTCATTGCCAGGTGAAAACACACTTGCACAGCAGGAATGTAGTTGTTCAGGGTCTCAAGGGATCTTAGTGCCTTTACTTTTTTGGGAGCAGGGTCCCAGCAGAGTCCCTGTGTCTCCAGCTTCCTGTGAGCCAATCAGCATGAAAGGGGGGTGTCTTAGCCACTGCTTCCTACTGATTGGAGTTAATGAGAGTGAAAGGAGATGAGTCAGCCACTGAGAAAAGTCTTCTCAGTAGCTAGCACTCTTCCCTTTCATGCTTATTGGCTCCTAGGGATGTTTATTGTGAGAGAAGACATTAAACAAGGATCTCATTCCCAATTCTGTAGCAAAAAAAGGGGAGGGGGCATGGCTATGACTAACATGAAGGGACCCTGCACTTCTGAATTTTCCGCTACACTACTGGCATTTGTGAGTTATTACTGTTCAGACGGGTTGTACAATTGTTTCTGTGGTTGCTGCTGGTATTGATTTGTTATCTGCTCTTGTGTCATGGTATTATTGCATTGACTGATTTCATTGTTCCGGTTTTTAAAGTGCTTTCTTGTACCCTGACCTGGAATAATTTCTGATCAGGGGCAGGTTAGAAATATTTTAAATAAACTACTGGACATCATATTTACAAATAAATACAGAGTGGTGTGTTGTTTTGTTTTTGCAGTAACTAGCATTAACGTGAGTTGAAACAAGTTTGTCTTAAGTCATTGTAAAATGTTTCAATGATCTGTCCTGAACAAAATACTATTTATTTTCCATTTATAAATTGCTTCCCACAAAATATCTCCAAGCAATTTCACAATAAAAACATCAGCATTAAAACAATTACATAATTTCGTATATAAACAATTGATACTTGATACAACTACAATGGTATCATCACTGTTCTTCTCCCCTAGTGAGCTTTCTTGCGATGGTGTATGAGATATCCTGTTCTGTACCGCATGAACAGAATAATTAGATGCCCAGAAATTTTTACTAATGATGGAGAACAGGGAATTTCAGAAAATACATATTTTTCTCATGACTGCAGCTAAAATCCTTGCTCCAGGGGACCAAGGGATACTGGGTACCCCCTGCCTCCCAGGAAGAGCAGCATGAGAAGAAGACTGCCCTGGCACCATCCAACAGCTAAAGAGGGAGAGGTTTCCGGGACCTTGCTTCTGCATTCCCTGCCATAAAGAACACTCTGGGGCTGCAAACCTGACAGGAAACACATTCTGGCCTCACCCATTGACCAGAGGGCTATGGGTTATCTGGGTCTGTATGTTATGTTAGTTTATTGCGAGCCACCTTTATGATAATTAAACTGAAAGGCAGGGCAGGATATAAATCTTCCAAATAAACAACAGACAAAAATTCAGCTTGCGGGAATTATTTTGAGACAAGAAGCAGGAGAGTGGGAAGACTTCCAGATGAGTTAATCCACAATAAAAAAAAAAGTGTTGTCTTGCAAATACAACTGCGGTTTCTACTGTATAAACAGATACTGCCGTAAAGCTACCTTAAATTACTACTATCCTCCTTTGAAAATATTGTCATAATCTGGATTAGCCATTCCACCAATATCTCTTTACAAAGGTTCTTTTGAAGCATCTCTACTTATAGCATGCAAATATTCACAGATCAATAAAAAAGAGAAATAAGTAACCAAAATGAACTGAAAATGGTGATGGTGCCCAAGATTTTCCTGAAGTTTCTAGGTGGCTAGGTAGATAAATAGATAGACCTTTCAGAGGCAGAATACTTTTGATTGCCAGATTCCGTGACTAACATCAAGGTATGGCTATCTCCATCACAGCCTACATGAGCACTTTCCAAGGATAGCTGGCACATCCATAAAATGCCTGGAGACAGAATAATGGCCTGAACCAACAAGAACATTCTTATGGTCTTACTATCAGATGATGTCAACATTTAAGCATCTGGAAGTCAAAGTTAAAACAGGAGGATTGCATAGGTGATATGATTGCCAACTTCAAATATTTGAACGGCTGTAACATAGATGATAGAGCAAATTTGCTTTCTGTTGCTACAGAACACCTCAACTAATGGGTTCAAAGGGGATTTTGACTAAACTAGGACAAACTTCCAGATGGTACAAGCTGTTCACCACTGCAACAGACTGCCCAAGAAGGTAATGGACTCTCCTTCATTAGAGGGTTTTAAGAAGAGACTGGCCACCTACCAGGAATGCTGTAGCACTGTATATTTTCTGTATCACCAGATGGCTGGACTAGATTAGCTTGGATGCCCCTTCCAACTCTATGGTTCCATTAACAGATGTGCCCTATGTACAGTTAGAAGCCCACCAAAGCCACCCAATTTCTATTTGTTCATTTTGCACTTCTAGTTTAGTATGCTAAGTCTATACCGACATTTACTTGTTCTTTGTAAAGTACTTTATTCCCATAGGAAATATTTTTTACAAAAAAAATTTTTTTTTGCTGTGTCTCTCATAGTCTGTTAATTCCCATCTGTATTTCCTTGGGCCTGGGGGCTGATGCAGCCCTTCAAGCTTCTCTATCCAGCCCCTGGGATTGTCCCCTGGGCACACCTCCTCTCCCCAGACCTCTTCCCTCACCTGCTCAAGTGCTTTTGCCTGGCAGCTGGAATGTGTCAATCACTGAAATGCAGTAACGCCTCATCCTTGCCTGGATGGAAGGTGGAAAGGTGTGCAGGGGCAGGGGTGTACAAACTTCCAGCTTTTGCATGGCTGAATTGTAGAAACGTAAGAGGCACATCCATTCTTCTGCCCACTTTTTGCCTCTGACCCCATCAACTCTTACTCGTGGCTTGACCACCAATGATATGTGGCCCTCAGAAAGTTGCCCATGAAGGACTGGAGCCCTTGGAATGATAAAGGGTCCCCACACCTGCCCTCAAGTAAAGCCCACTGTCTTTTGATGTCAAATATTTTTTCCTGCTTTTACATCTGATTCTTCTCACCTTGGCATGGTAATTGTAACCAGCAGTCTGACCCATATGAATTGACAGAGATGGCAATGGAGAAAGAGTAAAAGTGTTGGCACAAAGAACGTGCAAATCACTTGGATGGCTGACACTGATGAGCAATGACCTTCTGGAAGGAGATAGTCTGCAATAATTGGATCCCACTTGTGTGCAAGGCAGAAAGGTCTTGATGGGAGCAAGAGAAATCAATGAAACAAGATAAAGGCAGGAGGAGGCTGGGTGGAGGGGATCCTGTATATTTGGCACTAGTAAAACATATCTCCATTTTCCATGTGTCTTACAACTTACTTTTCATTATCTTTAGTGTGGTTAGAAGCGGATTTTTGTTCTTGGTTGTAAAAACAGGCTGGTTTCATCTTTGTTACCTGCTAAAAGAAATAAAGCATACAATCTGCTTACGAGGCAGCAGGCACACACAGTTCTCAAATTTTGTCCTGTACATCTCCCATTTGTTTCACTGAGGCTTGTGCAAAAGAACAAGTGCAACCCCTATTCTGCATTTCTTGCACAATGTGTCCTTTCCACTAATCATTTCAATATATTGTGGACCTTCTCCTGTCATTTTGAGCCCTCTTGGTCCCAAATTTGGCAACACCTATGAGAGTTACAATCACAAACTGTTAAACCTGTGAGATGCAAATACTGATTTTAGGCTTGGACTTTTAAATGTCCCTGTCCCTGAGAAAGAACTGCAGGGATGTTTGTGACCCCTCATTTTCAGTTTGCAAAGAACATTGAACTTAAAGTCAGCCTACTTAAATCTTCTGGGGAAAAGTAGTTCCCAGATAGATTAATTAGGCAACACAATAAGATTCTCAATGATGGCCCATGAGGGGCAACACCCAGTCTGGTAGGTCTCAGGTTGTTCTTGCTTGCCTTAGATCACACTACACTAAACTTTATAAATGAAAAGTTGTTTCCCAATACTAAGAAAAATTCATTAACCAAGTATGGTGGCCTTGGTACATTTCAACAGTTGAAAGGCATAATTAATACTTAGAATGTGTTTTTCAGTCAGCATGTCATTCCTTAATCATTCACAGCCAATATGGCTTATATTTAATGAAAGGGCTCAGATGATATCTTGCCTTGGGAACCTCATGTCTCCATCTCTGTGCTCTATCTACTTTGTAAAACAGTGTCCTTGCTCCCCAGGGTTGTTTTGATATATTTATTTAGATTTCTTTCCTGCCACAGGAACACAGATCATCGTTATCACTATCTTGTTTTATTCTCTCAACAATATTGAAGGTAGCCTACAGGGAAAGCACGTCCATGAAGAAAATGGCATGCCTCCTGTGTGTCAAATGTCTAGGGGTGGACAAACAGGGTCGATCTGCTCTGTGTCCCTTGCACACAAGGAGACCGGCATCCATCCCAAATCTGTGTGGATCTTTTAGGGGAAATCCTTTTAAAGTCTGCATGCTGTGAAAATATTGACATTTATTTTGAAATACTTACTAGGTGGTCTGAGGCAGAAGCAGCTCACTCGGTGGAGCAGGATTGCAGGAGCTTACCAGGAAGGAAAGGGGGAGAGGTGAGGTGGCAAGGAGATTGGCACAGTGCAAATGCACCAGCAGAGCCAATCCATTACTCCCACTGGTGCATCTGCACTGTACCAACCTTTCCTCTGTCTCCCCCTCCTCCTCTCCCTCCCAGTAAGTGGCAGGAAGGGCACTGCTGGGAAGCTAGCATTGTGACTCCACTCCACTCAGCAGTGGAGGCTGGATCATAAAGGTGAATGGGATTCTGCCCCACCAATCTCAGTCTGTCTTCTTACAACCAATTAGGAGGTGGCTCCGTCTACCATTGGCTCTGGCTCCACCTACTGTTGGTTTTCCTGTCTTCTGCCCCACCAGTCCCAATGAGCACCAGCCACTACTGCCACTAGGTGAGCTGCTTCTGGTCCAAGGGCTTCCCTAGTTCTTTCTTGCTTAATTTAAAATTGTTTCTAGATTCTTGCTGTGCTTGTTCAAAACTTTTAAGTAAAAAGCCCCTGGAAGTGGTGGTATGTCATCCCATTGATCCATTTGTATATTATAACCAAAATTTTTTGCCCACTTGACCATACACTCTTTTACTTGTTCTTCTTCCATGTCCATTTTCAATAAAAATTTATACATTTTTGCAATTATACATTCATCATTTGTACACAAACCTATTTCAAAATCAGATTTATTTATTTCAAACCCATACATTTTCTTATCCATTTTGTATCTTTCTAACAATTGTAAATAGGCAAACCATTGAGAACTATATCCTTCCTTTATTAGTTGTTCTCTCTCTTTCATTATATATTCTCCATACACATTTTCTAGTAGTTCTTGGTAAGTTAACCATTTCTCTTTTCCAGCCATTTCTCTTCTATAAAATGCTTCTTGACTTGAAACACATAGTGGTATTTTCGAAAAAAACCTTGTTTTGTATTTATTCCATATTTTCAACAAAGGACGTCTTATAAAATGATTATTAAAATCCACATTAACTTTTACTTTATCATACCATAAATATCCATGCCATCCCCACTTCAGGTTGTGACCCTCCAAATCCAATAATCTTTTGTTCCTCAATACAATCCATTCCTTTATCCAGACTAAGCAACAAGCAGCAAAGTAGAGTCTCAAATTTGGTAATCCCAGTCCTCCTCTTTCTTTGGCGTCTTGTAATAATTTAAATTTAACTCTTGGTTTTTTCCCCTGCCAAACAAATTTAGAAATATCTTTTTGCCATTGTTTAAAAGGTAAATCAGAGGATATTACAGGTATTGTTTGAAATAGAAACATCATTCTTGGCAATACATTCATTTTTATTACAGATATTTTACCCATTAATGACAACTGTAATTTATCCCATTTTAACAAATCTTTCTTAATCTCTGTCCATAATTTTTCATAATTATTATGAAACAACTTTGAATTTTTATTTGTCATAATAATACCTAAATATTTCACCTTTTCTTCTATTTTAAAATCTGTCTTCTCCATTAACTCTTTTTGATCCCTTAAAGATAAATTTTTCACCAACATCTTTGTTTTTTGATTGTTGATCTTAAATCCTGCTAATGGTCCAAATTCTTTTAGTTTATCCATCAATACTTTAATTCCTTCCAAGGGATTTTCTAATACAATTATCAAGTCGTCAGCAAATGCTCTCAGTTTATATTCCTCTTTTTTTATCTTTATTCCCGAACTCCTTTTGTCTTGCCTTATGTCTCTAAGCAGCACTTCTAGAACCAAAATAAATAAAAGAGGGGACAGTGGACATCCCTGTCTTGTACCCTTTTGTATTTCACATGAGTCCGTTAAATCCCCATTGACAATTATCTGTGCCTTCTGTGATGTATAAATCGATCTGATCCATTTTATAAAATTATCTCCAAAATCCATTTGCTCTAGAACCTTAAACATAAATTTCCAATTCAAATTATCAAATGCTTTCTCAGCATCCAAGAAAATCAAAGCTGCTTGTATGTCATTTCGTTGTTCTAGATATTCCAACACATTCAAAACATTCCTGACGTTATCGCGTAGTTGTCTTTTAGGTAAAACCCCGCTTGATCTTCCTGAATAAATTGTTGCAATATTATTTTCATTCTTTCTGCCAAAATCATTGTAAAAATTTTATAGTCATTATTCAATAAAGATATTGGCCGATAATTTTTTGTTTTAGTTAGGTCCTGCTCCTCTTTCGGTATTAATGTTATATTAGCATTTTTCCAACTATCCGGTATCTTCCCCTCTTGCAAAATTAAATTCATTGTACATTGTAAAGGTAACAAGAGTTCCTCCTCCAAACATTTGTAATACGCTGCCGATAATCCATCCGGTCCTGGTGCCTTTCCTAGTTTAATTTTACTTATTGCATCAGATATTTCTCTTAACGTAATAGGACCATTAATAGCTTGTCTCTGAAAATCTGTGATTTTAGGCAAATTCTGTTTAGATATATACTCTTCTATTTTTTCAGAAGGAATTTCCTGACATTTGTACAACATTGAATAATATTGATGAAAAGCTTTTTGGATTTTTACATTGTCTGTCAACATCTCTTCTCCTTCTTGTGTCTTTAAAATGAGATTTTTTTGTCGTTCTTTTCTTAATTTATATGCTAACCATTTCCCCGGTTTATTTGCAAATTCAAAAGTCCTTTGTTTAGCAAAATTTAATTTCCTTTCAGTTTCTCTAACTGTCAACATTGACGCTTGTTTCTGTAACATTTTAATTTGATTTATAATGAAAACTTTAGTTGGATTCTTTTTCAATTCTTCCTCTTTCTGTTTTATTTTTTCCAAAATTAATTGTATTTTCTGTTGTTTCTTCTTTTTTAGTTCAGAATTACATTTAATAAAATATCCCCTCATAAATGCTTTACTTGTACCCCAAACAATATTTTCATCTGTTCCTTTGTATAAATTATGTTCAAAAAACTCTTTTAATTTCTTCTTACATTCTTGCACTACTTTATCATTCTGTAATAAAGATTCATTTAGTCTCCATCTAAATCCAAGATTTTTTTTTTTATAAGTCAATATCACAGGGTTATGATCCGAAAAAGTTTTTGGTAATACATCCATCTTGGAAATGTCTTTCACTAAATTTTTAGACATCCAAATCATATCAATCCTCGAAAATGTTTTATGTCTTTCTGAAAAGTAAGTAAATTCCTTTGCATTGTCATTTATATATCTCCAAGCATCCAACAATTCTAAATTTTCCATCAATTCGAAGCAGATCTTCGGCAATTTGCCCTGTGTCTCTTTAATATTTTTCTCAGAAAGTCTATCCATTTTTGGTGAAATTACCCCATTCCAATCACCCATGACACACCAATGATCATATGCAAACTCTGATAATTTTCCCATAAGTCCTGTATAAAACCTTGTTTTATCTTCATTGGGGGCATAAATGCCCACTATCAAAATGTTTGTACCCTGTATGGTGATTTCAACTCCCACAAATCTGCCACTATCATCCAATAATATCAATTTAGGAGACAATTGTGAGTTAATATAAAGAACAACACCATTTTTTTTTTGGATCCTGCCAAAATAAATTCTTCACCCAAATTTTTACAGATCAAATATTTAGAATCTTTCTTCTTAATATGAGTTTCTTGTAAACAAATTATATCCAATTTTAATTTTTTCAAATAATGAAATACTTTCTTTCTCTTCTGCGATGTATTAGCTCCATTTATATTCCAAGTTAGATATTTGTAATCCATTTTTAAGCATGTATTTTAGAAAAGTCTGTACCTGTTGCTCCCTTTAATTCATCATCATCCTTTTCTTCCTCTACCTGTTTCTGTTGACTTTGTTTCCCAGGAATTATATCCATGTCTTTGAGTTTGTCTTCTTCCATGTCTTTTGAAGCTTTTCTCAAGAAATCCCTTGCTTTTTGAACAGTATTCAATCGATACTTCTGTTGTCTAAATGTAAAAATCATTCCCTCTGGAACATCCCATCTAAATTGAATTTTACATTGTTTGAGTTTTTCTGTGAAGAAAGCGTATTCTTTTCTCTTACGTAGAAGTCTAATAGGAATTTCCTTCATCACCAGTATTTCTTTACCGTCAATTTTGAAGACATTGTTAAAATGATGTTGCAAAACCATATCTCTGGTCCTCTTTTTTAGAAAGTAAACAAGCACATCTCTTGGGATTTTTTTCATTGTTGCGTATCTGGAATTAATTCTATAAACTTTATCTATTTCAAATTCCATCCGATCTTCATCCCAGTCCAAGGATTTTACCAAGACATTAACAATTTTCTCTCTAATATCTTCACCTGTTTCCTCAGGAATTGCACGGAATCTCAAGCAGTGTACTTTATCTCTGAGTTCCATGACAGCAATATAGTCCTAATTTTTTTCCAATTCCACATTTAAAATATCTGTTCTATTCTCTAAGGTTTGCACCTTGTCTTTAACATTCTTTACATCCTGTGTTAGTTGCCCAATTGTATCTTTAATCTCATCCACTTCTGTTTTGATATGATCTTTTAAATCTTTAAAATCCTTTTTCATATTGCGAAATTCATCTTTAAATTCTTGTCTGTCCTGTTTCATCTCTTGTTTCATCTCTTGTTTAAGATCATTAATCCCCTCCATAATTTTCTGGAACATGTCTATCCCTTCCTGTGTATCAGTTGAACCTCTTCGCTCTAAAACTTTGGCTGCTTTCCTGGTTGTCATTCTTGAAAAAAAAACCTTTTCTATTATTAGCCAATGTTCCCAAACTTAGAGGCAAACTGTTTCTTTTTTTCCCCCAACAACAAAAGAGTTAATATTCCAGGCCTGTTAATATGATCTAACCAGCACGGTTCTTATCTCCAGCACGTTCAGGAATGTAAAACAAATCCAGTTCTCAGCATCCAGCAGTTAGTAACATACATGAACAGCAGATTCGTTCAAAAAAAAATAATCCCAAAAAAAAGGAATAAAAAAATAGTCTCAGATATATTTCCTTCAAATAATCAAATCATCTTATCTAATAAGTTGCCTCTCATCCATTTTAATCTTTGTAATTCCAAATTTAAACCAGCTTTTTGTCATAAAAAAATAAAACAAGTTCTTTGAATTGCTCCCTTCTTCCTTAACTTTATATAAAAGAAAAAAGTGTGACTCACCCAGATTTCTGAATTGCTGATTCGTAAACAAGTCTCTTTTACGGTAGTAATTTAAGTCAAATGATAAGATTTAGACAGAAGGAGGCTCGCTCGTTAAAAACGTTTTTTGAAAGAAAAAAAAAGTCTCGCTTATTTTCAGCACAGCTTGTTGGAAATCCGGACTCCGTCTTCCGCTGCTAGATATGCCTTCTTATCTCAGGGGATTCCTGGTCAAATCCAGCCATCTACAGCTCAACGAAGTTTCGTGGATAATCTCTTCAGTTCCCCTTTATCTTGGAGAACATTTACGCCAGTCAAAGATTCCTCTTGACTGGCTTTTAACTGAAAAAAGCTTCCTCTGAGAGAGAGCTCCCTCAGAGACAACCACCAGCCAGCACTCCTTCCAGGAAGTCTACTCCTGATTATTATGACTGTTAGCATTGTTATGATCTGCTATTTTGTATTTACTCATTAAATTTATATCCTATCCTTTGCAAAGGAGCCCAGGGCAGCAAACTTTTCTCCTGAAAGTTAAGAAAGATGGGAACAGACACCTCAGCAGGGAGAACATTCCACAAATGGGGAACCATCACCGAGAAGGCCCTGTCATGAGTCAATGTCAAATAGGCACCACCACCCCTGACAATCACAGGACTCAAGATGGTTGATATTGAGGAAGGCATTCTTGTAGGTACTTGGTGTTTAAAGTGGTGCACTTTGTGCTGATTATGATGTACACATTTCTTGGTGGTGTTGCTTTTAGAATTGTAATGACTAATTTGTACTGACTGACTAATTTGGTTGCTGTTACCTCTGGTTTAAATTGTTGTATATCTCTGTATTTCATACTAGCCATGGTGAGACTTTTTTTAGTAGAAAGCATCTAAGAAATTGAAATTTATTATTATTATTATTATTATTATTATTATTATTATTATTTAATAATAATAATAATAATAATAATAATAATAATAATAATAATAATAATAAAAGTCGCATTTGTGGATTGCCTGCTATTTTCTGCAAGGGGTTTTGCAGTCTTTGTAGCATGAGAGATTGGTTAGGCTGATTTATTTTATTTATTTATTTATTTCATTTCATTTATAAACCGCCCATAGCTAATAGCTCTCTGGGCGGTGAACAAAGCAAGATTAAAATACAATATTACAATAAAAGCAATAACAAATAGCAGCAAGTTAAACTAAAAACGTTAAATATGAAACATTGAACATTAAAATGCCTGGGAGTATAGCCAGGTTTTAACCTGGCGCCTAAAAGAAAGTACCGTAATGACTCTGTACAGAACTATATATTCAGCACAATTACATGGTAGAATTCTTCCTGGAGTGTCAAAATCAGACTGAATGTTTGTTTTCACGTGTGTGCATGGTTTGCAATTTTGAATGCTCCCCCGTATAAAAAGTCTTCCTGCAGTAGAAAACTAGCATTGGGCTGCATACATTGTTAGTCATGCTCATTGTTAGTCATGCCCCTAGAAATTACTGGACATGCCTCACTTAGATTCATTCATTTCAATGGGTCTACTGCTCTGAGTACAACTAATGTGAAATGCAATCTATTGGGTTGTATCCAACAGTGCCCTTGCGCAAAGAGAATAAACTTTTGCTTATACAGTAGGACTTTTCCTTCCTTTCCTTTTCCTGCAATCCACTCAAAATCCATTCTAGAGGGTTGTGGGACCTTCCAGAAGAAAGGAGGAAGCCCTGTTACACAGTGCTTGATACAGCCCATTGATTCTAGCCTTGAGGTCTCTCTGAGATGTTACCATGTGCAAAAGGTTTTTAAAAATGGAGTGATGTTCTAACATTCAACCTGAAGTAATAATAATAATAAATAATAAATTTAATTTATGTGTCGCCTATCTGGCCAGTGGCCACTCTAGGTGACGTACATACAATAAATATGGCAGAATACAATATAAAAATACAGTGAAATATATAAATTATAAGAGCAAACAATACATAATAGGAGGCATTTAAAACAGAAGAATATTAAGCCTCCCCAGAAGTCCCGAAAGCCTGCTGAAAAAGCCAGGTCTTTAAGGCCTTGCGGAACATATTCAGGGAAGAGATGTGCCGAAGATCTTGTGGGAGGGAGTTCCAGAGGGTGGGGGCCGCCACTGAAAAGGCCTTCTCTCTAGTGCCCGCCAACCTAGCTGCTTTGGTTGGCGGGACTGAGAGAAGGCCTTGTGTGGCCGATCTTGTCAGGCGGCATGATTGGTGGCGTTGTAGGTGCTCCTTTAGATAAGTAGTACTGTCCAGTGCATGAAAAATATAGCATGAGGTTTTGTTGCATGCACTGATCAGTACATGCCCTAAGGCCACCCAGTGAGCACCAGCACACAAGCCAGGATCTGAATCTAAGCGCCCTAAGTCTAAAATTAATGGCCTCACATGTAATATTCAATACTCTGATTTAGATATACCTCTTTAAATTAGGAGTAGAGAATCTGTGGCCTTTGGGATGTTGCTGGACTCTACCTCCCATCAGCTCTGTCCATTGGCCATGCTGACTAGAGCTGGTTATGGGAGTTGGAGTCCAAAAATATCTAAAGGACCAGAGGTTCCCTTTCCCTGCATAACAGAAAGCTTTCCAAATCCTCTGGGTCATGATTCATTGCCAGTTTTCCAAAGCAATTAGTGTTATACCCTGCTCTCTTCACTCAGACAAAGCTCCATAACAGGTTGTCCTTTTCTATAAAGCTTATAAAGAATGATGCATAGCAGCTCTTTCCTTGTAAAGCTGCAGGCAAAAAACCTGTATAGGTTTCCACATATGAAGGAAAGAGCACTTGGAATGATGTAGTGCACCAAGTTCCCAGATGAAAGAGCTTTGAGGAGCCTTGAAAAGATAGCAGATTTAAAAAATGGAATTGTTTTTATATGTTGCCTTTCACACTTGAGAGCCCCCAAAGCAGCACTGTTCAGAGTAATGTAATAGATATTGGTGGTATAATAGCTTACCACAGCCACTACACAGCCAACAATAGAATTATAGTGTTCCAAGGGACTTAAAGGGTCATCATGTCCTCTCCTCTGCACTGGTGGAGGATTAATGTCTAAGGCTGCAAGCCTATGCACACTCACCTGGAGGAAGTACCAATGAACCCAGTGGGTTTCACTTCTGAACAACTATGCATAAGAGTAGCAGGCTCAAGGTAAGGCTGTGAGCACACTAGTCAAGAGAACAAAGGGTTCCATTAGCCACACCTGGAGGGGGAACAGGTTGATCTACTGATCAGTTGCCAAATCTCTTTGAAATTGAATTAAAAAAAAAAAAAGCACTCAAGCTGCTCCCATCAGGTTTTACAGCACATGCTATAAAGAGAGGTGGAGACTGGAACCGGTAGAAAGTGAGTGTGTTTCTACCATAAGTTTTTTTGTTTTCAATCAGGATATTTTCCTGTACATCAACATTTTCCCGTTGGAATGAAGAGAAGCCTGCCTCCCATTTCCTTTCTCTAAGAACAACACTTTCCCAAATGCAGTTTACACCTAGAATTTTCTTCCCTTCGAGTGTAGTAAACAGTAAACTGAAATGCAATTCTTGTGCCAAACCAGTCATTAATTTAGTCTAAAGATTGATTTCCTTTCTGTTTATGACCATGACAAATCAATAACACCTCAAGTGAACAGACTGAGTATGAAATGCTGTATCGATATCTTTTTTTTCTTTCCTTTCCTATAGAACAGTTACATTAATGTTGCAATTAGGATTGTGTTTAGGCTTACTAGGGTGTGAGCCCAACTGAACACAGTGGGACTTTTCTGAGTAAACATGCATAGGATTACACGACTTATTTAAAAATGTGCTATTCCATTTTTCTGTCAAGACTGATGTTCAATATTGCATTTAAAAAGTCAGATTTACACAATACAGTATAAAATCCAAAATAACAATGCCAAGAAAAATAATAAACGTTATCTGTTGCTTTTGCCATTAGAATAGTTTTAGGCTAGGTCCAAAAACATAACTGTACTGGCAAGCTGAATGTGGCTGCAGAGGTAGTTCCCTAACTGAGATACCACCATAAAAAAGGCCTTGTCTCTCTCAGCAACCTGTCTAACGAAAAACCTGGAGCAAAGTCTCATGTTATGGTCTCAGCATAAAGGCAGGCTCAAAAGGGAGAACGTAATTCTTTAGATGTCTGATCCCAGAGCTCTTTCTTTAGATCCAAATGCTAAATATAAAATTATTCTCAGCATGCCTTCTCTATAATAATGAATTTCCAGTCTCTATCAAGGAAGATGCCATTTTTGAAATAGGAATGTACAAGCCTTAAGGTGAGTTTATATAGGGTACATCCTGCAAATTAAAGGAAGTTGTGAGAAAATGGATACAATTTTGACTCACTCCTCTGCTTTGTCATAATGTCTAAGGGGGACCCTTGTGTGTCTCCGTCAACTCAAAATGTATGCTCATCAGATGCAAGGACAGATTATGCATCTGTCTACATGAGAGATGTGTTGGATGTTATTTCCATTCTTTCATTTAAATAACCTTAGAAAGAGAGATTGTGGGATTCACCTACATGCTTATGGACTGCCTTGTCCTGAATGCTGTCAGTTCTGATTCACCTGTTTGGCTCAACTAGGAAGGAACAGGGTGTCAGTTGTGAATTCAGCATTCATTTCCCCTTCAGCCCAGTTTAACATGGAGATCAGCACTAACAGAGCTCCTTCAGTTATCACCTGTTAGTGGAGTAAGGGGGCTTTGCACACACACCCCAAGTACCAACTGGTTCTGTCGGGAATGCTTTGATTCGGATTCCTGCATTGAGCAGGGGGTTGGACTCGATGGCCTTGTAGGCCCCTTCCAACTCTACTATTCTATGATTCTATGCAGAGCTTGGAAAAGTTACTTTTTTGAACTACAACTCCCATCAGCCTAATCCAGTGGCCATGCTGGCTGGGGCTGATGGGAGTTGTAGTTTTAAAAAAGTAACTTTTCCAAGCTCTGATTCTATGGTTGCAAAGCTCCCATGCTTCCACTAGCCCACTGGCAATCGGTGGAGTGATCTTTTCCTTGCTGGATCGGGACACTGTCACACATATGCAAAAGGTAATCAATAACACTGGACTTGATCTAGGATTTGCTTCAAAAGAGAGCAGACACTATCATCCATCTTAATGAATGTTAACTGATTTTCATATTGCTTTTTCCCAGTACAAA
Source organism: Rhineura floridana (assembly GCF_030035675.1). Lineage (NCBI taxonomy): Eukaryota > Metazoa > Chordata > Lepidosauria > Squamata > Rhineuridae > Rhineura > Rhineura floridana. The sequence goes on along the minus strand of NC_084481.1, from coordinate 143,456,145 downwards.
AAAAGATCTATAACTGTATTAGCTTAACAGTCCCTCAAAGCACAGTCTCAAAAAAAAAAATAGACTAGGAGAGAAAAAATTATCTTTCTTTGTTGTTTCAAGGGAGGAAATGGGAAATTTCAATCCTTATTTAAAGATATGCTGATAAAACTATTTATAAAACTTTAAACTACTATAGAATTTACTGTAGAATTACAGTAATGGCAACAGTAATGGCTACAGAAATAGCTACTTTACCTGCCAGACCAAGGAATTATATACATTCCACAAAAGAGAGGGAACATGACAATGCATTCTTCATGGTTGGAAAGGAGAATTCTGTCCGTATTCTACACCATACATTAACAAAGGGAGATTTTTTGATAAAGGAAAAATACACCTGTAAAGTTATTACTTACACATCAGATACAATAAGAGAAATCTTGTATTGCTCCTGTGAATCAAGCTGACACTGCAGTCCCTTTTTTCATTTGAAAAGAGTAGTCAGCTAATCCATGTTAGCTTGAGAATATTGTAAAAATTCTTATTTTGCTTCCTGTTATTTTATCCATTGGGAAATGACATTGTTTGCTGTCACTGAAAGTACAGGGAAAGAGCTTATTTTAGATATAAATGGAAATTCCACACAGAAAAACTCACTGCAGCTTGAAGTTCATCCATGAATAAAGGGCACACCTTCTGACTTCAAAAGAGCTTTGTACAATCCCTTAAAAAGGGCCCTCCTGATGGTATGTGGTTTAAAACCCCACCTGCCACATAAAACCCAAACATTGCCTTGTGTTTCTGTGATACAGACTACTTAAGACTCCATGACAACTTTTATCTTCATGCAATATTTCCTGCATAGGTGTTTGCTTAACCAGAGTTAATTCAATTACCAAACACAGAAGAATGACACACTGCCTTTCTAAAGTGCTGGCCATTTGAGTATGGGTTTCCACCTTGCTTCTTCTCCTTCTCCTTCTCTGCATTGTATCTGTAAAATAAAGAGTTCAAACAAAAGAGTTCTTTATTATTGCCACACTCCTCTATACATCAGTAACACAGTAACAAAAAGCAAAGTTTGTTTCTCATCACAGATCTAAGCCACAGTGAGACGTTCTGAATCTCATTGTGTGATACTAGAAATACTCAGAATAATTGCCAAGGGCCGCATGCTAATAGTGAGCTGGGGCAGAGGCAAGTGGGCAGAGCAAAGAATGCAAATTTTGCCTTTGTACAGTAGGCTAGTTACTATATACACTCACACACCCTTCTCTGCCCGCCATCCAGGCAAGCAAGAGGAATTATCAGAGTTCAAGGACACATGCCAGCCAGACAAACTCAGGGTGCAAAGTAGGGCCATGGAGAGGTATGGCCTGGGGAGAGTTCTGAAGGCCAGAGAGAGATGCCAGGAAGGCCACATTTGGCTCCCAAGCTGGAGGTTCCCCATCCCTGACTTAAGGTAATGACTATATTAAGTTCTAGCTTTATTTGACGTTTTGGACGGATCACAGCTGCTGCTTGAGATGAACGACAAGATGCCACCCCTTTTTATTCCATGTTCAAAAATTGACAGGATAGGCCAGAGCCAGCTTCAAAGGGCGGCCAGGTGAGGCCCTGGCTAAGGGCCCTGCGCCCCACAGGGGCCGCTTCTTGTGGTGGGGGAGTAGCACTCCCCTTCCTCAGCAGGCTCCCTGCCACGGATTGCAGGGAGGAAGCTGCCCTCTCCCCTGCCCACCTGCCCACCCACCCTCCACACCCGCCGGTTCCCTTGCTCGCTTGCCCTCCCCCACCCCCCTGCCTGCTTGCTCACCCCTGTCCTGCCCTCCCCCTCCCCCTCCCCCTCCCCCTCTGCCCGCTCACTCACTCACTTGCTCGCCCACCGACCTGCTCTCCCCCATTCCCTCCACCCGCTCGCTTACTTGCCTGCTGTCCTGCTCCTCCACCCGCCTGATAGGTTGGTAGGTAGGTGGGGCATGCGTGTGTTCGTGTGCCAGGGCCCTGAGACAGGAGTTGAATCTTATTTCAATGCTAGCGAGAGGACAGGGTCGTCCACTGAACCTGATAGCGGCAGGCTCACTTACGAGTTTAAGGGCAGGCCACATGGCGTGCAGCTCTGTCTGCCAACACCTTGCCATTGCTCCTTATCACTAAGTATATGTCACTTGAGGCAGTTGCCTCAGACTGCCTAATAGAAGGTCCGGCCCTGGCCAGGATCAATGGTATCTGAGGCCATGTGTGCACATAAACTGATAACTGTAACAACAGTGATGGCTATTGTGATGTCCCTGTATATATATAATACTGTAAATATGGTAAGTGTGGGTTTATTAGGGTATATGTGGTAAGTAGACTGAGTGAGGGGGGGAGTACATGGGTTGGAATGTTGAAGAATGTTGTATGATGATTGGCTGAGCATTTTGAGTGTGATGACAGTTGAGAAGGGGTTCTGTTGGTTCGTTCTGAGGGTTCTGGAGGGTTGGTTGGTTTTGGAGAGGGTTGTGGGATGGATTGGATTAGGCAGGTAGTGAGGCAGGATATTGGTGACTAAGAAACATAAAGAGTAATGCATCTTATGAAACCACATGCCTGTTGACTAAACCTTTAAGTAATCTTGTTATTCCCTGTGTATATAAATAAATATTTCTTGGTTTACCAGAACGCCTGATCCTTGGCGAGCTTTCACAGACCAGAAGGGTGGGCAAGGCATATACCGAGGTTGGGAAACAGTATCAATGGTGGCAGCGGTGAAGAGATAGTGTAACATCATCAGGTATCCAGAGCAACCCAGGGCAGTAATCTTTATAGGCACAAAGATACAGAGGGGTTGAGGCCTGTAAGTACACCCAGACACAATGTAGCAATAAGCCAGGAGGAGATGAAGGCACCGTCTCAAGGCAATATTATTTACAGGGAGTGTCTGGTGGTGCTGCCTAGCAGTGGGATCTTGAGAGATCTTTGCTAGAGCCGGGGAGAAAACTGTTAAGAGAGCTGGACCCTGAGGTGGGACCGTGACAAGGCTGTGACCTCAGGTGGGGAGCCTGACAGCTATCATGTAAAAGGGAGCCATCCTAGCTCTAAAACTAGTACACACTATGTTCATATAATCTCATACACAATAATTTCAGTCAAGACAGTTTGCACATTTAACTGCAAATCATCAGTGGTTCAGAACGTTTTCCACACAATGTATTGCATGGATCCTCAAGAGCATATTCCTAGGGAAAACACAAGTGTGAGTCCATTTCCTTCACTGATATAACTGATGAGAAATCCAGTGATGTACATGCTTGTGTGAACTGGTCTGAAGCCATATTCTGCACACTAACTCAGAGTAGAAACACATTCACCATTCTGCTGGGTCAGTTCCAGTGAGTCTCCACTATTTTCCTCTGAAAACAGTGGCACAACTGTGAAACCTGGTGGGATCAGCTTGAGTACAGGTTTTTTTTTTTTAATCAGTTTCAAAGAGATTTCACAACTGATCAGCAGATCAACCCATTCCCCTCCAGGAGCAGTTAATGGAAAAACTTTGATCTGGCAACTAGTGTGTTTCCAGCCTCACAGTAGCATGACAAATCGGTATCTGCATTCCATACCTTGCTTTGCACTAAAGTTTTACAAGCTCTCCCCAGGTTGCCAAATCGTGGTCCAGTCCTATAAATAATCTACAAAACAACAGCCATAGGTAAGGTTTCCTTTTCCCTAAAATGATGCCACAACCGGCACAGTTAGGGGAGGAAGGAAACAGAGAGCAAATGTATACTTAACCACCACTTTCTCCTAAACTTCAAAGTCTGTTTAAGTGGCCTGAAGATTGTAGTCCTGGGTTATTTTGCAAGTTATTTAGCCACCATTTAGCAACTTCCTTTGCTTAAATCCTGAAATTATCTTCTAAACTATTATGAGTTTAAAAGATGAGTTTCAAGGTTTGTTAACCAAGGTTTGTTTAAAGACCTCTAAAGAAAATAATTGCCTCCAGGATACAGGTGCAACTCAATGGTGGCTTTGCATTAGAAGTAAGTGCTTCTGCTTGTACAAGTCAGGACATCCAATTTTCACCACCCACACCCCCGCACACTCTGCTGCCCTGCACAGTATATCCCATTCTATTCTGGAGAGTCCCCAAACCTCGGGAGCAGCTTTCAAGGGCTCAAAATAGGGATGGGTGAATCTGACAATATCAGTTTCTCTCTGTGTCTCATTTTTCCAATGTTAAGTACAGTTCTCCACATTTCCTCAGCAGTTTGTAATTTTGTTTTGAAAAAAGATCCTCAAAATTCATTAGCATTTTAGTGCAATTTCCCCCCAAATATACCCATTTTTGTGTGCAATTTTGCCTAACGTGCACATTTTTGCAAAGCAATTTCCCCTAATAGAATGCATTTTGTATGTTGTTTTATTTCTATGCACACTTCACCTGAGTATAGGCATTTTTGTACACATTACTTGGATGGCGAACTGGACTGCAAAATTCGGAGAACTGTGAATTTTAAAGAATGGCTGTGTTTTGGCTTGCATATTGTTTTGGCACATGCAAATTTGTTTCACTTTTAAATGCAAACTGAATCAAATTTCTCTCCCAACCCTTTCTTCAAGTGAGTAGTGAAATCAGGTGCCCCAACAACTTTCACAAGCGAATGCAGTTTTTGTTAAGGCAAAGCCATCATTGGATGCAACCCAATGTTTGCAATGTGGTTTCCCCCCCTCTTTAAACAGTTCTTTAGTCAATCCCCTAAACAACTTTTAAACTCAACAGAATTTAAAACCAGTTTGGGAGGTTCATTATAGGCAGCTGCTTAACAGGAAACTCAGAAAAACAACTCAGCTATGCCGCTAGCTAAACTGCAAATTTAGGCTGATTACCTTAGGGCCAAACCATAAACTATACATTACGTTGGTGTGAGTTTCAAAAGCAATCCACATGAAAGATGCATGATAGCAAGCTTCAGAGTAACCGGTACAGCTGTCTCCATCACTGCATCCCCATGGGTAGGTATGGCTACACCTGTTCCATAACTGTCAATCAACTAGCTTCCAAAAACTCCACACTCTCTGCTGGAAGAGAATGGCTTCCTTCAAGACAGAAAAACGAAACCCAATATTGGTCCCTGCTGGTCTGTGCTGCTGGTCGTTTTTTGGTCTTGCTCACTGTCTACATTGTGCTAGAAATGAGGAGAACACTCTTCTATTGCATGTATTCAATCTTGTGTTTTTCTATGGAAAGCCAAGAGACCCAGAAACAGCAGTGAGTAATGATCAGCAGACTGTGTTCCTAGATATGCTCAGTAATATTAGTTGGATTTGTCTGAATGTAATTGTCACAATACTGTCAGGGGAGATCCATGTTCCTGGCTGATGTAGATGCATACCTGCATCACGATGGGTCCACTGAACATGATTATTGTGTCTATTGAGGCAGATATGGGTATACTTGCTAACTAAACCAGGGCCACTAGTGGCTCTTTTATATTACAGTAATAACTGCAGTAGGCACAACTAGTGATGCATACAGAGCTAAATTGCTGTGGATCTGCCCTTAACCTTCTTGGCAAGACTATATCTTTCCCAGAGAACCAAGATCAGGAGCAACCAGTTAAGATTTTTAAAAAACTTGAAACATTGCTCAGTGCAGCAAAGAGGGGGGCGTAGTTTTGAGATTGTCAGAAGGGGCAGCCAATCAGCAATCTGCAGAGCTAGCTTTCTGTTTCTAGCAAAAGCCAGCTGTGCAAAGTAGGGATTGACTGGCTATTATGACAAGCACAAAGCCGTAGGCAATTTTTCAGATGGTTGTTGTTTCTTTAAAAATGACATTTTAAAGGCACTGAACAAATGTTTGATAAATATGCCAGGAAACTGACTTTATATATATACCTAAAAGCTTGCCTGAAACAAGGGGTGGGATGGGAGAGTATGGGAAAATGGTGCTATATTTGGAGGAATATATGTGTGTCCTTTGAAGAGTTAAGAGAGGGTAAAGGAAAGCTTGTTCCACAGCTGGAAAACCCCACATTGGCTGCAGTAGCTAAGTACATCTAATTGTAGCCCGAGACTGGATCAGTGCCAATGTATTAAGTGGCATGGCTGCTTCTTTGGTTAACTATAAAATAGCTAGCAAATGTGTAAATTCACAAAATATCTACGCCTTGTTCCTCACTCCCACTCCTCTCATGGATGAGTTCCTTGTTGCTCATCTGTTATGCCCACTGGCCTATGTGTGTTGTTTAGTGCCAGGTTAGTACACAATAATACCACACTCATCCATGATTTGATTGTGGATGAAGGTGCAGATTTGGTGTGCATTACCGAGACCTGGGTGGGTGAGCTGGGAGGAGTTGATCTGACCCAGTTTTGCCCACCTGTACACTCAGTGCAACACTAACAAAGGCTGCAGGGATAGGGAGGAGAGGCTGCTGTGGTCTACATAATTTCTATCTCTGTCACCAGGAAATGTCCATGTTGAGGCTGCCTCTATTGTACTGGCTCAGGACTTCATGGCCTCCATGATGACCATGGGGGTGTCTCAAGTTGTCACCAGCTTGACATACGGGGCACGGCTCACCCTTGACTTGGTTTTTGCTGCAGATGGAGGAAGGAGTGGTCTGGAAATTGGGGAGGGTGAAAGTCACCCTATTGTCATGGTCAGACCACTTCCTGGTGAAGTTTAGACTTATGGCTCCAATCCTCCCCAGCAGGAGTGATGGACAAATTAAGATGGTCCACCTCCGGAGACTAATGGAATCCACAGGATTCCTGAATGCCTTGGGAAAGTTCTCAGTAGATAGAGCTGGTGACCCTGTTGAGGCCCTTGCCACGCTGTGGAACAGCAAGGTGCACCAGGCTCTTGACACGGTTGCCCTTGAGCACCCTATCCAGCATTGTGGAGCCCAGTTTGCACCTTGGTACACCAGTGAGCTAAGGGCAATGAAACAGGTTGGACAATGGCTGCAACACAAATGGTGAAAGATGTGCTCTGAGGCTGATTGGGCATGAGGGAAAAATCATAACCGTGCCTACTGTGCGGTGCTGTGGGCGCCAAACAAGGCCCACTTCTCTGCCACCATCACATCCTCAAGTAGCCATCCAGTGGAGATTTTCCATATTGTCAGGGGTCTGTAGACATCAACTCCAGGAAATAGAGTTTTAGACCCTTCGGAAACCCACAGTGAATTGTTTGCAAGGCACTTGGAGGGTAACTTTGCTTGCCTTTGCAGCAATCTTGATGCTTCATCCACATCTACTGTAGTCCCCAGTGAGGTGTCCAGTGTAATGTCTGCTGCAATTTCTTGGGAACGGTTTCAGTTGATGTTGCCTGATGAGGTGGACAAGGTGCTTGTGACGTTGTAGCCAGTGACATCTTCTCTTGACCCTTGCCCTTCTTGGCTTATTAAAGCTTGCCGAGCAGGTCTGACTGAGTGGATCTGGGGTGTGGTCAACACATTGTTGTGGGAGGGAGTGGTTCCAGCCACCCTGAAAGAGGTGGTGATCTGACCACTCCAGAAAAAGCCCACCCTGGACTCATTGGTTTGCCACAACTACCGACCAGTTGCAAATACTCTCTTCTTAGGGAAGGTGATTGAGAGGGTTGTGGCGCAGCAATTGCAAGTAGTCTTGGATGAAACAGATTATCTTGACCCATTCCAATCTACGTTCGGGCCTGGTTATGGGACTGAATCGGCCTTGGTCACCCTGATTAATTACCTTTATCAGGAGAAGGACAGTGGAAGTGAGACCCTGTTATTCTTACTTGATCTCTCTGTGGCTTTTGATACCATTGACCATGGTGCCGTTCTGGGCCAACTTGGTGAGATGGGTATTGGAGACACTGTTTTCCAGTGATTCTGATCCTATCTCCAGGGTCTTTTTCAGAGAATAGCATTGGGTGATTGTGTATCAGCCCCCTGGCAGTTGTGCTGTGGGGTGCTGCAAGGTACCATCTTGTCCCCCATGCTGTTTAACATCTATATGAAGCCCTTGGGAGTGGTCATCAGGAGATTTGGGGCATGGTGTCAGCAGTACAGTGATGATACCCAGCTCTATTTCTCTGTAACATCTGAATCGGGAGAGGCCATACAAGCCCTGGACTGCTGCCTGGACTTGGTGGTGGGCTGGATGAGGGCCAATAAACTGAGTCTGAATCCTAGCAAGACAGGCACTGTGGGTTGGTGGTTCCCAAGTTAGGATAATTGGTCAGTTGTGTGCTTTGGATGGGATTGTACTCCCTCTGAAAGAGCAGGTCGGTAGTCTAGGGGTGCTCCTCAACTCATCTTTGTCTCTAGAGGCCCAGGTGATCTCAGTGGCTAGGAGTGCCTTTTACCAGCTTCAGATGGTAAGACAGCTGCAGGCATTTCTGGACTGGGATAGCCTGACCACTGTTGTCCATGCACTGGTAACCTCCAGACTGGATTACTGTAATGTGCTCTATGTGGAGCTACCCTTGAGGTTAGTCCGGAAACTGCAGCTAGTGCAAAATGCAGTGGCAAGACTGCTCACTGGGGCAGGTTATCGCCAACATGTTACCCTGCTGCTGAAAGAATTACACTGGCTACCTATTAGCTTCCAGACTAAGTTCAAGGTTCTAGTTTTGGTGTACAAAGCCCTATACAGCTTGGGACCAAGATACCTGAAAGACCATCTTATCCCTTATATACCCAGTCGATCACTGCACTCTGCAGGTGAGGACCTCCTGCAGACACCATCTTATCAAGAGGTCCATTCCACACAACATGGGAAACAGACCTTTAGTGTAGTGGCACTGACTCTTTGGAATTCCCTCCCCCTAAATATTAGGCGGGCACCATCTCTGTTATCTTTTTGGTGCCTACTGAAGACCTTCCTCTTTCAACAACCCTTTTAAGCTGAGACATTATCCCAATCTGAGTCTGTGTTGGAATTGCTTTTTAATGTGTTTTTAAACCTTTTCTTTTTTAAAAAAGATGTTTTTAAAGCTTTTTAAAAAATGTTTTATAGATGTTTTGTTTTAATATATTTTAAAGTCTGTTTTTATGATATTGTTGCGCGCCTCCTCCAGTGTCTGAGCGGTGAGATTTGGGGGGTCCCTGCGTTCCTCCAGGGTTTGGTTTCCTTTGGGGAAGAAGGTCAGCGGAGACTGTGGTGTCTTTATGAAATATGGTTTATTTATTTACACACATTCCAACCTGAGCTCAAGGATGGAAGGGTTCAATGCATCAGCAGTCCAATATCCAGCTTTTCTGTCTGGGTTGCAGGAGGCACCCCAAAGACCATGGTGCAGAGAGCCAGTCTGCCTGTTTGCCTGCCTTCCTGTTCCCAGCAGTTCTCTAGCCACGCTCGAACTACAAGCACAACTTCTGCTAGCTGCCAGGAGTGGGGGGGAGGCTCTCCTGGAGAGTTTCAATGACAAAAGGGTCTTCCTGGCCCATTCACCATTGCTAGGCAACTGATCAGCCCATTATCTTACCTGGCCAATCTGTTTGGTTAACAAAAGACTCATTTGACCAGCAGAGAGTTCCTCATTCCAAGGCACAGGATTCCAAATCAGAGGCTGGAAAGGGGACCCACAGGAATCATCCATCCCCATTCCCATGCTCTTGACAATATTTTAAAGTTTTTTTAGTGTGGGATCGACTTGAAGGCAGTCCATTTCATTTTCATGTCCTAAAAATAAAATAGACCCACTTAGAATAATTAAAAATAATTGTAAAAGTGTTTATATTTGGTTTCTTAAACAATTTGAAATCCTTCTATATGGCATTTTCCCATTTAAATTGAATTGCTAAGACATTAATCCATTTCTTTGCCAAGACATTGCCCCCAAATCCCCAATGTTTTAATTACTTTGCCTTTCTTGTTTATTTTACCTTCTGATGTGATAGTACATAACTAACATTAACTGGCTGTAATCCTATATACACAGGCAGAATTATCCTAAACTCCAGTCCGTGCTGCTGCAGGGGGTTAGGATTCAGTGGAAGTCTCCCCCTGCTACATTCTGCCAGGGGAAGGGGGTACTGCTTGTACAAAGACCCCTGCTGCACCCACAGATGATCATAAGGACCAAAATACATCTATTTATTTATTTATTTATTTATTTACAATAGTATTTCTGTATTGCCATATCATAAAATATCAGGATGGTTTATAATGTTAAAAACATAAAAGCCCATAAAAAATAAAAATACAGATAATCATTAAGGTGACTAGCTAATCAAAATAAAAATTAAACAACTGAAAGGCCTGTCAGCATAAATAGATCTTCAAGAGATGCCTGAAAATCAAAAGCAAGGATGCCTGCTGAATCTCTGCTGGAAGAGTATTCCACAACATGGAACCACAACACTAAATGCCTGACTTCTAGATGAAGCTAATCAGGCCTACAGATGTGAAGCCCCCCAGAAAAAACAGAAAAATGGGGGGGGAACCTTGCCCCCATTTTTTCTTAATTTTTCCTCCCCCCCCCAAAAAAATTGGGAAAATATGAGGAGGGCTTTCACATTTTCCCATTTCCCCCCCCCCACGGCCTTCATATCTCTAGGTGGGTGTCTGTAACACAGGGAACAACTAAAAGCACTCCTCCAGATTAGTAAGGCAGTCCTTATGTATCCTGGGCTTTATATATCAATGCAAGGGCTTAGTACATCAAACCTGAACCTGGGCCAGTAGGTTCAAGGTTGGTGTGTTACAGGGCAGAGCAGGGCCAACAATGGATCCAGTGGATACACAGCTGATCTGCTTCTCAGACAGAGGTCCGATTTTGCCCCCTCTGTGCCAACCTGGAGTTGACACAGCAACATCAGTGGAAAAGCTGCCCCCTCATCTTCTGTTCTGGCTACATGAACTGGCAGGGATGCAGCAGAGTTTTGTACCATGCCAACCCAGCTGCTCTGTAACGTAGGAGTAAGTGCCATGAAACATGGCCAGACTTACTTCCAAGCAAATATACTTAGTCTTTGAGATAATTGATTTGGAAGAAGCAAGAGTTCTTTAATTCAAGTTCTTGAAGTGGCTGGAAGGAATCCTTAAATCTAGCAGTTACAAATTAACGTCTGTGCTTTTCCCAAATGAATTAGTATGTATTACTGAGATTTTCTGGTATATTTTGCTAAAACTTTATTTATTTATTTATTTTATTACATTTATATACCGCCCTATAGCTGAAGCTGTCTGGGCAGTTTACAGCAATTAAAACTTTGTGGGTTTGATCTTCTTTTGCTATTATACATACACAGGAATTACACTGACAACCTGCAGAGTAGATTCCACATCTTTCCTGAACAACTTGTTCTGTTCCTCATAGGGGTGGGGAAGAAATTCAATTCAGTTCACATTTAAAGCCAAATTTATCAAATGTGCACTTTCTGAAACAATATGAGAACTGAAACACAGTCATCCTTTGAAATTCACACTTATCTGAAATTTGCAACATAGTTTGCCAACCAAGCAATGTTTACAAAAATGCTTTATATTGGGATAAATGTTTGTAAACGATGTGTACAGTCATCAAAACTGCATACAAAAATATATTAGGAAACAATTGCACTAAAATGCTGAAGAATTTTCATGCAGATTTTAAAAACTGGCAAATTGCTGCAGAAGTGTGGAGAATCAAATTCAAGATTAGAAAATGTAGAAACTGAGAGGACCAACATTGACAAGTCATTCCATCCCTAGTTCCTCAGCTACTTTCATCATTAAGGAAATATGCAGATAAACTCTTCTGTGCTGCAGCCTGAATTTATGTTAACAGTACTGTTAAGACACATGTTCTTGGGAACCTGAGTGTGTGAACTTGCCACCCACATGTCCCATGAAACACACCTTGAGAGTAATACAGTTTTATAGATACATGGACATGTAACATGATATATGGACATATAACAGACATACAGACATGTAACATATGCTGCGCTCGGCTCCTTCTGAGAGGAAGGGTGGGATATAAATATAAATAAAAATATGGCAGCACTCTACTCCCTTTTTGGATAGACACTGTCTTAAAAGCAGAGACAACCCACTTCTGCTTTTCATAAAGTCTTTATTCAACTAAATGTGATCTCGATGTGTCTTTACATCCTTATACAATACAGTTACTCCTTAAACTGGGGATGGCTCACATGCTTTGATTTGGATTCCTGCATTGAGCAGAGGGTTGGACTTGATGGCCTTCCAGCTCTTGATGGCCTCTATGATTCTATGCTACATTTTTCAGTAAGCATGCGTTCTTTAATCAAGTATGGTGTATGAATGGCATGTTGTGCATGTTTTGGGGCTAAAACAGACAGCATTACGAAAGAAAGAAAGAAAGAAAGAAAGAAAGAAAGAAAGAAAGAAAGAAAGAAAGAAAGAAAGAAAGAAAGAAAGAAAGAAAGATTTTGTGCTGCCCTCCAAATGAAGCAATTTATTTATTATCTGAATTGGACTCTGAACAAAATGATTTTGGAAATTTTCAGCATGTTGCAGGAAAAAAATGTCTATGGTGCATGCCTATTGGCAAGTGTCCATAACATCACAAACCTACCTTCCCCCACCCTTCAATCCCCTAAGCAGTTTGCAACAGTTGTACAAATGTTTTGTTATTATTTGGGAGGTTTGCTGCTGTTGTTTTTACTATTGACTATCTGGAGCAATCTTGCAATCGGAGACCACACTTCATATTTTCATATATAGATGGTAGCAGATTTGACCATATTCACTGCCTCTTCCCTAATCTCAGATTACCTACCACTGACCCACAAATGTCTGGGATGAATGGAGAACATCCAGGTCAGAAAGTGTAGCCCCAACACCTATCGTTACAGAAATTAAAGACCAGCTGTTTCCTAATGATCTGTCTTTGAAATAAACATTAGGCACTAGAGCCAGATGCAGAGCCCACTGAAGGCCATAACAGAGCTTCATACATCTGGCGCCACTGGCCTTTAGAGGAAGTCCTGCCATCTCTGACATTATTCCCCACAGTTCTTTGAAGAGATGCTCAAGGGATTGAGTGTAGTTAAAATTAGGCAATTACAGAAGAGTATCTTTAAATGTTTTTGTACACAGTGACATTATCTGGTATTTTTCCACTACAATTTGAGTCTTTTTTCTTTACTTATATTGGAATCACCAGATCAGATAGCCCTATCTAGTTGACAGGCACACCTCCAACCTGGTGCGGTCATTGTACTTTTACAGTGAAGCTGAATTTTAACAACAGCAGAGATCACTTCACTGCTTGAATCTCCCTGCCTCATGGTGGGCTAGAGGTGAAGAAGGGCTGAGAGAGGTTGGAAAGACTGTGAGAGAGTTGCTTCCATTACTTCTTTCTTTGTGTTTGCTCATTCCTTTAGCTATGTCCTTTTGAAGATGTATCTGTTTGAACTTGAAGATATATCATACATAGGCAGATAGAAAGGTAGATGTGATTAATGACCAATCAATAATGCTTCCTATTCCAACGTTTGAATTAGTCTGAAAGGGATGAAATTGTCCAAGAGCCGTCCATGTTCAAGATGCAGAGCCGTGCAAATGCCTTCATGATCAACAAAACACTATAGGCTTCATCAGGTCTCATGTAGGCGGATAATGATTATTCTTCGGTTGGATGTGTTCACCCACTGATGCACTTTTAACCTCAAACAGCGCTGTGGTGGATGAAATATTGGGTGTTTAATCCCCAATTTACTTGTAAGGCAACTTTCCATGAGCTTGACTCTTTGCTTGCTAGCAAAGGAGTGTACGGTTCCTTAAAACGGCACTAACGCCCTCAACGTTTTGTGTTAGTGTCAACCTTGGCTGTTGGTGAGTCGAGGACTGGCCCTTTAAGCAGGCAACTCAGTCGTGAGAGATGCTGCCGCTCGGGCTTGCTAAAATCCCCGGGAGTCCAGTTAAGAAATAGACAGCTGTCGCTTTAAGTGTCATTTCCTTCTATTGTATTTGAATCGTGACCAGGAAAGAGGATGTGAAACCAGAGAGGCGAGACCGCTGAGCCAGCTTCGATAATAATAGCCGTAGTAATAATAGCTGCAACAATAATGGTGATGGTGGTGGAGGAGCTGGAAGCCGCCTCTGCGGAGCAGGAGTCCCTCTCCGGAGCGTGCCCTGAGCTGCCCAGGCAGGAAACATAAGGCACGCCGAGAGGAGACGCCGGGAGAAGCGCGGCAGTGACAGCTCGAGAGACTCGAGGGGGCGCGGAGCTGAGCAAGCAACAGCCTCTGCCCGGGCAATCGCGCAGCAGCGGGCGGGCAGGCGGAGCGTGGCGAGCCAGGATGGAGGGTTAGAGCCTAAGGGTTAGCCGTGCGTGCTTGCGGAGGCATCGCAACCGGAGCAGCATCGCCCCACGCAGGAGCCCACTTCGCCCTCCCGGGCGGTTAACAGGAGGAAATCCTGTGAATGTCATTGGGGAGTGGGTGACAGGGGGGCGGAGGTGCCACTCGGCTGCCGGTGGTGAGCAGGCAGCCTTTGTGGGGGCAGATCTCCTCGCAGACAAACCCGCCACCACACTACAAAGGACCCGAGACCTGCCAATGTCATCGGCCATCGAAAGAAAAAGCCTCGAGCCCTCCGAGTAAGTGACCTCCTCCCCCCTCTGGTCCCTCTTTCAATTTCCTTAGCTATCGCCAACTTTGCCTTTGGAGGGATAGAGAATCTTCGCAATCAGTGGGTAGGCGGGCGGGGGGGGGTACCCTTGATCATTCCGCGTTATTTCTTTGGTGACAGCTTGTTCGCAGAAAGTGCCGGTTGGAGAGAGAGAGATACAATAGGGCTGCATCTTCCTTTCTCCGGGTTAATTGATGTGTGAAGGCAGTGCTGGAGAGCCCCCACTTTCCCCATCCCGATACAGTCCCTGAATTGCGCTCACATTATTATTATGGACGGGCTGTGCACTGTGTCATTAAGCTAGCACCGAGATCTCATTAAGCTACTAAGCCTGCCTACCAGCTACTTGTGGGGATGGTAACTGAAACCCAGAGACACATGTAAGTTCCCCATTTTGTGTTGGAGACAAATTACCAGAACCACCAGATTTCCCATCGAGCTCCTGTTGCGGGTGAGAGTGGGGGGAGGAAGGGAGAGGAACGACCTGGTATCAAAAGCATTTTCCTCTGGTCTGTAGATAGGTGATGCTGATGAAAGTGATTCAAGACGGACAGGGGTTTAGGAGCGTCATCTTTTACTAAAGCCTAAGTTTGTTTTCCGTCTCTTTTTCTGCTCCCCGATGGCCTACGCTGGCTGATTAGACTAAAAGGTCAAGGTTGTTATCAGATGTGTGCGTTATCATAAGGCAAACCACCAGCTTGAAACTTACAACAAAATGTCCAGCAAAAGAGTTTCTGTGCATGAGCCAGAGCACTATCAAGCAGAGAAGGGGGGTGTTGCCACCCCACCCCCTCCTTAGCTGCTATTTGAAGAAATTAAAAAAATGTGTAACTTGATACAGAATTAGGATTTCCGGATAGACTTCTTACAATGATCCTGCTGTACTCCCAAATAAATGCAGATATATTAAACTGGCACTGTTATTGAACTTGGATGTTAAAACTGCAGTCCTAAGTACTGCAGTCCCTTACCTGGGAGTAAGTCCATTGAACTTTGAAGGACTTACTTCTGAGTAAACATGCGTAGGATTCCAGTTGTATGGTTCTGTTTTTGATGGTTGTGTTTTATTTGTCCTCATCGCAGCTTCGTTGTATTCTAGTTGGGAAAGCTTATTTTAACTTTTAATGCCCCTCTTTAATTCGATATACATGTATATTGGATAAATCTGTCAACTAGTCCCATGAAATATCAAGAAAAAATAGGATGCAATCCTGAGCTCAGCGATTCAGGCTTAAGCTTGCAATCCTTACCCTACTTATCTGGGAGTAAGCGCCATTGAATTATTTAGGATTTATTCTGAGTAAACGTGATTAGGATGCTGCTGTAAATTCCACTGAAATAACTATGCAAATAACTATGTGGATAATTATGCAGAGCTTTTCAACCAGGGACTTGGAAAGCCTTACAACCCAGTCCTATCCTTTCCCCCCCTGAGAAATAGGTTTATATACTCTTATAGTCAGTGTGGTTAGGATAAATGATTGGCCTCAATTAGATAAGACATTTATATATAGGCTTACACATTATATATGGTATATACTGACAAAAAATTATACGTTTGTTATAATTGTAATAACTGTTTCCTGTTTCTCCTACTATGTTAATCTTCCTATTCATCCTTCAGCCTCCAATCTTATATTCACATACCTGGGAACTACACTTCTGATCAGACATGTGTAGGATTGTCCTGTTAATCTTGCAAACATTTCTTATAAGTGCCAGCAAGAAAAAAAGTGAGAATCATCTAACAAAGTATATGTTCAGTATATAATTACTACATACAACATCCTGGAACATAAAGTATATATACGAGCATTTCCTCCCCCCCCCCCCGTTCTTTTAAGTCTCTCGTTGTTTTGGGCTTAACCTGGTTTTAAAGAACTATTCTAAGCTGCAAGGCACAGCTGTGCAACTTAAAACCTTTATGAAGGATACTGGGAGGTGGATCTGAAATTTCAGAATGAGCCATTGCTCTCACTCTGTTCCTTAGATCTGTAGGATATGCTGAAGATAGTTTCTGTGTATTGGTTTCAGGAACTCGCACACTGTCTCGTTCAGTCCTACGCATTTTTAAATATATGAACACTGTCATGACAAGGCATGTCACAAATGCTGTTCTGTTTGACTTTACTTCTGTTTGACTTTACCACTGCCACTGCTTAAAATAGGACAGATACTTATGTTTTGAGGATTTTGGTTTGATCCTGTTCAGGCCCATAGCCAATCTAAAAGTTCAGGGGGGCACCAAAAAAGTAGGGGATGAGAAAAAACTGTAATTAATTTAATTAAATTGTAATTGATTTAATTAATTTTTGTAAAAAAAATATTAGGGAGGCCAGGAAAATTTTAGGAAGGGAGGGTCCCCCTAGCCCCTCATAGGCTACGGGTCTGATGTTATTCAGAAAGAAATTGCTACTGGCTTCATTGACAGTATCCTCCTTAAAAGACTAGTATGCTTTTTAAAATGTTTAAAATATATTTGTTTATAAAAATAGGAACTGTGAACACTGAAAGAATTCAACAGCTCACCCACAGTACTGTATAGGTATGGAACTAAGTGGTTTTTTTTCTTCATAATGGCAAATTGGCATTTAGTATGAAATGCCTGGAGACCTTGACAATCTTTCAAGTGATAATAAAATAACATTTGGCCATAAGCTTATTTTTCAGCTACATAAGGCTTAAAGAAGTTTCACTGCTTCAAATAAAAAAATTGAGTCAGTTTTTAATCATTTTTCATTCTCTTAAGTTTTCGTGAGATTGCTTTGAGAAGCTACAGGCTGGAGAAATACAACAGTACAGTTTGCTTATTTCTGGAGCTTAACATTAAAAGCTGTCTCCAAGCCTTAGATTTTAGCTCCTATTATTGTGAGCAGCTGGAAAAATAGCAGCTATTGTAGTCAGCTGGTAAACACTGACATGATAAAAATCAGGGGCAGGAAGGGGGTACATAACCTTCTCACAGGTTTGGTTTAGGTGAGGGAGGGGGAATGCCTGCCTTCAAATCAGCCAGTAACTAAGCTGTTATGCTACCAGTTTAATGGTATGGACCTGAAAATAACATGGATACCCAGACAGAACCACAGGAACAGAACCACAACTGGAAGTCAATGCCTGAGGTCTGGATGGAAAAGTGTCCTCTCTTAATTTTTTAAAAAGTTGACTTTTTTGAGTGAGTGCAGCTGACAAATTTAACAAATTTAAAGGGTGTTGATGGGCTAAGATTTGACTGGGGAGCAGCAAGAAGGCTTTTACATCAGAGTTTTACCAGTCTGGTTCCAGTCTGGGGGTGGGCAGTAGTGTAGTGGCAAATTCTGAAGTGCAGGGTACTTTCACAGCCATGCCCCCCCTTTGCTGCTGGGTTAAGAATGAGTTCCTTTTTAAACCTTCTCCCACAACAACAGATATCCTTAGGAGCCAATAAGCATGAAGAAGGGAGAGTGTTAGCTGCTGAGAAGAGTCTTCTCAGAGGCTGACTCACCACCTTTCACTCTGATTGGCTCCAATCAGCAGGAAACGACAAGGAAGCATGTTAGTAGACTCTTCTCAGTGGCTAACACACTCCCCATTCCTCCTGATTGTCTCATAGGATGCTGGAGACATAGGGACCCTGCTGGGACCCTGCTCCAAAAAAAGTAAGGGGTCTAAGACCCCCCCAAGACCCTGGACAACTACACCACTGGGGGTGAGGAGGTACACGTAGCTGGCATTGATGGAGCCAGGCCTTGCCAGGCCTTCGTATTGGCACTGTTGTGTCACATGATAACTTTAAATGGGTATTTCCACTGGACATTTTTATGGGCTTACATTGGTCTGTGCTTTAAAAGATTTATAAGGCCAATGTGACATCTGCATTGGCTAGAATGTACATTTGTTTTTATTTCCAAACCCTTATCCTGAATTAAAATCATTCATATGTAGTACAAGTGGTGTGTGAGATAGAGACTCAAATGAACTTATTTAGCTTGAAAACTATCCTAAGCAATCAGATGCAGGGATGGAGTGAACATGTTAACAGCGTGAGGAAGATGCATAATGTAAACCAGTAAATCAAGTGATTAACTTTGAAGATGTGAGGATTTTATTTCTCTTCAGTGGCAATGTTTATAAGCTTAAGGTTAAACATGTGCTAAAATATCTTACTGTGAGTTGCTGACTGTGCAGGCTGTTGGCATTTCACTGGGAATAACTCAACAGCAGTCGCAAAATATCCAGGGAACAAAGCATCTTTCAGGGTGATAATACATTTACATTAAGAAACGTCTTTCCCCTCTCTCTTATTTTACCCAGTCATTATTTTCCCTGCTCCCACCCAATTGCTCCAAATAATATTTTTCCCTGGGGTGAAAAGTACATTACTTTTTGATCATAATTGCGACAATGAATACTTTGGGGCTGAATCTCCCCAGATGTATATGATGTAATTCATATTTGTCTCTGAAATAAAATGAGACTCATATTGTTAACAAGTGGGTCCTGCCGATTCCAACAATCAGTAAGCATTCCATGCCCACTAAGCATGCACAGGCTTCATTGGGCTGTTAGGGGGGGCTACCTGTGTCGAGATTCTTCTTAAAGACATTTTGTATTTTGCAAACCTTGAGATTTTCCTTTAGTTTGATACCCACACCCTTTGTGCATGCATGGTGCCATTTTGACTGTATAAGGATCTAAACTCGGAATGAATTTTCTATTAGTTCTCACCTATAAAGTAAAGCTGCTGCAGGATTAAATAACTCATTGGAAATACAACGCCCACAATATATATGGGACAAACCCTTGAAGGTACCTCTGCCTGTTATACCTTTTTAAATATTACATCTGGACAGTGGAAATCTCATTTAATGGGCTTATTGTAAGACATTAATTAAAGGCAACCACGTGGCCAAAGCAACTGCATGGGTAATTAACACAAAACCATCTCCCACTCCCCAGTCAGGATCAGGGTGCAGGCGTAACATTTAAAAGGAGTCCTTGTTATATAGGCAGAAGCAAAACATAAATTTCTTTACTTTAAATCAGACTTCTCAACCTGGTGCCCTTCACATGTTTTGGACTACAGTTCTCATCAGCCCCAACCAGCAGGGCCATGCCAGCTGGGGTGATAGGACTGGTAAAATCCAGAATATCTGGAGGGCACAAGGTGGGAAAAGCTGCTTAATGATACCACCCAAAAGGATGCAGAATCAAACTGAGTGAAAGATTTGAAATAAAGTCCATTGTAGCTTCCTGGAGGAGAACTTCCCACCCTAATCTTAAATATGCTTATTCAGAAGTCCCACTTAGAAAAGGTTGCAATCTGCTGAACTATTTAAATAGCTAATGTAATCACATTTACACTCCAATCCTATGCATTTTTATTCACAAGAAAGTTCCTTTTATTTCAATATTCCTAGGTATGTGTGCACAGGAATGCAGCCTTAAATTTACTACATTTCTCAGGACAGTTTCATACATTCCCTTTGATTTCCTACTGAGTATACACTCAGTAGGGAAGTACAGTAAATCGCAGCTCCTGATAAGTATCTCTGTATGATATATGTATTTGTAAACACATTTGTCATATTCACTTTTTGTATTGTTGGAGATCTCCTTAAAACAAACTAGACATATACCTAAAAGTAGTATGTGAAGAGAGTTTCAAAGGATGGTAAGTGGGACCTGCAGCAAAATGTTGCAGTGTACCATTACCCCTAATGTGGGTGCTCTGATTCAGGGTGCCAGCTAGCCAGCCAAGTTATCTTCCAGGACACTTTAAGGTGTAAAAGACTGAAGTAGGGTGTTTCATACTCTTTTCTTTTTGAACTTGCACTCATCATTTTGTGGTTACTGAGCTTTTCTTGTTGGATTACTTTTGGGAGGAGGGGCTACCTCCATAGGGTTTTTTGTTTTTTTGGTAATTGTGCAAATATCAGGATTTTCCTAAGCCCACAAATATCTCCCCTCTTATTTCTCAGTGGCCCCATTTGGCTCCAATCCTGTTAGCATTCAATACCTGACATTGCTATTGGAGGAAGTGGTTAATAAAATTCAGCATCCTGACATATGGGGGCTATATTCATTTTGTAATCTTCTCATCATCATTTAGGCATAATACCAACTACAACAGAAAAGTCACTGGTGGGGGGAATAGAATTCACCCTGCACTTATCAGGACATGTGCTTAAAAACAGTCTTTGATGACATACAGTGTGCCATCCTGTGCATGTTTTCTCAGAAATAAGTCCCACTATGTTCAGTGGGGCTTATTCCCAGGTGTGAGTGCTTAGGATTGTAGCCATAGTCTCAGTGAAGCAATAGATTTACTAAACAGACATAAATTGACTTGCCTATCTCATACTGGCTAAACTGTGAAATGGATAGAAAAGCTACCAGTATCATGTGGATGTTGTAAGGGCTAGACAAGACCAAGACTTTTCACATTCAACTGTAAAATGCATACTGATGGTCAAAATATCATACCTATATGGCGTTATTTACAAATGTTATTACAATGTCTAAAAATATTAGTCATAGCAGTATTAGTATACATTGATATGCTGTACTGTATTTGACAAAGTAGGAAACAGAAACAAATCGAACAGGTGTAGTTTTTCTTAATCACCTAAGAAAATATGAGCAACTTAATATTTTATTTTTGTTTACTTGTAGGTTTTCTTATACTGTCCACAAATTTATTGTCAAAGTAGCACTGGCCAAAGCTATGACTCATGGGAGAGGGGTCCTACTGTGCAATTTATTAATTACAGACCCAGAAATAACTTGTAATATATGATGGACTCAATTTGGACCAAACAAAACCAACTGAAACAATATATTAGCAATATTTTCCCTATTTTTGGTTCTGTTCAGCGTAATGCTAACGGACATGTTCTGTCAGCTCAAGGATTTCTGCTTGTGCAACAGAACATTCTCTCCTCTGCCCATGCACCATAAATCTGTTCTGAGGGCTCCCTCAACTCTCCACAGCAGATGTGGGGATGGTGTGGGGGGAGAAGGAGGAAAACCTCATTGCACTAGCACTAATCCTAGTGCGAGCGCAGTTGTTTAGTTGAATACCAACCTATGTAATTAATTAAAAGAAAATAAGTTCAGGGCAGTGCACATATTCTTCACTAACATACTAAAAACTTTTTTTTGCACCAAGAGAGGCTAGATTCTACATCTTGTATAAATTATACAAATTAAGCATTTACAGAAATTTATTATGCTTCTGCTAAGTATGAATAAAGGCAAAAGTTGTGCAGGTCACTAGTCCATTTACCACTGGAGATCTTACTCAGCCCGTTTATGGTATCTGAGATCTCTGCAAGCATTTTCCACACATTTCCAAACTTGTCTTTCAGCCTTAAGGACTAGAAACTTGATTTTACAGACATAAAAGCTGAGATTCTTGGGATTTTGAATTCTGTACCTAAATTTATGTCCTCCATCATACTTACAATAACAACTAAAAATAACTTATGAGACTCTGTATTTGGAGTTGTGGAGTTTATTGCTGAGATGATATTTAGTATAAACTGACATTGCTGCTTTGTATGTATTCATTAAGTACTATAAAGTATTGCTTATTACAAATTGCAGTTATGTAATCATTTTGGTTTTTTTGTGTTGATATATATTATTATGGTCTATGTTGTAAACCATCCTGTGGTCTTTTGACAACAGGCAGTATATATATATTAACATAAGATAAAAACTATTGAACATGGAGAGCCTTGAATAGGACTTTTACATACCTAGTTCCTCATTGTCAGTGCTTGTTGTTGTTGTTGTTTGTCATAAAGTACAATGGGAGAAAAACCAGACTAAATTCCTTCTCTGATTAGACTACGGGTGGGTTGAAATGTTTGATTTGGTTTACTAAGTATATTCTAAAAACTGTTTCTTTTCACCAGGGAGCCAGTTGATGAGGTGCTCCAAATCCCCCCTTCCCTGTTAACATGTGGAGGTTGCCAGCAGAACATTGGGGACCGTTACTTCCTCAAAGCCATTGATCAGTACTGGCATGAAGACTGCCTCAGCTGTGACTTGTGTGGGTGCAGACTGGGAGAAGTAGGAAGGCGACTGTATTATAAACTGGGCAGAAAACTGTGCCGAAGAGACTATCTCAGGTATACCAGCCACCATCATATTACCTCTTTCTTTCTTTCTTTCTTTCTTTCTTTCTTTCTTTCTTTCTTTCTTTCTTTCTTTCTTTCTTTCTTTCTAGTGTTTTGAACGAAGCTGGGATCCACCCTCAGCTTCAAAATTGTAGCACAAGGAGGAGAGAGGCTGGGCTCAGCCGCACAGAAGGGATGTACGATAGCTGAAAACTGACTAGTCTCAAAGCCAAGTCTGGATAAGCTCCTTGTCAGATTAGGCTGAGCAGGAGCAATGTTAAGGCAAAGACTGGAGATATGCTGAATGGGGTGGGGCTGACAAGAGCTTCTCCACTAGTTGCTGTCCGATCTTATGCAAGGCTCTACTCTGTAGACTAACTACTGATGTTAGAGTCATCATATGGCATGGTAAGGAAAAGGGAGGAAGAATTATGCCTGGATTCCAGGCAGGCATACCACCAATCTAAAGGTTTAGAATCAGGTGGTTACATTTGTGCTTTTCCTGAACTGGATGGAAACTAGGGCTGAAGTACGAGACATAAAACTAGTGTTCATAACACACTATGTGCACACTTAAGAATTTTAGGTTTCTGTTTGCATTTTCTACTTAAAAACGGCATCAATAATATTTTTTTTCCTTGCTGGTTGCTAATGAAGAATAACTGTTCTTTTACCGTTCAAGGGTATTAATTGTTTGTCATATCTATTGTACTTCACCTGTGTGATACTATGAAACCATGGGAAAAGAATACACTATTTACAGCCCGATGCTGCAGTGTTTAATGTACTCAAAAAATTACTGGGGGCAGGGCAGCAGCAGAGAAGAATAAAGTGCTAACCCATCTCATATCCTGCATCAGAGCTTTTTTCCGTAGCAGTTGTGTTTGAATAGGACTGGCTTTGTGTAAAGTAATATGCAGTAAATCACCGATGTATATGCAACACCCTGAACGGATTCAGTCCTGTTTCCACTAGCTGAATATTTTCTCACTGTAATGACAGATAATATGGGTTCTTAAATTAATGCATTTTCTGTGCCTTGTAATTGGATGCATTCCATCTTTTCACAGCATAATGTGTTAATTATCTGTGTCTGCTAATGAAGAATTTCATAGACACAGACCGTTAAATTGGCTTTTGCATTTCCTGAATCTGTAATTCAAATGTAAAAACCTACATTGGCTGGACTGTATATATTTGCTTTAAAACAGCCCCTCTTCTATTTTTTAATCCACTTTCACAAGTGATGCATTCTAAACTAAAAGGTGTTAGTGTCACCTATAAAAAAAACACCATTGATATGTAACAATTATGTTACAGTGGCTATGAAGAAATGAACAGTGACATCTCCTGGAAGACAAGGGAAACATCTGTTTGCTTCCTAGGCATTCTATTCCCAAAGTAAACAGCCTGCTTTTTGCCAGCACAGTCTATGTCTGTGATAAGCAGAGCACTGGAAACTGATAAACCCTTTCTGAAATTCATGTGATGATGCAAGTATTGCAAATATCTATTTGCTTCTGCTTCCTAGTAATATTTCCGACTGGAATATTAAACTTGTTTTTACATATTTAGCAGGCAGTGGCCTGAATGAATTAATTATCTGGAAGTACATACTATCAATATGTATCTTGCACGTTACACAGAACAGTATTTGAAAACATAGCATCATAATGATGGTCTCTGCAGGGGTGACTTAATGAGACTGCAGTATGCTTAAACAGGGATAACCACCATGGTGCCTTCCAGATGTCGGTAAATTACAGCTCCCGTAGGCCGTGCTGGTTGGGGCTGATGGATGTAGTCCAACAACATCTGGAGGGTAGCACATTGGATATGCCTGTGCTAAATAAAGGATCCTAGAAAACACCTGGGTTAGAAATTCTAGCAGTTCACAGAATCCACTGTAATCCAATTTAATAAAAATGGTTCTATGGACATGGACATGTTTTTATTATAGAGAAACTGCAAATGCATCTTGATTACTTAAATCCAAAGTAAGACAAAGCCAGTTTTTCAACCAACAGGCTGTCTGGGGAAAAAAAGAAAGAAATGAGAATCATCATGGCAGCATCAGAGTTCCCCTTTTCACCTCCCTTCCTCTTTCTCCCTTCACAAATTTCTGGATGTGCCTGTCCACAAATTATTTCATCTTAAGAAAACAAAGTCAAATGAATAAGCACTTTTCCTTGTAGTTAGAAAAACTCTGACTCTTGAATTTTTCCTCCCCCAAAGGCTTTTCGGCCAAGATGGCCTCTGTGCCTCCTGTGACAAACGAATCCGGGCCTATGAGATGACCATGCGAGTAAAAGACAAAGTGTACCACCTGGAATGCTTCAAGTGTGCTGCTTGCCAGAAACACTTTTGTGTCGGTGACAGATATCTTCTCATCAACTCAGACATAGTGTGTGAGCAGGACATCTATGAGTGGACTAAGATCAATGGGATGATATAGTCCACTTGTGCCTCATAGTCTCCAAATACATCTCATGGGTGACACAAATACCTAGCTGTGGTGAGGAGATGATCACTCACAACATCTATGTGCTTTGTCTAAGGAAGGGGAAAATACAACAGAATACGCAGGCATGGCATCATGTACAAATGCTGATTGGGGACTGAAACAGTAGCAGACAGGTGGATTTCTGTTAGCAAACACGCTTTGATGATAAACTGACATTCTCAGAGGTGATGGTGAAAGTTGGGGTACAATTTAAAATGAATTATCTTGACTGGAAATATAGTAGTGTCATGTAAACAGATATTATGGCTTTGACACTTGCAGACTTGGTTGTGCAACTGGACGTTCTTTTCTTTCTTTCTATTTACTCTGCATCGACATAGACAATGAACCCGACATTAATGCAAGATGGGACAGTATTGGGGGGGGGAGGGAAAATGGGACTCCAATTCTATAAATTATGAATGTGGAAAGAATGCCTTTTTTTGCATGGAAATCAGTTTTTCCCATTTGAGAACTGAAAGTACAACCTGGCTGCAATTCTGCACAACATGCACCCTGTTATAGACATGAAAGTACTGGTGAGGTCAGTGGGACTTAATGGTTTGTGACTAAGTGCAGGACTGTGGTCTTAAATGCTAAGCAATTATTTCAAGAAATTAGAATAGGTAGCTGCCTGTCACTGCTGCTCTTTGAATGTGTGAAATTCCACCACTCATTTATATTCAAATATAAATTGAAAGAGTTGTTCAGCTATTTTATTAACTTAGACAATAAGAATAAATAATTTGTGGTGTGTAGTAAGATCCTGCAGATTTAATAAAAAAAGAATGATCAAATCAAATGCACAACCAATCGTTACTCATTTGTTGTGCACAGTCTGAGTTTTTTTCTCTTGAGCAATGCTTTTTGTTGGTTATCGCACTTCTCCACCAGTGAATATGCTATGTTTTATATATGCTGATTTTATTGTTTTTATGTTTTGTAAGCTACCCTAAAAAATGAAAATGCATTGGAATTATAGGATATACATCTAATAATCATAATAGAAAATGCTATTCTTCCCACAGACAGTATCTCCATGTTTTTGTGACTACCATATGCATTGCAATGGTAAGAGTGTCACAGCCAGGTAGTTAATAAATATTACCCAATATATTATTAGGAATGAGTGGCATAATTTCTCCCTCGTTCATATTCCTGCAGTTTGAGACTTTTTATTTGAATATATTGTTTTTTTTAAAATCTGCTTTTTTGGGGGGGGGAGAGTGGGGAGCATTTGCAAGGTGATCCTCTCCTCACACACAGCAATATACTGTTTCATGAACTCACTATGTTCAGTGGGGCTAACTCCCTAGCAAGTGTGTTTAGGATTGTAGCGTACATTTTTCTTTTCTATTATTTGAGTGCTTTAAAGGTTGAGTGCTGTCTCTTCCAACACTATAAGTTTGTTTTCTCCCCAAAGGGACTACCAATTGCTGTAGCTATCCTTTCTCGTTCAAGGCATTGAGACTGAACACTGTGTTGATTTCTTAAAATGGGACTATTGTAAAATACGAAATGTAGTTCAGGCACTCATTCACATACCACTTGGATATGCTCCAAGAAAACTTTGGGTACAATCCTGCCATTACTTAATTGCAAAGAGAAATCATTAACTCCAGCAATGGGACTCATGGATGATTAACCAAACATAGAATTGAAATGTGAACCTGCAATGGGGTTCATACATGTGCAGCACAACCAAAGCTTGGTTCATCCATATACATAAGGAATTGTTATAATCCATATACAAGTACCTCCATATAATCCCGTCCAAAAACTAACATCTTCCACAGAGGCCCTCCCCACTGTCCTTATCAGAAGGTAACAGTGCTCAAGAGGGCCTTTTCTGGGGTGCCCACCCACCTTTAGAACTTCCTGCTTCCACGTAGAAGGAGTTAAAACTTTTGTTATAAATTAGGCTTTTGAGCCCTCCTAATTATTTGGGATGGTGTGAGTTGATTGGCCACTGCAACAGCAGGATGCTGGACTAGATGGACAGTTGGTTTGATCCAGCTGGCTCTTCTTATATTGTTCTTATTCTCTGTTTATATTATTCTACTACTGTTAGCGGATGCTGCTCTGATCTCCTTAGGGAAGAAGAGCAGGATATAAAGGATTTTAAATAAATAAATTGATAAATCCACTGTAGCAACCAAAAGTTTAATGGGTTTTGAGAAGATGTTTGTGATGAGAGAGCAAACAAGCAACTGCAAAATCTGTGAAGGTTTTGTCTAGTCTAATTGTCTAACAGTACACTTGTCAGTACCAACTTAAGGCCTTTCATTTCTGACCTGAAAATGCTCATCAACTGGCATTGTCATGGAGCTGATAATTTTTTCTTACATGAAGGCAGATATCTCTGCTGTATCTTCAGCTTACCACCCAAATTTATGGAGACAGACTCCTCACAAATTGGACCTTCTGCCTCTCATCTCACCTCTTCTTTTGCATTTTTCTGCCTGGCTCATGGCTATTTTTTTTTTAAAGAAAGCTTGTTCATATTTATTATTTCCTGACTAATCTTTCAAGTATTGTAGGCAGCACGGTCCTACTTCTTTTTTTTTGGCAGTCCTCTTCCTATAAAACCTGCTGTTCCTACATAAATGCACAATGGCACAACTATTCCTTGACCTTTTAAAAATCTAAGACAGTGTCTGCCAAGTAATCTTGCCCACGCATCTCTAAAGAAAGCCCAGTTATCCCAACACATGTGCCCATAGAGAAAATAAAAAATATATTAGATAACTGATGGCAAGGGATGAGATAATACAAGGCAAATTGTACTGTCAAGTTTGACAAACCACACCACTCATCCTGCAGTGCAGTTGCAACATTAGTACAGAAATATGAAGGGTCGCAAGTCATGACAACTCTGAGCAAAATGCATAAATGGGACTGTTAAGGTTCAAGCAAACAATGCTAAAGTATAAGGCTATAGTGAGCAAATTGTTTTGCTGGTGAAAATTAGGCCTTTCTCAAGCACTACTTTGAGAAAAGAGCACTCCTGTACACTCAAAAAGAGCACACACTGCACTTTACTGTTTAACTTTTTTTTATTACAAAGCTCATGTGAGTCATTGGAAAATTTGTTTCCACATGTGAAAAAAAATAGATATCATTTTTTTTTGCAAAAATAGAAAAGCAATGAAAAAATTAGTGTGAGATACTACTTTCTTCCATTTTCTTAAAGAAAACTCTTAAAAATACATCATCAAACATTCCACTACGATCCACAAAAATAAACTTGAAAAACTGGGACATTTGATACTGTCTGAATTGCATTGTTCTTTGCATATGTTCAGCATCAGCATTATTTTTAAAAAGCACTTCATTATTCAACATTTTCTGCAGTCACTCAGTGTCATGGCTGGGAGATGAGAGTACTACTGGTAGTATCACGTTTTAATTCTGTGCCTTTGAAAACAAAAAGGGTAAGTAACATGTCAGCATAATGGGGTTTTTAGCGGAAGGAGTCAAATAGAAAGCAGTTATTATATCTTTGGTGAAAGCTGGGTACAGCAGCTGCCTCTTTTCTCTAGGTAATATTATGCTCTCAGTTGTTGTTGTACCCAAGAATCAAATTATTTGAATTCTGGACATATCCGCATGAAACTGAAGATACTCTGCCCGATCTGGAGCTTGCTTGGAGAAGAACATTGTACAACATCAACTCAGCACTCATTTATACAACCGTCAGTCTGGTGCTGCAAATTCACAAAATGAGGAGGCCTCAGGTACTATACTTTTTGTCTTTCTGCTCCCGAATCACCTTCCTTCAATATCTCTATCCCATGCAAGCTAACATTTCATCTTTAGGCTGTGTAGCTTTCAAGCATCTGCCATGATACTCGGAGATTGCCAGTGCTGCAAATTTGAATGGAAAACAATGCATTAAGGCCACTAGTTGATTACAGTGATTCATAACCCAAAAAGGTTCATGCCACTTCAGAGGTATGCACTTGGGTTACAATCTACAAAAAACTTGGTAGCTCTAAACCACCCATTAGTTAATATTTACTGACTACATCTGCGGCAGGAAAATTCAAGTGGACAACTCGTTTTCTTTTCTGCTCCGTGACAAAACAAAACATTCCACATCCCCAGAAAAGAGAAAATAATACTAAACAAAAAAATATTTAAGACATAGGTTGTTTAATTAACATTCATATTCAATAACCACCAAGATTAAGGTTAGGCTTGCATAAGGTTAAGTCTTCACTTTATCATTTGAGACACTGTAAAAAGACATATCTTTGGAAGTATCTTACAAATTTCTAAACAACTCTTCAATCTTTTAAATGAAAGAGTAATAAAATACTATAACACCATGCATTCATAGGAGATCAGACATCTGTCAAGCATTAATGGGAGAAGCTTGACAAGTTAGAAATAGGGTGCATTTTTTTTAGTTGGTCTTCTCCTTTCAGCTCACAATACATACAGTAACTCTTCTGATTTATATAGCGATGCTTCTGCTCGTTTGAAATAGTGGATTAAACAAATGAATAATATTTATTAAGTTTATGTACTACCCTTCTTCCAAAAGCCCTTGGAAGTACCTAGCCTAATAAAAATTCCACCTTACACACTGTCTTCAGATGGCATCTAAAAATTAAGTGTGGGGGCCAACCACACTTCCCCAGGAAAGGAATTCCACAGTTGAGGCAGCACCACAGAGAAAGCCGTGTCTTGAGTCAGTGTCCCATGGACCATGCCTGTTGGTGACATCACCTATGTATTTCGTGTATCCAAATACCTGAGGGATAGAGGTCTAACCCAGGGATGGCCTATTTTTTTCCAGTCCCTGCAGGCTAAATAATTATCTCAGTACTGTCATGTTAGTCATGCCAAGCTAGACATCCCTGTGATAACATACACACTTTTTTTGCAGCACCCTCTTCTTCAGAAGTAGCTTTCTCAGAGCTGAGCTGTCCATGACTGGGCGAGCACAGCACACAGGGCACAGCACATAGACCTCTGCCCTGGATCATTAATTCATTCAACACTGGAAAGACTGG
This sequence comes from Rhineura floridana, assembly GCF_030035675.1. NCBI lineage: Eukaryota > Metazoa > Chordata > Lepidosauria > Squamata > Rhineuridae > Rhineura > Rhineura floridana. The sequence goes on along the minus strand of NC_084481.1, from coordinate 143,425,981 downwards.
CCAGCTCAGAAGTAATGTAATCCTTGGGAAAGTTCAGTCTACTTTTCTGCCTTCCCAATCTTGAAGGGAAACAAATGGAGGATGGGGAATGAAATAGCCTGGGGGTGGGGCAAATGTAGACTGCATGCTGTCAGTTGGTCATCCCTGACCTAGACAATGAAAAGATATAATGGTAGAATATTACATGGTGTTATTTTTAAATATAACTAGATAAACATGTTGTTGGACTACAACTCCCACCATATCTCACCATTGGCTATGCTGGCTAGAGTTGCTGCAAGACTGCTTTTCCTGCAAGAGACTAACATGGCTACCTCTCTGAAAATAGAAATGTTGGCACACTGTTGGGAAATATAGTTAAATAACTAATCCTTGTCATCAGCCTGGCAACTGATTATGTTTATCAGCTCATTGTACATGGGCCATGCTCACTGGCCATTGGTTTATATCATTCCCCACAGTACAAAAGAAATCCTACAGAAAGTGTTTATTTCAATATTCAACCTATCCTGCCCCAAGTACTTTCACCTGCCAAGATGCTGAAGGACAGTCTTTCATACATGAATGAAAAGATTCTACACACATACTCTCAGCCTGATCTTAACTGATCCATGCATCTCTTGCTAATTTCCACCTGGTCTGGTTACAAAGGCTGCTGCTGCTGCTGCAGGAACCAGGGCCCACTATAGCTACTTGTGTTTTCAGTGTTGCGTGAATGTATTCTAATATGTTAGCAGCAGAGATTAATTTATCTCATGACACTTTGTTTTTATTATATAGTTTGCTGTATTTATAACAAATACTTAACAAGAAAAAAGGATATTAACTTATTCCAAATTCCAGGGCAATCACCATACCATCAGTACATATATTATGCTGGGAAAAATGTACTTGAACCTTAGAGGAAAGTTGCAGCTTCTTTTTTATTTGTTTGTTATGGTCTTTCGTGGTTTTGTATGACTGTGAGGGGGAAAAAGGTGTTTGGGTCAGGGAGTCTATGTATCTATGCTCTTGTTTTCTGTCTTTAAAAGAAAGAAAAACACATAAAGGATTTCTCCAATTCCCCCACACTGTGTTAAAGTGTTGCTGGTGATTGCTCTGATATTAATAACAAAAAGTATAAGTAGCCCTGTTGGAGGGACAGGTACGATAGTGGAGCAAGCAGAAACTTGCCATGAAAGATGGCGCAAATAACAAACAGAAATTTCAATTCTATTTCTGCAACAGGCTGCGTGAAAAAAAAGCATGCACACACACACAGGTAAACAGGAATGGAGAGACAAAGCTGGACTCTTGTACATCCTCCATTCCTCTTGCTAAGACCCCCAAGAATTGGGATGGATGCACAGAGTCCCTAAATAACAATGACCACAGAGTGTCTCTCACTCTCTCCTCCTTGCAATGAGGGAAATTTCTATGTTATTATAGCAAGCCTTCCTTCATCAAAAGATTGGAGCAGTATCTCCCCCTCCCCAAGCACATGGTAAATATGAAATTTGCAGAAAGGGTGCCCTAGTTCACCACAAACCCCCAAAATACAGGTAAGCTACCATCATGCCTCTGGGAAAGCAACAAGGGGCACAGACACATTTGTTAGTTAAAACAAAACATTCAAAACCAACTATTATTACTACTGGCTAAACACCCATGACCCATTCTTCCTTGTAGACAGTGGAACAACTACATAATTTTAACAGCTCTTACGGTGGGGGGGGGCAGTCCTTCAAACGCTTCACTTAGTTCAAAATGTGGTAAGCCAACCTGCTGTGAATGGAGGCCCTCCTGCTCATTCTGCTAACTGGGGCCCTGGACTTCTACCCAAAATCCTGTCCTGACAGCGCCACTGCTTGCAGACTCAAAACCAGGGCACATGAAGCAGAGCAGCACACCTCTGTTCCATCATATGGAACACTGTTTTGGCAACTGTATTGTCCTCCCCACCAAGTGGAGCTCCAAACATAGATGTGGGGGGCGGGATTACCAATGGGAGAGTGGGAGTGGGGATTGAAGCATGTGGAATGAAAAAACACCCTTTCTCAGTCACTTGCGCTTCAACCCCTAAAAAGCGCCTAGTCACAGGAACTAGGCAGGGCTCCAGTGCCTTTCCAGAATGTATGGCAGGCAGCAATGCAACAGGCTCCGCAGTACCCAGCATGGAGATACTGTGATGGAGCCAGCTGAATGTGTTGCATTTCTGTCTTGCAGCTTCCTTAGACACAGGAGCCCTGCAAGGAAGGAGGCAGCCGCATCCTTCAGTGATGCTGGCAGAACTCATTCCACCACTGTTACTGTTCCAGTTCTTATGATGATTACCTGATAAGAAACTCTCACTCCCCCAGTAGTTGCTCCCCTTAGCTGTCTTCAAGATGGGGAACACACAATATGAGAGACCAGTGGATTATTTACCAGCATGCACACTAGGGCAGAAGGGATGCATTGTGATCTTGTCACTGAAGCACTGACTCCAATAGCTCTCAATGTCCCCCCTTCTACACACACATGCATGCTGTCTGTTGCTGCTAGTATGATGATCCAAGCAGTGGTGCTGCAAGATGTGTGGAAGGAAGGCTGATAGCAAGGCAATAAAACCAAAGATTATGGAAGGTGTGGCTAGTTGGGGTTAAGGTTGCTGGGCAAAATAAATGGAATTCTAGGTATACAGGTGCAATCACCTGAATGGGGCAGTTAGCACTAAGCCATCTTAGGTGAACATATGGTTCCTCCAAGCCCTTTCTCCTAGGAGACCGTAGCAGGGATTGAACCTGGCAGGTCTTGCATGCTAGGCCTGTGCTTTTCCATTGAGCTACAACTCCACATATAGCTGCAGTAGTGGGCTCCAGGCTGGGAGTCCTCCCATGCATGGGTCAGGGGGAGAAGGGGTATTGTTATAGGCTAATTTCTGTTCTGTTTATGTTTCCCTTCTACCTATTTCTGTATGTGGAGTGGCACACCTGTGCCTCAGCCCTGCTACTCTCCCTATTTCTGTCTAATAGTGGCAGGATCCCCCAAGAGGTAGGCTTTGCCTTGTGGCAGCCACACGTACCTTCCCATGATGAGATTCAAACCCACATCAGCTATTTCCCATCATAGCCAGCCTTACCATGAGGTGAACAAGAGCCACCTCAGGGGGTGGATGCTGGGTTGGGGAATGGTGACAGCAGCCAGGAAGAATTATGAGTAAGCAGCAGCAAGGTGTTGGTGGACAGAGCAGTATGTCCCTGCTGCCATTAGGTGTGGTAGAAGAGGATGTCCCATCATCATTGTTGATCGCTCATTTGAATCTGATTTCTGCTTGGCTTCTGTACATTGAATTGTGGGGCTACCATTTTGTCCTTCAACTCAGGCAACAACAACAGCAGCAATATTTGAATACTGCCCATTATGAATGAGAGAGAGAAAGAGAGAGAGTGAGAGAGTGTGCGTGTAGGCAATAGTCCTGCAGCAATCTCTGTGCAATGGAGATAGCCAGATATTGCAACTAGAATTTGTTTATCACTTAAATTTATACTGTACCTTTTTGCAACTAGGCACCAAGGCAGTTAAAGCTAATATACATATACAATATAAAAGCCAGTGTAAAACAACAAAGTAAATCACACGAAAGGTCCAGCAAATAAAAGAAAGGCCAGATAAACACAGCATGGCAGGTTAAACACAGCAGCCAACAAAACAAACAACTAGTCTATCCTATTTAGAGGATGGCTGCATTTGGCCTACCATGACATTCAACACCCTGTCCGTGGGAAGCTCTGACTTTCCATCAGTTGCTGATGAATTGTGCTTGGAGGGTGCAAACTGGATTGGATATCATGACATCCTGCACATTTATTGGTGTTTACTACACATGGATAATGTTAAAATGTGACATTATGACTGATCAGTGATGGGGGAGTTCCAAGGATTCTGTGGAAGCAGCTCTTAATGTTGCTATGTTAGCACTTGTTTCAGCATACACACCATACATTTAAAGTACATGGCTTCCCCAAAAGAGTTTTGGGAACTATAGTTTGTTAAGGGTGCTGGGAATTATAGCTTTGTGAGCAGTAAACTACATTTCCCAAGATTCTTTGGGGGAAGTCATGTACTTTAAATGTACTTTAAATGTATGCTGTATATGTAGCCAAATTTTATTTTGCTTTCTCTTTTGCTGTTGGGAGTATATAAATTAATGACTGTATACACATTCACGTTAGCCCTGGCATAATATTTATTTATTTATTATTTGATTTATATCCTGCCCTTTCTCCCAGTAGGAGCAGCTAGCATAGCTAGACCATAGGATCAGCCTATGTTTAGGATTGCAAACCAAAGCTTATAATGCCAAAATCTAGGTGTGTAAATCCCATAAGAACCCTAAATTACACCGAAGCAAATATGATCCATTATATCTGACAAGCACATGTTGATTTGAGAAAGCCAAATGAGCAACATATAATTTGTTTACACCTTAGGCTTCCTTGACTATCTCCAAGATAAAAAAAAGCAACATGTGTTACATAGATTAAGAGCTCATAGAAAACAAATGTATCAAGATACTTCAGAGGAGAATTTCTGGCTTCAATCTTAAGCACACTCACTTGGGGAGTGAGTTCCATTAAACTCAATGGGACTTTTTAACATGCTCCAAATCCAGAGGCATCTGGGAATCTGTAGTGAGAAGAACATTTATAACAACATATGTAGAGACAATCTGTCCGTTATTATTTCATGTATTCTATGGCTGAGCCACCATAATGAAAAACATCTTCTGGCACTGATCCCTCACCTGACTGCCAGGCCACTTAAAAAAGTTAGAAGAAAAAAAGTTGTAATAAATAATTTAACACCTGCCTTGTTATTACAGCATCCGAAATGAGATTAACTGGCATGCTTTGTAAAAGGGACAACAGATTTAGGAATTAATTGCCATTTTATTTAACCTATTCAAGAGGTCTGTTAAACTGTTTTCTTTTTCTAAATTATGTTACCAGTTTCTGAGAAATGCAGTGTGCTGAACGTGTGCTTCATTAGATTAGGGTATCAGCTCCCTCATTACACACTTACAGGCTCCCTCCCTAGAACAGCTGAGCTTGTCTGGACAGTGTGAAATTGGTATTTTGGACTAATTTGACATGTGCTCAAAAATCCCCAGACCCAAATCTAAAAAAGAGAAAAGCCAGCCCTGTTGCATTTCTGCCTGTTGTGCTGCTTTAAAAAGAGCACTTTTAGGATAAATGCACACATGCTGTTCACAACTGTCTAGGCGAGGTGATACTCCATGACCCCTTGTCTGGTGAGATTAAGGCTAAACTCCAATGCACCCTCTAAGACTTGGATAGATCCATACCAATCATTGAAAGCACATCAAATGCACTTTTAAAACACATGACTTCCCCGCAAAGGATCGTGGGAAGTGTAGTTTTTAAGGGTCTTGGGCGCTATAGCTCTGTATGGGGGGGGAACCATAGTTCTCAGGATTCTTTGGGGGAACCAATGTGCTTTAAATGTGTGTTGGATGTGCTTTTAATGTATGTTGTGGACCGTCCCATGATTTCCGGTTACAGCGGGCTGTATTACAGCAGGGGGCCTTTCTTTCTGCGCTCCCATGAGACCGCAGAAGTTAAAGACTTCCATGCTTCGACGCTTCCCCCAGGCACTCTCACCCTCCGCACTCGGGCCCGGCCCTTTCAGCGTGCTGCCGCTGACTGGCCTTTTCTCACTGCGTGTTTTGATAACAAACCAACGTGAGGGGCGGGAGATGCTCGTCAGCCAGGAAGGTAGCAGGCCCCTGTTCGACTTTGTTCAGCCCCTAGCCCAACCCCAGCTGAGCAGGGAGGAGCCTCCGATTTAGGAGCGGAGGGCCGACGAGGCAGGCGTCAAGATGGCGGCGTCCTTTGAGCTGGACTTGCAGCCCCTCAACCTGGAGTTGCTGCCCACTGACCCGCTGCTGCTCATCCTCACCTTCCTGGATTACAGGGACCTCATGAGGTGGGGGGATCCTGGCGCTCGGCGTGGGACGTTCTTGGGAACGGGGAGCTACTTGGCCCGGCGGCGCAGTGTGCCCTCTGCCCCTTTTCCTTCCCTTGTAGGGGCTGCGTTCCTTCTCCTCGCAGAGGAGGGGAAATGGGGAGAAGAAGGGCGATGGCGCCTTCTCCGGGGAAGGTGGGGTTGAAGAGGGCGCGATGGTGATTCAGCTCCCACACCAGTGGTGCGGAGGAGACATCTCGTATCGCGGGCTATGAAGAGGTTCTTGAATAAGGATGATGAAAGAGTGGGGTGGAGGATGTGGCTTGGGTTAAGGTTAGTGGGGGAACGGGGGTGTTTCCTGGATATGGAAGTTGGGTGGGTGTCCCTGTCTGCGGGGAAGCGGCTCTCTTTTTCTCCAGCAGCGTTTGGCGTTCTGGGCTGCTATGCACTGCACAATGCGTGAGACTTTTCTGCCTTGGTTAGGCGTGGGTCCCAAGTGCATTAAAGAACCCTCCAAGCTGTCCCTGTGCTGATAGACAGGTTTCTTTCACCACAGCGTGGCTGTGTCAACAGATGCTTGTGTAACACTGTAAATGCTAGTCTGCTCTAGTGATACCACAAGGTGGATGCCTAAAATCCTCTTACTGGGAGGGAGAAAAATATATTGGTGGGATTTCTAGTATGGGAAGCTTTATCCTTAGTGCAAGGTACATGCCAAGGTGGGTTTCTTGGACTTGATTCAGCATCACATGCTTTGAGTTTGCTAGATGATATACCTGATATGAGTATAACCATCTCCTGGCAATTTTTTTTAAATGAATAGTAGCCACAGGCTGCTCTGCTGTCTAGTTGATAAATTAGGGGAGAGATACAAGCCTTTCCACTTCTATTTCATTTCACACACAAGGCAGATTGACACCATACATTTAAAGTACATCCCACACGCATTTAAATTGTGTGACTTTCCCCAAAGTATAGTGGGAAGTGTGGTTTTTCTCACAGAGCTACAAATTCCCAGAACCCTTAACAAACTACAGTTCCCATGATTCTTTGAGAAAAGGCATGTGCTCTAAATGTGTGTTGGATGTGCCTTAAAAGCTGCTTTTCCACATGCAGTAGAAAATAAATTGGCCCTTGCCATCTTTTCTCCTGCAGGTGGAAAGCAACTGGGAGAGGGGGATTTCTCATGAAATGGCCAGAGAGGAAAAAGTTAAGTAGTGCCCTCCCCACCGTCTTGTCATTCCTCTGATTAAAAGTGAGGCTGTTTCTTGCTTACAGAAAACCACCAGACTATTAAATGCATCCCCCAGGTAATGCCTAGTGTGGTACTTAACCAAAGGCAGTTCACAGTATCATAAAAACATAATGAACACAAACCATCTAAAAACAATCAAAACTGACAAAGGCAGCAACATTAAGAGCTATTAAAACACTAGTAGAACTGCTTTAGATGGGGCCAGCAGCAGCGACAGCACTGGGAAGTGGGATTCCTAAGCAGGGGCCAGGTTGGCAAAGTGCTGGTATGAACTGCGCTTTTAATGTCTGTTCTGGGTAGTGTAGTAAAAGTTTGACATGCTGTGTGTATGCCTTGCAATGGAATCATTCACACGTCCAGATTGTGCCTCTGGCAGTCTGTGCTAAAATTTGAGGTGAATATGGAATCAAAATAAGCAGACCTCTGTAGGAGCTTCCATGTATTATATGAAGTAGACTTCAAAAAACTTCTTTGTTTTTGCTTTTACCCTCTTGAGTCTTTCTTGCATTATTTATGTAGCTACATGAATATGTGCTGCCTTTTGGGACCTACCCACCCAAGGCAACTCACAGTATCAAAAACACAATGAATACAAACAATCTAAAAATAATCAAAACTGCCAAAGGCAGCAACATTAACAGCTATTAAAAGATAATCACCGGGGCATTAGACTGGGTGGCTCCGAAATGCCCTCTCCCCCTGAATAGGACTCAGACGGCACTGTGGTATACTCCACGGTTGTGAACTCTGAGGCAGGAGGTGAGACGGCTAGTGCGACGGTGGTGGAAATCCCACTCTGATGATGATCAGACATGGGTCAGAGCGGCTGCGGCAGCCTACCATGTGGCGATAAGGGCAGCAAAAAAGGATTTTTATGCTGCCTCTATTGCGTCCACAGAGTGCTGTCCCAGGAGGCTGTTCCAAGTGGTCCGAAGCCTGGTCGGTCCAGTTGCTTCGGAACTGATGGGACATTCTAAGACCTCCTGTGATGAGTTTGCAAAGCACTTTGCGGATAAAATCGATTGTCTAAAGAGTGCGATTCTGCACTCTATGGATACAGTGAGCGAGCCAGAGTCGGCCAGTGGTTCTCCGGTGGTGTGGGATCGGTTCCAGCTTCTTCCTTCTGATGAAGTGGAGAAGGTGCTTTCAGCCTTAAGGCCAACCACCTGCTTACTCGACCCTTGCTGCAAGGACAGACTGGGCGAGGGGATCAAGGCGGTGGTAAATGTGTCCTTGAAAGAGGGCGTAATGCCATCAGCCCTCAAGGAGGCAGTAATAAAACCAATTTTAAAGAAGCCCTCCTTGGATCCCCAAGATGTGAACAACTTTCGCCCAATCTCAAACTTACCATTCTTGGACAAGGCTGTCGAGCGGGTGGTGGCGAAGCAGTTGCAAGCGCATTTGGAGGAAGCGGATTATCTGGATCCATTTCAGTCGGGCTTCAGGCCTGGACACGGGACTGAAACAGTCTTGGTCGCCTTGGTGGATGATATGAGGAGAGCATTGGATAGGGGGGAATACACCTTCCTTGTCCTCCTGGATCTCCCAGTGGCTTTTGATACCGTTGACCACGGTATCCTTCTGGACAGCCTGGAGAGGTTAGGCATAGGGGGCACTGTACTGCAGTGGTTCCATTCCTTCCTCTCTGGTAGGCACCAGACCCTTGGACCCTTGGCCTCTCACTTGTGGGGTGCCACAGGGCTCCATCCTCTCTCCGGTGCTATTTAACATCTATATAAAGCCACTGGGGGATATCATCAGGAGATCTGAGCTGCAATGTCACCAATATGCGGATGACACGCAGCTCTCTCTCTCATTTAAATCTTCACCGAGAGTGGCTGTAGAAACCCTGTCCAAGTGCCTGGAGTCGGTGAGTGGCTGGATGGGAAGAAATAAGCTGAAGCTGAACCCTGACAAAACCGAGGTACTGCTCGTGGGAGACAAGGGAAGATTGGGGGATTTGGAGCTGGTGCTCAATGGGGTACAATTGCCCCTGAGAGACCAGGTCCGCAGCCTGGGGGTCATTCTTGACTCCCAAGTGTCCATGGAAGCTCAGGTCTTGGCTGTAAGCAGGGCAGCGCTGTATCAACTCCATCTGATACGGGGGCTGCACCCCTACCTTCCCAATCATCTGCTCCCATCGGTGGTACATGCCCTGGTCGCCTCTCGCCTAGACTACTGTAATGCGTTCTACGTGGGGCTACCCTTGAAAACGGTCCGGAAGCTGCAACTGGTACAGAATGTGGCGGCGCGCCTGATTAAAGGCAGCCGGCGATGAGATCATATCACTCCAGTGCTAAAAGAGTTGCACTGGTTACCAGTTGCTTACCGGGCCCAATTCAAGGTGTTCGTTTTGACCTTTAAATCCCTACACGGTTTTGGCCCAGTCTATCTGAAGGAGTGCCTCCAGCATCATCAGCTATGCCGCCCAACAAGATCAGCCTCAAAAGACCTTCTCTCCATCCCACCAGTTGAAACAGCCAGACTGGTGAGGACTAGGGAGAGGGCTTTTTCAATTGTGGCCCCCACCCTGTGGAACTCCCTCCCAAATGATCTCCGCCAGGCCCCCTCTATAATGAGTTTCCGCCGAGCCTTGAAGACCTGGCTCTTTAGGCAGGCTTTTGAGGTGGGCTAGGTTTTACTATTATTGCTTCAGATTTTTAATGTTTAATGTATTTGTATGTTTTATTTTGTATGTCGCCCAGAGTGGCTGGACAACCAGCCAGATGGGCAACTAATAAATTTAATAATAAATAAATAAATATTTATATTTAAGTTCAAGGTTCTAGTTTTGGTGTAGAAAGCCCTATACATCTTGGGACCAGGATACCTGAAAGATTGTCTTACCCCTTATATACGCAGTCGATCACTGTGCTCTGCAGGTGAGGGTCTCCTGCAGATACCATCTTATCAGGAGGTCAGTTCTGCACAACATAGGAAACGGACCTTTAGTGCAGTGGCACCTACCCTTTGGAATTCCCTCCCCTTAAATATTAGACAGACACCATCTCTGTTATCTTTTTGGCACCTACTGAAGACCTTCCTGTTTCAACAACCCTTTTAAGCCTTTTAAGTAGAGACCTTATCCCAATCTGTGTCTGTGTTCAAACTGCTTTTTAATATGGTTTTAAACCTTTTTTTAAAAGAAAGATGTTTTTAAATTGTGTTTTAAAAAATGTTTTTAAAGATACTTTGTTTTAATATGTTTTTTAAGGATGTTTTTTAATGTCTGTTTTTATGATGTTTGTGTTTTTAATGCTTTTGTTTGCCGCCCTGGGCTCCTACTGGGAGGAAGGGCGGGATATAAATCTAATCAATCAATCAATCAATAATAAAAGTGCAGATGAGATCAGTGGTGGTTACTTTTAAGCAAGTATGAATTGGCTACATTAGACCACTTTTGTAACTGTTCTTACTGTGTTACCATGAATGGCATTCAGACATCACTAAGTGTGCTTGGGATAGCAGGCTTACAGTGCAGTCGTATGCATGTTTACTTGGAAGTAAGTTCCACTCTGTGAGCTTTGTAACCTGGGAAGTGTGTTTAGGATTGCAATCTTAATGTTCAAAAATTCAGCGCAGCTGAAGGTCTGTTATAAAACATAAATTGATTAGCTAAGTAAAATACTGTGTGGGGTGCAGTCAGTAAGTAGAAAACTAAGTAGCAAAGAACGTTTTCAGAGAATGGTGTCGAAGAGGACTATAATTTGGAAGCTATCTAGTTCACAAACATGTCCATTATCGCATAAGTGGAGAAACGATTCAGAGAATGGATAAAAATACTAAAGAAATAGTTTGGAAGCTAAAGATACCAAAAGTAACATAATGAAAGTTAGTAAATCAGTTCATTTAAAAGTTAAACATAGAAAGTATGAGGTCATTTAAAAAAAACAAAACTAAGAAATGACTAGAGAATAAAATAAAAAAGGTAAAGAAAATGCAATCTTGTGCATTTTTTTCTTTAATAGTACTTTTAAGAAGCAGAAAAAATTGAGACTGTGTATTCCTGAAAGTAATGAATTAAAACAGAGATCAATAAAGGTTGATTAAATACAGTGATAGAAAGAAACTGGATGGATGATGAGTAATAGGTTACACTAAGCATAACACTGAATTTGAAGATACATAAGTCTGTATCAATGAAAACCAATCAATAAACAAACTGATAAATACTATGAAAAGTCTTGGACTTCCGGGAAGGGTGACTTAGCCTGTGCCTGCTTTTGAGACGGGCTCCTGCCTCAAAAGAAGCTTATTCAGATATATCAGTCAGTTTTTTCTTTTTTTTTTGACTGATTAAACTTCTCCCGGGTAGGGAGAAACGAAGAGATTAACCTCAAAGCCTATTTTTGTTGGGACGACCAGATCTCATTAATTTATGGGACGAGGTCCAGCCGACGAAGGTGGGACGGATTTTCAACAGCAAGCTCTATCTGTTAAAGCGAACGTTCATCTTATCTTCTAAGAGAGAACGCACTAACAGGCAAGCACCCTTCTTTCTATATTTTTCTTTTACTTGACTTAAATTGTTGCTGTTTAAAAGAGATTTGCCAGATTGATCAGTTTTTGACATCTCACTGGGGAGCCATAACTTCTCTCTGCTACGCACTAATTAATAGCTTATCTCTGTTTTTGTTGCAAAAAGCTGTCCTGGATTTGCATTCTAAAGATATACACAGAAGAGGGATTTCTATTCCAGATTTTTATTTTGAAAAATATTATACTGTTTTGAGACTACTCTCTTTTTGGTCTATTTTATTTTGACGAATCTGTTTCTTGACGATTGCCATTAATTGTTTCGATCCTGGGAACTGCATTTTGTTTACTTAACTATTGGAGAGATAAGGCTGTCTGCTCTGTTTATACTGTGATGTCACCAAGTTTGGAGAATTAACCCAATTGTTGCTGAAATAAGAAGTGGTTTTCCTATATTTTTCTTTTAAAATGGCAATTAAGAAAGTGGCTGAAAATCTGGAAATAACTATGTTTCAGAAAATAATGGATGAGATTGAGATAATGAAAATTGAATTGAGTAAAATGAAGCAGGAGATTAAAGATATAAGGGTCCCTGTGAGAGAGGTGACCCTGGAAGGGGTCCCTGTGAGAGAGGAGACCCCGGAGATTGGAACAGGGGTCCCTGTGAGAGAGGAGACCCTGGAGACTGGAATAGGGGTCCCTGTGAGAGAGGAGATCCCGGAGATTGGAACCAACGTGGAACAGGAACAAGATTTGGAGTCTATGGACTTTAGAAATAAAATCTATTGTTTGGAACTCAATGTTATCTCTGAAGAAATGAATGAAGATTCTAGAGATAAAGTTATCAATGGCATGGATAATCTTCTGGACTGGAATGATGTGATGGAGCCCAATATAGAGAAAATCTATGGAATTAACTGCAGCCATGTGACAATGGAAAAACTTTTAAGAGATGACCCAGTGTATTTTGAAAAAAAGAACAGAGATATGATTTTACAGCAGTATTTCAGCAACCTATTCAGAATGGATGGCAAGAAAATATTTGGGATAGAGGTAATTCCCATCAGACTCTTACTATATGACTATGGCTTTGACAGCAAGATTATTATGGAATACTGATAATGGAAGATTGGATATTGAAATTACTGGACTTAACAAGACTACTGAAGATGGAAGATGGAAAATGGAACTAATAGAGATAATAGAACAATGGCTACTGAAATTATTGAACCTAACAGATTCTGATGTGATGGATTAATTGAAATGTTTATTTTGACTATGGTTATGACAATAAGATTATCATAATTAGTAATGAGATGGATTAATCGATATGCTTATCTGGAAAAAAAAATTGATAGATATATTTCTTAAAGAATTGAAACCTCTCTTTGACTTTTTGTGGAAAGAATAAAGTAATGTTTATGAGATTTGATGATTAAGTAAGATAACTACTGGAGGAAAGTGATTTTATAATATGACTTAAGAGACAGGATTGTTATATATTATAGACTTATAACTGATTTGATCTTTGACAAATGGGAAGTCAATATTTTACTCTTTATTTTTTATTTTTGTTTTTTTTTTCTTTTTTTCTTTTTGTTTAACTATTTTTGATTTTGTTTTTTGTCTTTGAATGTTTTATGATTTTGTCTTGTATGTTTTATGAAAATCTGAATAAAAATTATTGAAAAAAAAAAAAAAAAAAAAGAAAAGTCTTCTGCATTTTCTTTCAAAAACCAAAAGAATAGATGCAAACATGTAAAATAAATAATATTTGTCGTCTGAAAAGTTCTTAACTTTGCAAAAACTCATACTTAAAATGGAGAAACAGGTTACTGACAGAGCAAACCCCAAAGATGATGGAGGGTTTATTTGAAGAGGTGTTTGTCTGCCCTGCCCAGATCTGGATCCACTGCTGGGAGACCTGCTGGAGAGTAGCGCCCCAGTACACCCACCCAAATGGCAGGTAGCAAAAGATAGCAGAAACTCCTGAAATAGGGAGGAGCTGAGCTGGCACAGAATCCACTTGCTGCTGTCACATCGTAATAATGGGCCCGATCCGGGCCTCTTCACTGGGCCAGCCTGGAAGCTGGCATAGCAAAGAGGCATTTTTCCTGCTCGCCCACCTTCTACTCTGGCTGGTACTAGCAGTGAATGTACAGATGCGGCGATGACTTTGTCGTTCCCATCAGTCCCCACTACTATTTATAACATATAAATTGTATGACAATGATTAACAAGCAGAGATTTTAAATAAAATAACATTTTATTATGAACTAGAACTAACATGTTCATAACTAAAGTTGATATCCAATATCATGTGAGCAGATTTCCCCTTCCTTTCTTCACCCGGCAGCCCCCATATGCCCCCAAAATCTCCTCTGGAGGATTGAAGAGCTCTCTGGAGCAGATTTGTGTATGGGGGGCTACAAAGAAGAGGAGAGTAAAAGGATAATGTTGCACAAGTGTGCAGTTGGTGAACATCATTGGCTGACACTCTTAGAAAGCAACAGTAACCCCCAAATTTTGCTTTCACAAAAAATGATTTACGCATTTTTTTTAAAAGGGTGAGATAAAAAAAGGCCTTAAATTTTTCACTGGGTCCCTCTTATTTCTAGAATCCCCATTGCTTAAAACTGCCAAGGAACATGTTGCATAGTAATACTTGACTGTTGCTCCTTTATAGCAAAAGATGTGAAAATAGTGTTCAACTTACTTAAAATCTTATCTTACAAAAATATTTCATTACAAAAGATATCTAATGCTCATTGCCAGTGCCATTATGTTGTGTTGTTGGACTTTATCCCAACATCTTAGAGGGTATCTTAGAGGTGGTGTTGGATTCTGTGGGCTGCATTCAGCTAACTTTATGCAAGTGGATTCTGCCCTCTTCTCCATCCATGTGCATCTGTCATGTGTACACTGTCCTCAAATATACTCTGCAGGGTTGGGGTAACTCCCAGAACGGATTTGGGGAAGATGCAAGGGGGGGGAGAGAGGGGGAGATTTTCTCTTGAATAAGGAGCCTTAGCACTATATTGAATACAACCCTATATCATTATCACTATACCATTATCTTGTGTGTTTCTGTAAACACACCCTGCTGTGTACATCACCCTAAATGAAACCATGGCTTAGCATGAATGTGTGGGCTCCAGGAGAAGAGATGTTTATATTTGTTGCTGTGCCATGCTGAGCTAAGCCACAGTTTGCTTTAGTATGTTGTCTGACTCTCGCTAGTGGTTTACCTCTCCTGGACAAATCATACACTGTAAACCTTACAACAGACCTTCATTACATCTGTTGGATAGCCTGGAGAGAGCTAAACCATGAACCTGAGTTTGGATGATGCTAAGCCAAACTATAGCTTAGCTCAGCATGGCAGCGAAATGCCTGGGAGGTGCAAAGCAGCTGCAAGGTCTTATCTGGGAGCCAGTGTGGTTGTGCTAAGCCATGGTATCCCTAAACTTACCGTTATTTGTATCTAACTTACTGTATTTTTATTATAGTGCATGCCTCAGTTTCTGTGTTATGATGTGATCTGATAGTGGTAATGTGTGAAAATGAAAGATATACTCTGTTGCAAGTACCATGTACTCAAATGGCCATGCATTTCAATGTTAATGGAAATTTTGCACAAACTTTTCCTTAAGGGTACGGAGGTGTGTATTCCATGCTATTACAGAATCTTGTATAAAGGGCTGAGTTTGGCATCCTTTAAAATCAAAGTTCAGTGCTGATAATTAAGGTGCTGTATTTGCTGGAAGCTAAGAAACCAAACAAAGGCTAGGTAGGGTGTCCCGTGGTTAGAAAATGGGGCTTTAGTGTTCTCTTCCATTTCCTATAGCAATTGTTCCATGTTGCCATTTGTTTCATTTGTTAAAAATTGCTGTCCTTCAGTCCTTGCCAGAGGCGGCAATATTATTGAAAAGCTGAAGCTCGGAAGTTTAAAAACTTGGGCAAAATCACAAATTATGCAGGTGTGTATATAAATAAATAGCTTCATTACATCACTGGATTTGAGTTTCTATGATGTCTCCTATATCTGTCACAAGCAATAGAATTACTGGTGACCTGTTACTTGCAGAGTCCAAACAATTTATACCTAATAGCTTCCTGAACAATGGTAGGTGAACCAGCTGTGTACCCGGCATATGCTGGGGGGTAAAGAAAGGCCGGGGAAGGAACTGGCAATCCCATCCCATATATACGGTCTGCCTACTAAACATCGCAAGATGTCACCCTAAGAGTCGGAAACTAGTCACACTACAAGTGCGGGGACACCTTTACCTTTTTACTGCTTTAGTGATTATCAGCACAATCCAAACCCAAGATCCACCAGGATGAGAGAGTTTGGATTCTGTGGATCTTGGGTTTGACTGCTTAACTGGGGTGACACTAGGGTTAAGTCCCTCACCCTGGCTTAGCTAGCATAGCGTAAGCCAGTGTAAGTTCCCAAATAGGGTTGTTGTGGGGTGTGGTGGGAGTGGGATAGGGCAAGGAGAGAGACTTATTCCAAACCCCTTTCAGCATGGTCATGTGATCTAGCAACCTGGTGGAACTTAGAGGTTATTTCTGTACTCTTCCCCCCTCCTTTTTTTGCAGTGGGCTGGTTTTGCATAATTGAAAAAGCTGAACTACATGTTGGAACCTACTCTGTACATGCAGGTTGTATTCTGTGGACTGAGACAATTACCAAAGACTGTGATCTTAATTGTGACTTACTTCATTGTAAATAAGAATCCAGTGTCAGGTTTATAGGCCTAAAAGACTGGATTATTGATGGATACTGGGTGTTCTTTAATGTTCAGAATATGGCTCCAAGGATCTATGAAAAGATAGGTCTATCTTCCTCCCTCTTTCTTCCAGCAAAGCTGTTCCTACAAGTCTGGGAACTCTACTGAACAGCATTCAAAGCAGTGTTAGGGGTGCTTTCTGTGACTTTCTTCATGATTCTTCTGAATTTGGGGATGGGATGGAGGAGCCAATGATATAGAAAAAAATTAATTTGGAGATATTTATGTAACTTTGGTAAATAGGTTGATTTTTTTGGTCTAGTTTAGAATGGAGGCTCAAAGTCTATTATTAAACCTTACTTAAGCTGGCATGGCTTTACTCATACAGCTTATTCATATATACCAAATTATAATAATAAAATTTAAGCTGCATATTTAAGCTGTTGATGTATTTTGTTTATTAAAAATATTTATAACCCACCCTTCATCAATATGGATACCAAGGCGGGGTACAAAACATGAAAGAAAAGCAAGCAACCAAATGTTTAAAAGAAACCCCACAATAATACTAAAAGACACTGTTAACAGCCAAGGCAGCTAAAAACAACAGACCAGGTGAAACAATAATCAACTTAGAAAGCTTCAAATGCCTGGGAAAATGTGCCTGAGTGCAGAATGTGGTCTCATAATTCTAGATTAACTAAAGCTTCTGAGTCTTCTTCAAGAGCATGTTACTCAGTATAGTAACAACTTGCTTTATTCCTGAATATGGTAACAACTTACTGTAACACATCTATTTTGTCAGAATTCAGCTTCCATTTATTGGCCCTTACCCAGCTCGTTACCTAAGTCAAGCAATAATCGGAATACTGATGACACCTCACTCTAACCAAGGATAGGAGACCTTTGGCTCTTCAAACGTTGTTGGACTACAGCTACCATCATTTGCAACCAATTGCCATGCTGATTAGGGCTGTTGGGAGTTGGAGTTCACCAACATCAGGAGAGGCATGGGTTTCCCACTCCACTTTACACCCTCTGATGACATCACCCAGCAGCTTCGGGGGGTGCAGATGGAAGCTCCTAGGACTCCATAACACAACTGCTGTGGAGCAGTGATGAAAATGCATTAGGGTATGAGTCTTAGAAAAATGAGTCTTAAAGATATATGTAAAACCATGCATAATTTTTAACTTCTATAACTAGAAATTCTTCAACATCTGTATTAAAAGTATAAGCGTAATAACCTGGTTTTTTATTACTTGTACGCAAATTTAAATTGACTTTGTCTTTACAGCTGCTGTTACGTAAGTCGTAGATTAAATCAACTTTCAAGTCATGATCCGCTGTGGAGGAGGCACTGTAAGAAATACTGGCTTTTGTCTGAGTGAGTATGGATAGTGTTTGATTTTCATAAACTCAGAAATGTTTTCAACTACTACTTTCCCATCAAGTAAACTTACAGCTTTTGTATGCTGCTTCTTGGTTTAAAAGTTAGGTTTTTAAAAAATAAATATGAAATAGCTGAAAGAATATGCAAGCATCAGCTCAAGGTAGTATCTGTTATCAAAGAATAACTTCTCTTCCAAAGATGTTGGATGGTGGTGACTCTCCTGTAGATGTAATAGAATAGCTCAGGTTATTATACAACCATGAGAATGGCTGTATACTATAGCCAGCGTGGATTTTTCACATTCCGCAATGTTAAATTGAAAATACCCCCATGCCATTCTGATGCTTCCCATAAGCTCATTTCAAAACAAAACTTTACAAAACTTATAGTCCTGAACTCAGAAACGCTTGCTTAACAACTCTCAATTTTCATGGTGATAAACAAAACAGTCAGAAAGAATTGACAGTTCAAAGTCTAAAGAGAGAGAAAAACCAGATCCCTCTTGGACTTTTTTCTCTCATAGTTCTCATAATCTGTTGAAATTCATTAAAAATCAGCCATGTTCACAAAGTACCTGTAATTCTAATACTGACCTTGCCCCATACTCTGACCTTTATCTTCTGCAGTTTAAAAGTTAAAAAAAATGCCTGGCTGATTTTTAATTAATTTAATAAATTTTGCATTGAACTGAATGATAATGTCAGGCATGCTCAGTAAGAACCAACTGTGAGTGTTCTAAAAGCCAGACTCACAGCTGCTTGGCTTGCCTAATCAGGGTGCCACTCCCACACCAGACTTTTATTTCACGTGAGACAGTTGTGGCTTACCTCAGAGAATCCTGGGACGTGTAGTTTATGAAGGGTGCTGAGAGGAGACTGCTATTCTCCTGACAGAGCTCCAGTGGCCAGAGTGGTTGAACAGTCAGCTGCTCTGCTTGAAGCTCTGTGAGAGGAACAGGGTGTCTCTTAGCAACTCCCAGCACCTTTCACTACTTCCCAGGATTCTTTGGGAGAAGCCATCTGGTGTGGATGTGGCCAGGGACAGCTTTGGTTTAAATTTGGGTGGGAGGCTACATTTCTGCTGTAGAATAAGAAGGTGGGGGAAACCCTGAAAAGCAATGATACTGTTCACAGTGTTTTCCTTTTGGAAAGGAAAGGGGCTTCCCCTCTGCCCAGTGCCCACCCATCCAATCTCCTCCCCTCCCCTTCCTGCCCTCCTCCCCCACCCCTCCCCAGGTCAGTTTCACCTATCCTAAGCATAATTGCACAGGAGTAAATCCCACTGAACTCAAAAAGCATGCAAATGATCCAACCTGCCCTCCCCTTCTCCTCCCTCCTATCCCCTTCCTCTTGCCCCTTCACTCTCCCTTCCTTCACCCCACCCTTCCCCATCCCCTCCTTCCCTCTCCTCCTCCTTCCCCTCCCCCTCCCTCCAGTTTTACCTATCCTAGGACTACAACCTGGGAGACCAGGGTTCAAATCCCCACACAGCCATGAAGCTCACCTCTGCCCAGTGCCCACCCATCCAGTCTCCTCCCCCTCCCCTCCCTGCCCCTCCCTCAGGTCAGTGTTGGATTACAACTTGGTAGAAGAGGGTTTGAATCCCCACACAGCCATGAAGCTCACTGGGTGACCTTGGGCCAGTCACTGCCTCTCAGCCTCAGAGGAAGGCAATGGTAAAACTACCACTGAATACCGTTTACCATGAAAACGCTATTCATAGGGTCGCCATAAATCAGGATCGACTTGAAGGCAGTCCATTTCCATTTTGAAACATGATTGCTCAGAAATAAATCCCATTGAACTCAAAAAGTATGCAACTGATCAAACCCACCCTCCCTTCTCCTCCCTCCTATCCCCTCCCCTCCAATCACCTCCTTCCCCACCCCCACGCCATGTTAAGTTTTACCTATCTTAAGCATGATTGCACAGGAGTAAGTCCCATCGAACTCACTAAGCATGTAAATGATCAAACCTTCCCTCCTCTGACCCTTCCTTTGCCCCTCCCCCTCCAATCCCCTCCTTCCCCCTCCCCCTCCTTCCGCTTCCCTCTCACCTCCCTTTCTCCTTCCCTCTCCTCTCCTCTCCCCTCCTCCTGCTCCTCCCCCATGCTCAGTTTTACCTATCCTAACCATGATTAAATTAATGTAAATGTACTGCCTTCAAGTCGATTCTGACTTATGGCGACCCTATGAATAAGGTTTTCATGAGGCTGAGAGGCAGTGACTGGCCCAAGGTTACCCAGTGAGCTTCATGGCTATGTGGGGATTCGAACTCTTGTCTCCCAGGTCGTAGTCCAACACCTTAACCGCTACACCACATAGGAGTAAATCCCATTGAAATCAATAGCATGCAAATGATCAGACCTGGCTCCCCCCCCCCCCATACGGCCAGATAGGTGACCTAAAAAATAAAATTTTATTATTATTATAATATTCCCTTCTCCTCTCCCTTCCTCCTTCCCTCCCCTCTTCCTTCTTCCCTGCCCACTCCACCTGTCCCTCCTTCCCTCCCCCCCCGGTTAGTTTTATTTATTTATTTATTAGATTTATTAGTCGCCCATCTGGCTGGTTGTCCAGCCACTCTTTTACCTATCCTAAGCATGATTTCACAGAAGCAGATCCCACTGAACTCAATAAACATGCAAATGATCAAACCTTCCCCTTCCCCTCCTTCCTGCTGTCATCCCCCTCCTCCCCTCCCTCCTCCTTCCCTCCACATCTCCTGTGGTCAGTTTCACTTATCGTAGCATGATTGCAGGGGAGTAAATCCCACTGAACTCAATAAGCATGCAAATGATCACTCCATTCTGAGCAAACTTGCACAGGATCCCATTTCTTACCTCCTGGATTAAAAAGCAGAGAAATTCACTAATAGGCAAAAAACCTTGCGGTTTAAGACCGTACCTATAGCCAACAGATATTTCTATCAAACTTTAAAAAGCAGGGAAATTGGGCAGCTATAGTGAATGCACCAGGGGAGCAGGAGACCTGACCTCCTCTCTGAGATATTGGACTGCCCTACCAATTTATCAAAATGCAAACACCATTTGGGTTGGTCTTTCACAGTCCAATCCACTTGCTGTGTAGCTTGGAAGAATTTGGTAACATGTGCCTCTGAGCATATGGTGAGTGGTGGCAACACCTGCAATCAGCCCAAATAACAGAAACAAGACGTGCTGCGCTGATCTTGTTTTAGCAGGGAGGAAGCAACATTATTAAGTTGACATTGTTCAGATAGTCACTTTAAATATGTCTGATTTCCTTTGCAATTTTGCTGAATTTTTCTATAGGAAATCATTCTATTTTGCTTCTATTTCTGTGAATATGTGAAGTACAGCAACGCTTTGCAAAATGTACACTAAAAAAAATAAAAAAAATAATTGTGGAATAATGGCACTGACTATTCTGCAGTATAGTCTCCAGTGGAGATCAGGAGTGTCTCAATTTGCACAAGATAAAACAGTGGGAGGTGAAATATATTCTAGCAAAATTCTAGGTGTGCTCTATGTTTTTAATTGAGTGTGCCCACCTTGCCTTAAATGAAGTGGTTTAAATTGGGGAGTGATTTATTTCATTCAATCCGCCAGGGAGTTATAGACGAAATGCTGGACCCTGTTCAGGTTTTTCCATTTATTCTTACTTTACTCAGACCCAGTCTGACCCAAAAGAGCCAAGGGTCCCTTAAAAGACACCCTCCACACTCTTGGTTTGACCAAGAATGTAGAGCAGTTAAAAGAAAGCTTAAATCTCTTTTACTTCTGACTTTTAAGTATCCCTCCGCACAACTCAACAAACTTTTCAAACTAAAGAAGGCCTCTTATAGAAACCTTTTAAGACTAAAAAAAGGTAATTTTACTGATCTTTCCTGGCAGCGACTAGCCAACGCGGTCTCTGGAAATCAAGAGCGCCAATTTTGGAATTTGGTTAATTCAGGGATGGGTTTGTCTAAATCTTTAAACATGGAGCGAATTTCGTCCTCAGTTTGGCACACCCATTTTCATAGGCTTTACTCCTCAACAACATCATCTCAAAGTAATCTACTGAATTGTGATACCTTAAACTTTCCTCCGTGGCCCCCAGTTACTGTCGGAGAAATACGAGCCCTTATTGATTCTTTGAAAAACGGTAAATCCCCGGGTGAAGATTTTCTTCACCCTGAAATTTTCAAACAATTTCCAGACTGGTGGGCGCCCCTTCTGGCTCGCTTATTTACCAGAATTAACAACACTGGCATTCTACCAGAAGGGTGGAAACGCAATATCATTGTCCCAATTTATAAAAAAAAGACCCCTCTGAACCCTCTAACTATCGTCCAATCAGCTTATTAGATGTGGCCTCCAAACTCTACAGTAAATTCCTCCTCCAAAAGTTGCAACAATGGGTGGACAGAGGTCAGCTTATATCCCCTGAACAGGTGGGCTTCAAGAAAGGTTCGTCTCCGACTGACCACTGCTTGACTTTATACTTCTTGGCTAAACACAGTATGGCTGGCCCTTTAAGGCATCTCTATGTTGCATTTGTCGACTTGGCTACAGCCTTTGACTCTGTAGATAGGAATGCTCTTTGGACTAAATTATATAATTTGAACATTGACCGTCGTCTGTTACATCTTATAAGGGCCATTCATCTCAATACCAATGCCATGGTAAGAGTAAGCCAAAATGGAAACATGACCAATCCGATATTGGTTGAGAGGGGTGTTAAACAAGGATGCCTCTTAGCCCCACTGCTTTTCAATGTATTTATAAATAGTATGATTTCCAAACTATCTGGTTCCCAATACTTTCCGCCTTCTATCGGGTCTAAGAAACTCTCTACGCTCTTTTATGCTGATGATATGGCTCTCCTTTCGTTAGTGCCCATCGGCCTAAGAAAGCTGTTGAGAACACTCCAGACCCTTTGTACGAACGAAAGACTAAACATTAACTATGGGAAAATGAAAGTTTTAGTTTTCGGTAAACGGTTTAAAGGGCACCGATGGACACTGGCTGGCCATCAGCTGGAACAGTGTCGTGAGTATAAATACCTGGGGGTATGTTTCTCTGACACGCTCTCTTGGAAACGGCATTTACAAATTACAAAACAAATAGCGGAAAAAACTGTGGGAGCAATTTTGAAGTTCTATCACTTGGCAGGGGGTAATTTGATTCTCCCTGCTTTAAAAATTTACCAAGCCAAAGTAATTCCTCAGATTTTGTATGGCGTTTCTGTCTGGGGTTGGGACACCGAAATTACTTTGTCTTTAGAGACAATCCAAAACAATTTCCTCAGGCGCCTTCTGCTCCTCCCCCCAGGAACTTCGGCAGCCATGCTACGAGCTGAGACCGGTCTCCCTCCTTTGAGCGCCCTAATCCATCTAACTCTACTCAATTTCAGGAGATCAGTTAATGCTTGCCAGGGCAAGGAAATATTAAAACTCTGCCTTGACCATCCATTTGCTGCTAAACTCTGGGATAGCAAACAAGACGAACTATTGCAAAGATACCATCTTACTATTCAGGACTTTACCTCCATACTAACTACATACTAAATACATACAAAACTACGCGAGGCTGTCTTCCAATTCTGTGAATATCTAGATAATTTAACTTTAACTAATTCTAGGGTGGCCCCGTGGTACTGGAGATTTAAGACCGCCCATTATTGTGCCGCATACCTGACCCAGCTTTTTCCTACCTGCCTTAGGCATGCATTCACATCACTACGTTTCTTCTCTTTGCCAAACACTGATAGAGAGGGACGGATTGCAGGGATTCAAAAGGATTTGAGAAAATGTGTCTGTGGATCTCAAACGGAGGAAGACCTACCACATATATTGCTCCATTGTCCAATTTATCTGCTTCCCAGAATTAGGTTTCTTAAGGGGTGCCTAGCTGACTTTGGGGCGATTCCAGAAGATGACAAAATAATCCTATTAATGTCTGACTCTATTCCAGAGGTGACTCACAAAGTATCTTTGTTTGTGTTAGCCGCTCGGAAACTTCGAGCTAATTTTATCTCTGTAAGTTTTAAGAAATAGATGTTTTCTACATGAATTTATGTGACTTTATTGTCTGGTGTTTTTACTCTGTATTCTTTTTATTTTGTGTTGGCCTTTGGCCCTGCATTTTTAAATAAACGAAACGAAACATAGCAGGCTGAAAACATGCATCTTGGGCAAGCTAAGTTTGTTTTTTCCAACAGCTAGAGTCATTCTCAAGTTGTTGCTGGCCCAACACATAGGGCAGGGCACACTTCGACTAGGTTTTTGCTCCAGATGGAGGAAGGGGTGGCCTGGAGATAGGGGTGGTGGATGTCACCCCATTGTCATGGTCATATCACTTCCTGGTGAAGTTTAGACTTACGGCTGTGATGTTTCCCTGCAGGGGTGGTGGGCAGATTAAGATGGTCTGCCCCTGGAGCCTAATGGAATCCACAGGATTCCTGAATGCCCTGAGGGAGTTCCCAGTAGATAGAGCAGGTGACCCTGTTGAAGCCCTTGTTGTGCAGTGGAACAGTGAGGTGTGTTGGGCTCTTGACACAGTTGCCCCCTAGCGCCCTCTCTGGCATTGTGGAGCCTGGCTTGCACCTTGGTACATCAGTGAGCTAAGGGCAATGAAATAGGCTGGACGACGACTAGAGCTCAAGTGGCGAAAGACTGTGCTGTGAGGCTAATCGGGCACAAGTAAAACATAATAACCATGCTTACTGTGTGGCGGTGAGGGCAGCGAAGAAGGCCCACTTCTCTGCCTCCATCGCATCCTCAAGTAGCCATCTAGTGGAGCTTTTCCATATTGTCAGGGGTCTGTTGACATCAGCTCCAGGAAATGGAGTTTTAGACCCTTTGGAGGCCCACAGTGAATTCTTTGGAAGGCACTTTGAGGGTAAAGTTGCTCGCCTCCATAGCAGTCTTGATGCCCTCCACATCTACTGTAGTCCCCAATGAGGTGGCCAGTGCAACGTCTGCTGCAACTTTTTGGGAATGGTTTCAGTTGATGCTGCCTGATGATGTAGACAAGGTGCTTGCAGTGATGCGGCCAGCAACGCGTCCTCTTGACCCTTGCCCTTCTTGGCTTCTTAAAGCTTGCTGAGGGGGTCTCACCGAGTTGATCCAGGGTGTGGTCAATGCATCATTGCAAGATGGAGTGGTTGCAGCTGCCTTGAAAGAGATGGTGATCTGACCGCTCCAAAAAAAGCCCACCCTGGACCCATTGGTTTGTGGCAACTACCGACCTGTTGCAAATACCCCCTTCTTAGGGAAGGTGATTGAGAGGGTTGTGGCACAGCAATTGCAAGTAGTCTTGGATGAAACAGATTATTTTGACCCATCCCAGTCTGGGTTGAGGCCTGGTTATGGGACTGAATTGGCCTTGGTTGCCCTGATGGATGACCTTTATCGGGAGAAGGACAGGGGGAGTGTATTCTTACTTGATCTCTCAGCGGCTTTTGATACCATTGACCATGGTGCCGTTCTGGGCCAACTTGGTGAGATGGGTGTTGGAGGCACTGTTTTCCAGTGATTCCGATCCTATCTCCAGGTCTCTCTCAGAGAATAGCATTGGGTGACTGTCTTTCGTCCCCCTGGCAGTTGTGCTGTGTGGTGCCGCCGGATACCATCTTGTCCCCATGCTGTTTAGCATCTATGTGAAGCCCTTGCGATCAGTCATCAGGAGCTTTGGGGCGAGGTGTCAGCAGTATGCTGATGTTACCCAGCTCTATTTCTCTGTAACATCTGAATCAGGGGAGGCCGTTTAAGCCCTGGACTAGTGCCTGGACTCGGTGGTGGGCTGGATGAGGGCCAATAAACTGAGTCTGAATCCTAGCAAGACGGAGGCACTGTGGGTTGGTGGTTCCTGAGTTCAGATAATTGGTCAGTTGCCTGCTGTGGTTGGGGTTGTATTCCCTCTGAAAGAGCAGATCCATAGTCTGAGGGTGCTCCTGGATCCATCTTTGTCGCTAGAGGCCCAGGTTATCTCCGTGGCTAGGAGTGCCTTTTTCCAGCTTTCTCTGGTAAGACAGTTGTGGCCGTTTCTGGACCGGGATAGCCTGACCACTGTTGTCCATGCACTGGTAACCTCCAGGCTGGATTACTGTAATGCACTGTATGTGGGGCTGCCCTTGAGGTTGGTCCGGAAGCTGCAGCTGGTGCAAAATGCGGCGGCGAGCCTGCTCACTGGGGCAGGGTATTGTCAACATGTCACCCCGTTGCTGAAAGAATTGCACTGGCTGCCCATTTGCTACCGGGTCAAGTTCAAGGTTCTAGTTTTGGTGTACAAAGCCCTATAACAGCTTAGGACCAGGATACCTGAAAGACCGTCTTACCCCTTATATACCCAGTCGATCACTGCGCTGTGCAGGTGAGGGACTTCTGCAGATACCATCTTATCAGGAGGTTCGTTCTGCACAATATAGGAAACAGCCTTTAGTGTGGCGGCACCTACCCTGTGGAATTCTCTCCCCTTGAATATTAGGCAGGCTCTCCGCTATCTTTTCGGCGCCTTTTGAAGACTTTCCCTTTCAACAAGCCTTTTAAGTTGAGACCTATCCCAGTCTGCATCTATGTCAGAATTGCTTGTTAATATGATTTTTTTAATGATATGTTTTTAACCCTTTTTTAAAAAGTTTTTAAAGCTTTTTTTAGAAATGTTTTTAACGTTTTGTTTTAATGTATTTTAAGGTCTGTTTTTATTATTTTTAGCGTTTCTGTTTGCCGCCCTGGGCTTCTGCTGGGAGGAAGGGCAGGATATAAATCAAATAATAAATAAATTCCTGGCGTAGCAACATACTGTAATCAGTCTGATTTTACATCAAACTGCAGTTTCCGATTCAACTGTTAATGCACCCAAAATAGAAATAGAACAGAACCTCCAGTTTGAAACACAAAAGGCTGTCTTCACCATCATAGGACACTGACCAATACAAAGGGTTTGAAATTAATAAAAATAAATTTGACGCAGGTTTCTAGGATGAATAATGAGAGAAATAAACTTTTCTAGATTAGATTCTCTGTAGAAACAGTAGTAACACAGGAATGAAGCAAAGTAAGAACACCAGCAAACATACAAAAATGTAATTTTCCCCAGGTAGCCTGCCATCACTCTGGGTATCACTGCCATCTAGCGTCCGAGGCAAGAATGCACTGTAGATAAAACCTGGGTGTCCAGCCCCTCCCACTCCAGTTTTCATTCTTGCCTCGTCCGAGACGTTTGAATACCTACAGAGCGTGGATAAGTTCTCTCTCTTCTTCTTTTGCCTTCTTAGATAGTTTGTTTGTTTTACTTTTTGGTTGAGCGGCGGCTGCTGCTCTCCATTGCTGGGAGTCTGCAGCTGCGACTCCTCCCCCCCTCCCTCAGTTTTTGGAGTGGGGGATTGTTTGTTCGTTCTTGCCCCCGTTTTTTCTTTTTCCCCTGCTTGTTTGTTTTTTCCCCTTGCTTGGGTAAAGGCGGCTGCCTCTCCCTCGTTTGTGGCTGTGGCATCTCCTCCCCCGACCTGACTTTCTCTGTGGCTTTGCTTCGTTCCCCCGTGGCTTCGGCGGTGGCCTGCCGTTTGCAGCCAGGAGCCTGCGGCTGCGGCCCTCTGTTTGGAGAGTGGTAGGCCTTGGCAGCGCTTGGTTCCGCCTCGGAGGGGGTGGCGAGTAGGAACACCCCCCCTGCCAGATCGCTCCTGCAATTTTTTTTTCTTCCCCCTGTGGTTTTTGGCACACAGAGCGTCTTTCCTAACGGCAGCGGCTTTCACTTTTGTCTTGCCCTTTGGAACTGCGGGCGTCCTCTTTGAGGCTTTTCTTTTGCTGGCCGTCATTTTAGCTGCTGCCCGATTTTTGAGTCATGTTCTACTCTGACTCACTGCGGCCTTTTTTCCCTTTGTGAAGGTTTTTCTTATGCTGACTGAACCAGGCTGCCTGTTAGAATTGTAAGAGTGAGCACCCCTCGATACCGCACCTTCCCCATTGTGTGCTGGTATTGGGCCTTGTGCGTAGGCCATATTGATGCAATATTTCCTCCTCAGTGCATATTAGCGGTACCGCACTTTCCCCATTGTGTGCGTGTATTCAGCTTTGAGCCACACTGCGTAAAAATAAAAATAAAAATAAAATATAAAAAGCTTCTTTGCCTGGCGCTCAGCAGTGTACTATAGCGGTCTCGCACCTTCCCCATTGTGTGCATGTACTTAGCTTGTGGCTCATATTGGATCATTAATCATTAATCCTTTGGGCAATTTCTCCTGTGGGCATGCCCACACCTTTTTTTCTGGGCCATAGCGAACCTAACCTTTCTCTTGCTTGGCCACCTAGCCTGCACAACGCTCCCTGTTCACTCACAGGGCTGATACCGTACCTCCCCATTGTGTGGGTGTATCCGGACCCTGACATGGCAGACCAGCAACCAGAGGCAGCGCAAACCTCAGGGACAAGTCAGCAGTGCAAAGCTCCAGGGCAACATAAGGCCCCTAAGCATAAGCACGCCAAAGCTCTCGCCAAGACGAAACATCTGTCTGCCCATAGTGCCTCCAAGCGGGCCCGGTATGTTTCAGCCCCGACCTTAGAGGAGCCTGCCCGACATGCATTACCTGCTCTCTTCCAATCCCCTGCTGGGTCCTCAGAGGACGAGTTTGAAGGTTTTCCCAGTCAGACACCTCGATACTCGGATCCTTCCTCTGCCGCGCTGCCTCCTCTGGTGCAACCACATCTGCCCCCACAGGAGCCCCCTGTACCTGCTGAACCACCATCAGGACTACAGGTGACACCGGAATTTTTGTCACAGCTGCGAGAGGTACTCGGGTTTCTCTCCCAAGCTCAGCCTCAGTCTCAGGCATGCCTCTCGCCTCAACTTCCATTCCTGCGGCAGTCTACCTCGATTCGACAGCCTGGTGGTCGGGACGACATCCCTCCTTCTC
Source organism: Rhineura floridana (assembly GCF_030035675.1). NCBI lineage: Eukaryota > Metazoa > Chordata > Lepidosauria > Squamata > Rhineuridae > Rhineura > Rhineura floridana. The sequence continues at coordinate 143,397,302 of NC_084481.1, read as the reverse complement.
CTAACCCGTTTGATATCTCCAGAGGCAGACTTGGTGGTGAGCCCTCAGGGATGGACGACCTCGTATCCCTCATGCACCCAGTCCTTGACGAATGGAGTGAAGAATCTGATCTGGATGAGGATTCATCCTACCGCCTCTTCGATTCGGCCGATTACCTCCCCCTCTGCCGTAGAGTGTTGGACACCCTGGGCATCCAACCTGCACAAACACAGCAGGTGGCTCCACCTGTGAAAGGCACCAGGGTCCTCAAATCACCCCGGTCAGCGGACTATTCAATTCCAGTACCAGATCCCATCAATAAGCTGGCCAGAGACGAATGGGCCCGTCCTCTACGTCCACGTCGCTTTTCACTGTTAGCCAACAAACTTTATTCTTTGGCCCCGGAATTTATGTCCTTCCTGAATGTCCCTGGCGTCAACCAACCGATTTCGGACTTGATTTCTAGGTCCCTCCTTCCGAAAGAAGGAGATTCACAACTCAAGGATCCCTCTGAAAGACAGCTTGACCTTGCGCTCCGCAAGAACCATGAGGCATCCGCCTTCTCCATCCAGGCCTCGGCTGTCGCCTCAATTTTCTCCAGGGCCTCCATGATGTGGCTTGATGACCTGTTGGACGATCCCAACCCGGATCTAGCCACACTGAGAAAGGGGCTAGTCAAGCTGCATAAGGTGGCCGCATTCGTGGCAGATGCCACCCACCAAGGAGCAAGGGCCCTGGCCGCCGAAGTAGTAGCTCGAAGGACCTTGTGGCTACGACACTGGGATGCCGACTCTACGACCCGAACCAATTTGTCCAAGGCTCCCTACTCGGGGTCACTGCTCTTCAGGGAAGATGCCCTTAAAGCAGTCCTGGTTGACCCCAAGGACAATCGAAAGCCTACCCTAGCCACGGCCAAGAGCCCTTTCGGGGGACGTGGCCTGGGGGGCAAGGCCGAGATACACGAGTCCCTGAGTTCCGATCACCCAGGCCATCCTGGCCCAGACAGCGCTACCAGGGCAGATTCCAGTATCAAGGCCAACAAGCCCCTTCTTCTTCATACGGCAGAGGAGCTCGGCAGCACAAGCAGTTCTGACGCCATTCCTATCGGGGGCCGGCTCTCTCTCTTCGCCAGTGCCTGGCTCCCTCTGTCAGGGGTCCCCTGGATCAGAAGCATCTTCCTCTGCGGATACAACATAGAGTTTTGGCTGCCACCCCCAGACAGATACTGCCCATCACCAGTCTCCAATTCACGCAGGAGGGTCATGCAGGATGCCCTACGCCATCTACTCGACATAGCGGCAATAGAACCCCTACCACTAGCGGAAAGGTCGCAGGGCGTCTACTCCCTCCTGTTTGCGGTCCCAAAGCAAGATTCGTCATGGAGGGCAGTTCTGGACCTCAAATTCGTAAACCGCTTTGTCAAGCATCGCAGGTTCAAAATGGAGTCACTGGCGTCCATTGTGGAAGCACTGCAACAGGGAGATTTTTTAGCATCTATAGACTTCAAAGACGCTTACCTCCACATTCCAGTCTGTCCCACCCACAGGCGATTCTTAAGATTCACGCTGGGCCAAGACCATTTTCAGTACTGGGCCATTCCATTCGGCCTTGCGTCAGCCCCAAGAGTGTTTACCAAGGTAATGGCCACCCTGGTGGCCACTCTCCGACTTCAGGGGGTCCATATTTACCCTTATCTCGACGACCTTCTCCTTCGGGCGAGTTCCAAGGACCAAGCCGACAGACAACTGTACTACTCTCTAGAGGCTCTCAGGTCCCACGGCTGGCTACTCAACACCAAGAAGAGCCATCTCAAGCCAACTCAGTGGCTCCAGCATCTGGGAGCAGTACTGGACACGTCCCAGGTCATGGTGTTTCTGTCCCCAGAGTGCATCTCCACCATCCAAAGCATGGCAACATCATTGGTTCGACGTTCAAAGGCGGACGTCATGTTCCTGGCAAAGGTCCTCGGGACGTTGGTCTCTACTATTCACATCGTCCCGTGGGCCCGACATCACACTCGGCCTCTCCAGTGGGCCTTGCTACCCTTTCAGGCCGACATTGCCATCTCCTCACATTGCGTGATCCATCTGAAGCCATCGCTCAGAGCGTCATTTCGCTGGTGGACACTGCAGTCACACCTCAGCAGGGGCACTCCCTTTCGGGAACCAAATAGGATTACTATCACCACGGATGCCAGCCTGACCGGATGGGGGGCACACTGCAATTCCAGCTTTGCCCAGGGCACATGGTCCAGAGCGGAGCAACGTCAGTCTGTGAATTGGCTGGAACTCAGAGCCGTCCATCTGGCCCTCCGACACTTCCAGCCGCTATTCTCCCTTCAGCACATACTAATTCGCACAGACAACACCTGCGTCAAATCACATTTGAACAGGCAAGGGGGCACAAGGGCCTGAGCTCTTCAGGCAGAGGCGACCCTAATCTTCAACTGGGCCGAAAGCCACCTATTGTCATTACGGGCAGAACATCTCAGTGGGGTGCTGAACGTGACCGCCGATTGGCTCAGCAGGCAGAATGTCTCCCCAGGAGAATGGAAGCTCCATTCGACGGCCTCGATATGCTGCAGCAACGCTTTGGCACCCTCTCGGTGGATCTATTCGCCTTGAGCCACAACCACCAGCTGCCCCGTTACTTCTCAAGGTACCTGGACCCATCTGCGGAAGCAGTGGATGCCTTGACAGCGCCTTGGCCAGAGGGTCTCCTGTATGCCTTCCCACCGATATCCCTCCTAGGCAAGGCATTGAAGAAACTGCGGCACGAGAGGGCCCAGCTACTCCTGATAGCCCCACATTGGCCGCGTCGACCGTGGTTCTCAGACCTCCTTGCACTGTCAGTCATGGACCCCTGGACACTACCGGTCAGGCCGGACCTGCTCTCTCAGGGACCGATCTGGCACCCGGACCCAGCCTGGCTGAGTCTGACAGCCTGGCGTTTGAGTGGAGGCATTTGAGTGCTGCGGGCTTACCCCCAGGAGTCGTGGATACCATTTTGGCTTCTCGAAGACCATCAACAGCGCGTATCTACCAGAGCACTTGGCGGGCGTTTTCCACCTGGTGCACCTCCAAGGGCACCCTGCCCTCTCAGGTCACTGTGCAGCAGGTATTACAGTCTCTCTATAGAGGGCTCAGAAGGGGTCTGAAGCCAAACGCTTTACGCTGTCATGCTGCCACTATTTCATCTATCCTGTCCGCCTCTTCCTCGACCGTCCCTGTGGGTTCCCACCCCCTCGTCAAACGTTTCCTGAAAGGGGCCTCACGTCTCCACCCGTGCGCCACTACTTCCCATCATGGAGCCTCTCAAAGGTCCTGCAAGCCCTGCAGCACCCCCCCATTCAAACCCCTCGCGTCTGTCTCTCTCCGGCTGTTGTCTTTTAAGGTCCTGTTCCTGGTCGCTATTACATTGGCGAGACAAGTCTCAGAGCTGGGAGCGTTGTCTTCAGTACGCCATCTCTGCATCTTTCATAAGGACTCTGTAGTGTTATGGCCAGATCCATCATTCTGTCCTAAAGTTTCTTCAGCGTTCCACTGTAACCAGGACATCGTTCTCCCTTCCTTCTGTCCCAGGCCAGTTCACCCATTAGAGAAGTCCTGGCATTCCCTGGATGTTCGCAGAGCCCTCAAAATCTACCTGTCATGCACCCAAGATATCCGGCTCTCTGAGGCACTATTTGTATCCTTGCACCCTAAAACCTTGGGAAAAAAGGTGTCCCGGTCCACTTTGTTGTGCTGGTTGCGGGCCTGCATCACTCTGGCATATGAGTCCATGAATCTTCCTGTGCCAACTAATATCACGGCCCATTCCACTAGATCAGCAGCTGCTTCGGCCGCCTTCGCGACCAACGTGTCCATTGCAGATATCTGTCGGGCTGCGGTTTGGTCTACGCTGAACTCCTTTGTGAAACATTATAAGACTGACTGGTACGCTTCCTCTGACGCTGCTTTCGGGAGGCGTGTCTTGCAACATGTCCTTCATGATAAATAGTTCCTTGGTGGACCCTCCCTATGAGGGGGTGCTTTGGTACATCCCAGAGTGATGGCAGGCTACCTGTGGAAAATGGTCCATTGGACTCACCTGAAGGGTGATTTTCACAGGTACGCCTGCCATCACGGCCCTCCCTGTTGGAGGAGTTCTGGCTGTTATGGTTTACCTTATACCCTGCTCGTAGGCAGTTTATGCTGCACTGTTGGGTTAAGTTAAAATCTCTAGGTTTCCATTATAATGCATTTGGTTATATGTTGTTGTCAAGCTGGTTGCTTCCATTTTCCTTGCTCCTGGGCCTATGGGCCTTTCCGTTCCACTTCGGACTCGTTCGAATGAAACTGGAGTGGGAGGGGCTGGACGCCCAGGTTTTATCTACAGTGCATCCTTGCCTCGGACGCTAGATGGCAGTGATACCCAGAGTGATGGCAGGCGTACCTGTGAAAATCACCCTTCAGGTGAGTCCAATGGACCATTCTCCATCTTTGGAGATGGCAGGTATTGCCACCACTCATCATATACTCAGAGGCACATGTTACCAAATTCTTCCAAGCTACACAGCAAGTGGATTGGACTGTGAAAGACCAACCCAAATTGTGTTTGCATTTTGACAAATTTATAGGGCAGTCCAATATCTCAGAGAGGAGGTCAGGTCTCCTGCTCCCCTGGTGCATTCACTATAGCTGCCCAATTTCCCTGCTTTTTAAAGTTTGATAGAAATATCTGTTGGCTATAGGTACATTCTTAAACCACAAGGTTTTTTTGCCTATTAGTGAATCTAAGTAGTAAGGTGTTACTATAGAAAATGATGCATTAGTCCTGTCCTATAGGTTTTAAGTGGGACCTAATTACATGCACAGTTAGCAGAATGGTGTTATGGGTCAATTTAGGTTACTTCTCACATTACTTCACAAATGTTTGAACTTTGCTAAAGTTAAAATCTGCATTTATAATTTCTCTAAACAATACTATACTATTACTACTGCTAGAAAGTAACATGATTAGAAAAGAATAGATGGAAACACATTAAGCTGCCTTTATATGAAGTCTGGTCCACCTACCTCAGAGTGAAAGCAACATAACCCTTTCAGCAACTAGGCTTGTACTCCTAACTGGTTTTTTTACTATATAAAATAAACTTTTATCTTCCAACTTTTACACATAAAAGTTAAGGAAAAGCGCAGGGGGCCTGTAACAACTGTCAACTTTTTTTTTTTAACTCTTGTATAATATCTACTGTATGTTCCACCACCTGTTCCACTTGTGGTTTGAAAGGCCACTCTAGTAATAAAGTTTCTGAATCTAATCATTTGATGAGCTCCTGGGATCCTGATCCCGCAGAATGTTTAAACAATAATTCATATTGAAACAAATTCTGAGGTCTCCAAAAATGACTCGGAATGCAACTTTTATTCAGCTTATATTAATTTCCACCTGCATTTCTGTGGGCTGAGTCGTGTGTGTGTGTGAGAGAGAGAGAGAGAGAGAAAGAGAGAGATCGTCATACAGAACTTTGTGAGATCTGCATCTGACGGCATTTGCTTAAAAAGTTTCTCGGATTGAAGGTTGTGTGACTAGAACTTTTTCATGTGACGGCTATAACACAGCTATACCTCATAGGAAAATGAGATGCTGCTGTATGAGTTTGAAATTTGGATTAATTGCTGCTCGTTTTGACACACAGTCACTTGTACTGGTTTCCTTATTACAGCATGCAGGAAAATTCATAGGTTTCTTATGAATAACTGCTCCTTCTTCACACTTTGGCAAAGCCATCACTGTCTTTCTTATATCCTCTAGAATGAATTAATAAATGATTAGCAGATTATCAGAGTGGTGTTTTGGTTGCCCTTTTGTAAAATATTGTAAGGGTTACTTCTGTTCTTGTTTCCATACCATATTGTACTAATTATGAAACTTTTTTCCTTTTTTTCTGCAGATTATTCAAAGTTAAATACAAGTCCAATTGTGTTTTTTTTAATTTATGGGATAGTTAAGTGTATATTTAAATCTTCCTCCTGAACTGTACTCCGAAATGCTGAACTTTGTCCTGTTTGAACCAAGTTTTGTGGAGAGTTTGGCTTAAATGAATTTTCCTACAAAATGAAAATTAGCAAAGGGGGGGGGGCTAAGCATGCAAAAAGAAATATATGCATATGTGCAGTACTCTTATTATTGCCACTTCTAAAAAAAGGTGCATTTTTTGTCTTTTTAGAGCTGAGAAATCTCGGAGAAATAAGAGCTGGAAAGCAATCTTTATAGATATGTATGCAGATTTAGGAAGATATATTCAGTATTATGCTACACTTCAAAAAGCCTGGGATGATTTGGAAAAATATTTGTTTCAGCGTTGTCCTCGGATGATTAGTTCTTTGAAAGGTATTGTTTATAAATTTGACATTTTTGACAACTTCAGTTGTACTAACACCTTTTCTCTCTACATTTTACATTGTCTTATCACTTTAAATAAGAGCCCAAGTGGCAAATTTTCTGTTAATGACCACCCTAGGTCATTTAAATATTGCCAATAAAAATAGTAAGAACGAAATTGACATTGCACGCTTCATTTGTTCTCTTTAGTTGTTCAGTTGACAATAGTTTTGTCCTCCCCCCCTCCAGTTTTTGCCTTGTTTCTTTTCAATGAAACAAAAATTATGCTTAGCTGTTGATTTGGCATACTGGTCTAGAACAGGACAAGGAAAACCAAATGGACCTTGAATGCATATTGTGTTAATGAGTGCGGTGCTTTTCACAAACTGTGTAGTATCTGTAAACATGAAATTAAGGACTTTGTGAACTGTAATATGCTTCAGTGTTAGAATTATCAGCATTCACATGGCAACCACAACCTGCATGAGGTGGCTGAGATTTCCCCCCCCCCCCCAAACTCTTCTCTGGAATTCACATCTTCATTCAGGTTTTACTGAAATGCCACACAATACTATAAATGACCACATTTCAGTGTGTTCTGGGTTGTCCTCGTGTGTGTTTCTGAGACCTGATCTGTAGTGGGTTTTCTGACTTTGATTTGAATTGGTGCTAGCCTGTCCAGTGTGAATAGGCAAAGGACTACTGAATATTTCATTTTCATTTTTGTTAATACTAATCTCCAGTTTTGCATAAATGCAAAAGTGCAGCAATAATAGGGTTAATTTAAGAAGGCGATAGGGAGAGCACACACTATCAGGTGTGTGGGGTAAAATGAGGGACGGCTGATGAAGACATGCCTCCAAAGGTTTATGGATCTTTCCATAAATCAGTCAACTGGTTTTGGGTGTTAGAGATGCTCCTTAAAGCATCTTGCTGCTTTTCCACACATCTGAGTAGATTCCAGAGAAAAGGGTGAATCCCCCTTCAACAGAGAGGTTTGCAAAATAGCTGGATGTCACCTATGCACAAGCTTCTAGGACACAAGGAGCAACAAGAAACCCTAACTTCAAATTCAGAACTTTTAAAGAGCAAAGCAATTAATTCTTTAAAAATCATTAATTGCAAGGAGGAAATGCTGGAATGCTTTTTTAGAGCCTAAGGACTAACTGTTTCTTGGCCTCCCCCACTTCTCAGAGGTGTCTCTTCAAATGACCCTCTCAGCCCACCCCCTACTCCAGGTCTGGGAGATACTCTGCTCCTTTCCTGGATTTCTTCTTGTGGGGAAAAAATGGTCTAAAAGGTTTTGCTGGTGTACTAGAGCAGAGGTGCACTGATATCAAATAAAACATAATTGCAAGTGACCTTTTCTATAACAGCCAAGGTTGGCATTTTTTCTTTCCCCTTTCCTTCACTATGGACACATGCAAGGGAAATACAGTTCTTTACTGCGCCATTTTAATTCAACTTACAGCTGACTGTGTCTCAGCATTGCTAAAAACCCTAATATGGAAGCAGCCATACTTGCGGAGAACCATTATTACCATAAGGTTTTAAATACATGACATCCCTTTGGGGTTTTTGTAACATTAACACATGCAATTTTTCTTTTATACAGTTGTTGGAAATTATTTCATATCCTTTTGAGTAACAGTTGGCAAACTTTTTTGGCCGTACTTTGGTTTGAATTAGATAGGGCGGAAGGGACCAGACAAAATTGCTCCTGGGACTGAACATTTTTCCTTACTTTACAGCAGTGTGTACCTATTCAAATTATTTGCTGTGGCTTGAATTAAGCTAGACTTCTGTCTCTGCTGCATAGATCCTGATGGGTAGTATTCTAAAGGCAAAATGCATACTTTTTGTGTAATGTTTCTGATGTAAGTACTAATGCCTGTTTCAGATAAAGTAAACTGTGAAGAAGCTCTGTGATATTATATGATCCTAAAAACATGACCTGCTGACTCAAATGGGGCTTGCTCAAGGGATTTTAGCATTGGGTCTTAAAATATGTAGCACAACATGCATTGCTTATTTTGTCTGAAGATAATCTGCTAAATTGTGTAGTTTTTGAATGCTCACAGAGAGTGTTCGAGAGGAAGATCTGGATGCTGTGGAAGCACAAATTGGTTGCAAACTCCCTGATGACTATCGATGTTCATTTCGGATCCATAATGGACAGAAGCTAGTTGTTCCAGGGTGAGAAGTTAATGTTAGCTCCCATTGCTAATTAGTAATCAGTTGCTACATATGCTTATATATATATTTGAAATTTATATATTTGTTAATGTTTTTTTTCCTGTCTGTATAAAGGTTGATGGGAAGCATGGCACTTTCGAATCACTATCGCTCTGAAGATTTATTGGACATTGACACAGCAGCTGGTGGTTTTCAGCAGCGGTTAGGACTGAAACAATGCCTCCCCTTAACCTTTTGTATTCATACTGGATTAAGTCAGTACATGGCTCTGGAAAGCGTGGAGGGCCGCAGTAATTATGAGATCTTCTACCAATGTCCAGTAAGAAAGACTTGTAAATAAACCCTTTAGACAACACTAATGTTGTTCACCTTCTTCAATAGATGAAATTGGTGCAGTATATGGTAGGCACAACCAGACTGTGTATGGAATATTGAAAAAGTCTAAAAGTTGGTTGTCTTTAATCTGTGAGCCCCTTTCTATTATCCACAAAAGATCCCATGAATGTTCAAATGTTCTAGCTTAAGAAGAGGAAGTACTAAGCTTTAAATGGCAGCAGTAGCTGTAATTGTCATGAGGGAAGTGAAGGCTGATTAGGCTTGGAAAGAAATCAGCAGGGCTTACAGTTAGGGGCTGTGAGATATAGGCAGTGGGGCTGGGAATAGGATGGTGGGAAGGATCTTGCATATTTGTTAGAAATAAGCTACCAAAATACTTGGCTTCGCACAAATAGGTCTAGTGCATCAAAATAAAACTTTACACTTCCAAATAATAGTGAGACATTGTTTAGCAGCACATCAGGGGGAAAATTGTAGAACCTTGATGGTGATATACAAACCGCTGCCTTACCTTGTAGCTAGAGGATGCTCAGTGGTAGAGCATCTGCCTTGCATGGAAAAGGTCCCAGATTGAATCCCTGGCATCTCTAGGTAGGACTGGGAAAGACCTCGGTCTGAAATCCAGGAGAGCTGCTGACAGTCACTATAGAGAATATTGAGCTAGATGGACCAAGTCATGGTTTGACTTGTATTTCCTATGTACATTTTAGGTTGTTTTAACAGTCTTGTTAAACCACAAGTTTTGGTAGATCAGCATGTCAGTGCATCATGACAGTTTTTTTAACATTGTTTGAATCTTTGACCAGACATAGTTTTAATAGAATATTTTAATTCCCAGTAACTTTTTTTAAAAATTATGCATTAAGGACTTTTATTACATACTTGAAAGGGAATGGACACCTTTTCTTCTTGTCTGCAAAACCATTCCTTTTTGGCCTGGAAAACAAACGTTCATTTCTCAAAGATATCTTGAAACTATACAGATGAAGTTGTAAAGGTGTTCCTTCTTTTTATAGTCTGTCTGATTTGGGAGTTAATATTATAAAATCATGAAAATGAGATATATATGTGTAGTTAACACATGAGTTTTCTCTGTCTTTTAACATAGAAAGACACATTCTAAAGGATTGCAACTGTTGTGGTTTGTTTTGGAGTATAATCGATTGATATATGAAAGTGAACAGTTTTAAAAAATATGTACTATTCATGGTAACTTTGTAAAATCTTTCAACAAAATGAAGCTAGGTTTTCAAGGTGGATTTGTCCACCAAATGTTCACTCAGAAAAAGAAAACGCATAGTGTCCTTTGAAAATCTAACCTTTCAGGACACAAATAAGCTTTTTTTCTTTTCTTTTTCTTTACAGGATCAAATGGCCCGCAATCCCTCTGCGATTGATATGTTTATTACAGGTAAAAGTATTTTGAAACGTGAATGAGAAAAGATTTAGAGACAAGAAGTTGAATTGTAACTGTATCCGTTGCTACAGGTTATTTGAATTACCATGCTGTGCTTGCTCATACCAGATCTTTAGCACATTAGACAGACAAATTGCATGTTACACTGTGACCATATGTAACAAAACCCTGAAGACTTTGTCTCCTTTGTAAAATGCAGGAGGGGGAACTTAGAAGCAGAGAAGGTAAGAACTGCTTAACCCTTCACATGCTTGTGCCCAGTTCACTTTCCCTGAGATCTCCCCACACAAGATCTGTATTTGCAAGAAAAGTATGGGGGGGGAGTTAAGAGCGCTCCCTTTCCCTCCACTTCCATTCTCTGCCTTGGAGTGCACCCTCCTGAGAGAGGGAGAAGGAACAATCAAATCTTGGTTGCATGTGGCTGTAGTATAATGTGCATTTTTGCCTCAAATTATACTGTGACCATGGACTTCTGCAATATTTCTTGGGAGTGGGGGAGTAAAACACTGAAAGTGGGGAGCAGGCTCACAAACAAAATGAGAAAATTAGTTCCTGTACATTCTGCCTAGTGTCTTAGGCTCTACAAATGCTAGAAAATTGTTTTGTTTTGAATGAAATCTGGGAATCAAGGGGTGATGGTTCAAAGGGTAGTTAAACACACACACACACGGGGGAGGGGGAGAGAGAGAGAAAACTCCCCTGACTTTATGTAGTTACTAAGTCTAGGAACCCTGGATGTCATTTCTCCACTGCAAAGTGATGGGATGACATGCAGGGAAGAAGTAGGTAGTAGAAAGGCTGCTTACTGTTTTCCCACCTGGGGTTCCGAGATGCATGTTTACTGTAACAGGTAGGAGAAAAGCACTCCATGAAAGGATTAAGCACCCCTTATCTGCCAGCTGCTGCAAATTACCCCTACTTTCACCTTGCTGCTTTGCCATAGAGAAGCAGTAACCAGAGTTCCCAGACGTGCATTTTCTGCTGTTAGTGTAGTTCAGTTTTTGAACAAAGCAATTTCAGTAACACCACCAGGTATTCTGTTTCATAAACCTGTAATACGTATTCAGGGAATGAGATCTCCTCCCAACTTCGGTGGTTTCCCCCATCATATTTTGCAGAAAGAAATTTGGATTGCATATTACTTGTGTATTAAATTGAATGTTGTGTCTCACTGGAATTTAAAGTAGCAGTCAGAATTATTGGAAAATATGATATGCGTGCACGTGTGTACACTTACACAGTCCTCCAGATACCTTTGGGGAAGAAGAATGGATCTGATAATAAGTTTCTGTTGGACTTATGTTGAAGGCAGGGGTTGTGCCTAGCATTCTCAGGTTCCCTCTATCTGTTAAAATTGCTAGTTTGAAGGAGTAGGAATTCATCCACAAAGAAAATTTGCTTAAAACATTGGGAGCAAAACACAATTCAGCAATTGAAGGCCAAACTACCTGTTACATTAAATGTACTATTGCCTGCCAAAGCTTTCAACAAATCAAACATAACATGCTTGGAGGATCAAGGATAGGAATGGCATTGGGAAGGTAAGTTTAATCCTCCCCCCTCCCCGCACCCTGTCTGTGGTGCAAATAGTCTCTGTGTGCACACACCTCTCTCAAAGCTTTTATGTGCTTCAGAAACAAGGCTGGTTTATTGATTTATTTTTAGTTTATTATTTGATTTATATCCCGCCCTTCCTCCCAGCAGGAGCCCAGGGCGGCAAACAAAAGCACTAAAAACACCTTAAAACATCGTAAGAACAGACTTTAAAATACATTAAAACAAAACAACTTTAAAAACATTTTTTTAAAAAGCTTTGAAGACATCTTTAAAAAAAGGTTAAAAAACATATTGTTTTTTAAAAAAAGGTTTAAAAACATACTAAAAAGCGATTCCAACACAGAAGCAGACTTTTGGTGTGTTTTTAAAAAAATCATGTTAAATGTAATAATGCGTTAAATGAATTATATAGTTTGGCTGCTCCATCCCTAGTGAGATGAAAGTTCTGTTGGCCTGTAAGGAAGCACAGGTAGGGGACAAACAATTGGGAGATTCCTCTTTCTCCTCTGCTTCAGTTACACTGAGACTTCAATGCATGTTTGCTGTAACAGGTAAGCACTCAGTGAGAGGATTAAGCACCCCGTATCTGCCAGCTGCTGCAAATTACCTCTACTCCCACCCTGCTGCTTTGCCATAGGGAAGCAGGCCTTGGTGAGTAGCTTCCGCTTGTCTAGTCCTAACCCTCTGCTTTCTACTGCAGTTACCATATACTGGTGACTGTTAATGGTCAGAGCTCGGTGAGCAGGAAGCTGCTCATCATACTCAAACTTGTTACAAACCTGTGGCTGTTACAGGCGTTGTTTGTTTTTTTCCTCTTTTGTGGCATAATATGTTTATAGTTTTAACACTGTTGTAACTCACTTGGATACCTTCAGGTAATAAGTGACTAACAAATCTAATAAATAATAATTAGTCCAGTGTGGGAAACATGATATTTTTACCTCCCCCTTTTCCTATATTTCTTGGAAAGAGAAATTGTGGTTGCAGAATTAAGAATGGCAATTAATTAGGAAGTGTTTTTCCATGGATACTAATCAATCTCCCCCCAGACTTCTTTAGCTTCAAATTGGTCAGTGCCTTTCAAAGATTACTGCACCCTAGACTGGATGTTGGAGATTAAAGCTGCAGGAGGTACATCTCACATCATGCTTCCCCCAATCTGAATTCTTTCCTTCCTATCCCCAGGATACTATGAGCTGTTAGGGGTTCAAGGAAGATAATCGATGGTTCTATGAGCTCCTGAGACTCAACCGTTTTCAGTATTCTATAGCTTCTTGAGGCAATGAGCATGCTCAGTCTTTGCAGGGCCAGGTTGAGTGTCTTCCTGATTTACAAATCAGTATTTTCTTGGAGTCTGCAAAGTATGCATAAATTGCTCGTCTGTTGTGGCCCTATTTCACTGCTGTTCACCAAGGAGATCTGAACTATTTCTTTTTTGTCATGGCACATATAATTCATAGACTGAATTGTATATGTCATTGTAAAACATTTCTCTCTTTTGACATTAGGTAGCTCTTATTTGGAATGGTTCACCTCCTATGTCAACAATGTAGTAACAGGTGGCTATCCCATCATCAGAGACCAGATTTTCAGGTATTATGGCTTTGGTTTACTATACTATCTTATTAAGTTAAAATGTAGTAATCTTAGACTTCTAAAAAGAAATTAGAATCTGATAATATTGATCAGACATGTATGTGAGAGGCAGTAAAACACATTTATTTTAATGAGAATAAAAATAACATTGTTACAATATCAATAATATTTGCATTATGTTCTGCAGAAACAGATACAGTATAAAAGGTATTAGGTGCAGAATGGCTTCACTTATTAAGGAGAGAAATAGATTATTTATTAATTCCTTTATTAGTAAAAAGTAAAAGTAAAGTAAAATTTAATTTTTGTGTCGCCTATCTGGCCGAAGCCACTCTAGGCGACGTACACATTAAAATTAATAAAATACAATATAAATACAGAATAAAATACAATGCAGTCAACCGTAACCATTTTAAATAGCAGCAGTATAAAACAATGTAGGGCAATCAATAAACAATTTAAAACAATCATAGAAAAATTAGCCCACCCCGGAGATCCCGAAGGCCTGTCCAAAGAGCCAAGTTTTTAAGGCTCGGCGAAATGTATCCAGGGAAGGGGCATGGCGGAGATCGAACGGGAGGGAGTTCCAGAGAGTGGGGGCCGCCACTGAGAATGCCCTCTCTCTAGTCCCCACCAACCTAGCTGTTTTCATTGGTGGGACTGAGAGAAGGCCCTGTGTGGCTGATCTAGTCGGGCTGCTTAATTGGTGGTACTGGAGGCGCTCCTTCAGGTAAACTGGGCCGAGACCGTATAGGGATTTAAAGGTTAACACCAACACCTTGAATTGGGCCCGGAAAACAACTGGAAGCCAATGTAGATGAAATAACATTGGTGTGATATGATCACGGCGGCGGCTGTTTGTAAGCAAACGAGCCGCCGCATTCTGCACCAGTTGTAGTTTCCGGACTGTTTTCAAGGGTAGCCCCACATAGAGCGCATTGCAGTAGTCTAATCGAGAGGTGACCAGGGCATGTACTACCAGTGGGAGCTGATGAATCGGGAGGTAGGGTTGTAGCCTCCGTACGAGGTGTAGTTGATACCAAGCTGCCCGGCTCACTGCCGAAATCTGAGCCTCCATGGACAGCTTGGAATCAAGAACAACCCCAAGGCTGCGGACCTGATCTTTCAGGGGAAGTCTCACCCCATTAAGCTTCAGGTCAACAACACCCAACCTTCCCCTGTCACCCACAAGCAGCACCTCGGTTTTATCAGGATTGAGCTTCAGCCTGTTCCTTCCCATCCACCCACTCACGGATTCCAGGCACTTGGGCAAGGTCTCCACAGCCAACTCCAGTGAGGATTTAAAAGAGAGATAGAGCTGCGTGTCATCAGCATATTGGTGACACCGCAGCCCAAAACTCCTGATGATGGCTCCCAGCAGTTTTACATAGATGTTAATAGCATGGGAGAGAGGATAGAATCCTGTGGCACTCCACAAGTGAGGGGCCAAGGGTCTGAAACCTCATCCCCCAATGCTACCTGTTGATGCCTGTCAGAGAGAAAGGAACGGAACCACTGTAAAACAGTGCCTCCTATTCCTAATCCCTCCAGGCGATCTAACAGGATACCGTGGTCGACAGTATCAAAAGCCGCTGAGAGATCCAGGAGGACAAGAAAGTTGAATTCTCCCCTGTCTAATGCCCTCCTCATATCATCCACCAGAGCGACCAAGGCTGTTTCAGTACCATGTCCAGACCTGAAACCCGATTGGTATGGATCCAAATAATCCGTTTCATCCAAGTGTGCTGACAACTGGCTATTATTAAAGGGACATTGACTCCAAGATTCTTTTCTTCAAGGAGAATTGCTGACAAACCTCCTGTAAGAGCTAAGACTCTGCAGGAAACAAATCTGTTTTGAACAGCTGCATTGGGTGCCAGTTCGTTTGTGGGCTGAACTGAAGGTGTTCATGCTAGTATTTGAAGCCCTAAACGACTTAGGTCCCAAATATCCAAAAGACTGCCTCCTTCCCTACAGACCCTGTTGGGTGTTGAGATCAGCACAGGGGGTCCCTTTGGGTTGTTCTGCCACCCTTGGAAGCTCAGGGGGTGGTAACCTGGGAGAGGGCATTATCTGTGGTGGCCCCCAACTTGTGGAAGTCTCTCCCTACTGAGATGCGTCTGGCAACTTCATTGTACAGTTTTAGGTGAATGCTGAAGATGCAACTCTTTACCCTGGCCTTTTGACACCTGAGATGTATATTTTCAGGACCCAACCTATTTAGTGATTTTAGATTGTTTTTAATTGTTTTAAATGCTGTATTTTAACATTGTTGTAATCCACCCTGGGACCTTTGGGTGAAGAGCGGGTGACAAATATAATAATAATAATAATAATAATAATAATAATAATAATAAACAGAGTCCTTGTGTTCAATACACAAATCTAGTCAGGAATAGGTGTTGATTTGAGCACAGCAGAAAGGGTAGATGAGGTTTTACAGCACTATTCATACAGGTTTAGTTTGAAATGCACAATATTTTAATTGTAATGTGAATGTTGGCTTTTATACAAATGTTTTTTTATATTTATTTCTTAAAGTATGAGATAAGATTATGGCTTTTCTTTTTCATTTGCTAGATATGTTCATGAGAAGGATTGCGTAGCAACAACAGGAGATATTACCGTCTCAGTGTCCACATCTTTTCTACCTGAACTCAGTTCTGTACATCCACCTCACTATTTCTTTACTTACAGAATCAGGTAGAAACAGTAGACCAATGTTACTTTTAGCAATGTGTTGCTGGCAGGCCTTGAAGTTTCCTTTGATCACTAGCAACCCTGTAAACTACTTAAAACAGAAATTAGTCCTCCCAAATCATGATTTCAGAGAGGAAAAATGTTGAATGATTTTTGCAAGATTGCACTGAAGTTACTTTTCTGCTTTTGACATTCTCTTCTGTACTGTTCTGTAGAACATATTCCTTCTTTTAAGAGCTATTAAATGATTTGATTCTTTACAATAATCACAGGATCCAGATCTTTTCCTTTAGGGCAATAGCATTTCCTTTGTTGTTTCAGACAAAAATGTGGCTCTTTCGCCCCTGCTAATGTGTACTGTATGTAATGTGGTTATGCAAGTGTCACGACTGTCTTCTCCCCTCTTCTTCTCAAGGCCCTAAAAATAGTTAAAATATTCTAGATAGCATTTTTAGAAAGTTAATGGTTTTTGGCTAGTGCTTTGCTCTATAGGTAATGCATTACTAAAATTACTGTTTTGCATAATTTGTTAGAATTGAGATGTCCAAAGATGCACTCCCAGAGAAGGCTTGTCAGTTAGACAGTCGGTACTGGAGAATAACCAATGCCAAAGGTGATGTAGAGGAGGTGCAAGGTCCTGGAGTAGTAGGTAAGGAATATTTAAAGATTTTGACTGTTTTTTTAAAATGATGAATGCAAAGTGCAGGGCAGGGAGCTTAATCCTTCCCTCCTCAACTGTGATCCCAATCCAAGCCATCACTGTCCCCCCTGTGCAGCAGTGACACTTTGGAAAAAAAGGTTC
Organism: Rhineura floridana; assembly: GCF_030035675.1. Lineage (NCBI taxonomy): Eukaryota > Metazoa > Chordata > Lepidosauria > Squamata > Rhineuridae > Rhineura > Rhineura floridana. The sequence goes on along the minus strand of NC_084481.1, from coordinate 143,380,353 downwards.
CTTTGGTCCAAATGGGAACTTTTTTCTAAGTGTAATTGACGCACAGGGAGGGCCTGCTTTAGATTTAAAAAAAGGAATAAACAGTTTTTAGCCACCTTGCCCTGTAAAATATGGTAAGACCAACACACACACACACAGCTGTAAAAAAATTCATAGAAATTTCTCCTTATCACCACTGAAAAATAGACCCATTTTTTGTTGTGGGATGAATGCTCCTGCAAAGTTGTGTTGGATTGCAGCTTAATACATATTCATTCATTCATTCAGAAAATAAGGAATTGGGAGAGTTAATGTGTCCTGATCTCTATGAATGGATGTGAGAGTTGGACAGTGAAACAAGTGGATAAGAGAAAAATCAATTCACTTGAAATGTGGTGTTGGAGGAGAGCTTTGTGGATACCATGGACTGCGAAAAAGACAAATAATTGGGTGTTAGAACAAATTAAACCAGAACTGTCACTAGAAGCTAAAATTATGAAACTGAGGTTATCGTACTTTGGATACATCATGAGAAGACATGATTCACTAGAAAAGACAGTAATGCTGGGGAAAACGGAAGGAAGTAGAAAAGAAGGAAGGCCAAACAAGAGATGGACTGATTCCATAAAGGAAGCCACAGACCTGAACTTACAAGGTCTGAACAGGGTGGTTTATAACATGCTCTTGGAGGTCACTGATTCATAGGGTCGCCATAAGTTATAATCAACTTGAAGGCACATAACAACAACAAATGTGTCACAATCAGTGATAGGAAGTCCTCATTTCCTTACACTTTTTTTGTGAATTAATAACATAATATACATTGCTCTTTGTGTCTTTGAAGTCAGTGGCACAGTTCTAAGGGCCAAACTACACATTATAATGAACACGCTTTTTAAAAAGTGTGCTTAAACTGGCTACTGTTACCTTGGAGGTGGCGGGGGGGGGAGTAGCTGCAGAGCCTTGATCTGAAACTTTGTCTAAGTCTAGATCAGAGCCCAAACTAGTTTTCAGTGAAAACCACCCCCTTTGGGTTGATATTTGTTCTCATATGTGCCATCATAGTTTAAACATCACCTTTGGGGGCAAATAGCAAGCAAGAGGGAGTGATTTTTGTCAAGAAACTGGTGTGGGACGTCTGTTGGAATCAGAGTTGTGTGGCTGTATTTCTTTTCAAAAACCAAAGTGATTAGTTTTTATGTTTATCATAATGGGAAGTTTGATTGTAATTGAAAGGTGAAGTCCTTTGTTAATTTTGTTTTTACAGGAGAATTTCCAATAATCAGTCCTGGTCGAGTTTATGAATATACTAGTTGTACTACATTTGCCACTACTTCAGGATACATGGAAGGATACTATACATTCCATTGCCTGTATTATAAAGACAAGTTTTTTAATGTCACCATTCCTAGATTTCATATGGTTTGCCCAACTTTCAAGGTATCTACAGCACGCATGGTGAGTTGAAATCACTGTTTTCAGGCCTTGCCTTTTATCTCTGGTTTCCAGAAAACTGTTATACTTTGTTAAATATAAATAGTGATCTGTATTGTGCATAAAATTGGGTAACTAGTTTTTAATAGTTAAAATATGAGAAGCAGTCTTACATATTTCAAAATGTGTGTAACTCAAAAAATTGCTTTCCTGTATAAATCATGAGCAAAAAGGTGGCGGGGGGGGAACAACTTTCACATATATGGGATTATGAAAATTATAAAAATGTCTAGAATCCCCTGAATGTTTGGAAAAGGCCCAAACAGGAAAAGGTCAATTTTATCAGTTTTATTGAGTAATACTCATTTTGGAGAAGACCAAATACATATTACAATTTGATACTGCCTACAAATAGTATATAAGTGCACTAACTGCTATGTATGTGGTAAGTATATAAAATCAAATCAGTAGGAACTTGTTAGATACAAGCATTATTTTGTCTTATATTTTTAAACACAGCAGATCATTTGAGTTCCATGATCTGCTTTGTTTGTTCGTTCATCCTTTCTCTATATTGAAAGAAGCAGCCACACCTCCTGAAAATGGTTTGGCATTGTCCTCCACAAATGAGGGGAAATAAGCAATTTTGAAACATTCCAGGAAAGTAATGGTCCTAATACAGGTTTTTATATAAAACTGTGTGAATGGGTATTCCATTTTTTGAAAATGCAGTACACTTGGATATGTCAATGTAAATTTGAGCCTTGAACTGCTCTTCTTGAAAAAAAAGTATGGATGCAATATTGCAGTTGTTTTTAAAATAATTATAGACCACTTTTATGAGCAGAATGCCTTCAAGGTGACTTACACACAAGTAAATACAATTTTATATAATAATATATTAAAATACTATTTGAATTGGATTAAAACCCAGACCTGTCATGAATTTACTAGCAGACAAATCATGTTTTGTCTTGGCACTTTTTCTGTAAAATGAGAGTAGCATTGTCCTATCCCCTCTGAATACTCTGATTCATATCAGGAGTGGAAGCACTTGAGGAGGAGGATTCTGATGGGTAGGAAGGGGAGATGAGACAACAGAGAGCCCTTTTGACATGCGCACACTCACTTCCAGACATGCCCTGATCTACTGATGAGGCAGGAATCCAAGCTGCCTCTTTGCTCGCTGCCTACGGAGGGGGGCACTGTTAGATTTGTGGCGGCCTTTTCATCCACAGCTGCCTCTTTCCTGCCTATGGAGGGGGGCTGTTAGATTTGTGGGGGCCTTTTCTCCCACAGAGGATGAGGAGGGCTTGGAGATGGGACCAGCAGCTTCTCTGAGGGAGAGGTGGTGCATCAAGAGAAAAGAGGAGACTCCTCTCTCTAGATCCACCTTTGGACCAGGGATTTCTGCAGGGATGGGGATTCTTATGAATAGTTAGGAATTCTCCGCCTCTGCTTAAAAGCTTGATGGGCGAGCAGGGAAACTTATCAGACCAACCTTACAGCTGCCATGTAGACTTGAAACCCTTGTTGCTGATCTTGAACCAGACTTCTTGTCGCTGCCCCTTTGTCTTAAGAGCACCTGGACTATATTCTGCGCTATTCTGTGCTTTTCTGCTGAACTTGTACCATTAGCCTGCAATAAGAAATGTTCGATTTGTTACTAACAAAAAAATGCACCTACTGTTTTGGGGCAGGAGTCAGGACAAGCATGGCCAGCATAGCATGTTGTTTATTTATTTATTTGAGTTTTGAAATATTTTATTAATCTAAGAACAAAACAAAGACAGAAATGATACAATCCCTACATGGGAATCCAAGAACAGAATACATTATACATTAATAAAATTCTACATTTTACAGGGTTGAATGTAAAATTCCAACTTATGGAAACCCTATGAATAGGGTTTTCATGAGGCTGAGAGGCAGTGACTGGCCCAAGGTCACCCAGTGAGCTTCATGGCTGTGTGGGGATTCGAACCCTGGTCTCCCAGGTCATAGTCCAACACTTTAACCACTACAGGGTTAGCACTAAACAAAGTAAAAATCAAGATAAATCAATTTAACTGCATTTGGCAATTGATCACATAATTCATATTCAGTTGTATAATCAATAAATTTCCTCCAGGTAGCACAAAGGTCAGTGGTTTGGTTTTTCCAGTCAAAAGATGAAGGTTATGAGTAATCTTTTACGAAACTGCAATATTCCAGATGTTTTTATACCAAGCAATAATATTGAGTCCATCCAAAGTCTTCCAACGTTATGCTACAGATTGTCGTGCCACCATCAACAGTATAGAAATCAAATCCTTACATTTCAAATCAAGATTGGGTCCCTCAAATAAAGACAATAAAAACAAGCTAATTGTCTGTTTCATATTTTCTTCTGTAATATTAACAATATGTTGATTCACCTTGCTCCAAAATAATACTACCTTGTGCACAACCACCAAAGATGAAAATATGTCCCTGTATCTAGACAACATTGCCAGCAATGAAGGGCAATTAGGGATGAGATATGAGACATACGGATATTTTGTGCTATCTGTGAAAGATCTTTAAAATTATTTCTTTGATTGCTGCCAAAATGGATTTATTTCTTTTACTGGAACATAAACTAAACCACTCTGGTCTTTCAGTCTCTGTTTGTAAATCCTCTTCCCACTGGTGACTGCATGAACATAAGAGCCTGCTGGATCAGGTGAGTGGCTCATCCAGTCCAGCATCCTGTTCTCACAGGGGCCAACCAGATGCCCATAGGAAGCCCACAAGCAGGACCTGAGTGCAAGAGCACTCTCCCCTCCTGCGGCTACCAACAACTGGTTTTCAGAAGCATACTGCATCTGTGGTGGCAGAGCACAGCAATTATGGCTAGTGGCCATTGATAGCCTTATCCTTCATTAATTTGTCTAATCTTCTTTTAATGCCATCCAAGTTGGTGGCCATCACAGCCTCTTGTGGGAGCAAGTTCCATAGTTTAACAATGAGCTGCATGAAGAAGTAGTTTCTTTTGTCCATCCTGCATCTTCCAACATTCAGCTTCATTTGAATGTCCACGAGTTCTAGTGTTATGAGAGAGGGAGAAAAACTATCCACCTTCTCTATGCCATGCATAACTTTATACACTCCTATCATGTCACCTCTACTCGCTTTTTCTCTAAATTAAAAAGCCCCAAATGCTGCAACCTTTCCTCATGGGGAAGTCGCTCCATCCCTTGATCATTCTGGTTGCCCTTTACTGAACCTCTTCCAGCTCTACAATATCCTTTTTGAGATGAGTGAGCAGAACTGTACACAGTATTCCAAATGCGGCCACACCATAGATTATACAACAGCATTATATCAATAGTTTTATTTTCAATACCTTTCCTAATGATCGCTAGCATGCAATTTGCGTTTTCCCCAGCTGCTGTACACTTGGTGGACATCTTCATCAAGCTATCCACTACAACCCCAAGGTCTCATTCATGGTCAGACATAGCCAGTTCAAACCCCATGAGCATATATGTGAAATTAAGATTTTTTGCTCTAATATGTGTAATTTTACACTTGTTTACATTGAATCGCTTTTGCCATTTTACCGCCCATTCACTGAGCTTGGAGAGGTCCTTTTGGAGCTCTTCACAATCCCTTTTTGTTTTAACAACCCTAAACAACTAGTATCATCAGCAAACAGCCACCTCACTGCTCATCTCTAACTCTAGATCGTTTATGAACAAGTTAAAAAGCACAGGTCCCAATACTGATCCTTGGGGGACTTCACTTTCTAAAGCCCTCCATTGGGAGAAGTGTCCATTGGGAGAACTCTACTCCCTGCTTCCTGCTACTTAACCAGTTCCTGAGGGTCTCTCTTCTTATTGCATGTTACGAAGTCCAATGATATAAAGGCTGTTAAATACTTTACATAATTGAAATAGTTCAGTTTAATACATTCTTCAACTGTTCAGTATGCTACAGTTTGTTGGATATCATCCATTCATTCTGAACAGTGTCAGTTCACTTGCACAACTTTCTGCACGCACAAACTCCCCTTTCCTTCTCCTCTGCAACTCCCTGCATGCCCCCAACAATCTGTCACGCCATTGGTGTGGTGTTGGATCTTGCCCAGTGTTTACTAAAGAACCAGATAAGTGTTTGACTGTGTAGTCCAGCCTTTCCCAACTAGTGTGCCTCCAGATGTTGTTGGACTACAACTCCCATCAGCCTTAGCCAGCATTGCCAATGGTCAGGAAAGATGGGAATTGTGGTCCAACAACATCTGGAGGCACACTGGTTGGGAAAGGCTGGTCTAGTCTGTAATAGATAGGATAATGCTGTTTTGAATGCAATAGCAGAAATTCCGTCCAGTCCCAGACTTTGTGTTGAGTAACACTTTAGCAAGCTGTTGAAAATGAGACAAAGTTGTATAAATACCATTAAAGGCAACATGAGAAGTTAATGTATTTGACTTTTGTTGTGGTTCTCATTGCTGCTTTTTTTTAATTCACTGCTGGATAAGCATGATCAAATTCGGGTGGGATAGTTTTGCAAGGAAACTTTGTCTGAAAACTGAGCTATATGGCTTCTGTTCTTCTATTTAGGAAACCAATCATAATGAATGTGCTATGGATGAAGATGAAGACTCAACAGATACTGATGAGTATGAAGACAGACGTAGAATTCTGGACATTCCTGCTCCTTCTGGACGTTGTCCACGTCAAACCTGATCAGACTTCCAAAAAAACCCCCTATTGTCTGCAGAAAGATAACAAACATGTAAAATATTTCTGAGTATTAAATCATTATTTGGCAGTGAAGCAACTAGCATGAGTGCTGGTTCTGGCTTGCATCTGATCAGATATACAGACAGGGTTTTCTTTTGTCATATGTTTGCTTCTGAAAACAGAATATGCTGGGTCAAGATGGAAATGCAGTAGTGCGGTGAATTTTCTTCAAACAGCTTTACTGTTGGGAGGTAGTCATTGTACATTTAAACTTATTTAAAACCAGAATGGTGCTGTCTTTGTCTTTCTTTGTTTTAAATAAAGCAGCAAGCAGAATGGAAAAAAATAGGCATGTCATTTTCACAATGATTTTGCATTACTGCTCATCTCTTGTCCTGTGTGAAATATCTGCAGTTAAATTTGTATAGCCACTGGGATAAACTGAATGATCTTGTATGTTTTTAATATTAACATATACAGTATATCTATACCAGGACACTCTGAAATGTCTGAAAGGGCACTGGTCTACATGTTTTAAACTCTACATTGAGCCTCTGATCATATTTAGGCCTTTTGGAATGTGGGATATGCACATTGCCTACTGCATTTCCTCATTTATTAAATAATGTAAATAGCTTGATTTCCGTCTTCAAATGCAATTTAACTATTGTGATAAGTGATTAGAATTGTAAGTATAAACATGTTTTACTGAACAATAAGTGGATTTTTGTAATTGCCTGACTAAATTGAAGAGAACTTGAAAAACAGTCATAATTGGAATATCTACATAGATGGATGAGTGGATATGAATATATACAGCAGAGGGTAGGTAGAAGGTAGTATTATACATCAATTGTACCGTTCTAAAGCAGAGAACAAGATACTGTCGTGGGGGCTTTAAGCTGCAAACTTTCTCACACACACCTAGGAGTAAACCCCAGTGAATTCATTGGGACTTACTCCTGAGTAGGCCTAGGATTGCAGTGTTACCGCAGCAGTGGTAGAAAGGATTAATCTGTGATAAAATCAGAGAATCTATCATAGACCTCTAGGCCAGGATAGGAACCTGTAGCTCAACAACATCTGGGAAGGTTACAACTCCTATCATCCCTGCGTTGGCCATATTGGCTGGGATTAATGGGAACTGGAGTCAAACAGCAACTGGACAGTTGCATGTTCTCCGTGCCTGTTCTAGGCTCAGGTTTTTATGCAAATGAAAATACATATAAAGGTATGAGTGGGTTTTAAAAAAAAAAAGCTTAATTTGGGAGAGAGGCAAATATGCCAGTTTCCCTTGTAACTGCTGCTAACATAGAAAGCTGCCTTACACGGTGTCAGACCATTGGCCCACCTAAGTCAGTATTATTATTATTATTATTATTATTATTATTATTTATTAAATTTTTATACCGCCCCATAGCTGAAGCTCTCTGGGCGGTTCACAACATCAAAATATCAACATACAATTTAAAACCACACATTAATCAATTTAAAACATAACTCATTAAATTTCCAAATAAACCTATACTAAACTAAAATACTAAAAATACTAAAATACTAAATGCTACAATACTGAAATGCTAAAATGCTAGAATGCCTGGGAGAAGAGGTAGGTCTTAACCTGGCGCCGAAAAGACAACAATGTTGGCGCCAGGCGTACCTCATCAGGGAGATTGTTCCATAATTCAGGGGCCACCACTGATAAGGCCCTTTTTCTTGTTACCATCCTCCGGGCTTCCCCCTGCGTAGGCACCCGGAGAAGGCCCTTCGATGTTGAGCGCAGTGTACGGGTAGATTCATATCGGGAGAGGTGTTCCATCAAGTATCGTGGTCCCAAGCCGTGTAAGGCTTTATAGGTTAAAACCAGCACCTTGAATCGAGCCCAGAAACATATAGGCAGCCAATGCAAGCGGGCCAGAACCGGTGTTATATGTTCGGACCGCCTGGTCCATGTTAACAATCTGGCCGCTGCATTTTGCACAAGCTGCAGTTTCCGAACCGTCTTCAAAGGCAGCCCCACGTAGAGCGCATTGCATTAATCTAGTCTAGAGGTTACCAGAGCGTGGACAACTGAAGCAAGGTCGTCCCTGTCCAGATAGGGGCGTAGCTGGGCCACCAACCGAAGTTGGTAGAAAGCACTCCGTGCCACCGAGGCTACTTGAGCCTCAAGTGACAGGGATGGTTCTAAACGAACCTGTTCCTTCAGGGGGAGTGCAACCCCATCCAGGACAGGTTGAGCATCCACCATCTGGTCAGAAGAACCACCCACTAACAGCATCTCAGTCTTGTCTGGATTGAGCCTCAGTTTGTTAGATCTCATCCAGTCCATTGTCGCAGCCAGGCATCGGTTCAGCACATTGACAGCCTCACCTGAAAAAGATGAAAAGGAGAAGTAGAGCTGCGTGTCATCAGCATACTGGTGGCAACGCACTCCAAAACTCCTGATGACCGCACCCAGCGGCTTCATGTAGATGTTAAAGAGCATGGGGGACAGAACTGACCCCTGCGGAACTCCATACTGGAGGGTCCAGGGTATCGAGCAATGCTCCCCAAGCACTACCTTCTGGAGACGACCCGCCAAGTAGGAGGAAAACCACTGCCACGCAGTACCTCCAACTCCCAGCTCAGCGAGCCTCCCCAGGAGGATACCATGGTCGATGGTATCAAAAGCCGCTGAGAGATCAAGGAGAATCAACAGAGTTACACTCCCCCTGTCTCTCTCCAGACAAAGGTCATCATACAGGGCGACCAAGGCTGTCTCCGTGCCAAAACCAGGCCTGAAACCCGATTGAAATGGATCCAGATAATCAGTTTCATCCAAGAGTGTCTGGAGCTGGTCCGCAACCACTCGTTCTAGGACCTTGCCCAGAAATGGAACATTTGCTACCAGCCTATAGTTATTAACAATTTCTGGGTCCAGGGAAGATTTCTTCAGAAGCGGTCTCACTACCGCCTCTTTCAGGCAGTTAGGGACCACTCCCTCTCGCAATGAGGCGTTAATCACTTCCCTGGCCCAGCCTGCAGTTCCATCCCTGCTAGCTTTTATTAGCCAAGAGGGGCAAGGATCCAACACAGAAGTGGTTGCACGCACCTGTCCAAGCACCTTGTCAACGTCCTCGAGCTGCACCAACTGAAACTCATCCAAAAAATCAGGACAAGGCTGTGTTCTGGAGACCTCATATGATTCAACTGCTGTAATATTGGAGTCCAAGTCCTGGCGGATGCAAAAGATTTTATCTTGGAAGTGCCTAGCAAATTCATTACAGCAAGCCTTAGTTGGTTCTACCATGTCCCTAGGGCCAGAATGTAATAGCCCTCGGACAATTTTAAAGAGCTCTGCTGGGCGGCAGATAGATGCTTTAATAGAGGTAGCAAAGTAACACTTTTTTGCCGCCCTCACTGCCCCTAGATACAACTTGGTATAGGCACTTACCAGTGCATAATTGCATCCATCAGGAGTCCGTCTCCATCTGCACTCAAGCCGTCTCCTATATTGTTTCATCGCTCTCAGCTCGAGTGTACCATGGAGCCGTATGAGCTCTACACAGGAGAGGGTGCGCAGGAGCGATCATGTCAACTGCCCGGGTCGTTTCTGTATTCCACAGTTCAACCAGGGTTTTGACAGGAGCACCAGCCCTATCAGCCGGAAAACTCCCCAGAGCCCTTTGAAAACCATCCGGATTCATTAGTCTCCGAGGGCGGACCATCTTAATGGATCCCCCACCCTTGCAGAGGGGAGAAGCCGTTGCAAGTCTAAACTTCAACAAGCGGTGATCTGTCCATGACAAAGGGACTGATGTAAGATTCCCCACATTCAGATCACCATCTCCATGTCCAGTTGTGAAAACCAAGTCTAGAGTATGCCCTGCTACATGTGTTGGGCCAATAGCTTGTTGGGACAGCCCCATGGTTGTCATGGCAGCCATGAAGTCCTGAGCCGCCCCAGATAAGGTGGCCTCAGCATGAATGTTGACATCCCCTAGCACCAACAGTCTAGGGGATCCCAACAATATATCCGAGACCACCTCCGTCAGCTCAGTTAGCGAGTCTGTTTGGCAGCGGGGTGGGCGGTACACCAACAGAATCCCCAATCTGTCCCCTTGACCCAACACAAGGTGCAAACACACTAGACCAGTAGTCACATGGACAGGGTGCTTGGAGAGGGAGATAGAACTCCTATAGACTCCCCCTCCCCAGCCCTCAGGTCTACCCTGATGCTGAACCAAGTATCCAGGCGGGCACAGTTGGAAGAGACTGATTCCTCCCTGCTCACCCACCCAGGTCTCAGTTATACATGCCAGATCGGCCGCCTCATCCACAATTAAATCGTGGATGAGGGAGATCTTGTTATGTACCGATCTGGCATTTAAAAGCAGCATCCGGAGATCTGAGAGCTGGCTGATAGGACAACCAGCATACTTGTGGATGTGGGGAGGACCGTATTGTCAGTATTGTCTTATTGACTAGCAGCAACTCTCCAGGGTTTCAGGAAGGAGTCTCCAAGCCCTACCTGGAGATTGAACATGGAATCTTCTGCAGAACAGATGCTCTACCACTGAGATACGGCCGTTCCCTGATAGTGTGGCCAGCTATTTCTCAGTATGCTGTATGACCCGGGTTTACCAATTTGTCACTCAGTCCACAAAAGGAAATAAAGTAAGAAAACACTGAATAAAATTCATAATTATCTGTATATCAAATTGATAGTCTTAGGTGAATTAGTTCATAGTTGTAAGTAGAACTGCAACTATTAATTTTTTTTAAAAAAGGTGGACTTGTTCTATTGCAGGAAAGGATTTGAATATTCGTAGAGCCATAGTTGAATGACAAAATATAAGGTAAGGTAAAGTCTGCATCATACATTTACAGTGTAGTTCTATACATGTCTACTCAGAAGTAAGCCTTATTGAATTCAAAGGGACTCCAAGTAAGTGTGAACAGGAATGCACCTTACTGTATGTACTTAATAATGTTTGGCATCTTAAAATGTTAATTCAATGTAGAAATATGCCTTAGGAAGTTCTCAATGACTGTGGCACCCCATGACACATTCCATCATAGGAAAACAGGTTTTCCCAGTGAAAAAGGTGAAGCAGATCTAAGGTAATGGATGAAACTGACAAATGGGACTTGTAGCTGAATATTTAAAATTACCTTCAATGAAAGTATGACTGTGTGGGATAATATAATTCTTCCTCTGATGTTTTATTTGGGATGGTTAACACACACAGGTCACAATTCTGTACTTGTGAAAACTCAGGGTGGGGCAGAAGGGAGACAATGATCCAACTAGTCATTATTATTACTTGTTAGTACAGACCAAGAATCCTTTAACATAGATTGGTTAACCAGTCGAAGTATATGAGATGGTGATTCTTCACTATTGTGTAAATTTTTAAATGAATAGGAATTTAAGATGCTAAACAGTTTTTTTAGTGTTCAATTATGATTTTAAAAATATTTTAATTAGCTTTTTAATTTGTCTTTTCTTCTGCCAGATAGAACACAAACAAACCCTGTAAAAGATTGCAATTTTTAGGTTTGTTTCTCCCTTGCAATAGCAGGGAACAGCAAAACTGCCAAGATCAGCAAATTTATGGTAAAACATTTAACTATAGTTTACCATGACATGCAAACAAGCCTTATGTGAGTCATTTCCCCTGCCCTTTTAAGAGACAATTATACTGCAGCTAGATAACTCAAGTCTAGAGCCTTACAAGATTATTCAAGTTTTCAAAATGTGGATCTCTCACAGCTGATAGCTTCCTATCTAAATACGTTGATCCAGAGCAAACAGAAATAGGAAAATGGTGTCTTATTTTGGGTGACCTTTTAAAAAAATATCCTCATTCTACAAGTTTTAAGATATTTTTCCGATATATGTTTGTATCAGCTGAATACTACACTATATACTCTAGACTATAGAAACCTCCACTGTATGTAGTGCATCTTACAAGGCTGAAGTTGGTTACTATTCCCAGATCCCTTGAAAGTTTGAAATAGCTGCATGAGGTGATGCAATAAGGAATTTGAAGTCTATATGCCCAAGTGCCTTTAAATAAACGTTAGGCTATTCCATGTCATGTCTCCATGACTGAGCACCTCTCTCCTTTAAGATCCACAAGAATTGTCCCTTCGTTGGTAGCCTCACGGCTGGATTACTGTGATGTGCTCTGCGTGGAGCTACCCTTGAGGTTGGGTCAGCAACTAGACTGCTTGGGGAGGGGGGTAGCAAACTACTGCCAGGTTGTAGCACCTTGTCTGCAGGATCTGCACTGGTTGCCAGTCTGCTACCAGGCCCAGTTCAAGATTATGGTACGGTATATAAGGCCCGGTACAGTTCAGAACTAAGTTACTTGTGCCATTGCCTTATCTCTTATATATCCAGTAGGTCACAGAAATCCCTACAATAACAGAAACCCACTGTACAGTAACTCGGAGCAGGGCTTTCAGTGTGGCTTTCCTAGTTCTGGGGAACAACCTTCCTATTGAGATACAACAGATGTCCACCATCTGTACTTTCTGGAAACAGTTCAAGACATTTTTGTTTCAACAAGCCTTTTCTGCTGGGTAAAAAGGCATCTGCCTTAGATATGCATTCTGTATTATTTTTAAATCTATCTTTAGTTGGTTTTTGTACTGTTTTTAACATTTTTGTTGTTTTTATGTAAATCGCCTTGAGACTTGCATGGAAGGTGATTCATACCTTCATTAATAAATCCAATTAAAGCCATAGTGTTTGTACAATGCTCATTCTAATGCCATGATACTCTCAGGCTAAACAAATTGAGGTCACGTTGCTTCTATGAATAGTCCACGCAGAAATACATGTATATGTACTAAATTGTAGATGATAAAAAATGCTTTGATGTATGTCTCTTAATAGCGACAAACTATGCTGTACTGTTTGTGTATAAATTATGTTTAATCTTTTGCAAATATAGCAATCATGCATCTGTAGCTCCAGGACAGTGGCACATCCTGCCTCAGTACTTTTTTTGCCAAAGGCATTTAGTGTGCTGCCCCCAGTTTCTTACCCATTTTGACTATTATTGGCATTGGGGCTGCATATTTGATAGCGTTTTGTATAAAAATGAAGCACTGGGTTAGATATAATGCTAAGGTGTCTCAGAGGGGACATTCTTAATGTTTTGGTGTATGATTTTGGTGTAGCCCAAAGTTGCATACCCCCATTCATTCTTAATTTCCATATGCTGTAGCCATTTGGGGCTAGTGCAGTTCCTTATTTGTAAATGTAGAGTGGCATAATTGTGTATTTAAAGCATGGTCCAAAACAAAAAAAATATTACAGAGCGTTCTTCCTGATCTCAAAGTGACAGTTATCCTGGGTACTGAGATATATTACATGGAGTAGCCCAAAGCTCATTTGGGATGCAAGAGCATATAACCTTCAGTGCCTTATTGCATCAGCTCATGTATGACTAGGAATAAGGAACTGATAACTGGTAACCAACTTCAGCATTGTATAAAAGGTTACTCTTTACAGTGTCCCAAGGCACTTCCATTATTTTTTCCTTCTTCAGATTAACCCAGAGTTTGCCGTTGCAGGTAGCTGCCTGTATGGGGTGGCTGTGCTTTTTAGCTCAAAAAGAAACCGCTCAAGGAATGTTAAGCATGACAGAAGTTTATAAAATTGCAAAGAGTCTGTTGGAGGAAGGATACTATATGGAGAAATCTCTCTCCATAATACTCAGACTTGAGATCAGTTCCTGAAATGGATTGGCAGTAGATTTAGACAAGTCAAAAGAAGTGTTTCTTGACACTTCAACTTAGAATTCATGACCGCTGGATGTGCTGATAACTAGCACAGGTAGCAAATAAAATAAAGAACAGACAACTGTGGGCCCATAACTAGCTAAAGTTACTTATGTCTGAATACTATTGAAACCAGTGCTACAAATGAAAAGTTCCATTGTTTTTGGCGACTACAAAGCAACAAAATGCTGCAGAGTTCAGGGTGCTTCTGTTCAGGGTCCCAGGCGGCTATGTCCTTTTTCAGGCTACTCCATTTCATCCCCCCTTGAAAAAAAATGCTTTTTTGTTTTTGCCTAACTATCAGTCATGATTCTGTGGCCACTGAGGATTCTTAGTCCTCAATGGGCTGCCTTTGGTTTTCCTTCCTCCTCAGTTTTTTTCCTAAATATTTTTTGTACTTCTACAAAGCCTGGGTCCCCCCACCCACTTGCTGCCCAAACCTGCTGCTATCTCTCTCGTGAGTGGATGGTGCTGTTTTGGCTTCACAAGGATATAGGTGTTTGGAGAATGAATTCACCATTAGTATATACTATAGCAGGGGTAGCTAATTTTTCTTGCCCTGAGGACTGAATTCACCCTTGGCCAACTAATTGGGGACTGCATGGCAGCAGTGAGTGGGGCTACTCCACACTCTTACATGCACTCATTCTTTCTACCAAAAAATACGGTCCAAATGATCAGGGAAATCCCTGCAGATCCTCCCCATCCCAACTGAGAGGATGGCGCTTGGCTTTTGTTGAGCTCAAGGAATTTTTAACCAAGCGGCCGAGGCGGCGCTCCTCCTACGCACCCTGGCCCGGCAGACCGCCCTGCTGCAAACAATGGGACTCAATTCGGGGCAGCATCGACAGCTCTGCACTGCAAAGGCCAAGCGTAGCTCGCTCCGCCCATTCTGCGCTTCTCTCTCTCTCTCTCTCTCTTGTTAAAAAAACGGAACCTTTTTGCTGCTTTAGGCTGGTAGTCAGTTTGCCGTAGTCGAGCAGCCAGCGCGGTAGGCGGGGCGTCCTGGCGCCAGGTAAGAGCCGCATCCTCTTGAGCGCAAGGCGACTTGCTGGCGGATGGTTTTGCAGAAGGGCGATTGCGTTGGAGCGTGGAACCGCGGCGGGTGAGCGGGGCGCCGGGTGGTCTGCGCCTAGAAAGGCAGGTTTCGAGGGTGCGAAAGAATCCTGCGCCTGAGAGGCTCTTCTTGCTTGCCAAGAGTTTTCCTGCATGCTTTGCAACGGTACTTTCATCCCGGTCGGAGACTTCCCACTCCCCAGAACAGGCGGCGCAACTCCTCGGTTCTCGTTCGCCCTTGAGAAAGGACGAGGGCTCTGCAGTATAAATCTTCTCTCTGCAGATCGGGTTGAAATGAGCCTCGAAGAAGAATCGGGGGTCAAAAAAGCTCAATCTACGGGGAAGGGCTGTAGCTCAGGGGTAGAGTGTATTTGCTTGGCATGCAGAAGGTGCAAGGTTCGATCCCCGGCACCTCCAGCTAGGATTGGGGGAGATCCCTGTTTGAAATGACAGAGCCTCTGCCGGTCACTGTAAGCAACACTGACCTAGATGGACCGAAGGTCTGCCTGGGTATAAGGCAGCTTCCTATGTTCTCTACCCAGGGGCTGCCTAGTCAATCGTGGTGCCTGGAGGCTGCTTGTGGTAGGCTAAATAGTGGCAAGATGGCCGGGGGTTCGGGTGGGAGAGTGCCGCGACTCGTCAATGTATGTGGGAGAGGGGATCGACTAAGGTTCCCGTACCTTTTGCTGTATTTGTTCAGAAAAGGGAATTTCCAGGGAGGGCAGCTTTTCTAACCTTTGCATCTCCTTGGCATGAGAAGCTGATTCTGCAAAGCAGGATGCAGGAGCCCCACTCCCTCTCCGTCCTCTGTGCAGGTGGTCATTCTAAAAGGGGCTGTGTCCCTTTGCCCTTCTGCGTGGCTCCAAGATAATTTGTTGGCATTATGGAAAGAGAGTGCATCTAGGACTTCAGAATGCCAATGGCTAATACCTAACAGCTGGTATAGCACAGTGGGGAGGAGAGCCTGGCTGGGAGTCCAGAGTCTGTGAGTTCAAATCCCTGCTCGTGTCTCCTGGGTGTCAAGGGCCAGCTAAAGATCACCCCCACAGTGAGTGGCTCAGGGGTTACGCACCCTGCCACCTGTGCAGCTGTAGGCAAGCTGCATAGTTCCAAGGAGCCCAGCCCCAGCTGGCAGCTGCGGACAAGGAAAGGCTGGCTTGTGCAGCTGTGGCAGGCTGAGCAGGCTCTAGCCAGCTGGGGAGGACTAGCCTCAGAGGGAGGCAATGGTAAACCCCCTCTGAATACTGCTTACCATGAAAACCCTGTTCATAGGGTAGCCATAGTTGACATAGACTTGAAGGCAGCCCATTTCCATTTTCAATACCCTCTCTGCAATACTGCAAGATAAAGGATTCTCTGCCTTAATGTCTGTTGCTTAACTCTAGTCCTCTGCACACCTGCTTTACAGTCCTTTCTGCCTCCACGTCTCCCTTGTTCTGTTTCCACTTCCTGGGTGATTTGATACACCGCTGCTGGCCAGTAATGCTAGCTTTGTTAACACTTGAGACCCAAATTAGGATCTTGCACGTCTTTTAACACCTTCCCTGTATTTAGCATGCCTGGTGTCTTCTCTTACAGTGCTGCTCAGTGACAGGAACTGCAAGGAGCTAGCCAAAGTTAATCAATGCACTATGAACTGCTACCTTTCTTCATACCACATCTTTTTGTTAGCTCATCTTCCTTTCCTCATGTGAGAGTGATTCGTTTGTTGAAGCATAATGTAAGTTGAATCTCACAGAGCTGTAACTCTTAGTGAGCTGTACGGAGTGTATGCTCAGCAGGCAGATGTTCCTTCGCCAACATCTTCATGTTGCCAGTGGCAGGAGGGCAGGCTGAGAGATGCCTTCACAGCAACAACAAGCCTGCAGTTTTGTACTGATTTGCTATCCATCTTCCTCTGCAAGCACCCTGTCCATGTGACTACTGGTCTGGAGTGTTTGCACCTTATGTTGAATCAGCGGGACAGACTGGGGATTCTCTTGGTGTACAGCCCACCCCGCTGCCCAACAGATGCCCTAGCTGAGCTGACGGAGGTGGTCTCGGGTGTACTGTTGAGATCCCCCAGACCATTGGTTCTGGGGAATGTCAACATCCATGCCGAGGCCACCTTATCTGGGGTGGCTCAGGATTTCATGGTCTCCATGACAACCATGGGACTGTCCCAATATGCCGTTGGCCCAACACATGTAGCAGGGCATACTCTAGATTTGGGTTTTGCATCTGGACATGGAGTTGGTGATCTGAATGTGGGGGGCCTTACATCAGTCCCTCTGTCATGGACAGATCACTGCTTGCTGAAGTTTAGACTTACAGCGGCTTTTCCCCTCTGCAAGGGTGGGGGACCTATTAAGTTGGTCTGCCCCCAGAGACTAATGGATCCGGATGGTTTCCAAAGGGCTCTGGGGAGTTTTCCGGCTGATAGGGCTGGCGCTTCTGTCAAAACCCTGGTTGAACTGTGGAATATAGAAATGACCTGGGTGGTTGACATGATTGCTCTGGAGCACCCTCTCCTGTGTAGAGCTCGTACGGCTCCATGGTATACCCCAGAGCTGAGAGTGATGAAAAGATGGCTTGAGTGCAGATGGAGGCGAACTCCTAGTGGATGCAATTATACACTGGTAAGTGTTATGGTAAGCTGTATTTAGGGGCAGTGAGGGCAGCAAAAAAACAATATTTTGCTGCCACTATCAAATCATCAATCTGCCTCCCAGCAGAGCTCTTCAGAATTGTCCGGGGGCTATTACACTCTGGCCCCAGGGACATGGTAGAACCATCTGAGGCCCTCTGTAATGTATTTGCTAGGCACTTCCAGGATAAAATCTTTAGCATCCGCCAGGACTTAGACTCCAGTGTTATAGCAGGTGAATCAAGCGAGGTATCCAGAGCACAGCCTTGTCCCGATTTCTTGGATGAGTTTCAGTTGGTGCAGCTTGAGGACGTTGACAAGGTGCTGGGACAGGTTCGTGCAACCACTTCTGCGCTGGATCCTTGCCCTTCTTGGCTAATAAAAGCTAGCAGGGATGGAAGAGCCGGCTGGGCCAGGGAAGTGTTTAATGCCTCTCTGTGACAGGGGGTGGTCCCTGGCTGCCTGAAAGAGGAAGTAGTGAGACCACTCCTGAAGAGGCCCTCCCTGGACCCAGAAAATCTTAATAACTATAGGCTGGTAGCAAATGTTCCTTTCCTGGGCAAGGTCCTGGAACAAGTGGTTGCAGGCCAGCTCCTGATACTCTTGGATGAGACCAATTATCTGGATCCATTTCAGTTGGGTTTCAGGCCTGGTTTGGCATGGAAACAGCCTTGGTCTGATATGATGACCTCTGTTGGAAGAGAGACAGAGGGACTGTGACTCTGTTGATTCTCCTTGATCTCTCAGCGGCTTTCGATACCATTGACCATGGTATCCTTCTGGGGAGACTAGCTGAGTTGGGAGTGGGAGGTACTGCATTGTGGTGGTTCCACTCCTACTTGGCAGGTCGCCTCCAGAAGGTGGTGCTTGGGGAACATTGCTCGGCACCCTGAACTCTCCAGTATGGGGTTCCGCAGGGGTCAGTTCTGTCCCCCATGCTGTTCAACATGTACATGAAACCGTTGGGTGCAGTCATCTGGAGGTTTGGAGTGCATTTCCATCAGTATGCTGATGACACACAGCTCTGTTTCTCCTTTTCATCTTCTTCAGGAGAGGCTGTCAATGTGCTGAACCGGTGCCTCGCTGTGACAATGGACTGGATGAGGGCTAATAAACTGAGGCTCAATCCAGACAAGACTGACATGCTGCTAGTGGGTGGTTCTTCTGACCGGATGGTGGATGTCCAACCTGTCCTGGATGGGGTTGCACTCCCCCTGAAGGAGCAGGTTCGTAGCTTAGGGGTTCTCCTAGAACCATCTCTGTCACTTGAGGCTCAGGTAGCCTCGGTGGCACGGAGTGCCTTCTACCAGCTTTGGTTGGTGGCCCAACTATGTCCCTATCTGGACAGGGATAACCTGGCTTCAGTTGTCCATGCGCTGGTAACCTCCAAATTAGATTACTGCAATGCACTCTACATGGGGCTGCCTTTGAAGATGGTTCGGAAACTGCAGCTTGTGCAAAATGCAGCGGCCAGATTGGTAACAGGGACCGGACGGTCCGAACATATAAAACCGATTCTGGCCCGCTTGCATTGGCTGCCTGTATGTTTCTGAGCTCGATTCAAGGTGCTGGTTTTCACCTATAAAGCCTTACGCAGCTTGCGACCACAATACCTGATGGAACGCCTCTCCCGATACGAACCCACCCATACACTACGTTCAAGATCAAAGGCCCTCCTCCGGGTGCCTACTCCAAGGGAAGCTCGGAGGGTGGCAACAAGGGAGAGGGCCTTCTCAGTGATGGCCCCCAAATTATGGAATGAAGTTTGTGACGAGGTGCGCCTGGCGCCACACTGTTATCTTTTCGGCGCCAGGTCAAGACTTTCTTCTTCTCCCAGGCATTTTAGCATGTGTTTTAAATTGTTTTTGTTTTGTTTTAAATTTTAAAATTGTGTTTTAAATTGTTTTTAAAATATGTGTTTTAAATTGTATATTTGTTTTAATGTTTTTGATTGCTGTAAACCGCCCAGAGAGCTTCGGCTATGGGGTAGTATACAAGTGCAATAAATAAAAAAATAAATATCCCCACCCATAATGCTTGTTGGGAGGCAAGGGCTGTGACTGGGAGAGAGTGGTATGTGACAGCTCTGCAAAGTAGTCCACTTTAATTTTTTTTAAAAAGCTATTACAAATTTTACACCATTCAAAATGACTAAAACAATTTTTCTGGGTAAAATCAGTTAAAACTACCCGCATCATCATGTCCATTTTGTTACTTCAGCACCACATTCAATCATATATTAGATGCAGATTGTGGAAGGGCAAGAAATTTAATTCAGTTTGCTTTTCAAGCCAAATCTATCAAATTCTCACTTTCAAACACAGCCATCCTTTGAAATGCACAATTATTTGAATTTTGCATTGCAGTTCAACAACCAATTAATATTCACAAAAATGCATGTTGGGGAAAGTGTGCCTAAAAAATGAAATACATGAGTGAAAATAACATACAAAATGCATTATATGATGATATTTATATCCCACTTTTCCGCCAACAAGCTCAGGGTGGCTTACAAACATGACTTTCCCCCTCCTGATTTTATCCTCACAGCAACCCTGTGAGGTAGGGTAGGCTGAGAGACAGTGACTGGCCCAAGGTCACCCAGTGAGCTTCATGGCTGAGTGGGGATTTGAACCTTGGTCTCCCAGGTCCCAGTATGACACTCTAACCACTACACCATACTGGTTCTCCAGTATATATGAAGCTGGAATTGCTTTTTAATATGTTCTTAAACCTTCTTTTTAAAAATATTTTTAATCTTAGATGTTTTGAAAGCTTTTTTTAATAAATGTTTTGAAAGATGTTTTTATTTTATTGTGTTTTAAAGTTTGTTTTTATGATGTTTTGAAGTTTTTAGTGCTTTTGTTTGCCGCCATGGACTTCTGCCGGGAGGAAGGTTGGGATATAAATCAAATAATAAATACATACATACATACATAAAATATATGTATTATATATAAAATATATGTATTATATGACAAGAAATTGCTTGCCGAAACATGTACAGGCAAACCTGCCTACAGAAATTTGATTATTAAGAGAAATTTGCAATAAAATGCTGGATAATTTTAATGAGGGTTTTTAAAAAAAAACAAATTGCTGCAGAAATGTGGAGAACTGAATTTAAGATTGAAAAGAATGAGAAACTGAGAGAACTGAAACGGACAGAACTTTGCATCCCTGATGCAGATTAATACAGCCATTTGAAAAGATTTGTATAATGTGCCGAATGAATATCCCCCTTCAGGTCTTCATAGGCAACTAGTAAGCTCAGGATCTTCAAAGCATCCAAGGTTTTCAGTAATTCTAGACGTTCCTTCAGAATGTTTTGGTAGTTGCTCTTTCCTTCCATCAGGCAGTGGTGGTGTGTGCACTCACGCACGCATTCTGTGGTCACGGTGCATGCCGTGATCACTAGAAGGGTGCCCCTCCATTCTCTGGCTCTTCTCTTGGCTCTCACTTGAATGAATAAGCCTTGGGCAGACTTTAAAGTTGTTTAACTACTGTTGTTGCTCAGATCCATTTTGTTTTTGGTTTGAAAGTTTGAATTTGAAACTTCGAAGGACACTTCAGCTATGATGAAACTTTTCTGATGTTTTAAAGGTGGCAGTGATGGTCAGTTGACAGAACAACATCTGAGGAACTATGTATGAACTATAAGCTTATCTTTGCAAAAGTACTAGGCCTGTAAATGTTTGTAAATTAATCCACAAATAAGTTAAATGCAACCTTGTACGTGGATTCAAGCAGGGTGTCCAAGAATGGCATAGGAATCTGAGCCAATGGCTAGCCCGCAAGGGGCTGAAAGAAGACTTGCAACTGCATCCACTAAGAGAACATTCTTACGTTACTCACCTTACTGGTGAGGGACTCTGAAGACCCAATTGCTCACTTGCTGTCAGTACAGAGAAGAACCTTTTCCAGTCTGTAGGGCAACTTGACTGGCCTCCATATCTTCCAATTTTTACTGTCATTAACCATGCCTTATATTATGTATATCTAATCATCTTCATTCCCTTCCCACTTTTATTAAATAAATCCTGCAATTTTAGCCCTGTTTGGCTTGGTACACGCTGGCAACATTCTGAGTATTGAGATGGTAAAGGCCTGATTTCAGGTGTACCAGAAACCAAAGACGGAAGGAGAGTTTGGTTTTCTAAGTGTTTCTCATATAAAAAATGCTCTATATCACAGGTGGGGGAAACTTTTTCAGCCTGAGGGCCTAATTCCCTCATGTGTAACCTTCTGGGGGCCACATACAACCATTTAGGCTGCAGTCCTCGATCTTACTTACCTGGGAGTAAGCCCCATTGAATGCAATAGGACTTACTTTTGAGTAGACATGGTTAGGATTGCACTGAACATGCTCAGTGCAGGCCGGGCCTGGCAACCAAGAGGTCTTCTGTATCTTTAAAAGTTGTGCAGGGGGAAGGAAGAATTCCACCTTGTGGTTTTTCTCATTACAGGGTTGCAAGAACACCTGCACTTGGCTGACTTTCTCTTCTCCTAAAGATACAGGATCAGTTTCAGGGCAGGAACCTGGCAACCATATGCTCTATGGGTGCTTAGGAGGTGACGAGGGAGGAGGTGGAGAGCGAGACGGGGTGGAGAAAACAATTGTTTAAAAATTGACAGGAGTGGAAGGAGAAAAGAGCTGGAGGCAATATATATATATACACAAAAAAATGTGTGTTGGGGTATCATCATTGCTGAGGGTGGGGTGAGGGGATTTGAGATTCTGTTATGCCATTCTGTTAATCTTATGGATAAAAAAAATATTCTACTACCCTTTGTGTGTGTGTGTGTGTGCCTATTTTTAATGTTGTTTTAGGCTACTTAGATGTGCAGAAGCCAAGGCCAGCACCTTGTAGGCAATTTTTTTTAAGTAACTAAAATGTAATTGTAGCAATTACTTTTGAGTAAAAATAATCAGTTACTTTCAGAGCAATTGTGATTGGAACAGTAATTACTACTTTTGGGGGGCCATGTAACTGTAACTGTAATTTATTACTTTTAAAACGTAATCTTCCAAGCTCTGGTTTTGCCCCTTTAGGTTCTTTCAAAAATATTTTTGTATGCATTTCTTCAAAACTTAGATTTTCTTCCAAGCATGCTGATCTCTCTCTCTTCTCCAGTGCATCCTCAAACCCCTCCCACATATTTTAATGATTTTATCAACAGATAAAGTTTGTTATTAACGCATAACATTATTTAATGTTAGAAACTGATCTCTGTTTTGTTAAATGCATATAATATTTTTGCGGCATCATGGACCCTACGCTTTGCCGATAGACTAGGCACTAGAAAATAATGTGGAATTCACTTGTCCTTCCAGCTATCTTTTCCACAATACAGTGAATTAGAAGTGGATTGGAATGAAACACTTGCAGGCACATTGCAAAGTCAAGAAGAATTATTCTTGTTTTATACCCTCATGCCTCCCAGTCATTCCCATGCCAGCAGAAAACTAACCATGAGGCATGATGGGGCAGGGGAAAGGTCAAGGATGATGAGAGTTGTAGCCCATCAACATCGGGAGGGCTACAGGTTGTGAAAGAGCAGAGAGGACAACCACAATCCTGCATTTCCATCTCTTCCAGCACACTACAACGGGGAGGGGGATGTAAACGATGTAAGAAGGTAACTTTGTCCAACTGACTCGTCTAGGGTCACTTGCTTTTCTCTCTCTCCTAGAGGCTAATAGCAGCTTTGGATGGGAGAGTCTGATTGGGACAAACAATGAATTGGCAAACCTGCAAAATGGCCCCAGTCTCATGTGTGCTTCTCTTTCCAGACTCCAGAGAAGACATGGACAAACTGAACTGCATTCTCCTTACAACCTTCATTATTCTAACTGTGTCCTGCAGTCCTGGTAAGTATCCTCATGTTTCTGTATATAGTGTATACCTGAAGGGACTGAATCGGTGACATTGGGGGAGTGATGTAAATTTGATGGAAACCTGTCAGCATTTCTTATGTTTCTACTGTATCTGTTTAAGTGCTGTGCAGAATACGGAAGTGATGCAGGCACTCCTTGATGGCATGCAGTTTTCCAGAAAGGATTTTATAGCCTGAGAAGACAAGATGGGGGCAGTCATGAACAAACCTAGCAAGTGTTTAGTGCAGTCTTTCGGTAAAGGTGTCCTGAACACTGTCTGGTCCAATTTCATTTGGTTAGTTTCAGTTACTGACATTTAAGGATGTTGGCACAGTGCTTGGACTGGTTTGGCCAACTGTTTGTGTCAGACCCTTGTCATCTTGGCATATTACATCAAATGAAGAAGGGCTGTCCAGCTGGATCCAGGAGATTGTGTTGGGCATTAGCTCAACCTTCAAGAACTTGGTGAGATTCTTATATAGGGTAAAGGCAAAATGCTGAATTTATTGGGACATTCATGAAAACTCTCACACGCACATAAGAACATAAGAAGAGCCTGCTGGATCAGGCCAGTGGCCCATCTAGTCCAGCATCCTGTTCTCACAGTGGCCAACCAGGTGCCTGGGGGAAGCCTGCAAGCAGGACCCGAGTGCAAGAAACACATTAACACTTAACACATGTGCACGTGGGAACAACATTAACACACACACTGAAGGGACACCATTACCAGGGTAGTTGCTCTGGCTGCTAAATAGTCAATCTTGGAGTTCAAGGTGACAAGGAGGAAGAAGTAGGCCTGCGGCATCAGACAGGTGCAGGCAGAGTTCTTGTCCCACATCTTGCCCCAGAACTGCTGTCTTCTGCTCAGGCTCTTGTTCTCCTTTTCCCAGCTATCAGAGGATTATTTGGTCAAGCCTTCCTCTTTCAAATTTTGACCACAGGTTATCAGCACATGGCCAGAGAGATATTGTGCTGATATTGGGGGGTTCTTCCAAGCAATGGTTACCCTTTCAGCAGCCTGGTCAGATACTATTCCTTATAGTTCCAAGGAGATTGGGCATCTCATGCTTTGACATGCATCTTTGGGCAGTTTTGTGTTGCACTGTTAAAATACAAACTTTGCGATGAAGCTAACATTGCCTGTCGCTTCTTTCTTGGTGGCAGAACGTTGCTAGTATCAATTCCTTATAGCTAAACTTTCATTCCTTGCTCACACCATTCACAACTGATTCATATGACATTGAGGGCATTAAGGGCTAATATACCTTGAGACAACTAAAGGTACAAAAGTGAAGAAATGTACAGGCAGCATTTAAAGAAATGAGAGAGGGGGTGGACAGAGTTTATATATGTAGATTGATTGGAAGCCTTTAATTCCTCCAAGTCAAAGGAAAACATACATGAGTATCTGACCTAAAAGAACATACATGAGTACAGACATCATAAAAACATACCTAATTTATTAAAATGCCTAACTACTGTAAACTCTTTATGGCAAGATGGAGCCGTCTTAGCCTCTTTAAAAGAGGCAGTGATTAAGCCACTCCTGAAGAAGCCTAGCCTAGTCCCAGAAGATGCTAACAGCTATAGGCTGGTTGCAAACATTCCCTTCCTGGGTAAGGTGTTTGAGAAGCTAGCCGGGCCCAGACTCTCATGGACGAAGCTGGTTTTCTAGATTCATTTCAATTGGACTTTATGCCTGGTTTTGGAATAGAAACTGCTTTGGTGGCCCTGTGGAATAACCTTTGCCAAGAGAGGAACAGGGGGAGTGTGACTCCGTTGACTCTTTTGGACCTCTTGGTGATTTTCAATACCACCAACTATGATTTTCTTCTGAATAAACCATGTAGGTTGGAGGCACTGGAAGATATTCAACTAAATACTTGTGCTAGCGCAGTGGGATTTCCCTCCTCTCTTTCCTCCTGTACATGCCCTGCACCCTCCTCAGATCTGCTGCAGAGGGTTGGGGCAGAGCTTGGAAGTAATGCATTAGGAAAAAGGAATTACTTGTAATTTATTACTTTTTTGAGGAACAAGTGGGTAATTTATTTACATTTTGATTGTAATAGGAGTATTTTTTTTACTTTTGAGGTGTAAGCGTAATGTTGCCAGCATTACTTTGGGGTGTTACCGGGGGGGGGGAGCAGCGGAAGTCTTCTGCTCCTCTGATTCGTGGATGAAAGTCATGTGCCTCAAACTGGGCTTCTGAGCAGCATTGCTCTTCCCTCGTGCTCTGTGGGTGTTTAGGTGGCAATGAGGGAGGAGGTGAAGAGTGAGACAGTGGTGAAGTGGAGAAAACAATTGTTTTAAAAATGGATGGTGGTGGAGTGGAAGGAAAAGGCAGTGGGAGGGCAAGGACGTAAATGGAAGACGAGGAGAAGGAAACACCAGTGGAATGGAGATGAAGAACTGTGGAGGTGAAAGATGGTGTGTGTGTGTGTGTGTGTGTGTGTGTGTGTGTGTGTGTGTGTGTGTGTGTGTGTGTGTGTGTGTGTGTGTGTGTGTGTGTGTGTGTGTGTGTGTGTGTGTGTGTGTGTGTGTACAAATACTGCATTTGCACTTAGCCGCTGCCCTCCCTGGCTACTTTGCTGCATTTGCAGTGTTTTAACTTTTTTGCACCCCAGGGGGAAATGTTTGTTTGGGTGGGTGTGCCTTAGCTGGTGATAGGGCAGGGTCTGGAAGGTGGTTGAGTGAGAGAGATGATGCTTGCTGGCTGAGAGAGTGTGTGGGGGTTTGGGGGGTTGCAATTGGTATGGCACTCGAAGCTCTGACTGGTGGCCTCTGCCTGCCTCCCTTCCTCTCCTCTCTTACCCGCAGAGAGACCACCACTGCTAGCTAGCTAGCCAGCCTGTCTCCCACACCCTAATAATGTTTGCTTGGTCAGATGAGCCCCACATGTGTCTTAGTTGCTGGCAAGCCCTGGACTCCTGCCTGAACTTGGTGGTAGGCTGGATGAGGGCCAGTAAACTGAGTCTGAATCCTAGCAAGATGGAGATGCTGCGGGTTGGTGGTTCCCGAGTTGAGGTAATTGGTCAGTTACCTGCTTTGGATGGGGTCGTACCTCTCTGAAAGAGCAGGTCCATGGTCTGGGGGTGCTCTGGATCCATCTTTGTCACTAGAAGCCCAGGTGACCTCAGTGGCTAGGAATGCCTTTTACCAGTTTTCCCTGGTAAGACAGCTGCAGCCATTTCTGGACCGGCATAGCCTGACCACTGTTGTCCATGCACTGGTAACCTCCAGACTGGGTTACTGTAATGTGCTCTATGTGGGGCTGCCCTTAAGATTGGTCCGATATCTGCAGCTAGTGCTAAATGCGGTGGCGAGACTGCTCACTGAGGCAAGGTATAACCAACATGTCATCCCGCTGCTGAATGAATTGTACTGGCTGCCCATTTGCTACCGGGCCAAGTTCAAAGTTCTAATTTTGGTGTACAAAGCCCTATACAGCTTGGGACCGGAATACCTGAAACACAGTCTTACTCCTTATATACCCAGTCGATCACTGCACTCTGCAAGTGAGGGCCTCCTGCAGATACTATTTCATCAGGAGGTCAGTTCTGCACAACATAGGAAGCAGACCTTTAGTGTAGTGGTGATGGGGAAATTTTTATATACAAACAATAAGCAAAAACATTATTTTATAAAGCTATAAAGGTTTATAATATTTTAATAAGTTTAGTAGCCAGCCAGAATCCTTTTCTCTTTATAGCTGTCTTTTTCTCTCTGTGCTGGTATGTT
Source organism: Rhineura floridana (assembly GCF_030035675.1). NCBI lineage: Eukaryota > Metazoa > Chordata > Lepidosauria > Squamata > Rhineuridae > Rhineura > Rhineura floridana. Next base: position 143,353,160 of record NC_084481.1, on the reverse strand, counting down.
TGGCACAGCTTCAACTCTAATAGATAAGATAACATAGAACACAGTGCTGAACATCTCGGTATCCCTAAGACGTAGAAAGAATTGCAGTAGCTAAAACGCTTAGCTCATTAGCTGGAGTGCTTAGCTCACTGTGAAAATGTACTTTCATGTGAAGTACTGGACATTGCCAAATTTACTAGAACATGATACAGAAAGTACAGTACCTATACAAGTACCTACGCAATGCCTATGCAAATACCTGTGCAATACTGTAATACCTATGTCATCCTGTGTCATACTGATGTGTTAACTCCTGATTAGTAGATGCTAAAGTCTTTGTCCTGGAATGTATAAAAAGCCAAGGCAACCAGTGCCATGTTGCAGTTCTCCACTCACTAGGAGGGAGACTGACCAAGCATATGCTTGTCATCCAATAAAGGCCTACCTTTCTGCTGCAAACCTGTGTTCTCCGATTTTACTCAAGGACCCCTAGTCCAACGAACTACAAAATTCCCCCTCAGTAGCACCTACTCTTTGCAATTCCCTCCCCTTAAATATTAGACAGGCACCATTTCTGTTATCTTCTTGGCACCTACTGAAGACCTTCCTCTTTCAACAAGCCTTTCAACATTATCCCTGTCTGCATCTGTGTTAGAATTGCTTTTTAACGCTTTTTTTTTTTTAAAGATGTTTTTGAAGCTTTTTTTTTACTATGTTTTTAAGGATGTTTTGTTTTAATATATTTTAAAGTATGTTTTTATGATGTTTTAGAGTGTTTTTAGTGCTTTTGTTTGCTACCCTGGGCTCCGACTGGGAGGAAGGGCAGGATATAAAACTAATAAATAAATAAATAATAAGTTTGTTCCATATAGTTCCTTCCAAAGTTCCAAAGCAAACCCATTTCAACCCATCTATGCCCCCCCAACTATAGGCACTTTTGTAATAGTGAATAGAGGCTGTGCAGAATGAATTAATTACAATTATTATTATTAATATTTTTAAATAATCTTGATTAAAGAAAAGAAAATTACAAAGTAGTACTAAAATAATAATAAAAGAAAAAAAGAAAAATGCTTTACATAGGTATATCTCGTTTAGCTTATATGTATGTATAAGAAAAGATGTTACTAATGATATATAATAATCTCATGCAATACTCCAGCCAGCCTTGAAAATACCAACCCAATCTTTTTGGTGAGGACAGTCATAAAGGAGTCAGAGTGTAATGGCATTCAAGGTGCACATTAGGAAGGTAACGTTTTGCTACATTTTGAAAGATAACGTGCAAAATGTGAAGTCTGCAGGCACTGCTTGAAGATTATTATTATTATTATTATTATTATTATTTATGAGATTGATATCCCGCCCTTTCTCCCAGTAGGAGTACAGGGTGGCATGTGTGTGCCACCCTGGTGTGTGTATTTATTTTTAATGTTGTTTTAGACTACTTAGATGTGCAGCAGCCAAAGCCAGCACCTTGTAGGCACTCCGTTTTTTTAAAAAAGTAACTTGAATGTAATTGTAGTGATTACTTTTGAGTAATGGTAAAGTAATCAGTCCTTTCAGAGCAATTGTAGTAGTAGTGTATTACTTTCTGGGGCCATGTAACAGAAATTGTTATTTATTACTTTTTAAAAGTAATCTTCCAAGCACTGGGTTGGGGGAACCCCAAGAACAGATTTAGATAGTGCTTGGGGCGAAGAGAGGAAGAAAACAGTGCTTTGCTCAAGGAGAAATCTTTGTACTGATGGAACATTCACCTTAGTGCTTCATTGAATGCAGTCCACTCTATTATAGTGGTTCCACTTCTTACCTGTGTGGTTGATTCCAGAAGGCGGTGCTGGGTGATTATTCTTCTGCCACTTGGTGATCACACTATTGGGTTCTATAGGGTGCTGTGCTATTTATCATCTACAGTAAACCAAAAGGTGAAGTCAACCAGGCTTGGTAATGGACCATATGAGGAGTAACAAATTGAGAATCCAGATGAGATGGAGCATCATTGGTGGGTGATCCAATCTGCTTTGGATGGGGTTGCGAGTACTGCTAAAGGAGCAGACGTATCATTTCGGAATGCTTCCAAATCCAGCACTGTTTGAGGCTCTGGCAGCCTTGGTGGCTCAGAGCACTTTTTATCCACTCCAGCTGATTTACCAACTGCGGTCCTGTCTAGGCAGAAACAGCCATGCTCTGGTTGGATTACTGCACTGTGTTCTGCCTTTGAAAGAACTGCCTTTGTCCAGTAAATAGGAGTGCCTTTTAGAAGCTTTGGCTGGTAAGACAGCTGCGGCTGCTTCTGGATTGGGATTGCCTGACCACTGTTATCCATGCACTGGTAACTTCCAGGCATGATTACTATAATGCACTCTATGTGGGGTTGTCCTTGAGGTTGGCCCAAAAGCTGCAGCTGGTGCAAAATGCGGTGGAATGACCAGGGCCGGATTAAGCTGATGAGGGCCCCTAGGCTGATTGGTGTTTGGGGCCCTCTTCTCCCTACCTTTCCACTTTTTTTCACGCAGGTTTGCCATCAATCAAGATGGCGGCTGAGGTTTCCCTAAGGGGCTGAAACCTCGGCCACCATCTTGATTGATGGCAAACCACAAAAAACAGCAGAGAAAAAGGTAAGTGAAGCAGGGAGATGGCGGGCAGTTCGGAAGCTCTTGTCCTGTGATAATTTTTTTCAGCTTATGCACTGGCCCCCAAGAGCTCCGGGCCCCTAGGCTTCAGCCTACTAAGCCTAATGGATAATCTGGCCCTGGGCATGACTGCTCACTGGAGCAGGGTATCACCAACATGTCACCCTGCTGCTGAAGAAATTGCACTGGCTGCCCATTAGCTACCAGGCCAAGTTCAAGGTTCTGATTTTGGTGTACAAAGCCTTATGCAGCTTGGGGCCAGGATACCTGAAATATCATCTTATCCCGTATATACCCATTCGATCACTGCACTTTGCAGGTGAGGGCCTCCTGCAGATCCCATCATTTCAGGAGGTCTATTTCACACACCGTAGGAAGCAGACATTTAGTGTTGTGCCACCTACCTTTGGAATTCCCTCCCCTTAAGTATTAGATAGGCACCATCACTGGTATCTTCTTGGCGCATACTGAAAACTTTCTCTTTCAACAAGCACTTTAAGATGAGACTTTATCCCAATCTGTGTTGGAATTTCTTTTTAAGATGATTTTAAATCTGTTTTTTAAATGATGTTTTTAAGATGCTTTATTTTAATATGTTTTAAAGTCTTTTGTTTTTTAAGATGTTTTAGAGTGCTTTTAGTGTTTTTGTTTGCTGTCCTAGGGTCCTACTGGGATGAAGGGTGGGATATAAATGAAATAAATAAATAAATATAATAAATAAGATAGGGCTGCTTTGAAAATGGTCCAGAAGCTTCAGCTGGACCAAAATAGTGTTATTAGGCTACTGATGGGAACTGCTAAGTATGGTCAGATCACATAATTGCTTTATCACCTGCACTGGCTTCCAGCCTGTTTCCAGACCCAGTTCAAAGTGCTGGTTTTAACCTTTAAAGCAAGGATGGCTAACCTGAGGATGTCCAGATGTTGTTGGACTACAGCTCATATTATCCCTGCCCATTGGCCATGTTGGCTGGAGTTGATGGAAGTTGGGAATCCAACAACATCTGAAGTGCCACAGGTTCCTTATTCCTGCTTTAAAGCCGTAAATGGCTTAGAGCAAGGCTATTTGATGGAACACCTTCTCCTGCATAGTCTCAACTGGATCTTAAAATCTTAATTGGAGGTCTTCTCCAGGTGTCCACATCTTATGTGGTATGGCAGGTGGCTACAGAAGTCCTGTTCAGTCATGGTGACCTTTCTATGGAATGCTCTTCCTAGAGAGGCTCACCTGCTGCCTCCACTATTGTCTTTTATGTATCCAATGAAGACCTTCTTCTCCCAGGCTTTTCAACAGTATTTTTTGGAAGTTGTATTAAATGGGCCCTGTGGGCTTTTAGCAGATGCTAAATGTTTAGCTGATGATCAATACTCTGTTAAATCTTTTAAAATGAGAACGTATAGTGATTGTTTTATTGGTAAACTTTGTACAGTAGGGCAGTGCTTTAGGGTGCTTTGCTTTAGGGCGCTTTGCTAATGCGGCGGTCTCAATTAGACGCAATTAGACTAAAGCCCCACTTATATGGCACTTGTTCCACTTTTACGGTGGTTTCCGGCCCCATTCTATTCAATGAGTTCCACTTTTCAGCAGTTTTCGCTTTTCAGCGGGGGTCCGGAATGTAACCCGCCGTATGAGTGGGGCCCTACTGTATAATGTTTGTGCTTTTAATTTGGCAATCAACAGCCTAAAAGACATAGTTGAATCAGCTGCATAAAAATATAACACATAATAAGTAGTCATATGTTAGTGCTTAATGCTTAATGCACATGCATAGGTTCACACATCCTGTTTGCAGGCACCAAGAACTGGAAATTTATTTAGCACTGGCTGGCCCATCATACTTGACTGGCAACTGAAGCAGGCTTTTCCACTATATCTGTCTGGAAGCTTTTCTAAAAGTATTATATATAAACACTTTATTTGTGGAGGTCAAATTACAGGTTTCTAATAATACAGATGCAACTAAGATTGTTAATTTCTTAGGACTAGACTGTCAATAGGAACCAAGAGCTGCCTCCTTCACCCTTTTGTCCAGTGAGGGGGCATCTTCCTCTTTGTCTCATTGTCTACTGAGTTAAAGTGATCAAAGTTGGAGTGAAAGAGAGTAGAATTCATTCAGTTCTTGGTCTGTCCTGTAGCAGTTAGAAGCCCTTGATTATTGAGATCCTTTAACAGAAGCCTAATTGGTCAGTTTTTAAATATAAAACCTGCCTCTTAACATGTCCTATACAAGTACCTTTAAAAACAGGCATTATTTTACCCTTTATTTTAGGAAAGCAGCCAAAGCAAAATGAAAGTTTTGCCATTGTTTTCAGAAGAATTATTTGTTGGATTTGCCTCTTACCATAACTATAATTATTGGGTCTTGAAGAGATAGCATCACCTGGTGGCTACCAGGTCCTTAACTCACTTTGGCTGCAAACTATTTAAGTGGCATTAGGAAAGTCCCCATTCTGCCCCTTCTCCTTCAAAGTAAATTATGGCATGAGAGTTGGATGGCACAGTTCGAGCAAGTCCAATGGAGGTGTCCAGAGTAATGGAGGTGCCTGTTCCATCTGTACTGGATCAGTTTCAGTTATTGTGGCCTGAGGATGTGGACAACTTGCTTGAAGAAGTGCAGTGGATCCACCTGCCACCTTGACTTTTGTTCATCTTGGCTTCTTAGAGCTAGCTGTAGGGGGTTGGCTGGATAGGTCCACAGAGTGATCAATGCTTCACTGGAGGAGGAGGAGGTACCTCTGTCTTGAAGGGGGCAGAGGTGCATCTTCTCCTTAAGAAGACCTCTCTGGACACAGAAGTGTTAGACTGTCACCTGGTGGCAAATATCCCCGTTTTGGACAAGATGTTCGAGAAGGTAGTGGCAGTCCACCTTCAAGCATGCTTGGAGGAAATTGATTACTTGGATCCATTCCAGTCTGGCTTCAGGCCTGACCATGGCACTGAAACTGCTTGGATTGCCCTGGTTGATGACATCTGTCGGGAGAGAGTTAGGGGAAGTGTGACCCTGCTTGTTCTCCTTGATATCTTGGTGGCATTTGATACTATTGATCATGGCATCCTTTTGGAACATCTCAGGAAGCGGGGGTTGGAGACACTGTGCTTCAGTGGTTCTGCTCATACCTCCAGGGCTGCTTCAAAAAAGTAGCTATGGGAGAGGCAGTTGAGGTGCTAGACTGGTGCTTGCAGGCAGTGATGGGCTGGATGTGGGCCAGTACATTGAGGCTAAATCCTGAAAAGACAGAAGTGCTTTGTGTCTAGAGTTCTCATGTCCAGGAGGTGGGGAGACTGTCTGTTCTGGATAGGGTTGCATTCCTCTTGAAGGAGCAGGTTCGCAGCTTGAGGGTACTCCTGGATCCCCCACTGTCACTGGAGGCTCAGGTGGCCTCAGTGGCTAGGAGTACCTTTCCCCAGCTCTGGCTGATTTGCCAGCTATGGCGCCTTTTAGACAGAGATAACTTGGCCACAGTAATCTATGCTCTGGTAACTTCCTGATTGGATTATTGGAATGCATTCTACATGGGGCTGCCCTTGAAGATGACTTGGAAAGTTCAACTGGTCCAAAATGCAGCAGCCAGATAACTGGCTGGGGTTCCCTTTAGAACTCATATAACCCTTGTTTCAAAACAGGTGCATTGGTTTCCAGTTTGTTTTTGGGCCTAATTGAAGGTACTCATGCTAGTGTTTAAAGCCTTAAAACAACTTCAGTCCCACATATCGGAAAGACTGCCTCCTTTCCTACAAACCCTGTTGGGTGCTGAGATCAGTGGAGGGGGCCCTTTGCCACCCTTGGAAGCTCCGGAGGGTGGTAGCCTGGGAGAGGGCATTCTCTGTGGTGGTCCCCAACTTGTGGAACTCCCTCCCCACTGAGGTGTGCCTGGCAACTTCATTGTACAGTTTTAGGTGAATGCAGAAGATGCAACTCTTTACCCTGGCCTTTTGACACCTGAGATGTATATTTTCACGACCCACCTTATTTTGTGATTTTAGATTGTTTTTAATTGTTTTTAATGCTTATTTTAAAATTACTGTAATCTGCCCTGGGACATTTGGGTGAAGGGTGGGTAATAAATGCTACTGCTAGTGCTAATAATTATAATAATCTTGCCCTACCTGCAGAACTGTTGTGTTTACTGTGGCAGTGCGTGTAAAACACTTTAAATTTTTCTACTGTATAAATGTTAGGTAGTTCAACAAGCTCTCCCTTTATACCTTAGGCTACACACTCCGATGCTACCATTGTGAACAAAGCCCCCACCTGTGTAAGATGAACGTTACCTGTGGCTATGAAGAAGATGCTTGCTTGCAAATTAGGTTTGGTATGTATAATATTCAAGAGCATATCAATCTTATTCATCCTGGCTGCGTTGGCATGAGTGTGTCTTGCCGCAAAGTCCTATACTTGGAATAAGTCCCACTGAGTTCAATGGGTTTTACTCCCAAGTAAGTGAGTATAGGAGTCAGCCTTCAATGTAGTCTACTGCCACCACCAGGGCTTCCAAGCTGATTGAATGGGCAAGTGAACCAACATGTTTTGTGACAAAATGATGGTTTTGTGGACTGAGCAAACTTACACATTTGCATTCGTTTCTCAACTGAGCACACACTTATCATTGGGAGAATTTAAAATGCCACCAGGAGACTTGTGGGAGCAGCTCCCAGTGGGAAAGTGCTAAGGAGAAAGTATTGTGTCTAATGCCTTTAGATTGGACCCCATGAAATCAGCAATATTCACATTTATCTCATGTTGTTTTGGTGTCAGGTTAAAAACTTGGATGAGCAGGAAGCGGCCTAGAAATTGGGGTACAGGGGAGGTAGCAGTCATATGATTTGCACAGCAGATGCCACAAGCCTTTTGTTTTCCATCGGCTTTGGTTCTGGCAGACCTCCCTGAATGCCCAGGAGTACAGCAGCCTTCCCCAGTCTTGATTCCTCCAGATGTTGTTGGACTGCGGCTCCCATCGGTCCCGGCACGGTCATGAGTAATGGGAGTTGGAGTCTAGTAATATCCAGAGGGCAGCGGGTTCTCCATCCCTGGAGTAGAATGTGTGTTACAGACCTATTGTGGCAATAGGCCTGTGTTGGGCAGAGCTGAGAGAGCATTATTCATCTAATATTCTCAATGAAGCTTTTGCATGTTCATATTAACTAAAATGTTTTTTCTCAAAGCTGTTCTTCCCTCTGACAGCTTCTTATGTTGCAACATCCATTGGGACCCACTTTACTGTATCTCTTAGTTTTTGGCTATGCTGTATTTTTGCATATTTGCTTCTTTTGTATAAATTGTGTTCCAGTGTTTGGATTTTTTTTTTAAGAAGTGGAATATTTTTAAGAGGGAATGGAATGGAAGCTAGATCAGTATAGGAACTGGATGTAGATGAGTTGTAGGGACCAGATAGTAGTTTATATAGAATGAGATCAAAAACTGTGTAGGACCGGGGTGGGAAATCTCTGGCCCAGGGACCAAACTTGGGGAAGCCACGCCTACTCACCCCCACATCTGACATTATATATGATATCAGGTGTGAGGAGGGTAAGGGCAAGGCTCCGAAAGAACAATCGGGAGCTTAAAGTGGGCTCCTTATTCTTCCTTTGCAGGAGCAAGGTGCACTCCCATCACCCATCAGCTGATGGTCTGTAGAAGCCTATCTTGCTCAGGGAGGGGAAAGAGGTTTCCATTCAATAGAAGCTGCTTTCTCCTCCAAGCACTGCTCTTTGAAGCCAGCTTGTGCTTCCGCTTTCATGTCCCCTCCGACCTTGGGAATGGCAAGGAAAAGTGTGGGGAGGCTTTGAAAGTCCTTTGCTATCGTTTCCACTCTTCTCCTTTGCATCTCTGACATCAGGGGTGCAAAGGAGAAGGGGGAAGATTGCAAAGCCCTTTCTTGTACTCAGGTGTTTCAGTTGAAAGGATCAATGTGGGACAGGCTTTGCAAGCCTTCCTGCACTGCCCCTTTCAAACTCCGATGTTCGGATTTTGACAGGTGGATGGAGCAACCACCTATCAAATCACGTGACATCATGCGATTAACAGGTGGATTATCCTACCCACCTGTCGAAGTTGGCCTGCGGGGTGGGGCCAAAAAGGTCTGGCCCCAGAATCAAAAAGGTTCCCAATCCTTGATGTAGAACCCAACAACAGCCACTTTTGAAATCCTGCCTAGCATCTTCTGAGGTTGCATCAAGAACAGTGTTTGCATATTCTGCAGCAGAGACTAAATTCCACACTTCTGCTGTAACATTGAGGGGCATGCAGAATGCACACACATTAGTATGCCACAAGACTTTCCTCTCAAACAGTTCCTGTGAGCAGAACTCTCACTGGACTCTTCTGCTGGAGAAAGAGTGAGAAGATTTTCATCAGTTCCTCCTTCCCCTGTGTCCCCTCAGAATCTGTTCCAGAGGATTAGAAGACAGGACAGTGTGAGAAGTGGCAAAGGGGCTGCAGAGGGAAGGGGGAATCTCTTCTCATTTCCCTCTCTCCAGCAGGAATGTCTGGTGGATTGCAGTCTCTTATGTGAACAGGAAAAGTCCTTCCATTCACAGAAGGGCAACTCAGGATCTAGTCCAATATTCAGTAGGATGAGATAGGGCAGCTATTGCAAGTAATAGAGACGCTTGTCATACACACCATATTTTAAGTTACGGTTTTATTTTACAGTTTTCAAAACAGCTGCTCTTGTAAAATGTGTTCATTTCAAATGCTTCCAGTTCCCAGAGAGCAAAATTATTCAAGTTTTCAATGCCTTACTTGGCGATATGTTTTCTTTTTCTTTTTTACAGTGCATTTGAGAACGTATGGATGCTGGAAAATGTCACAGTGTACCAACAAAGAAGTTGCAGATCATTTTAATGCTGACAGTTTTAGATTCTTGTGCTGCCAAAGAGATCTCTGCAACAAGAGTCTAAACATCCTGCTCAGTACAGCTCCCCTAGCCATTTCTGCAGCGACTGTGATTTGGATGACGTTCCAGTGATAATTATGATTTTTTAAATGTATTCTCTGTATACATCACACTTTCCCACCCTTTCTGAGTTGCTATGTCTGAAGCATTTGGGAAAGAGGCATATTGTCTTAAACAAGAAAAGTATTAAGATATATGAAAGATGGCTGCAGCATTAAAATTCCATCTTTTAATAAACTGGAAAATACTCCTGAATGCTAGAAACCCATTCTGTAATAAACTGTTCTCAACTAGTGTATTCTGATGTACTTTGGCAACTGATCCACCTCCATGATTCTTAGGACTTGTCAATTGCCATGAGGTCAGGGGTGTAGTCATCCAGGGTCTTGGGGGAGGTCTTAGACCCCTTACTTTTTTGGGAGCAGAGTCTCTATGTCTCCAGCATCCTATGAGCCAATCATCATGAAAGGGGAATGTGTTAGCCACTGAGAAGAATCTTCTAATAGACTTCCTTGACGTTTCCTGCTGCTTTAAGCCAATCAGAGTGAAAGGAGCTGAGTCAGCCACTGAGAAGACTCTTTTCAGTACCTAACACTCTCCCCTTTCATGATGATTGGCTCCTAGGGACATCTGTTATTGTGGGAGAAGGCATTGACAAGGATCTCATTCCCAACCCAGCAGCAAAAAGGGGGGAGGGGGCATGGTTATGACTAACATGAAGGGACTCTGCACTTCTGAATTTGCCACTATACTACTGCATGAGGTGGAGGCTGCTTTAAATTGTTCTTCTTGGCAGTTGCTGACATATGCACAGGTAGAAACAAGCAGATTTCCCCTCAGCTATCTGGAATCTTTCTTATCTAACGCTTGCAGAGGTGTAAGGTACATAAACTGGCATCTCCTTAATGGCCATAATGTGCAAGTCCTCATTATTTGTATGACACATTTCACTTATAAAGGCTTGATAGCAGACCCAAGTAATTCCCAATAAAATAAAAATTAAGTCAACAATGAAATTGTCACTAACAGAAGGTGCACATGAATCTAGCTGACTTAGGCTGCAATCCAAATCCCCTTTGCACCAGGGAGGTTTAGATCAGACAGAAGTGTCCCTCTGTCCAGCCCTGCCAGCCTCCATCCACAGAGTGATGCCAGCATTACTCTGCTAGTGCAGAGCTGTCTGTTCTGCTTGCTGAGTGGGAGGGCAGAAGTACTGTTGGTAGGATCCCCACGAGGGGTAACCCACTTCTGAGAGTGCCTCAAAAAGTGGCAGGGGCTGAGCTGGCCAGGATCCACTAGATCCTGAGCTGACCCTACTGCTGTCACTGAATAGCATCAGTCCCAGTCTGGGTCTGATTGCTGCACCAGCTCCAGTTTGGCATAGTGATTTGCCTCCCCTCCCTGCTTTTCATCCCAGCTGGCAGAAGTGACAGGTCTGTGGATGAGGTGGTGGCTCTGCCACTTCATCACATCTTGTCGCTGTCCTCAAAGTCTCTTTATCCAGCCTACAAGTTTCTAGCCAGGCCATGTCCCTTCCGATCCCATGGGTGCTTTTGCTTTGCTGAAATGTGTCCTTGAACTATGTATATACCTCTAGCTCGCCTGGATGTATATGTGTTTGTGTAAACTTAAGGGTTTTGCATCACTGGAATATAGCCTACTATACAAAGACAAGGGTCATATCTGTTGCTCTGCCCATTTTAGTCTCTGGCCCTGCTCACCATTGGCAGGCAGCCCCTGGAAAGTAACCCATAAGAGAATGTGGCGCTTAGACTGAAAAAAATGCCCTACCCCTATTTTAGACTAGAGTCACACACAGCTTCTGTTAATGACAATGTTGTTGTTGACTTAATTTTGTCTAAGTCTTATACAAACATCTGGAATTATTTGTTTATTTATTTGTTACATTTGTACCCTGCCGTTCTGGAATGGTAGTGATGGTGGGAAATCTGCCTCTGCTCAACTTTAAAATTCTAAAGCACTGTCACAAAATAATTGTATCATTTCATCTGTAGTAGTCTTGCTGATAAATATGTATTGGCATATAGCTGCTGTTTGAACACTTACTTCCTGACTCTTAGCACATTGACTTGAAAGTCTTATATTAATGGAACTAACTTTCAAGGAAGTGCATTTAGAATTGCAGCATAATAACATTTTGCTTTCCAGTTTCACATTTCAACTTTTAGTGTGAAGACTTTGTCCAACAAGACTATAGTCAGATGCAAAAAGCATGATCCTACTATTGCCAGGTATATATGATGGCCTATACTTAATATTTGTATAGTCATTCAAGAAATGGATACACATTTTTGTTGGTTTCACCGTAATTTTATAACACTGATATACTACTAGCATTGCAATAAATATATTTCATGTGGATAATGCTTATACTGTATATGAAGCAGGGATGAGGACTCCGTGGCTCTCCAGATGTTGTTGGATTCCAACTTCCATCATTCTTGACCATTGGCCATACTTGTTGGGACTGACGGTGCAACAACATCAGGATGGCCACGGGTTTTCCATTTCTATAAATTCTCCTGAAAGAGCACCAGCTTTGTTTTTAATTTACATTTGCACCCATTGGAAGGAACATTCTTCCAAGATCTCTGTGTGTATTCTTTCACCCATGCTTCTTATTTTTCAGAGTGATGAGTGGATAATGCCACATTTTTTCATTCATACAACCATATGTGTTTTGTCAACATGAGTTTGCTAGCAATTTTGGAAAACTGTTCAATCCCTTGGAACATGACTGATGATGGTACCTTTTTAAAATACTATTTTGTTGTTATGTGCCTTCAAGTCGATTACGACTTATGGCGACCCTATGAATCAGCATCTGTTCAGATCTTGTAAGTTCAGGTCTGTGGCTTCCTTTATAGAATCAATCCATCTCTTGTTTGGCCTTCCTCTTTTTCTACTCCCTTTTGTTTTTCCCAGCATACTTGTCTCTTCTAGTGAATCATGTCTTCTCATGATGTGTCCAAAGTATGATAACCACAGTTTCATCATTTTACCTTCTAATGATAGTTCTGGTTTAATTTCTTCTAACACTCAATTATTTGTCTTTTTCGCAGTCCATGGTATGCACAAAGCTCTCCTTCAACACCACATTTCAAAGGAGTTGATTTTTCCCTTACCCACTTTTTTCACTGTCCAACTTTCACATCCATACATAGTAGAGATTGGGAATGCCATGGTCTGAATGATCCTGACTTCAGTGTTCAGTGATACATCTTTGCATTTGAGGACCTTTTCTAGTTCTCTCATAGCTGCCTTCCCCAGTCCTAGCCTTCTTCTGATTTCTTGACTGTTGTCTCCATTTTGGTTAATGACTGTGCCGAGGTATTGATAATCTTTGACAAGTTCAATGCTCTCATTGTCAACTTTAAAGTTACATAAGTTTTCTGTTTCAGTAAAATAAAACATGCTTGTGTCACGTCTGGTTATTTGGAAATTAGGAACATAAGAAACTGCCTTATACCAAATCAGAGCATTGGTCCATCTAGTTCAGTACTGTCTGTACCAACCTAACACAACCTGGTGCCCTCCATATATTTTGGATTATAACTCCCACTAGCTCCAGACAGCCTCGCCAATAGTCAGAGATTATGGCTGTTGTACTTTAAAACATCTGGAGGGCACCAGGTTGGGAAATGCTGCTTTATAGTGACTGGCAATGAAATCTGTAGGATTTCAGCAGGAACGATTTCCTTTCCAGCCTTTTCTGGAGATGCTGTACCATTGAAATATAACCCCTTGCCCATGTGTTTTGTTGAAACAATATGTAAGACCAGAAATAACGTAGTGCCCTCCACATGCTATGGACAACAACTCCCATTATCCTTAATCATAGGCCATGCTGGTTGGGGCTGATGGGAACTGTAGTCCAAAACATCTGGAGGGCAGCACTTTGGCTCCCCCTCTCCAAGACTCTTGGTCAATAAAAACACTTTGTAAAAAGCATAACTTATGTGGATGGCAATAAAGGCCACATTTGTGCATTTGGATAATATATTTAATACTGTTTTATTTGCCATCGTCATTAATGGTTCATGTATTCCCTGCTCTCTTCAAATACTTATAAAATGTATACTTTTAGAAAACACACTTGTAAACAAACTATAACAATTATGAATTGCAGTGTTACCCTACACTGATTGCATGCTTATGTTTAGTCTTAATCTTTTCCTACAAATAGCAGCAAAATTGCCTTGAATTCAATGGTTAGGTTGCACTAACGCAGCATTCAAACTCTGTTTGAAAGCAACAAACACTTTGAAAGGCACCATCAAATACATAAAGGCACAATGGAATCTTACAGGCCTCTACAATAGTATGTAACTATGTTTTAATAATCATGGGGAACTAGAATGCAAAAGTAGGGAACAGAGAAGAACTAGAAATTGTGGGAAATGGGGCTTAGGAGACAGAAATGAAGCAGGAGAGAGAGTTACTGAATTCTGTGAAGCCAATAATTTGTTTCTTTTAAACATTTTTTGAGCAACCAAAAAGATGACTGTACACATGGACATCACCAAATGGTCAATATAGGAATCAGATTGATGATATAATTGGTATGGAGATGTTCCATACTTACTGCAAAAACAAGACCAGAAGCAGACTGCAGTACTGATCATAAACTGGTAATATTGAAAATCAGAGTAAAGCTAAAGAAGAATAACAAAGCAATCATGATGCTAAAACACAATTTAAATAACATCCCAGAAGAATATAAAGATCAAATAAGGAACAGATTTGAGGCTTTAAACTTAGTTGACAGAGAACCAGAAGAACTATGGACTGAAGTCAGGGATGTTATCAGGGAAGAATGCAAAAAGACAACACCTCTAGTTAAAAAGAGAGAAAGACCTCAATGGATGACTGAAGAAACTCTTAAAATGATTAAAGAGAGAAGGAAAGCAAAAGGAGACAGAAACATGGTCAGAACCCTAAATGCAACTATACAACGACTAGTATGTAGGGACAAAGAAAACTATTACAATAGTTATTGTATAGAAATAGAAAAGGACAACAAAATGGGAAGAACAAGAGCCCTGTTCCAAAAGATTAGAGGAAAATTTAAACCAAGAGTAGGGATGTTGAATAATCAACAGGGAAACACACAGACTGACTAAGATGAAATAAAAGGAAGGTGGAAGCAATACACTGAAGAACTCTGTAAAAGAGATGCCAGGATGACAGATTCATTCACGGAGGAACCGTATGAGGAAGAACCAGAAATGTTAGAATATGAGGTGAAAGCTGCTCTTAAAATACTTGGAAGAAACAAATCACCAGGAACAGATGGAATACCATTAGTTGCTACAAGCTACTGAGACTGAATCTGTCCAAATTTTGACAAAAATTTGTCAACTATGAAAAACTAAACAATGGCCCACAGACTGGAAGCGTTCAATATATATCCCAATTCCAAAGAAAGGGGATCCCAGGGAATGCAGTAATTATTATCGAACTATTGCCTTAACACCCCATGCAAGTAAAGTAATGTTCAAGATTCTATAACAAAGGCTCTTACCATATATGAGGCGAGAAATGCCAGATGTCCAAGCTGGATTTAGAAAGGGAAGAGGCACCAGAGATCATATTGGAAACATACATTGGATAATGGAACAGACCAAGGAATTTCAGAAGGAAATCACCCTGTGCTTTATAGTTTACAGCAAAGCCTTTGATTGTGTAGATCATAAAAAACTATGGAATGCTTTAAAAGAAATCGGGGTGCCACAGCATCGGATTGTCCTGATGCGCAACCTATACTCTGGACAAGAGGCTACTGTAAGGACAGAATATGGAGAAATCGATTGGTTTCCCATCGGAAAGGGTGTGAGACAGGTGTATTTTATCACCCTGTTTGTTTAATCTATACAGTAGGGCCCTGCTTTACAGCGCTTCGTTTTACAGCGTTCTGCTAATACAGCGGTTGTGAATTGTAGAAAGGCCCTGCTTTACAGCACTTGTTCCGCTTTTACGGTAGTTTTTTGCCACTGGACACCATTTTGGGTCAATGTAAGTCAATGGGATCCGCTTTCCAGCGGGGGTCCAGAACGTAACCCACTGTATGAGCGGGGCCCTACTGTACGCAGAACATATCATACGGAAAGTGGGATTGGACCAAGATGAAGGAGATGTGAAAACTGGAGGGAGAAATATCAATAATTTAAGATATGCAGACGATACCATACTCTTAGCAGAAACCAGTAATGATTTGAAACAAATGCTGATGAAAGTTAGAGCACAAAAGCAGGACTACAGCTGAACATCAAGAAGACTAAAGTAATGACAACAGAAGATTTATGTAACTTTACAGTTGACAATGAGGACATTGAACTTGTCAAAGATGCAAGCAAAGCATAACTAAGTTAGAATCTGCCAAAATCTGTGTAAAAATCAATTTATTATTGTTGTTGTTTATTTCTACCCCGCCTTTCGGCCAAAAGGTCCTCAAGGCGGCTTACCAAAAAAACACAAATATAAAAATACATCAATACATCAATAAAATACATCAAAATACTTCAAAATACATCAATAAAGCAATACAATTTACAGTAGCCAATAAATAAATAAATAAATATGAGTGAGAAGAAGGATGGGCACAGAAGTCCAAAGAAATGGATCTTGAGGGAAAGACCTGTAGCTAAGAGAGTAGTAAGGGGCAGGGAGGTAATGCTGGACTGGGTTACATGTGTCATTATTGTTTTGTTGGCTTCTGCTTGATATTGTTTATTTTGGAAGTGGCTTGCAGGGTGAGGCAGAGCTGTTTTGTTAGATTCCTGGCAAGTGGGTTACTGATGCTTACCAGGAGGGGTAAGATGACAGGGAAGTCAGTATAGTACTGATGTACCAGAGGAGGCTTTCTGGCACTCCTGCCAGTGCATCTGCATCACACAGACCTCCTTGTTGCCTTGCTGCTCCTGGTAAGCAACAGTGATCCACTTGCCAGGAAGCTAGCATAGTGGCTCTGCCCCACTCAACCAGCTGCTGCTTATTTACAGGATTTCTTCTTCACCCTTCACCATAAGGCTCCTTTGTGGGTTACAGCAATATAATCATACATTTATAGAAACAAATAAAACCACTGTCATTATAAAAACAATTAACACTGTTTCAAATGGAACAGAAGAGTATAATTTCATCCACAGAGGTGGGTCCTACAAAACAAAATACCTTAACTGTCAATTGTATATGCTGTTATTTTATGCAGAGGTTCAGACAGGTGAAAACAATCTTTTTCATATTTAGTGGACATGCCCTGACAGAATGAAGAAATGTTTTGGAAATATATGAATACTGAAAATACTATGGAACCTGTTTGGTGTGCATGGCTAAGATTTCTTCAGATTCTTCTGACTAATATATGTGAGAGACAGAAATAAAGAATTCCTGCAATCTGTGAATGGTTAAATAATTAGTTAAATATATATACCAGTATATTTGAAACAGAAATCTGTAATCCATGGTGAAACAGACCCTGATTTGTATAAGAACACTTTTAGTACACCCTTTGCTAACCTGGAGGCCTCCAGATGTTTTGGACTGTAACTCCCATCAGCCTCAGCTTTGCTAGTTAGGGATGTTATAGTTGCTGATGGGAGTTACAGTCCAAAATAACTGGAGGCCTCCAGGTTGACAAAGCCTGGTATAGTATATACATAAGCCTGTGGCACAACAATCCAAAGGGGCCAAGGAGCTGTGGAACAGTGGATGCTTTACTGCAGCCCTGCCAACCAATTAATTATGGAAGTGCTTTCTTCTCTTGTTTTTCTGTTCCAGTCCCAGGCTGATGGATTTGCAGGGTGAAGAAAATAGAAATTGCTTTAGGGCAGCTGCACCTGCTGAATTTCCTTCTCCTACACAACTCAGGCACAGAAACCCCTGTCCTCATTTCCACCTAACCACCCTAGTGGTTGAGACTAGCTACAGCTATGCTTTAAGCCCCAATTTGAACCTGACTCAAGTTGCCACTGACAGTGCAGCCCTATATTCTTCTGATCAGAAGTAAGTCCCTTTGAGTTCAGTAGGGCTTATTCCCCTCATAGAGCTTAAACTACAGCTCCCAGGATTGGGGGGGGGGTGTTACGTCATTCTAACCCATTTCAACCTCTGCCTCACAAGTTGCTGGGCTCTGCTGGAACAGGAGTTCCTTTTTAGCAATGGTCAGCCCAACTAAGCCACCTTTGCACCACTTGTGGTGGCTAGTTCCCTGTGGTAACATCTATCTGTGTGGAGAGACAATCCCATAGCCATTAGTGATGCTGATTAGCACCTTGCTCTGCACCCCCAACCCACATTAGATATTCTTGGGTTTGTGTATACACTAATGTGGCTCAATTATAGAAGTTCAGTTTGCTTGTTATACACACACACATTTTTATGGCAATGTTTGATATACACTGCATTTGTTCCATTTATCTTCACAAGAATCTCTGAAATGAATTTGGGTGTGACAGAATTACTTTTTCCAAATTAACAGGGGGCCTGAAAGAAGGCAGTTCTTTACCAATGGGACCTCATATTATGAAACCAAGAAATATAACATAAGCTGGAAATGTCTTAGATAACATAATAAGTCCATTCTGTATATCAAGTGGATAGATTTTTTTAAAGAGCTGTCAAGAGTCCTTCTGAATTTGTGGTAATGATAATAAGACAAACAAAAAAGGGACCAGGCTGCAAGTTTGGATAGGGTTTTTAATGTAAGCGGATGAAAATCAAAGCAATGGGATATATGCCTAGGCTTGTGTTTCTGCTCTCCCACAGACACTCCTCAGGTGTGGCTCTTACTCATCTAAAACCCGAGCCAAATGAAACACAAACATTCTGTACTCATACCACAAGTTATCACTTTTGTGAAAGATTCGGTCTATTCAGAAGAAGACAGACAGCGCAATGTAAATTTACTTCTTGTCACACCACTAAAAAGACTTATGTTCAGTCATTTTTTCCCACCATGCTGTGTTTCCTGATCTAGTGCTGAAAGAGCAAGAAAAAGCTAGGGAGAAACTCACCTCTCCCCCACCCCCCTGGCTGGTCACATTGTCTAGGCATCACGGCCTCCCTTCCTTCTCTCTTTTCTAACTTGTCTACTTCTACTCAGGTTTGTGTGTGGGCAGAGAGGACTGGAGACAAATATGGCAGATTCATCTCTGTCTTGAAATGACAGCTTGTCATCTCAGCTACACAACAGAAACAGCCCTGGTTGCCTTAACTCCCATGAAAGATCCTTACGAATTTACTGGTAATAATAGAACAGTTAAGTCTCTGATCCGTGACGTAATCATCTCTCTTGGTTTTTAAGCCAATCAGAGATCCAGGCTTTGGCCAATGAGAATAAAGCGAGACTCGTCACTTTTGCTCTATATGACTCAGATTACCAGCGCAGGCAGAGTCTGGGAAAGTGTGTGTTGCTATTATTGTTGAGTAGATGGTGATCGGTAAACCCAATTTCTTCTCCGAGTGTGTTGATAAGTGGCAGTGCCACCCTCCCTCTTTGTTAGCTTGCTCTGTTTCCTTCATTGCTGCGTGAGCGTTTAGCTGTTCCTAACGCGACAAACCGTCTGGAGCTGTGCTTAACGTTAATCTTGGACGGACCTGGGAGGTGGGTGAGTTGTTATGATGGAAAAGTAGCGGAACTGAAATAGCTGCCTGTTTAGAGCGCAACTCTTTTGAGGAGGCAGGCACAGTCCAAACGAGCCAATGCCTTTGTATTCGAGTCCGGGACAAAACAGGTGGTGCGTTTCCAAAGCACCGATTTTGCGTCAAGACTGGGCTGCAAAGAGAAACGTACCCTAGTAATGCTGTGGGAGGGAGACTTCCTCTGTGTTGGGAAGAATTTAAGATTTATTTATTTTTGTTATTTGTTGGCGTTTAAGGCCTGTTTCAGCTCTTTTTCTATTCCAACGCTTGACATTCCTGTGCGATCCCGATGGGTTGGGTTGGGATTCTGGGTTAATGATGGAAGCGGGTATTGTTTTATAGAGGCGGTGGCTGCCTAATCGACGATAATCTCAAAAGCGCCGTTGGGATGCTCGGAGCAAAAGCCTGTAATGTGGGCAGCTAGTACTCACCGGGGCTGCCATTATTTTCCTCCTGCAGTTGCCTGTTCCCTTCATCATGGGCGCATAGCACACGATGTGTGTGGTGGTCGCATTTGAGTTTTTCTGCCCTAAACCACGCTGTAAGTGTGATGGCAACAATAGCAGCTGTTGTCTTTCCCTTTGCTTTCTTGGGCATGGCTGTTTAAAAGTGTGTGCACCTTATGTTCTGCGTTTCTGGCCTGTATATTTGAAAACATACTTTCCCTGGTTATGTCCAGGAAAACTTCAAGAGTATCTGGATCAAAATATTCAGCAGAACAAAAATTAGGTTCGAATTTGAAATGTATTATGCCAGTTTGGGAGTTGTACGGAACTCTTTCTCTGATTAACTGTTCAAGAGAAGTTTAAAATAATAGATCATGGATAAATGTGGAGAAATAAATGGGCATGTGAAGGTTCTGATCAATAAAAAGAAAAGGAGGAGGGAGGTGTAAAATAACTGTCTACTTCATAAGCCATAACATTCCATAAAGGTGTTATAGATCTTCTTTCTGAGGGCTCATCTACATGGGAGCATTTCTTCGTAGGAAACACACTTATTTTACCTTTGCTTTTCATTTCCATCTTCCATAACTCCTGCTCAAAGTTAGCTGTCAATCACTTTTTTCCATTCACATAAACAGGCATTCCTCTTTAGTCTTGCTTTTTCTTTGTTGGGTCACCCTCTAATTTAGCCCACACTCTGGTTGCTAAGGTGACCACATTTGCTCAGTCTATTCTACAGCTCCAGTATAGGTTCCTTTAGGAAAAAATGGTAAGTTGAATTATCTGTATTTGCCTTTCTTATTTATACTTGTTTGAGCAGTTATGCTTTTGAGCACAAGTCAGAGGAAAAACAAATAAAGGTACTGTTTGCAGCAACATAAAAAAGGCCAGCAGAATGGAGGAGAGCAACTAGAAGCTGCTTGTCAGCCTGCAGGAAATAAAATGAACGAAGGGAGTGGGTGGAGTGGGTGTAGAGAGGGGAACGACTGATACACCTGCCTAAAAGCATCAGAGCAAAGCATCTGCAAGCATTAGAGAAAGGGAGTGGAGACATTTTTTTCTTCCTTTTTTGTGTTATCAGCGGATTGGGTTAGCATGGATTTATGGGGGGAAACTGCATCATAGTTTCTGTTTGCCAGTAACGTCAAGTGAACCATGCAAATTTAAAGGAGATGTGAGTAGCAACAGACAGTAAAGTGCTTTGTAAATGAGCCCTGAATATAATCTGCTTGATTGCTGTGTGGTCTAGCTCTGTGTGGTTTTTTAAAAATTTGGCTTCAAAGAGATTTTGCAGCTGAATGGTAGATCGACCCATTCCCCTCTGGTTGTGGCCAATGAAAAAGCTTTGATCTGTGTGTTTACAGCCTTACTCTGCAATGCACATAGCAGCTTCCAGCTCTAAGTGCTCTTACTAAGAGCACCACTTTTCTGGTAATGTGTGTAGTGGAGAGAGGTTCAGGGCATTACTACATCATGAGCCTGTGTATGTGGACATGGCAAGGAGTGGTATTGCTTAATTGGGGGGGGGGCAAATCTCTGTGCATGGAGAAAGTGATTACTTTGGAAACGGTGGAGTAGAATGGAAGAAATGTTTTGGTCAAGAAGCTCTAGTTTATGACTGGTACCGGCCTGAATGTCTGCCCTGAAAGCAGAGATATTTTTTCTGTCTGGAATGTGGGAAGCAGAAATGCTGACAAGGCCTTAAATCAAGTTAAGACAATACACCAATGTGAAGAAGATACAACATTTGTTACTCCATGCAGCTAGCAGTGTTGGGTGACCTTTGTGAGTTTCCCTGTACCCTGATAAGGGTTAATGCTGCATCAACCCCTAAAACAATGGCAAACTGCCATTTACCAAGACAGAACAAATTTAAGTTTTTTTTGTAAATAATTTTATTGGTTTTCAAACATGTTTTCATCAAACAATCTGCATACAGTACAAATAAAATGTTTCCTCTTTTACCAATAAAAACCAGAAAGACATAAACACCTCTCTCAAAAAAACCCACCCTAATGAACTTCCTTTCCCCCACAAGGTGCTGTAACTCAAAAAACATATGTATTATCATCATTCATAACTGCTAAGGCCCATAAGGCAAAGAGACCGTCTGGATTAACAGTCAAGAGGATCAACACAAAGGGTAGAGAAACAGTCACTGTTCTGCCAGTTCCAGTGCATCTCCACCTCTCTTCTGAAAACGGGAGCACTTGATGCTAGTCAAACCCTGCTACTTTTTACTGTAAAAACTGGTGGGATCAGCTTCAAAGAGATTTCACAACTGATTGGCAGATCAACCCTTTCCTTCTCCAGGCATGGCTACTGAAAACGCTTTGATCTGGTGACTAGTGTGTTTACAGCCAAACTGTAAACATTTCCCAGGGCCAAGAAGATGCCAGCATGGTTAACGAGCAAAGTCAAGGAAGCTCTTAGAGAAAAAAGTCTTCCTTCAGAAAAGGGAAGTCTTGTCCGAATGAAGAAAATAAAAAGGAACACAAACTCTGGAAAAAGAAATGCAAGAAGACAATAAGGGATGCTAAAAATGAATTTGAGGAGCACATGGCTAAGAACATAAAAACCAACAACAAAAAATTCTATAAATACATTCAAAGCAGGAGACCATCTAGGGAGGCAACTGGACCCTTGGATGATAAGGGAGTCAAAGGTGTACTAAAGAACGATAAGGAGAATGCAGAGAAGCTAAATGAATTCTTTGCATCTGTCTTCACAGTGGAAGATATAGGGCAGATCCCTGAACCTGAACTAATATTTGCAGGAAGGGATTCTGAGGAACTGAGACAAATAGTGGTAATGAGAGAGGAAGTTCTAGGCTTAATAAACAATATAAAAACTGAGAAATTACCGGGCCCACATGGCATCCACCCGAGAGTTCTCAAAGAACTCAAATGTCAAATTGCTGATCTGCTAACTAAAATATGTAACTTGTCTCTCAGGTCCTCCTCCGTGCCTGAGGACTGGAAAGTGGCAAATGTAACGCCAATCTTCAAAAAGGGATCCAGGGAGGATCCCGGAAATTACAGGCCAGTTAGCTTAACTTCTGTCCCTGGAAAACTGGTAGAAAGTATGATTAAAGCTAGATTAACTAAGCACATAGAAGAACAAGCCTTGCTGAAGCAGAGCCAGCATGGCTTCTGCAAGAAAAGTCCTGTCTCAGTAACCTATTAGAATTCTTTGAGAGTGTCAACAAACATATAGATAGAGGTGATCCAGTGGACATAGTGTACTTAGACTTTCAAAAAGCGTTTGACAAGGTACCTCACCAACGACTTCTGAGGAAGCTTAGCAGTCATGGAATAAGAGGAGAGGTCCTCTTGTGGATAAGGAATTGGTTAAGAAGCAGAAAGCAGAGAGTAGGAATAAATGGACAGTTCTCCCAGTGGAGGGCTGTAGAAAGTGGAGTCCCTCAAGGATCGGTATTGGGACCTGTACTTTTCAACTTGTTCATTAATGACCTAGAATTAGGAGTGAGCAGTGAAGTGGCCAAGTTTGCTGACGATACTAAATTGTTCAGGGTTGTTAAAACAAAAAGGGATTGCGAAGAGCTCCAAAAAGACCTCTCCAAACTGAGTGAATGGGCGGAAAAATGGCAAATGCAATTCAATATAAACAAGTGTAAAATTATGCATATTGGAGCAAAAAATCTTAATTTCACATATACGCTCATGGGGTCTGAACTGGTGGTGACCGACCAGGAGAGAGACCTCGGGGTTGTAGTGGACAGCACGATGAAAATGTCGACCCAGTGTGCGGCAGCTGTGAAAAAGGCAAATTCCATGCTAGGGATAATTAGGAAAGGTATTGAAAATAAAACAGCCGATATCATAATGCCATTGTATAAATCTATGGTGCGGCCGCATTTGGAACTGTGTACAGTTCTGGTCGCCTCATCTCAAAAAGGATATTATAGAGTTGGAAAAGGTTCAGAAGAGGGCAACCAGAATGATCAAGGGGATGGAGCGACTCCCTTAAGAGGAAAGGTTGCAGCATTTGGGGCTTTTTAGTTTAGAGAAAAGGCGGGTCAGAGGAGACATGATAGAAGTGTATAAAATTATGCATGCCATTGAGAAAGTGGATAGAGAAAAGTTCTTCTCCCTCTCTCATAATACTAGAACTCATGGACATTCAAAGAAGCTGAATGTTGAAAGATTCAGGACAGACAAAAGGAAGTACTTCTTTACTCAGCACATAGTTAAACTATGGAATTTGCTCCCACAAGTAATGGCCACCAGCTTGGATGGCTTTAAAAGAAGATTAGACAAATTCATAGAGGACAGGGCTATCAATGGCTACTAGCCATGATGGCTGTGCTCTGCCACCCTAGTCAGAGGCAGTATGGTTCTGAAAACCAGTTGCCGGAAGCCTCAGGAGGGGAGAGTGTTCTTGCACTCGGGTCCTGCTTGCGGGCTTCCCCCAGGCACCCAGTTGGCCACTGTGAGAACAGGATGCTGGACTAGATGGGCCACTGGCCTTATCCAGCAGGCTCTTCTTATGTTCTTATGGCTTTCACTCAGTTTAGCCTCAGGCTCTGGTTCCCCTAATAACTTTTCTCCCATGGATCATCTGCCTTTTCTTAAAGGTTCGCCACTCCTGCTATTAAAGTTATACTATCATATGCAGTAGGGAGAAGAATTCCATGGGATGATCCACCTAAAGTTCTTCTGAATACCATTGCTTCATATCAGATGGAAGATGGAGATGCCCAGGAAGGGTACTCTTAGGAATGAACAACACCAGGGGCCAGGTCCTGTTTCTTGCTCAATGGTCCTTCACAGGGCCTTCAACTATTCTGTAGGAAAGATCCTATGAGTTCTTCTTCTTGAATAAATAGTATTGTAAGCTGTCTTGGAAGGATTTGTCTCTTTAAAGGTGGTATATAAATATGGTATTAAAACTGGTATTTGATAGTGCTCATAGAAAACGGGTGAAGCGACACTCCTGATAGCCAGCTATGGGGCTAGCCATGGGGCTAGTTAATTTTGGTTCTCTCAGTTTCTTATTTTCCAATCATAAATTAAGTTCTCCGCATTTCTGCAGCAATTCATGAATTTAAAATCCTCATGGAAATTCTCCAGCATTTTAGTGCAAATTTCTCCTAATCAATCCATTTTTGTATGCAATTTTTACTAATATACACATGCTTGCAAGCAATTTCTCATCATATAATGCATGTTCGTATGTTATTTTCACTCATATATTCATTTTCATGCACACTTTCCTTTTACATACACATTTTTGTAAACATTGGTTGGCTAACTACGTTGCAAAATTCGATTTAAGTGTGAACTTTGAAGGGTGTACAATTTCAGTTCTCATTTCTTTTCAGAAAGTGCAAATTTGATAGACTTCGCTTGAAATGTGAACTGAATTTTCTTGTCCTTCCCTACCTGCTGGGCAAGAAGGTATAAAAACAGGTACCAGCATTTGAAGTAGCTAGGTTCCCCCCTTCTTGCAACATCCCTGTACCAGAGGAGGCAAAGTGACTTCTATTAGAAGCCCTAACTGCTCAAGCTACCATTGCATTGATGGCTTCTTCCCCTTTCCAAACCATCTTCTTGTGAAGGGAGCTTGCAAGGGAGACTGTTAGTTCCCTGATCTTTTTTAATCTTGTCACTGCTTTTTTCTCCCTTTCTGCTCCACACAACTGAAGTGTATTTGCTTTGTGCAAGATTGCTATTCTTGGCCTTGGTTGCTTCCTGCTGTGGCCAAGCACTCTTAAGGTTGCAATATTAGTCATGTTTACTCAGAGGTAAGACCCGCTGAATTCAACGGGGCTTACTCCTAGGTAAGTGTGGGTAGGAATTGAAGCCCGAGAAGTGAACTAGCACCACACATCACCCACTGTAACTAGTGCTGCTGCTCTCAATGTCAGCTTGATTAAACTATGATTTATCCAAAAGGAATGTGATTATGGCTGCAAACAAACAAACAAAAAAGCATTGAAGAACGACTGAAGCAGTTGCACATCAAGAGGTAAAGGGGGTCTTAAGAGGTGGCAATGAAGCTTGAGTGGATATTGGGAGGACTTACACGCACACACAATTGCAGAGATTCAGGCAAATGTCAATCTTGCACAAAATGTCTCTAATTAGACTCAGAAATGGCTATTGCCCCAAATAAAGCATTAATAGGACATCTTCTCAAGGTGGCTTGGCTCATGGTAGCCAAACATTAGAGGGATTTAAAAGGTGCCACTTTAGGGTTGCCAGGTCAGAAGCATCCTAAACCTTGAGATTTTTGGGGCAGGCCTTAGTGATGTCATGGGACGGCCCAAGAGATGTCATTAAGCATGATACCTTAAGCATCAACCACAGTTGCTTGGACCATACAATTCAAATAAAAACATGTCTCTGACTGGAAATTAAGATAGAAATCTTAGCTAAAAGACAGAGCCTGGTTAGGGAACATTTAATATAGCCTACTTGCTTCTCGCAAGAAGGGTTTCAGTGCCCTCAGGCCAGCCCAGTCATCAGAAGACCACTGTAGGAAGAAAGGAGCCTAGTGTTGTGGAGATGTTAGATAGCAGCACTCAGAAGTAAAGATGGATGCTCCTGAAGGCTGCAATTTTAAACACACTTACCAAGTCCCATAGAACTCAATAGGACTTACCTCTGAGTAGATATAGTTTGGATTGTGCTGTTGTTAAAGCTTGACTAGGGATCCTCTGCAAAGATGTCCATATCCAAGCAGGGTTGACAACCCCCTGCCTGGAATGTCCTGCCCCTATCTTTTCACATGGCTGCTCAAACATCTTTACAGATTTGACCCTTCACTTCAGAAAGAGATCTGAGAAATGAATAAGAGTAAGAAGATTCTCTACCCTTTTCTGTCTGCCTTGTGGGCTGCTAGAAACTCACTTTGATAGCCAAACCAATTCCAGTGAGTAATAATTTACAGAGAAAACGCACATGGTTTGGTCTACTTTCACAGACAAGCAGCTTGGGAACAACAGTAGTTGAAGCCACACTTCCCAGTATGTGAATTCTCTTTTACCACTATTGGGCAAGAAACAAACCGTCATGTAACCAAAAAGGTGCATCATCAGTGGGTTTAAAGGGGTTGAGCTGAGTGCATGGAACCACTGTTGTTGCTTCTATGGCTGTAAGGGAGTGAGGTTAAAGGTAAATGAAATGCAAATACAAAAAGAAAAACAAAAGGCAGTGATGATTTCCTAAATGCAATACCATATCAACCACAACAAGATTTCTA